>NC_030682.2:148186940-148841940 GCF_000004195.4 Xenopus tropicalis | reverse complement strand
GCCCCTAGGCGTCTAAAACACTTTCCAAGATTTCCCCTCTGATAATTATTCTCCTCGTGTGACTTTTTGCCCAACTTCAGGCTTTTTTGGGCACCAATAAATGGCTCCCTACTATGTTTTTTGTTAAAGAAACTTCTGAGCTTCTTCTGAGGAGCCGAGAGAGCGAGAGTCACACAAATGCAAAGGAACTCTCATTTCCCTGTGACAAATAACTCTGACTGCGGCGGAATGAGGAATCTAAATCCAGTTTATATTTGCTTCCGACTACGGAGACGGACATTTCGGCGGCTTGCACTTCCCAGATAACGGGATTGCCGATGAGTCCCTTCACTACTCGGCATGTGTCTTTATTACTGGAGGGTTTCACGCGATAATCCGCATAATCTGCGTAGAACACCTGGACCGGAAAAAAGACATTTCCAAACTATTCTGCCGTAAACGCTACAAAAATACCCAAATTTTGTATTTAACCATTAGTTACCCACCAATATATTTATATATATATAAATCTATTTAGTAATATTAATAGAAAATGTATATATTCTATATTTTATATGTATTATACAATTGTATGCTTATATATGTACATTTTGGAACTTTCCATAATAACACCGCCCACAAAATGGCGTTAGTTTTGCGCAACTAACATAATAGAAAAGGATTAGGAATTATTGGGGTGACAGGTCCCCTTTAAGGTATGGTGATCCCATTTCAAGATTTTCAAACTGCTGCCACACTTACAGCTTTGAAGCTACACCCCCCAAACTTGAATAATATAATAATGGGGTCACCCCGAATAACAGCGACATTTGTTGGATGACCCAAAGTAGGAGGAGCCAACAGCAACCAATCAAATGTCACACATTGACTTTAATGGGGAAATTGAAACTGCTGCCAATCTTACAGCTTTGAGGCTACACTTCCCAAACTTGAATCACATAGTCATGGGCTGAGCTTGAATGAAAATATGATGCCCAAAAGTGGGTGGAGCTTTGAACAGCCAATAAGATTTTTGATATTTCAGTGGAGGAAATCCAACCTGCGGCCATTCTTACAGTAATAACACCGAGGTCCCCAAACTTAGGGTTAGGCACCAGGTAACTGCGGATCAAGGTTAGAAAAAGTGGGCGGAGCCACAAACAGCCAATCAGATTGCACCTATTGACTTTCAATGGGGAAATCCAACCTGCTGCCATTCTCACAGTATTAATACCAGAGTACCCAAACTCTTCACAGGGGACTGCATTTTTAGGTTTGAAAAAGTGGGCTGAGTCACCAACAGCCTATCAGATTTCATCTATTGAAATTTGTTTTGGTTGAAATTTAAAAATGCTGACATTCTTATATTATTTATGCCAGGGTCCCCAAAGTTAGTCACTGGGTGACAATAATTCAAGGTTTGAAAAAAAAGTGGGTGGAGCTATAGACAGCCAATCAGATTTATTTAATTGATTTTAGTAGGGAAATTTTAACTGCTGCCATTCTCACACGTTTAATGCGAGTGTCCCCAGACGTTTCACAGCTGGTCACTGGGGGACTAAGGTTAAAGGTTAGGAAAAGTGGGTGGAGCCACCAACAGCCAATACATTTCCACCAATTAAATTTCATTGGTTTATATTTAAACTGATGCCTTATTTAAGTATTAATTCCAGGGTTGTTAAACTTTGCAAAGTTAGTCACTGGGCATTTGCAGTTCAAAGTTAGAAAAAGTGGGCGGAGCCACCAACAGCCAATCACATTTCACATTTCAATGGTGAAATGTAAAATGCTGTCAGTCCCACAATTTTTACGGCTGAGTCCCCAAAACTTTGCAGAGTTGGTCACTGGGGGACTGCAGTTCAAAAATAGGAAAAGTGGGTTGGGCCACTAACAGCCAATCAGATTTATTCCATTGAATGCTGTGAATTCTCACTCTATTTATGCCAGGGTGCCCACTGTTTGTCACTGGGTGACTTTGACTCAAGGTTAGAAAAAGGGGGTGGGGCCTAAAACCTTCAATCACAATTCACCAATTGACTTTTATTGGTTTAAATTTAAACTGCTGCCGTTCTGTAACTATTAATCCTAGGGTCCCTAAACTTCTGAGTTAGTCACTGGGTAACTGCAGTTCCAGGTTAGAAGAAGTGGGCAGAGCCACCAACCGCCAATCAGATGTCACTCGTTGACTTTCAGTTGGGAAATTTAAATTGCTGCCATTTGGACACTATTAAAACCAGGGTCACCAAAACTTTGCACAGTGGTTTTTACTATATAACTGGGTGGAGCCAACAACAGCCAATCAGTGACTTCACCTAAAAGGTCTGTTACTCAGATAAAATATATAAAATATTCTTCTTTAACTTTCCCTTTTATAATTATCATTCAATGCTGTTGGGCTGTTTCCGACAGCAGTAGCTTCTTTAGAATAAAAGTCTCAAAGGGATTTACAGATGGGAGGACAATGGAGACTTATTGTAAGGCAGAATCTGCAAGTGGAGTAACAGCTATTTATTTACTGGGGCAAGGACTGATAAATTGAATATAATCAGTATAAATAATAACAAATGTCTCCATCTGTATTTCAATAAAATCAAGTTTCAAGCAAACATTTTTGTCTCTTTATTGCAGCAACTAAATGAAAAAAATAATAACACAATAACATTGTTAGTTCAGCATCCAGCAACTTAAATGTTTGTGATGCAACTTTCCCATCTGTGCTACTGTCATTCTCACAGCCATTTACCTGCATTATACCAGCAAGTACAGATGGGGAAACCACTTTGATTTAATCAGTTTGAAATTAAAAAAATTACACTCTAAAAATTACTTTCTTTATTTCACAATTCCACTAAAATGTCCACTAGGTGCCTTTCTGTAGGCAAATGAGAGCAGGGCAGGCAGTAACCCTTCCAACACTTTCCCCTGTCTCTGTCCCTATATATTAGGTACCTACCTAGTGCTACCAACCCCTATTTCTGTAGGGAAATGAGAGCAGGGCAGGCAGTAACCCTTCCAACACTTTCCCCTGTCTCTGCCCCTATATATTAGGTACCTACCTAGTGCTACTAACCCCTATTTCTGTAGGGAAATGAGATCAAGGCAGGCAGTAACCCTTCCAACACTTTCCCCTGTCTCTGCCCCTATATATTAGGTACCTACCTAGTGCTACCAACCCCTATTTCTGTAGGGAAATGAGAGCAGGGCAGGCAGTAACCCTTCCAACACTTACCCCTGTCTCTGCCCCTATATATTAGGTACCTACCTAGTGCTACCAACCCCTATTTCTGTAGGGAAATGAGAGCAGGGCAGGCAGTAACCCTTCCAACACTTTCCCCTGTCTCTGCCCCTATATATTAGGTACCTACCTAGTGCTACCAACCCCTATTTCTGTAGGGAAATGAGAGCAGGGCAGGCAGTAACCCTTCCAACACTTTCCCCTGTCTCTGCCCCTATATATTAGGTACCTACCTAGTGCTACCAACCCCTATTTCTGTAGGGAAATGAGAGCAGGGCAGGCAGTAACCCTTCCAACACTTTCCCCTGTCTCTGCCCCTATATATTAGGTACCTACCTAGTGCTACCAACCCCTATTTCTGTAGGGAAATGAGAGCAGGGCAGACGTGTAATCTGATCTCTCTGCATGGCCAGCGTTAGCCCAGGACCAGGAGGCTCTGGACAGCCCATTTCAGCACTGGAGGCTCAGGCTTTAGGGCCCAGCCTGGAGGAAGGTTTGGAGAGAGATTCTGACTCTCAGACATTGGAGTTTGGGTCGGTTGGAGGAGGTGTGGGGAGACCTGCACAGGAGGAGCTGAGCGGCAGCCATTGTGGGACAGTGGAGGTGCAGGCAGGAGAAATGGAGCCCCGGGCCCCGCGCCCGGCCAAGCAAACTGCAGAGGGAAAGACCGTTGGAGGCAGAAAGTCAGAGCTGGGAGCTGAAGCTCCAGAAGTAAGAAGGAGTGAGAGAAGCAAACAGAAGCAACAAAATGCAGCAGAACTTACCCCGGGGGCAGCTGAGGAGGGAACTGGTGGGGTAAGTACCAAATACCCTGTTCCTAAAGCCAAGAAATCCCAGGGCTCTGTATCTGTGGGGGCTTCACCTTCTGGCGCTACAGTGGGGGGAGAAGCAACACTGAATGCTAAAGGTGCATCTAACAGGAAAAAACAAGATGGTGGCAAAGCTGTGTCACAATTACCTGTAGGTGAACTACAACTCCCATCATCCCCTGTAAACATCACTTCTGGGAGCCAAATGTGTTCCACTGGGGGGGAGGAATATGTGGTGCCAGAAACACCCCTTGAGGCCTGTGCTGCAGGGGAAAGTCCAGTTGAAAGGGAAAAACCAGATTATTTGTCCCAATCTGGCAGAATTGCTGCTGAGGTTTCCCAGGCCGGGGAATCCAACTCTCAGGATCCTGCAGGTAACGAGACACCTGAACCCAATTCCCAGCTTAACCCTTCCGCTGCCAAACTGAGTGCAGCCACTAGAGGGAACGTGGGCAGCCCGGCTGTGAGTGTGGGGTCTGATACAAGCAGTGGGGCTGGGGATTCAGATGGGGAGCAGGAATCTCAGGGATCCACTGACTCTGATTTACATGCAAAGTGCCAGCCAACTGCACAAAAGAGCCCAGATGCACCCACTGATGGAAACCCCCAGGCACCCAGTCATAAGGATATTGTCCCTCTTCTGCAAGAGCTGAATGATATTTATAAGGTGAAAGGAAAGAAAGAGGCAGCAATAGTTGCGCAGCGCAAGTTGATCAAAGCTGCTAATAACAAAACCAGAGGCAGACTGGAACTGGACCTCATCACTCTTAAAGGGGAGCTCTTTGAAATCGAGGTCTCCATAGAGAGACTGCTGAGCAAAGCCGGGCCCTGGAGAGAGACTTTTGAGAACAGAGAGCGGTTTGAAAAGATGCAGAAATCTCTGAGGCAGGAGGTGCCGTACCGTAGCCGCAAGCCCAGCTCCACCAGCCACTCGGCCTCTTCTGATACAGAGGGGGAATTCAAGCGGCCACAAGCCCCAGCCAAGAAAGCACCGCCAAAGGGCAAGAGGAAGGATGCCATCCACTGGCAGCAGCTGGCATTTAATGTGCAGGAGGAGGTGGAGCAGGAGAAAAAGCAGCAGCAACAGAGGGAAGAGTTTAACGTCACCCAGGAAGATTTCCCTCCTTTGTCACCCGGCGCCCAACCAGCTCATCCCAAGGTGGCGCAGGGAGATCCAGTTGCACCAATACCGTCCAACAGTTCAGCTGCGAGTGGCATGTCTGGGGTGGTGCATGGAGGTGCTGTTGGTATGAGTGAGGGTGCGCCTGTGCTTGCGGGAGTGAGTGCTCACAGAGAGTCAGTGGTGATGGGTGCACAAGGGGTGTCGGGTAGTGATGGGAATAAAACCCCAAAGCAGTCGGTTACAGCTGAAGGGAGAGATGGCAGGGCCCAGGCAGGAGGGGAAAGGCAGCAGGGACAGAATCCTAGGGGTCAGCAACCTGGGGAACAGGCCTCAACTTCTGGGGCAGATGGGGGCACATCGGGCAATTTCTGGGAGCGCAGACGGTTTTTCCCAGCAGGGGAAGGGCCTTCCTTTGGGGGTCAGGCTTTCCGTAGGCAAAATTGTGTCAAATTGGTGTGGGGAGGGAAAAAAGAGGAGGCCCCTAAGAGAACCTATGTCATTAGGACCCTGCTAGAGAAATCTGCCAAGTTTAAGACCAGTGACCTGGAGGCCTGTATTGTCCAGTCCCCTACAGAGTGGGATGTCAGCTTCAGAATCCCGCAGGGCTTAGATGCATTTTGGCGTCTCTTTGACACCCTTAAGAACCAGCCCGAATGGAAAAACTTTGATGCCATTCCAGTTTCCAGGCCTGAGACCAAAAATATCACCATCATCGTCAAAAATGAAGGCGTGCCAGTAAATGATGTGGTGTTGTGGTTAAAGCGCCAGTGCACCCTCCTTGCCCCACTGACCCGTGTATGTGAAGATGATGTGTGGACAGGTGGGTGGAAAACAGAGGTAGAACTGAAGGTTGTAGATAACGTCCCCCAACATCTGCCCAACACCTTCTTCATTGGCAAAGAGAAATGCATCTGTTTCTATGCCGGCCAATCGAGGAGGTGCTTTAAGTGCGGTTCCCTTAACCATCTTGCTAGCTCCTGTCTGGTGGAAAGGTGCACTTACTGTGGGAAGATAGGTCACACAAAAAAGGTGTGCAAAATCATAAAGTGCAACCTCTGTGGTAAAGAGGGTCACCCCCACCGCCTGTGCCCTAAAGCCTAGCATAATAACAACGGCCAGAAGGGAAACATGGCGGAGCAGGAGGAGGATCAGCTCATGTTTGAGGCAGTTCAGGAGGTGGAGCAGCAGTGCAGGGAGGAGCTTAGGCAGAAACCAGAGGCTGCAAAGGCAAATCAGGCCCAGCGGGAAGTCCCAGTGGGAGATCAGAGCAGTAAGGGCAGGAAGGCACAAAGTCAGGAAGGGAGCTCCAATGGTCAGAGGGTTGATGATCAGAGGTCATCACCACAAGCGGGCCCATCACAGGCTAAAAAAGGCCTTTCAGAGGCTCCAACAACCCCCCCAAATGCCCCTGATCCCAAGCAACAACTGAGTATTTCAAGGGCAGCATCCCCCCAACAATCTCAGGAAATCAGCCTGAGCCCTGCACCCCCCTTGCAGGAACACCCCAAAAAGAGAAAGAAGAAGAATAAAAAGAATAAACGAAGCAGTGAGCAGGTAGATGCTGATTCTCCTGAGGTAGGGGGCTGGCAGTTTGTTAAGTCCTCAGGTAAGAGGTCCCCCGGAGTCATGACCTTCCCGGAGACATCCAATCGTTATGCCCAGTTGCAGATCGAAGGGGATGACTCCGGGGAGGATGATTCTTGGGGATCCATAATGGAGGAGGAGTACCAGAGAATGGAGAAAGAAGTTTCTCTGGAGCAGTCAGCGCAGCAATCAGCTGCATTTAGTCAGTCAACCCCTAGGGGTGGTGGGACCATATCAGCTGATGTGGGGTGTAGTAACGCCTCTTCAGAAGTGGTTGGGCCCACTATATCTCAGCCTGAGGTGGATCTGGTTACAGATGTTGAGGTGATCCCTCTTGGGGATGAGGACCCTATACCAGCAGGGGTTCAAATTAAGAGGTTTGGAGAAGAGGTATGTGAAGAGGAAAGAGAAGGGAAAAAAGCCAAATTTAAAAACCAACATGGCTACGTCTCCAATTAGGATTTATACATCCAATGTCTGTAGCATCCGCTCGCCCAAGGCTAGATTTCTAGCCTTCTCTAGTCTCTCATCGTCAGATGGAGACATCTTTTTCCTTCAGGAGACTCGTTTAACTACCAGAGCTGACATTCAGAGGGCAACCTCTGAATGGCACGATGGGCCCTCTGTCTGGTTAATAGCGGCCGAGCCATGCGGGGGTGTAGGGGTGCTGTTCAGAGCTGCCTTAAATGTTGTCCTTCACCGTCTCATTGAGATCCAGGTAGGCAGGTGTCTGCTCCTTGATGTCACAGTGGGGGGTAGGAAGCTGCGCCTTATTAATATCTATGGCCCCAGTCTGCGCAGGAAAGGAACGCACTGCTGTCGGACATGAGGCAGTACCTCCACACTTCCCTCCCAGTGGTTCTTGCTGGTGATTTCAACCAGG
This sequence comes from Xenopus tropicalis, assembly GCF_000004195.4. Lineage (NCBI taxonomy): Eukaryota > Metazoa > Chordata > Amphibia > Anura > Pipidae > Xenopus > Xenopus tropicalis. The sequence continues at coordinate 148,834,327 of NC_030682.2, read as the reverse complement.
TTTTAAGGCCACAAGATAGAACAGGGACTAAAGGCTACAGAACAGAAGGGTATTTCCTTAATAATATCATCCAGCAGGCAGGCCTGGTTGATGTTGCTACCAAGAATGGCCGTACTGGGCGGCATACTTACCACTGTGCGGGGCGATCCAGTCGTCTGGATATGGCCTTTGTTGGGGCAGGGGAGACTTTCACAGATGTACGGGAGCAGGCTGTGGAATACTCCGATCACTTGGCAGTCTCTTTTTTGTGGGGGGCTTCTTCTGTTCCAGTCAGAGGGAGGGGCCTTTGGCGGCTTAATGCCAATTCCCTAGTGGGGCAGTCAGCTCAGCGGTCCTTCAAGATGCTTCTTGAGTGCGAGATTGATAGGGTTGACTTTTATGACTCTGTGTCATTGTGGTGGGAGGAGGCCAAGGAGACCTTCCGAACTCACTTCAGGAGGCTATCTGTACGCAGGGAGGGGGAGAAATACAAAAGGTACCTGTCCCTACGAAAGAAGTTAGAGGCCAGTATTTCGGACGGGGTGGATGGGGCAAAGTTGAACCAGCTGAAGGCTGAGATCAGGCGGCATCAGTACAGTCGGTACAGATCTCTGGTTCTGGAAAGGGACTATGGGAGTTTTCACTCACCGGACCCTTTTCAGAATTACCGAGATTCTGTGGCCAGGAAGTTAGTGACCGGCCTCATGGACACCCAGGGTAAGTTGCAGACTAACAGGGAGGGTATTCTGGGTGTTGTGAGGTCATACTATGCCGACCTTTTCCAGAACAAGGCTTTGGATAGGGACTGGCTGACTGACTACTTGGAGGCGACCCCAGGGCCTGATACTTCCAATGTGGACTTTTCCCCTCTGGAAGCAGAGATCACGGAGGCCGAGGTAAGAGCAGCCATTGACACCCTTCATAAAAAGAAGGCGCCAGGCCCAGACGGCTTAACGGCCGAGTTTTATAAGACTTTCAAAGATGAGTTGGCCCCGGTCCTCGTGGAGGTCTTTAGAGACAGCCTGGCGGAGGGCATCTTGCCCCCCTCCATGAGGGTTTCCTCTTTGATCCTGCTTTCAAAGGGTAAGGACTCAGAGCGTATTGAGAACTGGAGGCCTATTGCCCTTCTCAATAACGATAGAAAGATCCTCGCAAGGGTATTTTTTGATAGACTTATTCAGTTCTCAGGCACATTATTGTCAGGCTTTCAATTCGGCACGGTGAAAGGGCGGAGCATCTTTGGTGCTCTCCTTACTATCAGGGAGACATTAGAGGTATGCAAAGCTCAGAGCAAGGGCTGCTACATTGTCTCTTTGGACCAGGCCAAGGCTTTTGACCAGGTGAATCACGAGTACCTGTGGTCTACTTTGGGTAAGTACGGCATCCCGGGCAAATTTATCCAATGGCTGGCAGTTTTGTATGAAGGGGCCGTAAGCTTCCCACTTGTCAATGGTTGGAGGGGAGATGATTTCAATGTAGAGTCTGGTGTGCGACAGGGTTGCCCCTTAAGCCCACTCTTGTATGTATTTGCCATAGACCCCTTTCTGCGGAGTCTGGAGAGTTGTGGCTTGAGGGGTATGTCAATCCCCAGATGCCAGACATTGGCATCCCTCGCCTACGCGGACGATGTCACAGTGGTAGTGTCCAGTCCAGGGGACAGGAGGCTGCTTAACGAAGCCATCGAAAGCTACTCTGAGGCCTCTGGGTTAATGATTAACTATGACAAGTCGGAGGATTTTTGGACGTTGAATGGTGAGCCTGACTTCCAGCTCCCTGAATTTTCAACTGCCCCATCCCACATAAAGATCCTGGGGATAAAGTTTGGGAGGGAAGACAATTGCAGGCTAAATTGGGATGAGAAACTGAATGCCGGAACAGCAAAGGTCCAGCGATGGAAGGGATGGAGGCTGGCCTACAGGGAAAGGGTGAAGCTTATCAAGGCCTACCTGGTCCCTCTGTTTTTGTTTGTAGCGTACGTGTACCCATTGCCAGAATCTCTCTACGCCAGGGTCCACAGCCTGTTTTTCCAGTTGCTCTGGGGACACAAGCTGAATCCAGTCAAAAGGGGGATAACGTACCTGCAGCGGAAGGAGGGAGGGCTGGACATGCTGTGTCCTGTGGCTTTCTTTGGGTCACTTTTCCTGAAGTTTAACTTTGGGGGTTTGGCCCAAAGAAGTGATTCCCTGTGGGAAGTTTGTATCAGGAACTGGGTATCGCCTTTTGTAGGGACATGGCTACAAGGCGGTAGCATGAAGAGAGTTCGGGCAGGACAGGGTCCCCTCCCATCATACCTTCTTCTCGCTCTGAAGATTCTGAAGAGGTGGAATGTCGGGGTGGGTGAGTTGGCCACATGTTCCCGAAGGCAGTTGTACCACAGGGTGATCAGGGCCTACTTTGCTGTTCCTCTCGCTCTGAGAGACTGTGTGGGGAACACCCTTGAGGAAAGCCTTCGCTATCTTAATGGCAGGAGGTGCCCCCCTAAGTTCTTTGATATCAGTTGGCTTTCACTTCAGGGGAAACTTTATGTCCGTGGCAACCTGACATACCTTAACATTGACAGCAGGGATTGCCCCTGGGAGTGTGGGGAGGAGGAGACCCAGGAGCACTTTCTTGTCAGTTGCCCAGTGACCAAGGATGTGTATGGTCAGATGGCGGCCGCCCTTAGGGTCCCAGTATTGAACCACCTGAACTATGCAGGCTCAGCCTATGGGGTTCCCGCTAGGTACCACCCACTGGACCGTGAGACACTCTATATGATCATTGCATGCACACGGTACCAGATCTGGCAGCATAGGTGCAGGAGATCCTTTGGCCATTTGGAGGCTAACGCAGGCAACATTGTGAAGGCAGCTCTGGGTCAGCTGAGTTTCCTGAAGGGAAATGAGATAAAGAGGTCACCCTCCAATCAGAAACTATGGCGAGGGGTGCACCTTACTCTGTCCTCTTCATAAACATGTCCTCTTCTCTAGGTATGTACCTACTGTGTGTATATGGCCCCCCAGCACTGACACTGCTCTTCCCTCTCTCTATAGGCTGGAGGGGCAGCTTTGTGTGGCCTGGGGCAATCTGCTCGGCATGGATATATATATGTTATGTGCATCATTCTGTTATTGTGTTGCTTATATGCTATTGATTGTGGTTTTTTTTTTTTGTTGGGGGATGGAAAATGGAGGTTGGTGGGTTGGACCAGGAAAGACTTTTCTGGGGATGGTGGGTTGGTTGGGGGTGGTGGAAGGAAGCCGTATGGACAAACACAGGACTCTGCAAACCAGCCTTTGATTTGGTGTGTTTGGTGGGGAGTTGCCAATGGACAGACGGATGGACTTTGTGGGCTGGCGGGATATGGTGGGTTTGTGGGGTTTGTTTTGTTATGTTTGTTTCATGATCTGTGAAATGTGTATGATATGTTGATTATTCATTGTAAAGTGATATTATAAATAAAAAAAATTCCTATATATTAGGTACCTACCTAGTGCTACCAACCCCTATTTCTGTAGGGAAATGAGAGCAGGGCAGGCAGTAACCCTTCCAACACTTTCCCCTGTCTCTGCCCCTATATATTAGGTACCTACCTAGTGCTACCAACCCCTATTTCTGTAGGGAAATGAGAGCAGGGCAGGCAGTAACCCTTCCAACACTTTCCCCTGTCTCTGCCCCTATATATTAGGTACCTACCTAGTGCTACCAACCCCTATTTCTGTAGGGAAATGAGAGCAGGGCAGGCAGTAACCCTTCCAACACTTTCCCCTGTCTCTGCCCCTATATATTAGGTACCTACCTAGTGCTACCAACCCCTATTTCTGTAGGGAAATGAGAGCAGGGCAGGCAGTAACCCTTCCAACACTTTCCCCTGTCTCTGCCCCTATATATTAGGTACCTACCTAGTGCTACCAACCCTTATTTCTGTAGGGAAATGAGAGCAGGGCAGGCAGTAACCCTTCCAACACTTTCCCCTGTCTCTGCCCCTATATATTAGGTACCTACCTAGTGCTACCAACCCCTATTTCTGTAGGGAAATGAGAGCAGGGCAGGCAGTAACCCTTCCAGCACTTTCCCCTGTCTCTGCCCCTTTATATTAGGTACCTACCTAGTGCTACCAACCCCTATTTCTGTAGGGAAATGAGAGCAGGGCAGGCAGTAACCCTTCCAGCACTTTCCCCTGTCTCTGCCCCTTTATATTAGGTACCTACCTAGTGCTACCAACCCCTATTTCTGTAGGGAAATGAGAGCAGAGCAGGCAGTAAACCTTCCAACACTTTCCCCTGTCTCTGCCCCTATATATTAGGTACCTACCTAGTGCTACCAACCCCTATTTCTGTAGGGAAATGAGAGCAGGGCAGGCAGTAACCCTTCCAGCACTTTCCCCTGTCTCTGCCCCTTTATATTAGGTACCTACCTAGTGCTACCAACCCCTATTTCTGTAGGGAAATGAGAGCAGGGCAGGCAGTAACCCTTCCAACACTTTCCCCTGTCTCTGCCCCTATATATTAGGTACCTACCTAGTGCTACCAACCCCTATTTCTGTAGGGAAATGAGAGCAGGGCAGGCAGTAACCCTTCCAGCACTTTCCCCTGTCTCTGCCCCTTTATATTAGGTACCTACCTAGTGCTACCAACCCCTATTTCTGTAGGGAAATGAGAGCAGGGCAGGCAGTAACCCTTCCAGCACTTTCCCCTGTCTCTGCCCCTTTATATTAGGTACCTACCTAGTGCTACCAACCCCTATTTCTGTAGGGAAATGAGAGCAGGGCAGGCAGTAACCCTTCCAGCACTTTCCCCTGTCTCTGCCCCTTTATATTAGGTACCTACCTAGTGCTACCAACCCCTATTTCTGTAGGGAAATGAGAGCAGGGCAGGCAGTAACCCTTCCAACACTTTCCCCTGTCTCTGCCCCTATATATTAGGTACCTACCTAGTGCTACCAACCCCTATTTCTGTAGGGAAATGAGAGCAGGGCAGGCAGTAACCCTTCCAGCACTTTCCCCTGTCTCTGCCCCTATATATTAGGTACCTACCTAGTGCTACCAACCCCTATTTCTGTAGGGAAATGAGAGCAGAGCAGGCAGTAAACATTCCAACACTTTCCCCTGTCTCTGCCCCTATATATTAGGTACCTACCTAGTGCTACCAACCCCTATTTCTGTAGGGAAATGAGAGCAGGGCAGGCAGTAACCCTTCCAACACTTTCCCCTGTCTCTGCCCCTATATATTAGGTACCTACCTAGTGCTACCAACCCCTATTTCTGTAGGGGTATGAGAGCAGGGCAGGCAGTAACCCTTCCAACACTTTCCCCTGTCTCTGCCCCTATATATTAGGTACCTACCTAGTGCTACCAACCCCTATTTCTGTAGGGAAATGAGAGCAGGGCAGGCAGTAACCCTTCCAACACTTTCCCCTGTCTCTGCCCCTATATATTAGGTACCTACCTAGTGCTACCAACCCCTATTTCTGTAGGGAAATGAGAGCAGGGCAGGCAGTAACCCTTCCAACACTTTCCCCTGTCTCTGCCCCTATATATTAGGTACCAAAGATCGAAATCGTTTTCCAAACCAGTTGCATTTTATTTGCAAACTTGAACTTCTTCTAAAGAAGATAAATGTTGGTAAATGCTTAAAAAAAAAATAAAAAGGCCAAGAATGATTTTCTGTGACTATTTTAACGGCTATTTGTTTTACCTTGTTTCTCGTATTCTCACTTTCCCATCAGGTTTTATACAAGATAAAGAAAAATAGTGCCCAAAACCCATGTTGCAATGCTGTTTTATAGACACCGGTGACATTTATTTATTTCCTGCACTATAAATACAGCAGGGAAATAAATTATACAAGACACTGTAGCGCTTCAAGGAACTCGAACAAAAGGCCAACCGTCAGATGATGAAATGCAAATTCCCTCCCAAACATCAGGCCTCCTAGGAGAAATGACAACAGAAGAAAAAAAAACAATAAACAGCAAAAAAAATATCTTAAAGCCACATTTTTGCAGCTCGATACAAACCAAGATAAGATATAGTTTTGTTTGGGGGATTTTGTGTGAGACTTCCCATTGGGCAGAATGTGCTAAACACATAAATAGTACCTTCTGTCTCCAACGTTGGCCTTCCGGGGTAAAGAACTCAGGTCCCAAAGCTGCTCATTATTTGTAAGATTTTTGTTTCTGTTTGACCCAGGGGTACAGGGAAGAACCTACCAGAAAGTTTCTGTTTCCTAGAGGCCCAGAATTTGTATCAGTATAATACCAACATGTGGGAATGGCCTCCCCTTGGAGGACACCGAGAATGTGAAGGGTTGACCGACCTACGTAAAACTTTTTAGTTCTAGATAAATCGTGGAAAAGATTAGTGGTGAATGCTCTGTTCAAGTAATATATATGTAGCCCTCTTCTGCAACTGCCTGAGATCTACAGTAGCATGCATTTACTTGCACGTGGTGCTACAGGAGACCTATGCCCCGCTATATGAAAGAGCAGGTACACTGATAATGGCGTGCCTCCACCCAGGGCCGGGACAGGTTGGACTGCGGTACCCCTCCCTGGGAAATTTCTCTGATCCACAACACACACACACAGGAAAGGTTGACTATAAGTGTGTTGGGCGTGTATGCTATTTGGGCTGGGTTAACCTGTGTAGGCCTCCACGTGGCAGACTCCCTGTAACTCCCGGGACCTTGCCCCCTGTGAGATGGGTGCTTACCAGGCAGATGAGGATCCGGATGGAGGAACTGATGTGGTTATGCACTGCTCAAAACAATGGTTAAATCATTAAAAGAGGGCAGAACTACAAGTTGGGATCTCCCTTGTTACTAACGGGCACAGAATAACAGTATTTTCTGGGCATATTTGGAAGGTTAATAGAGGACTTGTTGTTGTGTTTTACTCTTTATCAACACAATAAATGATTAAATGAGATATTAGATAGTGGTCAGTGAGCTCCTGTTATTGGTCCACTTTAGGGGTTTAAGGCAGACGGGGTGAGCTATAAAGAGCAGCTCTGAGCTCCAACATAAGTGGATAGATTGGGGGTATCTCTTCCAGGTGATACTAGCTGTTAGTTTAGGGATGAAAGGGGATCAGGTTAGATTCTCTGGAGGTTTCACTGGAGAAGATCCAGATCCACTAATCGATGTGAATTGGGACCCGTCCATGCCTGTTGTAGGGGAGTGTTTGTCCATGATGGGCTATGTGAATGTTGCTGTAACCACTTTACTACAATTCCTACTGCCTCCTGTGTTTGTTAAATAATCATTTGGTCATTTGTTTAAGAGTCTCTGGTGTCCAAAGTGTAATTCAGCAATACTGCTCCCTTCCTCCGAACACTGAGCTACATGGAGAGCTAGTATTGGGCTACAGAATAACAGTATTTTCTGGGCATATTTGGAAGGTTAATAGAGGACTTGTAGTTGTGTTTTACCCTTTATCAACACAATAAATGATTAAATGAGATATTAGATAGTGGTAGGTGAGCTCCTATTATAGATCCACTCTAGGGGTGTAAGGCAGACAGGGTGAGCTATAAAGAGCAGCTCTGAGCTCCAACGTAGGAGGATACATTGGGGGTATCCCTCCCAGGTGATAGTAGCTGTTAGTTTAGGGATCAAAGTGGAAATGGGATCAGGTTAGAGGATTCCCTGGAGTAGTCACTGGAGAAGATCCAGATCCACTAAGCAAAGTGAAGTGGGACCCGTCCATGCCTGTTGTAGGGGAGTGTTTGTCCATGATGGGCTATGTGAATATTGCATAACCACTTTACTACAATTCCTACTGCCTCCTGTGTTTGTTAAATAATCATTTGGTCATTTATTTAAGAGCCTCTGGTGTCCAATGTGTAATTCAGCAATACTGCTCCCTTCCCCCGAACACTGCGTCAGGGCCCAGCTGAGAGAGTGGGTCCAATATAACCAGTGCTGAGCTACATGGAGAGCTAGTATTGGGCTACAGTAGGGTTACACATCCATAGCTTGCCTGCACGGAGAGACATAGAACCACCAGGTGCATTGTGGGTATGTTATTTGCATCTCGATGCACCAATTATATATAAACTCTTTCAATCTGCTGTCGGAGACCTATTACAATGTTATTGCATTAATACCCTGATAAATCCTAAAAACCAAGAAATCTATCACTTCATCCCGGCAGCCCTAGTGGCTGCAATAAAAACTCTCATTGAAAGTAGATTAAACATCTTCTGCCGTTAGAGACGGGATCTCATTATCCCGGGGCCGTAGCGACCGTCCCGAACGATCATTTGCTTCTTTTTTGTGGGACAGTGATCAACAGTGACAGCCAATAATGCGGCCAGACGGGGAGATGATGAAATATCTATAAAGGTTAAATAAAAGCCATTTACATTCATTTCCATCAGGACTAAACTTTCTTATTAAGCTTCTCCTTTGGCTTCGGTGACATTTAAATCAAACTAAAGGGGAAAAAAAACAGCTTTGGCCTAAACCAATAGAAACGGGTTTTATTTTACTATAGAAATCAAGTGGAAAAATACATCATAATACAATAAAATATAAAGTAAAAATATATCTATTATTTATGTAATATATATTATACTATTATAAATAAAAATATTAATAAAAACTGGTTTCATTTTTTCTTTCTTCATTTTCTTCACTTCAATCTGGGTGCTGAATTTTTAGAGTTTAGAGTTTTAAGTTTCATGATTTTTTTTTCCCAAAATTGTTTAATTTTTTTAAAATGTAAAATATATATATATACAGGTATAGGACCCGTTATCCAGAATGCTCTGGACCAAGGGTATTCCAGATAAAGGGTTTTTCAGTAATTTGGATCTCCATACCTTAAGTCTACTGAAAAACCAATAATTAAATCCAATAGGATTGTTCTGCCCCAATAAGGGGTAATTATATCTTAGTTGGGATCAAGTACAGGTACTGTTTTATTATTACAGAGAAAAGGGAATCATTTAACCATTAAATAAACCCAATAGGGCTGTTCTGCCCCCAATAAGGGGTAATTATATCTTAGTTGGGATCAAGTACAGGTACTGTTTTATTATTACAGAGAAAAGGGAATCATTTAACCATTAAATAAACCCAATAGGATTGTTCTGCCCCAATAAGGGGTAATTATATCTTAGTTGGAATCAAGTACAGGTACTGTTTTATTATTACAGAGAAAAGGGAATCATTTAACCATTAAATAAACCCAATAGGGTTGTTCTGCCCCCAATAAGGGGTAATTATATCTTAGTTGGGATCAAGTACAGGTACTGTTTTATTATTACAGAGAAAAGGGAATCATTTAACCATTAAATAAACCCAATAGGGCTGTTCTGCCCCCAATAAGGGGTAATTATATCTTAGTTGGGATCAAGTACAGGTACTGTTTTATTATTACAGAGAAAAGGGAATCATTTAACCATGAAATAAACCCAATAGGGCTGTTCTGCCCCAATAAGGGGTAATTATATCTTAGTTGGGATCAAGTACAGGTACTGTTTTATTATTACAGAGAAAAGGGAATCATTTAACCATTAAATAAACCCAATAGGGCTGTTCTGCCCCAATAAGGGGTAATTATATCTTAGTTGGGATCAAGTACAGGTACTGTTTTATTATTACAGAGAAAAGGGAATCATTTAACCATTAAATAAACCCAATAGGGCTGTTCTGCCCCCAATAAGGGGTAATTATATCTTAGTTGGGATCAAGTACAGGTACTGTTTTATTATTACAGAGAAAAGGGAATCATTTAACCATTAAATAAACTCAATAGGGCTGTTCTGCCCCAATAAGGGGTAATTATATCTTAGTTGGGATCAAGTACAGGTACTGTTTTATTATTACAGAGAAAAGGGAATCATTTTTTAACATTAGAATTATTTGATCAAAATGGGAGATGCCTTTCCGTAATTCAGAACTTTATGGAAAACGGGTTTGACCCTGGGATCATAGGAGTCACAGTGCACACAAACAAGCCAAGGCACACATACATGCTAGGCCCCATCAGCCAATGAATGGGCAGAGTTCTGCCTTTTGCTCCCACACTACTTCCTGTTACAGTTAGAGCTGCATCACTTCCTGTCAGCTGATCTCTGAGGGGGCACACAGCCCATCACTAAATGGCGGCTCAAGGGAAAGGATGTAAAAGGGCAATATTTACTGATATATATATTCCAGTTTGGGGAGATTCTTTAATAGGCCACTTAACATAATATAAACTGTCTGTTGGTTACGTATTCATTCTGGGGGTGTAGTTTCCCTTTAACAGTTTGCATAATATTCTTTTGCTTGTAACTACTTTATTTCCTAACCACAAAAACATGGTATTATAATTGATCTTTGTGGTTATAAGATCTTTAATTAAGGATTTTGAAGGAACAGACAAGCTCTAGAAAATGAAATGGAGTCTTACTGATCATTAATGTTTATCTAAAATGCTGAGATCCTAAATTATCAAGTATCTTCATATTGTGCAGGTTCTCTCTTCCCTTCATGGACTTGATAAAACAATCTTCAAAGCACTGTAACCCCTATTTGGCTGTAATACAGACATGTCCAGCTAGTGATAGGTCAGAGCATGGGGTACAATGGACTCTCTTTCCAAGGATGGGCCTTCACTATGTGGAAGGATTATTATGGAGGGTGTTGTTGCACTACACCTCCCACTGCCACATGTAATAATGGCGTAAAAGAAGGACGCCAGAAATTCTTTTGCAGGAAACTCAAACAAAACTGGTTTTATTGTCCAAGACAAATCAATGTAGGGTTATGCAATAACGAGGTAGAGCAAATGAAATGGCGGGTTCAGCGCAGATCAAGCAAAGTAAAGATGCCCCACTGTGGGGAGTAACTGGCAACCAATTCTTTATCTTTAGGGTTTCTATCTTAATGGGCCAAATCCCATTCAGCAGATGTGGATCAGGGAGAAGACCTGATACCCCTAGTGATGAGTGAATCTGTCCCATTTTGCTTCACCATAAAATTCGCAAAACAGCAAGAAAATTCGCAAAACGGCGCATTGTTTTGTTGTTGCCTGCGTTTATTTTTTTTTTGTCGCCTGCACTTTTTTTACGCCACTGTGCCTTTTTCTGGCGCAACCTTTGCAGTGACCGCGCCTTTTTCTTTACGCAACCATGCGCCATGACGCGTGACAAAACAAAATTCCATGCGAAAAATTTTTCCGCAGCGAATTTTCACAGAAATTTCGCGAAACAATTCGCCAATGGCGAAATGTGCAAATTTGCTGCAAATCTATGCCTGGTGAAAAAATTCACTCATCACTAGTCAGTACTGCGGCCCCTACACTAAGGCAGTAGAGCCTGTAAAGGAGAATACTCCCTGCTGTCTCTCCTGGTTGGAGCCATGAAACTGCTCTTGCTAAAAAATATCCTGCCCTTACTAATACTCATTCACTGCGTCCCTGCTCCTTGACTTCTGCAAAGGTACTGGTCCTCTGGGGTCAAGATGGCTTCACTGGGGCGTTGTTGATCCCAAGCTCAGTGGAACATCCACCTGGTACAACAGATGCAGCCAAAGCGGAAGATTCACCCCCTGGTCATACCTTTTGGACCAATAATTCAGGAAATTTAAAGATATAGAGATTGCTAACCCTATAATTCCCTACAGCATCAACCCAGTCTACTAGTCTGAAAGTATGGGAGAAGGTACGGATAAGGGACAACCTCCAACATTCCATCCTGAAAAATGTTTTTAAAAAAAGATCTAAAGCAAAAGCCTACAACAGTGAACCTAAAGGACATCACTGACTTAGCCCTGACTCCATCTCAAAACTGTTACCGTACCTTTAATGCCTGTACGTGCCCAGCAAGCAAGGAGATAATGATCAAAATGAGAAGAATCTGGAACAATTACAGAGCCATCAATCATCTTCGGCACTGATCTACTTGCAGACTGGCGCAGAAAGCCTTGGGCATAACACACATGATTTCCAGGCTTATCCTTTATTAGAACTTAGTTGCCCTTATAATCAGTAGCAATGAGTCATTTTGATGGGGAAAAAATGGCAGAACATTTATTCTGATGTTTCAAGGAGTTATGTGCATTCAAATCATGGCTGTCTGCCGGCTACACAATGAACTTACAGTGGAACCTCTAACATTAAGTCAGTATGAAAGCATTTAACCTGTCAGCGGCTTTTGAACATGTCAGAAGTGGCAGTTGCGATCAATAGGAATGTGCTGCTCGGTGGAGAACGTGTAATCACAAAGCAATTAGCAAATCGCCACTTTTAAGGAAACTTTTCTTGCCAGCTTAGTGTGAGCCTGGGACATGGGAATGGTCTGAAATGCCTCCGAGCAGAGGAAATAAACAAGAAAAGTCGTTTTTTTGTTCAGGATAGAAGTAAAGCTCCTGTCCAAGGGTAATTGGTGTTCGATGGCTTAACATAACCTTCCAAGGGTAATTGGTGTTCGATGGCTTAACATAACCTTCAGAGACATTTGTAGAGCAAAATGTATAACCATAAATATGATTAAAAATAGGAAAGGGAAAATATTTATCAGTTTTCCCATTGTCTACTGTCCATTGTCTACTGTCACTCATCATTTCAGGTCATAGGTTCAGTTCATAATACGAGTTGGATCTTCTCCGCCCTCCCAAGCTGTTTACTGTTTAGGGTTGCCTGAAGCTGATTTTAGTCCAGGCTCCAAGAAAGGCCCTAATGTTCATCCTTCATCCCACTAGTTGACTAGACTCCTGCCTGGCAGCCCAGCTCCACACCAGTGTTAATGGGTTGGGGAGCAATATACTTGGCCAGGGGGTGGGAAAACCATCTTGAAGATGTTGGAAGCCCCAAAGGAGGGATTAAGAGGACCCAGAATTTGGCATCAGGAGCAAGGGAGGAAGGCCCCGCTGAGCCTGACCAGGGAGTCATTTGTAGAGCAAAACGTATAACCATAACTATGATTAAAAATAGGAAAGGGAAAATATTTATCAGATTTCCCATTGTCTACTGTCACTCATCATTTCAGGCCATAAGTTCAGTTCATACTAAGAGTTGGGTGGATATAACTATAAAATGGGCAATTTCATCCTTGACGAGTCTTCTCCACCTTCCCAACCTGTTTACTTTCTACAGTACTTCATTACTGTTACTGAAAATGTGCTTCAGAGTTTCTGAAGAAGTTTAGGTTTGCCCAAAGTAGTTTTAGTCCAGGTTCTAAGAAAGGCCCTAATGTTCATCCTTCATCCCACTAGTTGACTAGACTCCTGCCTGGCAGCCCTGAACGCCAGTGTTAATGGGTTGGGGAGCAATATAATTAGCCAGGGGGTGGGAAAACCATCTTGAAGATGTTGGAAGCCCCAAAGGAGGGATTAAGAGGAAACATAATTTGGCATCAGGAGCAAGGGGCTAGCTTTGAAAGCAGGGAGGAAGGTCCCGCTGAGCCTGACCAGGGAGGCATTTGTAGAGCAAAACGTATAATCATAAATATTATTAAAAATAGGAAATGGAAAATATGTAGCAGATTTCCCATTTTCTACTGTCCATTGTCTTCTGTCACTCATCATTTCAGGTCATAGGTTCAGTTCATACTACGAGTTGGGTCTTCTTCACCTTCCCAAGCTGTTTACTTTCTACAGTATTTCATTACTGTTACTGAAAATGTGCTTTAACTAAAGAGTTTCTGAAGAAGGTTAGGGTTGCCCAAAGCTGGTTTTAGTCCAGGCTCTAAGAAAGGCCTTAATGTTCATCCTTCATTCCACTAGTTGACTAGACTCCTGCCTGGGAAGCAAAATAATTGACCAGGGGATGGGAAAACCATCTTGAAGATGTTGGAGGCCCCAAAGGAGGGCCTAAGATGAACCTGAATTTGGCATCAGGAGCAAGGGAGGAAGGCCCCGCTGAGCCTGACCAGGGAGAGAGGCTTGAATTCCCATGATCACCAGTGGCACACAGGGTGCTTTGTTTCCTGTTTGGAAATCATGCTCTCCATGGGCAACAATGTGTTCAAAAATACTTTTACCTTGTGTTACATGGGAATCCATCATGCAGGAAAGAGGTGTTTTAGAATGTGCGGTGGAGAGGTGAGACACTATTAATCAGTCAGAAAGCCTGTAGTCTGCTAGTTATTCATATAGACCCCAAACCTTTATGTTAAGTTAAAGATCTAATGCAAGGGTCCTCAACGTTTTGTACCACTGAACCACTATCAATGTAAAAAGAGTTGAGGAGGACACACAAGCATTAAAGAGTTCACAGGGGTGCTAAATACAGGCTGTTATTGTCCTTTTGGTAGCCCCTATGTGGCTTGGCAGCCTACAGACTCTGTTTGGCACTACACCATTTTTTATGCAACCAAAAACTTGCCTCCAAGCCAAGAAATTCAAAAATAAGAAACATCTAAGGAGCTGGGGAGCAACATGGTGCTCGCGAGCCACTGGTTGGGGATCACTTTTCTAATGTATTGATTGTCTGTTGCATATTTCTGTTTCTCGTGTTTACAATTGGTGTAAGTAAGTCCCTAGTTTCCCACCTTCCACCCAAGACCTCTTGGTTCCCAGGGTAAGACTGGCAGTAGGTTGGTGCTCTTTGTGCTGGAGACTGACCCTCTCTTATTCTGCCCAATTACTTGCATCTCATTACTAGGTTCTATACCAACATGAATGCTTATATTGATGGCTTACAATTGATTTATATGTGGCACTACTTTATGAAGCATCACCGTCGTATCCGTCGTATATATTTTATTATCAATAAGTGAAGTGTGTGCAATAAAAAACAGTCAGTGCCTACAGGCCGACACACAAATAGGCCTATAACTGCTTTGTATTGGAAAGACAAGTTTTATAAAGAGCTGCCCCATACTTGTGCCATCCGTAATCAGACCGGCATTGCCCTTCCCACTCCTGGCGCCCCGTCAGCAATTTGACCTTAACAGTCAGACTGAGGGCAAAGTGGCACCAACAGATGTTGCTCAAGTAAATTAAAATGTGCAAAGGTGACGGCACGGAGATAGAGGGAAAGGCTGGCAGCTGGGCCATCCAATGTGCTTTCTGGGCGAGCATATGGGGCCCCGCTGTGCCAGGAGCAACTGAGATATCATGTCTGCAGCCTGTCAGGCTCATCAAGGGCTGGCACAGCCGGCACCGGCCCGACGGGTTTCTTCTTACAGCAAAGGTGGAAAAGGAAACATAAAAGACTTCAGGAGAAAAGTCAGTTCTTTAAGAGGAGGAATAGATCATATTAATTCATACATCTATTTTGATTGAAACTTTTCATTAGACATACAGTATATAAAGGTACAAATAGAAAAGATGCTCTAGTTGCCCTTAGACAGTAGATAGGTAGACAGTGGGATTAAGGGTGTTTTGTCACCCAAGCGTATCCAGTTCAGCAGGCAGGGGGCAAAAGGGTTCATTTACAATACCCAATTCAGTGTGCAAAGGGCAAAAAATGGGCTGTACTTGCACTTTGTCTATCATGTGGGGCATTGTGGGTATAGCCAGAGGCCTCTGTGCTCGATGTTGGACCTGCAGACTGATGTTTGATTCTTAGGTTGGGTCTTAGATTCAGAAGGGACAGGCAGGGGAAGGCACATGTGTCTTCCCTTCCCACACAGGCCTAGACTGGGATTTAAAATAGGCCCTGGCATTCCAAGTACTCAGTGGCCCAAACAGCCCCCCACCTACCCAATAAATAGTGACTGTCTATGGAATCTTACAGCAGCCCCTCTGGCATTTGCCAGAACCCGCAGTTTGTCAGTCTGGGCCTCCCCCTGTCCCAATTTGCGTTTGGAGCAAAAGGAGACGCAGCCCACATTGGGGCCCTATCCAGTAAAAACAGGCCTGGGCTGCATCTCCTGAGCAACAACCCTGGGGGGACGTAAGTTCTGTTATAGGAGCAGTAAGGGCCACACCCATCATTAATGTCAGTGGCCATCACCTGTGGATCTGTATATTCAGTGCTGCAACCATATCTATTGCATTGGGGCATAGGGGTACCCAGCCAAAGGTCCAGATCACCGGCATTGAATCAAATGAGAGGTGATTCTGAGCATTCGGTCACCTATTGTCTAAAAGAACTGCACACTCTACTCCCACCCTTCCAAAAGTCTACCCCAACCCTCCCAACACTCTACCCAGACCCTCCCAACAGTCTACTCTGACCCTTCCAACAGTCTACTCTGACCCTTCCAACAGTCTACCCCGACCCTCCCAACACTCTACCCAGACCCTCCCAACAGTCTACTCCGACCCTTCCAACACTCTACTCTGACCCTTCCAACAGTCTACCCCGACCCTCCCAACACTCTACCCCGACCCTCCCAACACTCTACCCAGACCCTCCCAACAGTCTACTCTGACCCTTCCAACAGTCTACTCTGACCCTTCCAACAGTCTACTCCGACCCTTCCAACACTCTACTCTGACCCTTCCAAAAGTCTACCCCGACTCTCCCAACACTCTACCCAGACCCTCCCAACAGTCTACTCTGACCCTTCCAACAGCCTACTCCGACCCTTCCAACACTCTACTCTGACCCTTCCAACAGTCTACCCCGACCCTCCCAACAGTCTACTCCGACCCTTCCAACAGTCTACTCTGACCCTTCCAACAGTCTACCCCGACCCTCCCAACAGTCTACTCCGACCCTTCCAACAGTCTACTCCAACCCTTTCAACATTCTACTCTGACCCTTCCAACAGTCTTCTCTGATCCTTCCAACAGTCTTCTCTGATCCTTCCAAAAGTCTACTCCGACTCTTCCAACACTCTACCCCAATCCTCCCAACAGTCTACTCTGACCCTTCCAACAGTCTACTCCGACCCTTCTAACAGTCTACTCTGACCCTTCCAACAGTCTACTCCGACCCTTCTAACAGTCTACTCTGACCCTTCCAACACTCTACCCCGACCCTTCCAACAGTCTACCCCGACCCTCCCAACAGTCTACTCCGACCCTCCCAACAGTCTACCCCGACCCTTCCAACACTGTACCCCGACCCTTCCAACAGTCTACTCTGACCCTTCCAACGGTCTACTCTGATCCTTCCAACAGTCTACCTCAACCCTTCCAACAGTCTACTCTGACCCTCCCAACAGTCTAACCCAACCCTTCCAGCAGTCTCCTCTGACCCTTCCAACAGTCTACTCCGACCCTTCTAACATTCTACTCTGACCCTTCCAACACTCTACCCCGACCCTTCCAACAGTCTACTCTGACCCTTCCAACAGTCTACTCTGATCCTTTCATGTCCAAAAACATTGGAATAAATAATAATACAGGACATTCTTCTGTTTAATTCCTTGTGCTCCTTTGATGTTTTCCCCTTGTCTGTTATGCATATAAATGAGGCCATGGATTTGTAGAAAGAGCCCTTTGGGGAGGTCGCTGGCTGCAGTTACCCCCTAAAACCTATTTATCTGTTCTTTCCGGTGCCAAAGAGCTGGCAATGTTCCCTGGCCGTGTTCCTATCTCCGTAGCTTTCCCTGCAGTGATCACCGCAGTTGCTGCATTGCAAGATGGAGTCTGTGTGGCCCCCGGGGAGGGCTCTACTAGTTCAGGCCTAATTATATTATCTTTCTTAGTTGATGGTTGGTAAATAATTTAAACAAGGGAAGATGGCTTTTGCATTCCGTATCTGTAAAGTTAATGTGCAAAGTGCATCCACTGGGCATTCGGATCCCAGGACTTGTGCGCTCCGTACATTTATCGGAGAAATCCATATTTTTTACAAGCGGCTAATAAACTATCAGGAGTATTATAGCTCATTAGGCAACACAGAGTTACTGTAATGCGACAAATACTAAATGTCATTAGCAACTCATGCACTTTCTTGTAGGGAAACGGAGAATAAAATGCCAGTTATTCATTTTCTTAAAGAAACATGAAGCATGACTAGGGGCTGGTCATGTGATACACTATGATATTATATAGACATAAGATATAAATACAATAGGAGGAAGGGATACTTGCTCTGGGGGTTATATAAGGTATGTATAGTGATAGTTCTCTTATTATAAAGCTCAGTAGTGTCAGTCTCAGTTTGACTCCCATTGACCATAAGGCGAGTCCATGATTATTTGGGTTGAGTCTGTCCATCATTGTTCCTGGTTGTCTTTTCCCTCTTTTCCCTTCAACTGTTTCAAGCATTTTCCAATGAACTGGGACTTCTTATAATATGGTAACTGATCAAATATACTTCAGTTGGAAGGTCAGGCTTGATTGGATCAAGGATCCATTTGCTTGTGTGTCTTTGTCCTATGACTGTTATTGGCATTTACTTCCCGCAAAGTGAGGGACTGATTGCCCGGCTTTGTCATCCAGAAGGATTCACAGCTTGTTTCACGTAAAAATTTGGCTTGGGAAATGATTACAGGGCAAGGGAAGCATAAGAATAAATAATGCCCATCGCAAAGGCCCGATTGCCTCATTAGCAAAACTGTTACTTTCCTTTTCAGCCTCCTTTTTTTCCTCTAGCACTTATGGAAAGCCTTCATCAGCACCCTCTGCCCTTCCATCTCACCTTGAACCTGGAGCAGTGATCTCCAACCAGTGATCCTCAACCAGTGATCCCCAACCAGTGATCCCCAACCAGTGATCTCAACCAGTGATCTCCAACCAATGATACTCCAACCAGTGATCCCCAACCAGTGATCCCCAACCAGTGATCCCCAACCAATGATCCCCAACCAGTGATCCCCAACCAGTGATCTCCAACCAATGATCCCCAACCAGTGATCCCCAACCAGTGATCTCCAACCAATGATCCCCAACCAATGATCCCCAACCAGTGATCTCCAACCAGTGATCCCCAACCAGTGATCCTCAACCAGTGATCCCCAACCAGTGATCTCAACCAGTGATCTCCAACCAATGATACCCCAACCAGTGATCTCCAACCAGTGATCCCCAACCAGTGATCCCCAACCAGTTATCTTTAACCAGTGATTCCCAACCAGTGATCCCCAACCAGTGATACCAAAACAGTTATCCCCAACTAGTGACCCACAAGCAAACAGCTGCTCACCTACCTTTGTTCCTTTTGGCCACACAGCAGATCTTTAAGTTCCTGACTTGGAGGCAAGTGTTGGAGGCATAAAGACACACGTTTCCTTCCAAACAGAGTATCCTACAGGTGGGCTGAGGCATGGAGCCCTTGGACAGGTTCTAAGCCTTAGAACATGTCCACCAAAGCCTTGATGTATCACCACGGAAGACCCTTTTAAAGAAGAAGGAAAGGTAAAAACTAAGTGAGCTTTATCAGGGCAAAGGCAGGAGTCTGCTCAATCCTCTCCTCTCCCCCTTTCCCCTCCCCCTCCTGCTCCCCATCCCATCAGAATTTGCTCCCCCTCCCATCTCTCCTCTCTCCCCCTCCCAAATGTGCTGTGTAATCTGAGCTACCAGCAGCCAGAGCTGCAGCAGGAAGCTACTGAGACCAAGCTAAAATGGCAGCTGCTATATTAAACAAACAGAGGGAGCTTCTAGGGCTGTTACTCAGGTATGGTAAAGTTTTCTGCAGAATAAATATAGGGTTCTAGGTGACACTAATGTGGAGAATCTATTGGCAGTAAAATTCCAAAATGACTTTCCTTCTCCGTTAATGAACTGAGTGGTGATTGGGCAAATACTTTCCATTTCCTTTCTGATATCTGATTAAGGTTTATCCAGGCATTTTGATACCCGCACTTTTAACTCCTGCTGGTCACAGCGCGGCCACTTACTGCCCCCTTAGCCGCGACTGTTTCATCCTTAACGAATGCAGAGTGACACTTTATAGAGGGATAATTGTTCCTTATCACTTCTAAAACACCTGCGATGATACCGAAAGGAAAGACACAGGATATTAAAGTCCTCTAAATTATGTCGCGCCTGAATCCGTGTTTTTTTTTTTTTAATTTCAAAGTTTGTTCTCGGAGACGGTATTTAATTCCTCAAGCTCGTTACAGGTTTGCTAAAGCTTTATCATAATGAATGTTAATGTTCGGGACTAAAGCAGACAGCGTGTAAATATTTATGGAACAAGAAAAAGAAAGAACAAGGAAAATGAATGGATGTTTCATAACGTGTCTCCTCACCGAGATGGGATTTGGGGCTTCTCGTATTAATATTCTGCTCCCATGTTCCATGCCCTTGTGCTGGGTGCAACCTCAATGCCCTAATCAGGGGTATCTGGAACATATTTTGTCTACTGGGGCTCCTTTCATTGCAGACGCAGAAGGTAGAAGGGGCCAACTGGATGGCCATGTTTCCCCAATGTACCATAGATAGGAGTCTGCTCCTCATGTTCATCATGGTAGCCCTGTCCTTATTACCTGCCAAGTACTGGGCCCCAGAATTCTCTAGTATTTATCTACAAAGGGTGGGAGTGGGATTCCTACCTGTCACACGTAGAGACAGTTATCAGTAAATGATCAGCATTGTCTGTTTTAGTAGCCACAAGAAGTAGCTGCTACTAGCAGCTCTGTGTGTCTTCACCCTAAGAGGCATGAAAGTAACCAGGATAGTGTTAGAGTTTAGGAAACACCTTATAAAAAGTTTAAATCATGAAAAAAAAAGTCTCGAAGCCTAATTTAGATAAAGAATGAATTTTCCAGATGGTAGCCTGCCATGCTACCATTGGATCTTCTGGTGGAGATCTCCATTCCTTTTTAAATTCCATATATAACATCCATACCATTCAGCATTGTCTCCATCTAATAATTGGAAGAGTGTGCCCTGGATACCAGGTTCTCTGGTGGGCCCTAGGTGGCCTAGTCCAACACTGTCTTCACATACTTAATGTCTTCTGATTGTCTTGCCTTGTGAGGAAGATCCTGAATGTTGGCTTTGCTGAATGTTCCTTTGTGCATATCTCACTGCACAACTAGGGATCCCTCCTGGAGCAAGGCAGCCATCATCAAGCCAAGCTATGGAGAAGCTGATGGAGATACTACCATTGCAATTCAGTGGTTTGCTTTTCTTTTGATAGATGTTGAAGTAGAAAGTACAGTATATCTACTGTGATGACAATAAATAAGTTCAATGTGGCCAACTCCCCAATCCTATAGATCAGTTGTTCTCAACCTTCCTAATGCCGAGACCCTTTAATACAGTTCCTCATGTTGTGGTGACCCCCAACCATAAAATTATTCCTACAACCATTGGAAATATGTGTTTTCTAGTGGTCTTAGGTGACCCCTGTGAAAGGCTGGTTCGACACCCAAAGGGGTCCCGACCCACAGGTTGAGAACCGCTGCTTTAGATCTTTCCATAACATCAATTTACACAATCTTTGTAGATATTCCTTCCCCTCCAGGGACACACATTCATAAAGAAATCCCATTGGACAGCGGCAGAGCCATCAGAAAAGAATGTTCTGCTTGTTGTTTCCATATAAATAATGTAAGAATTCAGCAACAACTTTGTAGCAGATGATGTTTTTTTTCCTACTCAACTGCGAAATGTTTTTAGTTTAGTTTTGTTGTAGCACTTACAGTATAATTGTCTCACTTCTTCAGGGTAGGAAAGTGTTTGATATACTGTCACATTCTACTTTTAACCCCGCTTGGAAGGACTAATAAAGACTTCCCAGAGAGACAGATTCAAATGTAAAAATTCTTGGAAACGCCCACGCAGACACGTAGGGATGCCCCTCACCATATGTTTGCTTCTTTGTCAGATGCTTCTGGCTCACTAATTAAATTTCTAATTGTCTTGCGTTTCGTCGGATGTTGCTGTGCATTTTATATTCTCCACTATCCTTGTAGCTCTACGGCAGAAACTAAAAAGTCACGGACCTCCACCTCCTATCCATCTGCCGGTACCGTGCACAAAGTAAAAAGTAGAACAACACTTCCACATTGGGTTCCATTCACACATACTGATGGAGATTGCACTCCCCTTTCAGTAACACAGGCTACTGCCGCTCCAAGCATTGTTTAAGGGACACTTTTGTTTGGTTTACATTTAATTTAATCTTATCAAGAACAGTTATATAAGTATATGGGTGCTGTGAAAATATGTGTTGTTCAGCATTTACCCTCTTAAAAAATGCCTTTTTTATATTTATTCTTTAAGAACATAGAGACGCCATGCTTTTGTCACTGTTTAGGTTTAATACTCTGTGTTTACCAGTAGGTGGAGCCCTGCTCCTCCAAAGCAATTTCAAACCAACAACCTAGGAAGCTATGTGCCTGATGAGATTTAAGGTGGTTAAATGTAAGGTCTTCCACTTTTTTTTGTTACCAGAGCAAGTCTCTACTCTCTTGTCTTCCACCTTTATATTTGCTAGAGCAAGAAAGAGTTCCTACCCTTTTGTCTTCTAAATTTTTATTTTCAAGAAGTCCCTGCCCTCTTGTTTTCCACTTTTATGGTTCCCAGAGCAAGGAGAAGTCCCAACTCTTTTGTCTTCTAACCTTTTATTTTCTAGAGCAAGACGAAGGCCCTGACCTCTTGTCTTCCACCTTTATGGGTTCTAGAGCAAGGATAAGTGCTTAACCTCTTGTCTTCCACCTTTATGGTTCCTAGAGTAAGGAGAAGTCCCTACCCTCTTGCCTTTCACCTTTTTGTTCCCAGAGCAGGGAAAAGTCCTTACCCTCTTGTCTTCCACCTTTATGGTCCCTAGAGCAAGAAGAAGTCCCTACCATCTTGCCTTTCACCTCTATGGTTTCCGGAGCAAGGAAAAGTCCTTACTCTCTTGTCTTCCACCTTTATGGTTCCCAGAGCAGGGAGAAGTCCTTTCCTTCTTGTCTTCCACCTTTATGGTTCCCAGAGCAAGGAGAAGTCCATACTCTTTTGTCTTCCCCCTTTATGGTTCCCAGAGCAAGGAAAAGTCCTTTCCCTCTTGTCTTCCGCCTTTATGGCTCCCAGAGCAAGGAGAAGCACCTACCCTCTTGTCTTCTACATTTATGTTTCCCAGAGCAAGGAGAAGTCCCTGCCCTCTTGTCTTCTAACCTTTAATTTTCTAGAGCAAGAAAAAGGCCCTTACCTCTTCTCTTCCATTGCCCAAAGCAAGGAGAAGTCTCTATGCTCTTGTCTTCCACCTTTATATCCTTTAGAGCAAGGATAAGTGCTTAACCTCTTGTCTTTCACCTTTATGGTTTCCAAAGCAAGGAGATGTTCCTACCCTCTTGTCTTCCACCTTTATGCTTCCCCGAACAAGGAGAAGTCCTTTCTTTCTTGTCTTCCACCTTTATGGTTTCTAGAGCAAGGAGAAGGTCCTACCCTCTTTTCTTCCACCTTTATGGTTCCCAGAGCAAGGAGAAGTTCATTCCCTCTTGTCTTCCACCTTTATGGTTCCCAGAGCAAGGATACGTCCCTACCCTCTTGCCGTTCACCTTTTTGTTCCCAGAGCAGGAAAAAGTCCTTAACCTCTTGTCTTCCACTTTAATGGTTCCCATAGCAATGATAAGTACCCACCCTCTTGTCTTCTACCTTTATGGTTCTCAGAGCAAGGAGAAGTCCCTGTCCTCTTGTCTTCCATTGCCCAAAGCAAGGAGAAGTCCCTACCCTCTTGTCTTCCACCTTTATATTTCCTAGAGCAAGGGGGAGTTCCTATACTCTTGGCTTCCTAGAGCAAGGAGAAGTCCCTACCCTGTCTTGTTTTTATTAAGTGATTTCCTGTAAGAATTTGTTGTTACTTCCTACTAAAGTATCTGCAATTTATATAGAGTAAAATCATTGGTGCAGTGACAAGAGAATCATTACGGCGGCATCATGGCTTCTATATTTCTGGGTTTCACCGGCAACAAGTGGCGCAGCGAGATCAAAACAAATAAACCAAACGAGGAAATAAATGGACCTGTCAAATGATCAACACGAATCCCTCAGACGGCGCACAGTGCAAATAATCCATTTTTCTCCGGCAATGGAGTTTTTTTTTTCTCTAATGCCTTTTTCAAGTTAAACAAATGTATCATAACACAAAGGAAACGGAGACGGTGTTCCGTTCACTCAGGAGAGCAGTGATTAGGGCCCGGCAATCTGTAGCCAAGTGCCTCTTCCCTTTGTTAATATCAGCCAGCTAATTATGGGTGGCAGTCAGACATATTTTGTCACCAAGTGTTTGCATCAACAAGTTAATGAAATACGAGCGACTTCAATTAAATTCCTTTTGAATTTCCCCGACTGCGGCTTCTTTTTTTTTTTTTTTGTCGTTGCTACAATTATTTTAGAGTAAGTGGCCCCTTGGGATGAGAGACACGGAAGGGAACCTTATGGGCTGATGAGAAAAGAAAGAAGATTATGAGCAGGAACGTTATGGCGCTACGGAATCTCATTAATCACTGTCTGCGAGACAATTACTTCCAAGACATTGTGTGAGCCACATTGGCATTGATAAAATATTCCTCCCTGATTACAAGAGCCTCTAATGAAACGGCTGGAGAGGAAAAAAAGCCCTGATATCTGCAAATTAAAGGTCAACGTTAAATAATTTGTCATTGCGCTCGATCGTAAAATGTAGTTGTTACGTAACCGCCCATCAACGGAACTTTATTACACAGGGGAGTGTTCCTATAGCCAGAAACAGATATGTGGCTTGCGAAGGTGGGTCCCCTGGAAGCCCAATGATCTAGTAGGATCCGCGGTGGTGAGTCCTTGGTGACGGATCTACTTACGGCGTCTTCATCACATGACGCAGCTCTAACGCTCGAAGCTGTGGGGTTAGAAAACCACCGACATAATGAAATTGTTTGCTTCAATAAAAGCATGACTGTCACTGATTGGATTATGGATGTTCCATTAGATTTGACACAAGAAAATAGCGAGTAATTGTCTTCAGTCAAATTCCGTCTATTTATAGGAGCATGTAATATATTAAATACTGTATACATTTTAAATAGTTGGTAAGTATGTGGTTATCCCCTATAATACATGAGTGATACTCAGAGTTCCCTGTATAACTCAGCCTGCAGCCTTGTGCCTTTATATGGGGGGCACAGAACCCCTCAGTGACTGCTAATATCCTTATCATTTACAGTAGGGGGTACATAATCCCTTATAATACATGAGTGATACTCAGAGTTCCCTGTATAACTCAGCCTGCAGCCTTGTGCCTTTATATGGGGGGCACAGAACCCCTCAGTGACTGCTAATATCCTTATCATTTACAGTAGGGGGTACATTATCCCTTATAATACATGAGTGATACTCAGAGTTCCCTGTATAACTCAGCCTGCAGCCTTGTGCCTTTATATGGGGGGCACAGAACCCCTCAGTGACTGCTAATATCCTTATCATTTACAGTAGGGGGTACATTATCCCTTATAATACATGAGTGATACTCAGAGTTCCCTGTATAACTCAGCCTGCAGCCTTGTGCCTTTATATGGGCACAGAACCCCTCAGTGACTGCTAATATCCTTATCATTTACAGTAGGGGGTACATTATCCCTTATAATACATGAGTGATACTCAGAGTTCCCTGTATAACTCAGCCTGCAGCCTTGTGCCTTTATATGGGGGGCACAGAACCCCTCAGTGACTGCTAATATCCTTATCATTTACAGTAGGGGGTACAGTATCCCTTATAATACATGAGTGATACTCAGAGTTCCCTGTATAACTCAGCCTGCAGCCTTGTGCCTTTATATGGGGGGCACAGAACCCCTCAGTGACTGCTAATATCCTTATCATTTACAGTAGGGGGTACATTATCCCTTATAATACATGAGTGATACTCAGAGTTCCCTGTATAACTGAATATGAAGGTACAATCCAGTCTAATAAATGTACAAGTTCAGTTCCACGGCGGCACAAGATGACAATATTAATTGCTCTTCAGAGTAACGAAGCCGTTTCAGGCAAACCCTGACAATACAAAGAGTGTTTATTCAGTCGGCTGCTAGTCCCGGCCGCCCAGTGATGCCCAACAGATGTATCCAAACACAAGGATGAGCCCCGGGGGTGTTTATTGAGGTGTTAGGGACACAAACACAGGAACTTGGTACTGAAATTCTCTGTATAAATAATTAATTGTGACATTTTGTAGCAACGACCGGGGCAACAACTTAGTGGCTGTGACAGTGATTGGGCATAAGTGCGGCAACTGGAGGGGGGGAGGGGGGGGGTTATGCCAAGGGGTTTTTTTTAATTATTTTTGACAAAAAAATATATTTTTTCAATTTTGTCGCACAAATAAAAACTTTTAAAACCCCAAAAACCTCTAAAATCACAAAGCAAAGAAAGATCTTCCAGTTGTATAAAGGACTCCTACCTGTGACTTCCCCATGATTGCGTATATTTACTTTTGGATTGTCACAGTTTTGATGCATAAAAATCAAATATGAAGATTAGTAAATGCTTATAGTTCCATTTTCTTTCGGCGGGCATGTATTCGCAGCAGAATTCTGTATTTCGGGATTGGCGAATTGTTTCACGAAACTTCTGAAAAATTTCACCGCAAATAATTCGTGGATGAACCAAAAATATCTTTGGTCACATGAAAAAGGCGCCTCAATACCCACGTTTTGTGTATTCTTCCCCGTACCGCAATATTTTTGCAGTTCCATGAAGCGAAACGGGACAGATTCGCTCATCATTATCCTTAACTAATTGCTAAGTTTGTCTGGCACCAGGGTTGCCACCTGTTCGGTTTTTAGATGGGCTGCACCATTCAAAACTACCTGCCTGGTTTTTAGACATCTAAAACTGGGCAGGGCTGTCCATGATGCAGCCAATTACAGGCCACCACGTCAACTCGCCTACCCCTGATGTCATCATGCACACCCAAGGTCATCAAACCCGTCCCTGATGTCATCAAGCCCATCCCCAATGTCATCAAGCCCATCCCCAACGTCAAGCCCGTCCCCAACCTCATCAAGTCTGTCCCCAACGTCATGAAGCCCGTCTTCAATTTCATCAAGCCCATCCCCAATGTTATCAAGCCCACCCCCAACGTCATCAAGCTCATCCCCAACGTCAAGCTCATCCCGACCTCATCAAGTCTGTCCCCAACGTCATGAAGCCCGTCTTCAGTTTCATCAAGCCCATCCCAAATGTCATCAAGCCCATCCCCAATGTCATCAAGCCCATCCCCAACGGCATCAAGCCCACCCTCAATGCCATCAAGCCCGTCCCAAGGTCATCAAGCCCGCCCTCATCGTCATCAAGCCCGTCCCAAGGTCATCAAGCCCGTCCCAAGGTCATCAAGCTCGTCCCCAACATCATCAAGCCCGTCCCCAACATCATCAAGCCTGTCCCAAGGTCATCAAGCCCGCCCCCATCATCATCAAGCCCGTCCCAAGGTCATCAAGCCCGCCCCCTATCGTCATCAAGCCCATCCCAAGGTCATCAAGCCCGTCCCCAACGTCATCAAGCCTGTCCCAAGATCATCAAGCCCGTCCCCAACGTCATCACGCCGGCCCCCTGACATTGCTGCCCTAGCCCTGTCTGGATCAAGTTACAGATAAAGGTGGTAACCCCACCTGGTGGGGGGGGGGGGCTTGTCATTGCAGCCCATCAGTCCAAGTAACCATAGCGATCCTGTAATACCTAAATATTCAGAGGCTTCAAATAGTTTCTAGTTTTGGGGCACGGAATGCTAATTAATGCGCTATGACATAAAAACCACATTAACAATTAGTGTCTCACTTTCAGCCGTAACATCCCTCAAACTTTCGCCGGTTTTTGCAGACTCAGCGCCACGTTAGACAGCAGAAAGAGAGATGAATTGTCCCTCTAATCGCCACTCTAATTGATCTGCAGTGCAAATTATTAAGATGTATTATAAAAATAAAAGTGCCAGAGCGGTAACTGGCGGAAGTGATTTACAATGGCGGAGGCAGGTCGGGCCGGTAAAGTGCATCCCATAAAAGAGTTGGAGAGACAGGTCACACAGGTCACAAATACAGCGTTTTCCCGTTATATTTGTGCCGGGTCTGTGCGGCAATATATACGAACCGATCCGCGAGGGGCTCCTCCCCGGCCTCAGCGGCTCTCATGGAAAGCAAAAAGTTTTAGTTGAGTCTGATGCTTTAAATTGAGATTTGAATTTTCCATCCATTGCCAAACTGAGTTAAACCCGGAATGCTGTGCCGGTGCCTAAATGCCAAGATGGTGGAAACAACCCTGGCCCCCTACACAAGGTGTTGCCAGCTGGCACAGGGTTCCAGGGCTGGGGGGGCAAATAGTCCCTGCCTCTCGCTCCTTTCTCTCGTTCCATTGGCCCCCAATATTTCATGGCACAATGTGGCCCCCAAGCACTGGGCACAGACACACCATGCATATTATATACAGTGTGATTGACTGAGCAACTTCAGGGTTCAGTTGATGAGCAAAATTTTTGCCGCAGACTCCAATAACTTCCGAAAAAGGTGCGTGGTAAAAAAGTCGCCCATTGACCTTAATTAATTTTGTGAATTTTTGTAATTTCGCTAATGTTTGGGCAAAGTCGAAACGGGACAGATTCGCCCAATAGATTGGCAGATTTGCCAAGAACTTGCCAAGAAATGAGACTCAAGAGTCTTAGGTAGTGATGGGTGAAATGTTTCACCAGGCATGGATTCGCTGTGAATTTCTACGTTTCGCCATTGGCGGATTGTTTTGCGAAATTGGATGAAAAAATTTGGTGAAGAAAAATTTGCCGCACATCCAAAAAATGTTGCCGGTGTCAAAAAAGAATAGTCGCAGGGGTCAAAAGAATAGCCGCGTGATGAAATAATAGCTGCGGGCAACAAAAGAATAGCCGTGCGACAAAATAATAGCCGCGGGCGACAAAATAATAACTAGGCGGCAAAATAATAGCTGAGCAACAAAATAATTGCCGCGGGCAACGAAATAATAGCGGCGGGTGACAAAACAATGGCCGTGCGACAAAATAATAGCCGTGGGCGACAAAATAATAGCCACGGGCGACAAAATAATAGCCACAGGCGACAATTTTTTTGCCGCACAACATTTTCGCTGTTTCGCAAATTTTTCGCCATTTCGCGGATCTTTTGAAAGATTCCCGAATTTAGCCGTGCGACAAAATATTGTCTGCGGGCGACAAAATAATAGCTGTGGGCGACAAAATAATAGCCGTGCGACAAAATAATAGCCGTGCGACAAAATAATAGCCGCGGGCGACAAAATAATAGCTAGGCAACAAAATAATAGCCGTGGGCGACAAAATAATAGCCGTGGGCGATCACAATTCTCATAAACTTGAATAAAAAAATTTGGCAGAATCTGTCCGTTTCGCTGCTGAACTGCTGATAATTTTACAGAATGCAACTTTTTTTTTTCATGTGACAGCGACTGTTTTACCTCAACCTCAATTTTTTTGCTCACTCGCTGAGTTTTTGTGGCAGCTTATTATTGCAGCAGGTTTGTCAAAAAAAATTGCCAATGTCGAAATGTGGAATTTTGACTATGTATTATTTATTTTTCTGTTCAGGCCTCTCCTATTCATCTTCCAGTCTCCCATTCAAACCCCAGCCTGGTTGCTAGGGGTAAATAAGACTCCAGAAAAAACTGCCAAAACTCCTGCTTAACAAAAAGCTAAATAATTCAAAAATTGCAAATGGTCTCCTTATATCATTTCCTACATAATACTAAGGGGGTGATTAACAGTCAAGTTTAATTTTTTTTTCTCAATTCTTTTTGCGCTTAAAAAAAAGCTTGCGGGTTTCTATAGAAGTCAATGGGAGTCGTCATAGGCAAAGTCAAGCCGTATTGTCAAACCTCAAGTTTTTAGGGCTCTTAAACTTGAAAAATTTGGGATATTTTTAATTTTTATTTGTTTTCCTTATTAATAAATAAGCGACCGTTCGATATGCGAGTTTATTCGATTTAGAAAAACAAACTCGAATTCACTAACTCAAAAATTGATTAATAAGCCCATAAAAGTAGATGGACAACCCCTTTAAAGATGAAATATCCCTTGAATAGAGCCGGAACAGCTTGCTAGATAGCCATTGATGTTCTTTTATGTTTATTTTATTTCAATTTAACATAAAAAAGTATTCATTTTTATTATTTATTTACAAAGTTTTTTTTTTAAAGGAGCCATATTGGATAAATGAAACCCCTAACCCTGTAGGCAGTTATGAATAATATCCG
Source organism: Xenopus tropicalis (assembly GCF_000004195.4). NCBI lineage: Eukaryota > Metazoa > Chordata > Amphibia > Anura > Pipidae > Xenopus > Xenopus tropicalis. The sequence goes on along the minus strand of NC_030682.2, from coordinate 148,804,397 downwards.
GTGCTGGTTTCCCTTTGGGCTAAACATTAACCCTATCTGTAACAATGGCCCCTTTATTGGAGCTCCCTATAGATCCTCTCAGGTCCCTGTCTGGGTTTCAAATGAGGGGTGGGCGTGTCCTAATGGTCCCTGCCAGAAGCACAGTAGGAGGGGGAGAGCCAATCACAGCCCTGCGCACTCACAAGCACAGACAGGATTCAGTTCTCTATCAGGTCAGCCTAGCTTCTGATTGGCCGCCACCCCCCCCTGCACATCCAGAGAATTCAGCCAGCAGGAAGTGGCACAGATGGGCGGGACTAGTGGGGTTTTGAGGGAATTTCTCAATAAATCAGTCTGAAACACAACTTTTTGTAAGCACAATCCTTCTATATCTAGAGGAGTATAATTCTCTGGTACATTCTTAATTTTTATAGGATATGTCTCCTTTAAATAAATGACGATATCTCTTTAAGAGTAGATTAGCCCTACGCTGTAGAAACGTCAATGAATTATTCTTCCAGTAAATCCTCTGTGATGGGCTTGACACAACCCCCCCCCAATAGACATAAATAGAGATGAAAAGCACAATTTCCTTCAATAATTGTTTCTATCTCCAGAGTCGTTTTTTCCGCGTATTCCTGGCGCATAAATCAGGGAATTGGGGGCTTCAGCGCCGCGCATGTTTATAGCTTTCTCCCATTAATCTCTAATTCTGAGAGCTTTTTAATGAAAATGGAATTCATGGGAGGTTTTGTCGAGATCAGGAAAGGTCGGCGGTGAGATTTCTGCTTAATCCGTTAGTGAATCTCGTTTGCATAATGCAGGAGGCGGCGGCGACGCGGGTTTTACTGACGAGCGGCAAAAAGGCAAAACCGGAGCGTAATTAATGTCTAAAGCTCGGCACAAACACCTTCAGCCATAGTTCCCCGACAAATTACATTCAATTATCCCTCTAATAATTCCTGTTTGCCTGCGATATAAAGTGCACATTAATTAGGAGACAAGTGCAGCTGTTATTTACAGTTTTTAATTGGATTAAACAGACATGGATCATTCGGAATCTCCCCATCTCTCCAACTGCTTGCGAGCAATTGTTATAGGTTCAGGTTTGGTGTGTTTATTAGACCCACAGACTAGTTACTAGTTCAGAGGTACGGTATAGAGTGGGATTGTGCAAGTGGGGCCGCCCTCCAAGGTGCAAGATCAATCCCCTATGCCCTATCCACTATGCCCTATCCACTATGCCCTATCCACTATGCCCTATCCACTGTGCCCTATCCACTATGCCCTATCCACTGTGCCCTATCCACTGTGCCCTATCCACTATGCCCTATACACTGTGCCCTATCCACTGTGCCTTATCCACTGTGCCTTATCCACTGTGCCCTATCCACTGTGCCCTATCCACTGTGCCCTATCCACTATGCCCTATGCCCTATCCACTGTGCCCTATCCACTGTGCCCTATCCACTGTGCCTTATCTACTGTGCCCTATCCACTGTGCCCTATCCACTATGCCCTATCCACTGTGCCCTATCCACTGTGCCCTATCCACTATGCCCTATCCACTGTGCCCTATCCACTGTGCCCTATCCACTATGCCCTATCCACTATGCCCTATCCACTATGCCCTATCCACTATGCCCTATCCACTATGCCCTATCCACTGTGCCTTATCTACTGTGCCCTATCCACTGTGCCCTATCCACTGTGCCCTATCCACTATGCCCTATCCACTGTGCCTTATCTACTGTGCCCTATCCACTGTGCCATATCCACTGTGCCCTATCCACTATGCCCTATCCACTGTGCCTTATCTACTGTGCCCTATCCACTGTGCCCTATCCACTATGCCCTATCCACTGTGCCCTATCCACTATGCCCTATCCACTATGCCCTATCCACTGTGTCCTATCCATTGTGCCCAATCCACTGTGCCCTATCCACTATGCCCTATCCACTATGCCCTATCCACTGTGCCCTATCCACTATGCCCTATCCACTGTGCCTTATCCACTGTGCCCTATCCACTATGCCCTATCCACTGTGCCCTATCCACTGTGCCCTATCCACTGTGCCCTATCCACTATGCCCTATCCACTATGCCCTATCCACTATGTCCTATCCACTATGTCCTATCCACTGTGCCTTATCCACTATGCCCTATCCACTATGCCCTATCCACTATGCCGTATCCACTGTGCCTTATGCCCCCCAGTCCACTGGCCAAATGTCCTGATAAAGAACATGACATATGGACAAAAGCAGTCTCAGTCTAATGAAGAGTCTATGCACCCTATCAGCTTACAGGGGCTTTATTTTTTAAGAAATCTTGTTTTTATTCAACCAAAACTTGCCCCCAAGTCAGGAATTCAAAAATAACTCCCTGGTTTGGGGGCACTGAGAGCAACATCCAAGGGGTTGGGGAGCAACATGTTGCCCTGAGCCACTGGTTGGGGGTCACTGGTCTAATCTATCCAAGAAAGAACCAAGTCTCTCTCATCATCTCTCACTCCGTATTCTCTCTTCATGCAGTCGGTAGAGTTAGGTCTTGATTGACAGGTCCAATAATGCCTTGGGGGGGGGGGGGGGGTTGCACCCTTTGCTTAGAACCTGCTTAGATTCACTGCTAACTGTCTGTTGTTCTACATGCAGGATCTGTGCCAACATCAGTTATTTTGTTAAACTTTGTGCTGGAGTTGGTTATTTGAGTTAACTGTAACTGCTAGGAAAGCCGCCCCGCCCCCTAAAGGATATATCAGACCTACCTGTCAATCAAAATCTTACCCCAACTTCTGCATGAAAAGAAAATGAAGGAAACAAGTTGCTGAGAGGAGCAGAGTGAGGAGTAACTTGGTTATTTCAGAGACAGCACTGAATTGTTAACTGATTATATTTAGACAGTTCCACATTTCCTTAACTAACAGAGGGGATTCCAGACTAATAGGGTATTTCTCAAACCAAAGGTATTTAATCCTGTGGGTCCCTATACTTCCATGCTGGTCACTTGCTGTATGGGCTCTGGCCAGTGGTTTTGGCCTATATGGATCTCCTTAAAGGCTCTTTCATAGGTCATCCATTGGTAATTGTGCCCCTTTTCCTTGGCCGTCCCCTAGTACTTTAGATGCCTAAAGGGGGTCCTCAGTTTAGAAGGGAAGTAAGTCTCTTTCCTGGGTCAAAATATGACCCTTGTAGTCCTATAGTTTAGCCACAAGATGGCAGTGCTATAAGTCTATAAGGCTGAGCAGCCATGTGTGCAGGGTCCATTTTGTTAGAACCCCACCTGAGCAGGCCGGTGGGTATTGCAGTAGAAACTAGGCCCAAGTTTAGGCTAGAAAGTTCAGGTTATATTCTGTTATACAGATGCAGCCAAGTTCCTTCACAAGTTGTCATGTCTCTTCCAGTTAACACAGGGGAAACACAATACCAAAATTCTCCACCAGGTGGCGCATGGTCTACAGCATTTTCTTTTGTGTTTTGCTGGCAAGTCTTTCCACTCTAGCGCCATCTAGAGGCAGGATTTAACACTAAAAAAATGGTGTCTGGACATGGAGAGATAAAATGTGAAAACTTGCTGGCACTGTAGGTCACACTAGTGGGTTTATTTAATGTGAGAGGAACAGGACAAGAGTTCTGGGTGAACAAAGCGGCCAAATCGTAACAAATGATAAGTCAGGAGGAAACACCAGCATAGGGGAAACAAGGCAGGGATTGGGCCAGGCAGAGTTCAAGCAAGGTCAATATAACAGGCAAAGGTCAGTCCGGGCAGAGTTCAAGCAAGGTCAAATAACAGGCAAAGGTCAGTCCGGGCAGAGTTCAAGCAAGGTCAAATAACAGGCAAAGGTCAGTCCGGGCAGAGTTCAAGCAAGGTCAAATAACAGGCAAAGGTCAGTCCGGGCAGAGTTCAAGCAAGGTCAAATAACAGGCAAAGGTCAGTCCAGGCAGAGTTCAAGCAAGGTCAAATAACAGGCAACGGTCAGTCCGGGCAGAGTTCAAGCAAGGTCAAATAAAAGGCAAAGATCAGTTCGGGCAGAGTTCAAGCAAGGTCAAATAACAGGCAAAGGTCAGTCCAGGCAGAGTTCAAGCAAGGTCAAATAACAGAGAAAGGTCAGTCCGGGCAGAGTTCAAGCAAGGTCAAATAACAGGCAAAGTTCAGTCTGGGCAGAGTTCAAGCAAGGTCAAATAAAAGGCAAAGTTCAGTCTGGGCAGAGTTCAAGCAAGGTCAAATAACAGGCAAAGGTCAGTCTGGGCAGAGTTCAAGCAAGGTCAAATAACAGACAAAGGTCAGTCCGGGCAGAGTTCAAGCAAGGTCAAATAACAGACAAAGGTCAGTCCGGCAGAGTTCAAGCAAGGTCAAATAAAAGGCAAAGATCAGTTCGGGCAGAGTTCAAGCAAGGTCAAATAACAGGCAAAGGTCAGTCTGGGGAGAGTTCAAGCAAGGTCAAATAACAGGCAAAGGTCAGTCCAGGCAGAGTTCAAGCAAGGTCAAATAACAGACAAAGGTCAGTCCGGGCAGAGTTCAAGCAAGGTCAAATAACAGACAAAGGTCAGTCCGGGCAGAGTTTAAGCAAGGTCAAATAAAAGGCAAAGGTCAGTCCGGGCAGAGTTCAAGCAAGGTCAAATAAAAGGCAAAGGTCAGTCCGGGCAGAGTTCAAGCAAGGTCAAATAACAGGCAAAGGTCAGTCCAGGCAGAGTTCAAGCAAGGTCAAATAACAGGCAAAGTTCAGTCTGGGCAGAGTTCAAGCAAGGTCAAATAACAGACAAAGGTCAGTCCGGGCAGAGTTCAAGCAAGGTCAAATAACAGACAAAGGTCAGTCCGGGCAGAGTTCAAGCAAGGTCAAATAACAGACAAAGGTCAGTCCGGGCAGAGTTCAAGCAAGGTCAAATAACAGACAAAGGTCAGTCCGGGCAGAGTTCAAGCAAGGTCAAATAACAGACAAAGGTCAGTCCGGGCAGAGTTCAAGCAAGGTCAAATAACAGGCAAAGGTCAGTCCAGGCAGAGTTCAAGCAAGGTCAAATAACAGACAAAGGTCAGTCCGGGCAGAGTTCAAGCAAGGTCAAATAACAGACAAAGGTCAGTCCGGGCAGAGTTCAAGCAAGGTCAAATAAAAGGCAAAGATCAGTTCGGGCAGAGTTCAAGCAAGGTCAAATAACAGGCAAAGGTCAGTCTGGGCAGAGTTCAAGCAAGGTTAAATAACAGGCAAAGGTCAGTCTGGGGAGAGTTCAAGCAAGGTCAAATAACAGGCAAAGGTCAGTCTGGGGAGAGTTCAAGCAAGGTCAAATAACAGGCAATGGGCGGTAACAGAAGGCAATACAGAAACACACCCAGGAACTAGGAACACAGACCTACAGCTGCCAATGAAGCCGTGTGTAAGGGGGAATAAATACTTGAATTTTTGTGCCAAAAATGTCACACGCCGCCTAGCGCTACTGAGTCATAATTACTGGGTATTATATACAGGCGGCCCCGCTGCCCCCCCCCCACTACCCCCCAGGTACTCTCACAGACAGATTTCCCAAACGGAACAATCAGAACTGAACCTCAAACACAAGTCTATTATAGAACCCAATGCCATGAACAGACGCAGCTGAATAAGAGCTGGAAGGGAACCAGTCAGACCCCTCTCTTTGGATGATGATGATGATGATGATGAAGGCAGCAGGTCTACAACATGGAAGCCGTGTAGGTAACGGATACGGAACATTTCCTGCGTTGGTAGAAGAGCCCCATAGACTAACATGGGAGCAGCGGAGCTGAACATGAAATAACCGGGGGGAACGGTGTCACGGGGAAGCGATGTGCTCAGGAACCTCTCCGCGCCGTGGAGCTTGCAATTACAGATGCACTTCCCTGAGCTATGGACTGCATTAGCCCCGCAGACATTTTTAGTATTGAATCATTTATAAACTGGACAACATCACTGTAGCGGGTAATAGAGATTATCAATTTTGCTTTTGGCCTTATCTGACTTCCCCTATTACTTAGACGCCGCCGCTTCCAAGCGCGTTCCCATTCCTCCTAATCCCCCCATTCAATCTCTGCCGCCTATTGTGCCCCAAACAGCAGCCCCGTGGGCCGACCTGAAATTCCTCCCTCACTGCTGTTTGTGCGCAATGGGGCCCCGTGCTCTTTGTATCTGTCCCTCTCAGGTACAGTCAGCGAGTGTGAGCTCTGTGGGCAAGGGGCCTCCATCCTCTGGTCTCCTTGTTATTTAATTCTGTGCTTTGTTCTGCCCCCAATAAGGGGTAATTATATCTTAGTTGGGATCAAGTACAGGTACTGTTTTATTATTACAGAGAAAAGGGAATCATTTAACCATTAAATAAACCCAATAGGGCTGTTCTGCCCCCAATAAGGGGTAATTATATCTTAGTTGGGATCAAGTACAGGTACTGTTTTATTATTACAGAGAAAAGGGAATCATTTAACCATTAAATAAACCCAATAGGGCTGTTCTGCCCCAATAAGGGGTAATTATATCTTAGTTGGGATCAAGTACAGGTACTGTTTTATTATTACAGAGAAAAGGGAATCATTTAACCATTAAATAAACCCAATAGGGCTGTTCTGCCCCAATAAGGGGTAATTATATCTTAGTTGGGATCAAGTACAGGTACTGTTTTATTATTACAGAGAAAAGGGAATCATTTAACCATTAAATAAACCCAATAGGGCTGTTCTGCCCCAATAAGGGGTAATTATATCTTAGTTGGGATCAAGTACAGGTACTGTTTTATTATTACAGAGAAAAAGGAATCATTTAACCATTAAATAAACCCAATAGGGCTGTTCTGCCCCAATAAGGGGTAATTATATCTTAGTTGGGATCAAGTACAGGTACTGTTTTATTATTACAGAGAAAAGCGAATCATTTAACCATTAAATAAACCCAATAGGGCTGTTCTGCCCCCAATAAGGGGTAATTATATCTTAGTTGGGATCAAGTACAGGTACTGTTTTATTATTACAGAGAAAAGGGAATCATTTAACCATTAAATAAACCCAATAGGGCTGTTCTGCCCCAATAAGGGGTAATTATATCTTAGTTGGGATCAAGTACAGGTACTGTTTTATTATTACAGAGAAAAGGGAATCATTTAACCATTAAATAAACCCAATAGGGCTGTTCTGCCCCCAATAAGGGGTAATTATATCTTAGTTGGGATCAAGTACAGGTACTGTTTTATTATTACAGAGAAAAGGGAATCATTTAACCATTAAATAAACCCAATAGGGCTGTTCTGCCCCCAATAAGGGGTAATTATATCTTAGTTGGGATCAAGTACAGGTACTGTTTTATTATTACAGAGAAAAGGGAATCATTTAACCATGAAATAAACCCAATAGGGCTGTTCTGCCCCAATAAGGGGTAATTATATCTTAGTTGGGATCAAGTACAGGTACTGTTTTATTATTACAGAGAAAAGGGAATCATTTAACCATGAAATAAACCCAATAGGGCTGTTCTGTTTTCAGACAACTGGTGGCCCATTTACTAAAGGTTGTGTTTTGTCAAAACTACAACAAATCAGAAGTAGAAAGTTTTGTAAGATTTAATGGCCGCTGTCCCTTCTCAGTTGGCTAACCTTTCTTTGCTTCGTGCTTGTAGAGGTTTTTGATGCTTTCATTTGTGTGAAAAAGAAAAATTTGTGTTTTTTGCGCTTTTTCCAAGTTTTTTTGAAAGGCTTGACATTTGTAGTTTTTTCAGAAAATGAGTTTATTCAAGGTTTCAACAACCTCTAAAACGACTAAAATGAGAATGTTGATGAAAGGGCCTCCCCAGGTATTGAGATCCAAATTCCGGAGAGATCCCTTATTCGGAAAACTCCAGGTCCTGAGCATTCTGGATAACAGGTTCCGTACCTGTATAACAGGTCCAGAAATCCAATATCAGGGAATCAGTTCTGGTGAAACAATTATTTCTACGATGAACGGAAAATGCCCATTTTATCCCCAGGATTTTTTTTTTTTTCTTTCTTGCCCAACTTTACGCAAGAACTTGGTCTTCTGTTTCCATTCCAACTCGGAGGAACGTTTGACACAATCCATAATTTAAACCAATTTCAAAGATTTCTTTCAATAATTCATAAAGTAACAACAGTGGCAGAATTTGAATATAAAATTGAATCTTTTTATGAGAAACAAAGTTTCCCCCCAGGATTCTTTCTTTGCCAAAGGCTTTTTAATTCCATTGCTTGACCGTTAAATCGCCGGATTCTCGCGCAGCGCCGGGAAGTGAATATTGTTCTGCATTAAACTGTAGGAAATGGATGTGAGTTTGGAATAAATTGCAACTTTTGCCTGTGACGTTTATTTTTCCAGGACAGAATTTACTATAACTAATTAGCAAATTGAATCAATTTTACATCTAATGGAATTTGGAACATTTTATAATTATTTTCTGATTAATAAAGATTTATGTTTGCAGATTTAGTGTGTAGCTCTTGGCATCGCGTTGGTCTATCAGTATGCAAATTTATTCATCTCTTTATTTTTTTTCCCTTTTAATCTATTGGGTTATTAATTGTGTGTGTTATAGAATTATCTTTTCCTGTCTCAGCATTTATACAATGTGCCCTGCATTCATATGTTTCCAAGCCATTTATTGGATGTGCCAGTTTAGTAGGGTATAATGAAGACTTGGGTAAAATGGAAATTGTAGGGTATAATGGAGACGGGTAAAATGTAGACAGTAGGGTATAATGAAGACTTGGGTAAAATGGAGATAGTAGGGCAAGATGGAGACAGTAGGGCAAGATGGAGACAGTAGGGTAAGATGGAGACAGTAGGACAAGATGGGGACTGTAGGACAAGATGGAGACAGTAGGGCAAGATGGGGACAGTAGGACAAGATGGAGACAGTAGGGCAAGATGGAGACAGCAGGACAAGATGGAGACAGTAGGACAAGATGGAGACAGTAGGGTATAATGAAGACTTGGCTAAAATGGAGACAGTAGGGCAAGATGGAGACAGTAGGGCAAGATGGAGACAGTAGGGCAAGATGGAGACAGTAGGGCAAGATGGAGACTGTAGGGTATAATGAAGACTTGGGTAAAATGGAGACAGTAGGGTATAATGGAGATGGGTACAATGGAGACAGTAGGGCATAATAAAGTCTTGGGTAAAATGGAGACATTGGGGTAAAATAAAGACTAAGGTAAAATGAAGATAGTAGGGTATAATGAAGACAGGTAAAATGGAGACAGTAGGGTATAATGGAGATGGGTATAATGGAGACAGTAGGGTATAATTGTCACGGTCGGCACCCAATACCAGAACAAGTGCCAAGCACCCAGGTCTCGGCTCGTGCTTCACCAGTAGCGTTACCGCCTTTGGCTTTGGGAGGAGCCCTCAGCTACTCGGATGCCACCTGGACTTATACGAGAGGTGCAGAGCAGGAGTTCTGGCTAGCAATGGGGCACGACTGTAGAAAGTCTTAAGGCCAATGATCACGGTACAGATAGGAGTAGGCAAATACGTGGTCAGACAGGCTGGGTCGAGGCGGGCAGATAATTAGGATCGTCAGCCAGGCAATGGGTCAAACCGGATAATCAATCAGAAGGATGAGGCAAAAATGGTAGTCAAGGACAGGCACGGATCAGGATATGGATAATCAGAATCGTCAAAGCCAGGCAGGGTCAAAAACAGGAACAAACAAAAGCTTTAAGCACAAATTCAGGCACCAGGAATAAACCTATCACGGGCAATGAGAAACAAAGGAAAGGCCCTTTAAATATTTCAAATTTGGCGCCATTGCGCGCTGACGTCATGCGTCAGCGCCTTTAAATAGAATGAAGGCGCGCGGCGCACGCACTAGTAGGAAGCCGGCAAGACGAGCGGCGCGGCGGGCGTCCCCGCCGATGGCAGCGCGGCGGGCGTCCCCGCCGCACCGATAATTTTATTACAATAATAAAGTCTTGGGTAAAATGGAGACAGTAGGGTATAATGGAGATGGAGAAATAAAAAAATCCACTGGAGAGCCAAATGCGTTCTGTGTTGTTTATTAGTTCAGAGATGCATAGCACTACATTTTTCGGACCGCTGGGGTCCTTCCTCTGGTGCAGTATAAAGAACACTAGGTGAACACCTTTTTAAACCCCCACTCCACCAATTAAGCCATGTGATAAGCATACCAGCTCCATCTAGAGGCCAGGTATAATAATTACATAAACAGATGGGTACAATGGAGACAGTAGGGGATAATAAAGTCTTGAGTAAAATGGAGACAGTAGGGTATAATAAAGATGGGTAAAATGGAGACAGTAGGGTATAATGGAGATGGGTGCAATGGAGACAGTAGGGCATAATAAAGTCTTGAGTAAAATGGAGACAGTAGGGTATAATAAAGATGGGTAAAATGGAGACAGTAGGGTATAATGGAGATGGGTACAATGGAGACAGTAGGGCATAATAAAGTCTTGAGTAAAATGGAGACAGTAGGGTTTAATAAAGATGGGTAAAATGGAGACAGTAGGGTATAATAAAGATGGGTAAAATGGAGACAGTAGGGTATAATGAAGACTTGGGTAAAATGGAAATTGTAGGGTATAATGGAGACGGGTAAAATGTAGACAGTAGGGTATAATGAAGACTTGGCTAAAATGGAGACAGTAGGGCAAGATGGAGACAGTAGGGTAACATGGAGACACTAGGGTAAAATGAAGACTTGGGTAAAATGGAGACAGTAGGGTATAATGAAGACTTGGCTAAAATGGAGACAGTAGGGCAAGATGGAGACAGTAGGGCAAGATGGAGACACTAGGGTATAATGAAGACTTGGGTAAAATGGAGACAGTAGGGCAAGATGGAGACAGTAGGGCAAGATGGAGACAGTAGGGTATAATGAAGACTTGGGTAAAATGGAGACAGTAGGGCAAGAACAGGATAGTAGGCAAAGCTGGTAACAGTAGCACAAGATGGAGAATAGGAATAAATAAGGAGAGCAAGGAAAGACGATGACAGTAACTAAAGACGGGGAAGTAGGCCAAGAGGGAGACATGAGGACAAGATGGAGACAAAAGATGGGACAAAATGAGTGCAAATTGTAAAGATGGTGAAGTATGGAAAGATGAAGACATAAGGACAAAATGGAGACAGCAAGGTAACATGGAAAGAGTGCACAAATCTGGTGACAATAGCTAAAGACAATATGGAGACAGTAGGGTGACAGTGGAATGGTAGGGCAAAATTTATGACAATAAGTAAAGATGGCAAAGCAGGGCAAGATCTTCGTAAGGACATGAGGTTGATGAAGACATCTGTACAAGATAGAAACAGTAAGAAAAATGGAAAGATTGGGACAAAATTGATGAGTAAGTAAAGATGGCCTACTTAAAACCTTCCTGGGTGAGGTGAAGGTATATATAACCACCATGTTCTGCCCAAACACTCAGAACAAATCTCAGAAATCAGAAAGAGTCCACAAATGCCACAACAGCCAATGGGCCTTTCCATTTCTGACAGAGATTGCCCCCTAAGGTCCAGCCACTTATTAGCCACCAAGAACCCCCACAATCACCAAACAATGGCTGTGCAAGTCCTTTGAGCTCTTTTTTCACATTTCACCTGTTTTGTGCCACGTTTGAGTAGGAAAAAGATGCTGAATAGCGGGGACAAGGGGGTGTGAGTGGGGAGCATTGCGGCTTTTGTGCAGTAGTGTAAGCTTTCTATCCACGTGCCAGAGACTTGCTGAAATGATATTTGTATGTATCTCATACAGCATCAGTCCTCGGAGACGTTACCAAATACATATATCTAGTCTGTTCCCTCTTGATAATGTTTCAGCCTGTTGATGCCTAAGGACCCGACTGCGGTGAATACAGAATCTCGTTACTTGATTTGCAAGTCTCTTGCCGCTCAGCCAGCGTCTGTAGCCTAAATGCCCCCACTTCCAAAAATAAGACCTCCAGACACTTTTTATTTTTTAAAAAGGAGCTTACTTTTACATCTCAGCACTATTTTAAATAAGATTGAAAAGGAACCCGAGATATGGGGGAAAAAAATGACTTTGGGAATTGGAAATGTTTCTGAAAGAGAATGTGGTTATTGTGCAGAATGGGGAACATTGAGAGTTTAATGGCCACAATGCGCTCAGTTCTTATGTTGTAACTGTTATAATAGTATCTTTCCCCACTCCTCCAATTAATAAAATATTTTGCTTTCACAAAAGTGCCACTTTCCTCTAAAAATTATAGATTTAAATTAATACTACATACCATAATACTCCCTGCCTCTCCCCTGTAAGCAGCCATCATTGCTCTTGTCCCACCTACTGCTTGAGTTTTGCCCTTTTTAAAGTGTTCTAGTCCCACCCACTACTGTTATAACAGACTTCCTGTCCCTCCCGCTCTACATCTAGTCCCACCCACTACTGTTATAACAGACGTCCTGTCCCTCTCTCAGTAATCTGCCATCTAGTCCCACCCACTACTGTTATAACAGACGTCCTGTCCCTCTCTCAGTAATCTGCCATCTAGTCCCACCCACTACTGTTATAACAGACTTCCTGCCCCTCCCCCTGTAATCTGTTATCTAGTCCCACCCACTACTGTTAAAACAGACTTCCTGTCCCTCCCTCTGAAATCTGCCATCTAGTCCCACCGTCTACTGTTATAACAGACTTCCTGTCCCTCCCCCTGTAATCTGCCATCTAGTCCCACCCACTACTGTTAAAACAGACTTCCTGTCCCTCCCTCTGAAATCTGCCATCTAGTCCCACCGTCTACTGTTATAACAGACTTCCTGTCCCTCCCCCTGTAATCTGCCATCTAGTCCCACCCACTACTGTTAAAACAGACTTCCTGTCCCTCCCTCTGAAATCTGCCATCTAGTCCCACCGTCTACTGTTATAACAGACTTCCTGTCCCTCCCTCTCTACATCTAGTCCCACCCACTACTGTTATAACAGACTTCCTGTCCCTCCCTCTCTTCATCTAGTCCCACCCACTACTGTTATAACAGACTTCCTGTCCCTCTCTCTGTAATCTGCCATCTAGTCCCACCCACTACTGTTATAACAGACTTCCTGTCCCTCCCCCTGTAATCTGTTATCTAGTCCCACCCACTACTGTTAAAACAGACTTCCTGTCCCTCCCTCTGAAATCTGCCATCTAGTCCCACCGTCTACTGTTATAACAGACTTCCTGTCCCTCCCCCTGTAATCTGCCATCTAGTCCCACCCACTACTGTTAAAACAGACTTCCTGTCCCTCCCTCTGAAATCTGCCATCTAGTCCCACCATCTACTGTTATAACAGACTTCCTGTCCCTCCCTCTCTACATCTAGTCCCACCCACTACTGTTATAACAGACTTCCTGTCCCTCCCTCTCTTCATCTAGTCCCACCCACTACTGTTATAACAGACTTCCTGTCCCTCTCTCTGTAATCTGTTATCTAGTCCCACCCACTACTGTTATAACAGACTTCCTGTCCCTCCCGCTCTACATCTAGTCCCACCCACTACTGTTAAAACAGACTTCCTGTCCCTCCCTCTGTAATCTGCCATCTAGTCCCACCGACTACTGTTGTAACAGACTTCCTGTCCCTCCCCCTGTAATCTGTCATCTAGGCCTACCCACTACTGTTATAACAGACTTCCTGTCCCTCCCCCTGTAATCTGCCATCTAGTCCCACCCACTACTGTTAAAACAGACTTCCTGTCCCTCCCTCTGAAATCTGCCATCTAGTCCCACCATCTACTGTTATAACAGACTTCCTGTCCCTCCCTCTCTACATCTAGTCCCACCCACTACTGTTATAACAGACTTCCTGTCCCTCCCTCTCTTCATCTAGTCCCACCCACTACTGTTAAAACAGACTTCCTGTCCCTCTCTCTGTAATCTGTTATCTAGTCCCACCCACTACTGTTATAACAGACTTCCTGTCCCTCCCGCTCTACATCTAGTCCCACCCACTACTGTTAAAACAGACTTCCTGTCCCTCCCTCTGTAATCTGCCATCTAGTCCCACCGACTACTGTTGTAACAGACTTCCTGTCCCTCCCCCTGTAATCTGTCATCTAGGCCTACCCACTACTGTTATAACAGACTTCCTGTCCCTCCCCCTGTAATCTGCCATCTAGTCCCACCCACTACTGTTAAAACAGACTTCCTGTCCCTCCCTCTGAAATCTGCCATCTAGTCCCACCATCTACTGTTATAACAGACTTCCTGTCCCTCCCTCTCTACATCTAGTCCCACCCACTACTGTTATAACAGACTTCCTGTCCCTCCCTCTCTTCATCTAGTCCCACCCACTACTGTTAAAACAGACTTCCTGTCCCTCTCTCTGTAATCTGTTATCTAGTCCCACCCACTACTGTTATAACAGACTTCCTGTCCCTCCCGCTCTACATCTAGTCCCACCCACTACTGTTAAAACAGACTTCCTGTCCCTCCCTCTGTAATCTGCCATCTAGTCCCACCGACTACTGTTGTAACAGACTTCCTGTCCCTCCCCCTGTAATCTGTCATCTAGGCCTACCCTCTACTGTTATAACAGACTTCCTGTCCCTCCCCCTGTAATCTGTTATCTAGTCCCACCCACTACTGTTAAAACAGACTTCCTGTCCCTCCCTCTGAAATCTGCCATCTAGTCCCACCGTCTACTGTTATAACAGACTTCCTGTCCCTCCCTCTCTACATCTAGTCCCACCCACTACTGTTATAACAGACTTCCTGTCCCTCTCTCTGTAATCTGTCATCTAGTCCCACCCACTACTGTTATAACAGACTTCCTGTCCCTCCCCCTGTAATCTGTTATCTAGTCCCACCCACTACTGTTAAAACAGACTTCCTGTCCCTCCCTCTGTAATCTGCCATCTAGTCCCACCGACTACTGTTATAACAGACTTCCTGTCCCTCCCCCTGTAATCTGTTATCTGGTCCCACCCACTACAGTTATAACAGACTTCCTGTCCCTCCCTCTGTAATCTGTCATCTAGGCCTACCCTCTACTGTTATAACAGACCTCCTGTCCCTCCCCCTGTAATCTGTCATCTAGTCCCACCCACTTTTTGAGTTACAGTCTCCGTTCCTCACCCTGTAGGCTGCCATAACATATATATGGTTTGTCCCTGAGGAAGAGTACTGATAGTGCTCGAAACGTCGGATCTTTTTCAATAAACACGTTTTGTTTTTCTTAAGTCCCCATATGTGTGGCACTCTGTTCCTTTATTTATATATATGTATATATATATAAATATAAGCATAAACACCTAAAAAAGAGAGGACTGATAAATACAAGACAATTATATAAAAGTACATATATATATACAGTATATGGTCGTGGTGGCAGAAAAAAGCAAAACCAAGGGAACCTTGCAGACTATTGGGCATTTATAGATATTTGTGGAGCTAGAGGTACCTTCAGATTTCCCTACAGTACAAACAAACCCAACCCCATCTAAATACCATTTATCAGTCCCATAATAATCATAATTGAATATGCAGGGGGTGGGGTGGAGTTGGAGAAGGCACAGAAAGGTTGGAAGTTGGTGATGAGGGATTGGTGTTTGGAGGAAGCCCTAGAGAGAAGGACACAAAGGTTGGGCAGGAGAAGGAGTGTTGGCTACTCACAGGCCAATTCTTGGGGTGTAGAGTATGATCAGTGGATCCACTGACTAAGTATAGTCAACCTGGTCATCTTGGTCAGAACTGGTACAAACGTCTATATGGAAGTGAGGTCTAGAGATGTAGCGAACTGTTCGCCGGCGAACTAATTCGCGCGAACATCGGGTGTTCGCAAGTCCGCAAATTCGCGAACTTTTCGTGATGTTCGCAATTTGGGTTCGCCGGCACCGAAAAAATCGCAAAACTTACGATAACGTTACGAATGCTCCGAAAAAGTCGCAAAACTTACGATAACGTTACGAATGCTCCGAAAAAGTCGCAAAACTTACGATAACGTTACGAATGCTCCGAAAAAGTCGCAAAACTTACGATAACGGTACGACTGCTCCGAAAACGTCGCAAAACTTACGATAACGTTACGACTGCTCCGAAAAAGTCGCAAAACTTACGATAACGTTACGAATGCTCCGAAAAAGTCGCAAAACTTACGATAACGTTACGAATGCTCCGAAAAAGTCGCAAAACTTACGATAACGTTACGAATGCTCCGAAAAAGTCGCAAAACTTACGATAACGTTACGAATGCTCCGAAAAAGTCGCAAAACTTACGATAACGTTACGAATGCTCCGAAAAAGTCGCAAAACTTACGATAACGGTACGACTGCTCCGAAAAAGTCGCAAAACTTACGATAACGTTACGAATGCTCCGAAAAAGTCGCAAAACTTACGATAACGTTACGAATGCTCCGAAAAAGTCGCAAAACTTACGATAACGTTACGAATGCTCCGAAAAAGTCGCAAAACTTACGATAACGTTACGAATGCTCCGAAAAAGTCGCAAAACTTACGATAACGTTACGAATGCTCTGAAAGAGTCGCAAAACTTACGATAACGTTACGAATGCTCCGAAAAAGTCGCAAAACTTACGATAACATTACGAATGCTCCGAAAAAGTCGCAAAACTTACGATAACGGTACGACTGCTCCGAAAAAGTCGCAAAACTTACGATAACGTTACGAATGCTCCGAAAAAGTCGCAAAACTTACGATAACTTTACGAAAGCGCCGGAAATTACGAAAAAGTCGCAAAATTACCGATCATTTCGAAAAACGGCGTGTGTCAATTTTTCAGAGAAGTTTTTGCCCTTGATCCCCCTCCTGCATGTCACTGTCCAGGTCGTGGCACCCTTTAAACAACTTTAAAATCAGTTTTCTGGGCAGAAATTGCTTTTCTAGGTTTTAAAGTTCGCCTTCCCATTGAAGTCTATGGGGTTCGCAAAGTTCGCGAATATTCGCAATTTTCGGCGGAAGTTCGTGAACAGGTTCGCGAACTTTTTTTTTGAGGTTCGCTACATCCCTAGTGAGGTCTCCACCGTGTCCCATTTCTCTCCATTTGTCTACAAAATCTTGTTTCCCTACCTTCCTTTCTCCATCTTGCTCTTCTTTTCTTCTTCCCCCTCCATTACTCTGTTTTATTTCTGCCTTCTCTCCTGCTCCTCTGGCTTCTGCTTGAACGTTACCACTGAAGGGGTTGAGGTTCTCCTGGGTTCTTTCACTCTAACAAGGCAGCTTCAAAAACATTCACTGGAATGGACATTTGGGATAGTCGGAAAGATCCCTCGGTGCTATATCCCTTCTGGCTACGTCTGTACATTTCAAGCATCAAGAAGTTCAGCTTTGATCCCATCCATCTTGGTTTCCTCTTAGACTTTGTTAGCTTAATGCAGTTCTATAGTCCGCCACACAAATTCCACTTACTTTTGGCCTTTAGACAAAGTTTAACATCTGCTGGAGTTTTAAGCGACACCAGAAATAATGACTGTACCTCTCTGATTCTATCAGTGTCTCTAAAAGAATATAAACACAAGAGAACCTCTCCAGAATCAATTCAGCCATTAGAGAAGCGGCCATACATCAACCGGCATCTCAGCAAATACAATTTCTTTCCTACATTTACACAGCGCATTTATAGATAAGCTAATATGGCCGTCTAGCACAAAAGGACTATTTCCTAGCTCGGGCAGACTCATTGTTTGCAAAGAGGTACATATAATTTGTACAGCACCATAATGGACCCAGCACTTGAGAGAGTCAGAACTAATGGTTTTGTTGCACTACAGCTCCCTACATGCTTTAACCATTGATATATTATATAATATATTATTTATGCATGCCGGATAACTCCTCCAGTTACATGGGAGTAGGAGAAACAATAGGTTAGCTGAAAGCAGTTCTAATGTGTAGCGCCGGCTCCTTCTGAAAGCTCAGACTCAGGCACACTTTACTGCTGCGCTGCAAGTTGGAGTGATATCCCCCCCCCCTCACCCCCAGCAGCCGATCAGCAGAACAATGGGAAGGGAGCAAGATAGCAGCTCCCAGTAGGTATCAGAATAGCACTCAATAGTAAGAAATCCAAGTCTGGCTTGGGACTCCTCCAGTTACATGGGAGTAGGAGAAACAATAGGTTAGCTGAAAGCAGTTCTAATGTGTAGCGCTGGCTGAAAGCTCAGACTCAGGCACACTTTACTGCTGCGCTGCAAGTTGGAGTGATATCCCCCCTCACCCCCAGCAGCCAATCAGCAGAACAATGGGAAGGGAGCAAGATAGCAGCTCCCAGTAGGTATCAGAATAGCACTCAATAGTAAGAAATCCAAGTCCGGCTTGGGACTCCTCCAGTTACATGGGAGTGGGAGAAACAATACCCTGTAGGTTAGCTGAAAGCAGTTCTAATGTGTTGTTTTGGGGGAAGGGGGGGAGATTTTTAAAACTTTATGTGAGTTTTTTAAACTAACAAAAAGCACAATAGGTTTAAGCTGCAAAGACCCATTGAGTCCTATGGAGACTTTTAATATTTAAATTGTTATAGTTTAATTGGAAAAAAAACACAAAGAAATTGAAAAGTAAGTGACAGCCTGTCCTTGGCACATTTTCAAGGGGAAGTTGTTTTCTATTTCACAGATTTTCAAGGGCAACTTAAACATATTATTGTTTTCGATTTCACACTTTTTCAAGGGGAAGTAAAATGCATTATTGTTTTCTATTTCACACACTTTCAAGGGCAACTTAAACCCATTATTGTTTTCCAAAAGGCAAGTGAGGAAAATGAGCGCCGGTGCTCCTAAAATGGCCGCTGGAGGACTTCCTGTTCGGAAAAAAATAAAGACGAGTCATGGAATTGAGCATCCGTTCAGGATTTTTTTGGAGAAATGGCAATAAATTCATGAAAATTTCGTACAACTTTAACCAAAATTCAAGAAAACTACATTGAACATTTCGGGTAAAAATAAAATAAAATTCAGCCTTTTTTACATACGACTTACACATTATCATGAATATTAAGGGGGTGAGTTATCAAAGGTCAAGCTTGATGTTTTTTTCTTGATTCAAATTTTTTTTTTCGAGTTTCTCAAAACAAAAAATATCCGATTTTTAGTAAATCTGCCCCTAAGTGACCCGGCCAAGGTATCGACGACCAGAAGGAATCGGTCGTTGCCATAAAGCAAACCCTGAACACCCTGAGACTGATCCCTCGGAGCAGCGACAGATCCCACAAGCCGTTCCTACTAACTCCGACCTATTGGAACACAGCGCACAGGGTGAACTTCCCCTTTAATAAACCTTTTTGGCGGTTTAAGCTTTACAATGAGGGTGATTAGAAGTGAAAGCTGAGGGGAAACAGAGTGGGATGTTCTGTAATGAGCCGGAATAGGTTCTATTGTCGTGTCCGACGCTGTTGATAGATACTGACATTGTCTGTGCGTCCCGTTATTATCTCCCCGTGGCGCTAGGGGCTTATTAGTGACGGCCGCACATCTAAAGGCGCATTTGCGTCACACAGACCCGTCTCTCTCTCTCTCAATTATCCCTTATGTACATAGGAATATAAAGAGCCTCAGTGCCGTCAGCGCCGGGGAATTAGTATTCGCTCCTCTCATTCTCACACCTTCCCGCCGCCGCTCTCTCTCCACTTAAAGCAAAAGTGATCTTCAATTTCATTTACTGTAAATGTAACCGGAACCTGCTCTCTGCTCTCCCCCAGTAATGAGCAACGGGGGATGAAAGTGTTAGCAACAGAGCCTCCCCCCCCCCCCCGGGGCAAAATTCCTTCCTGATTCAAAAATGGCAGTCGGACCAGGATGAACTTTGTACTGACAGTTATCCCAATCCCAACTGGGCCAGCCTTTCCCCATAACTGAGCCCATTCCCTTTATCAGCTTAGTCGCTCTTCCCTGTACTTTCTCTATTTCATTACTGCCCCCCCTTATATATTTATATATAGTGACCCCCCTTAACTGCCCCCCCCCCAGTGTAACCAATCCCAACTGGGCCAGCCTTTCCCCATAACTGAGCCCATTCCCTTTATCAGCTTAGTCGCTCTTCTCTGTACTTTCTCTATTTCATTACTGCCCCCCCTTATATATTTATATATAGTGACCCCCCCTTAACTGCCCCTTCCCCAGTGTAACCAATCCCAACTGGGCCAGCCTTTCCCCATAACTGAGCCCATTCCCTTTATCAGCTTAGTCGCTCTTCCCTGTACTTTCTCTATTTCATTACTGCCCCCCCTTATATATTTATATATAGTGACCCCCCCTTAACTGCCCCCCCCCCCCAGTGTAACCAATCCCAACTGGGCCAGCCTTTCCCCATAACTGAGCCCATTCCCTTTATCAGCTTAGTCGCTCTTCCCTGTACTTTCTCTATTTCATTACTGCCCCCCCTTATATATTTATATATAGTGACCCCCCCCCCCTTAACTGCCCCTTCCCCAGTGTAACCAATCCCAACTGGGCCAACCTTTCCCCATAACTGAGCCCATTCCCTTTATCAGCTTAGTCGCTCTTCCCTGTACTTTCTCTATTTCATTACTGCCCCCCTTATATATTTATATATAGTGACCCCCCCTTAACTGCCCCTTCCCCAGTGTAACCAATCCCAACTGGGCCAGCCTTTCCCCATAACTGAGCCCATTCCCTTTATCAGCTTAGTCGCTCTTCCCTGTACTTTCTCTATTTCATTACTGCCCCCCCCTTATATATTTATATATAGTGACCCCCCCCCCTTAACTGCCCCTTCCCCAGTGTAACCAATCCCAACTGGGCCAGCCTTTCCCCATAACTGAGCCCATTCCCTTTATCAGCTTAGTCGCTCTTCCCTGTACTTTCTCTATTTCATTACTGCCCCCCCTTATATATTTATATATAGTGACCCCCCCTTAACTGCCCCCCCCCCCCCCCCAGTGTAACCAATCCCAACTGGGCCAGCCTTTCCCCATAACTGAGCCCATTCCCTTTATCAGCTTAGTCGCTCTTCCCTGTACTTTCCCTATTTAATTACTGCCCCCCCTTATATATTTATATATAGTGACCCCCCCTTAACTGCCCCTTCCCCAGTGTAACCAATCCCAACTGGGCCAGCCTTTCCCCATAACTGAGCCCATTCCCTTTATCAGCTTAGTCGCTCTTCCCTGTACTTTCCCTATTTAATTACTGCCCCCCCTTATATATTTATATATAGTGACCCCCCCTTAACTGCCCCTTCCCCAGTGTAACCAATCCCAACTGGGCCAGCCTTTCCCCATAACTGAGCCCATTCCCTTTATCAGCTTAGTCGCTCTTCCCTGTACTTTCCCTATTTAATTACTGCCCCCCCTTATATATTTATATATAGTGACCCCCCTTAACTGCCCCTTCCCCAGTGTAACCAATCCCAACTGGGCCAGCCTTTCCCCATAACTGAGCCCATTCCCTTTATCAGCTTAGTCGCTCTTCCCTGTACTTTCTCTATTTCATTACTGCCCCCCCTTATATATTTATATATAGTGACCCCCCCTTTAACTGCCCCCCCCCCAGTGTAACCAATCCCAACTGGGCCAGCCTTTCCCCATAACTGAGCCCATTCCCTTTATCAGCTTAGTCGCTCTTCCCTGTACTTTCTCTATTTCATTACTGCCCCCCCCTTATATATTTATATATAGTGACCCCCCCCCTTAACTGCCCCTTCCCCAGTGTAACCAATCCCAACTGGGCCAGCCTTTCCCCATAACTGAGCCCATTCCCTTTATCAGCTTAGTCGCCCTTAAGGTTTGTTTCCCTTTAATCGTGCCCCCTGTGCAGTAGAATAAGGATCTCCGGCTGCTACAGACTCGCCCTATATTATCTCACCCCCCTGACAGACTGGTTATTATTTATTAGGGAACAATTGATTTTCCTATGGAACAAATGTTTCAGTTAGAAATATGTTGCTTATCCGAGGCCATAATCAGGTTCCTTCCAAAATCTGTTGCCGTGGTTACCATAATGACTTTGTGCTTTAAATTTTGCCTATGAATAATGCAGCACCTACCTGTCGGCGGATCCCTCGGGGGGCGCCCATACATCACGCTGCACGTTGCGCCGGGAAATTTTCATCAGGCTTCTCCGTCTCTCCCATCTCTCATTGTTCCCTCGCTGTCAGGGATCCATAGATAAAGTCTTTATGTTTCAGCAGTAAATTCAACTTGTATTTATCAGTCTGTTACAGAGATGGTAAAATCAAACTAAATATGGAGCCGGCGCGGCGGCACCAAGCGGAGACTGGGTCTGGGCCCCCATTAAATTCATTTATTATTTGAGTTCACTTTTAGTTGGATGTAGAGAGATATATTCTGAGACAATTTGCAATTGGTCTTCATTTTTTATTATTTGTGGTTTCATAATTATTTCAGTTTTTGTTCTGCAATTTTGGAGTTTCAGCAACTATTTGGTTGCTAGGATCCAAATTACCTTAGTAACCAGGGAGGGGTTTGAATGAGAGACAGATATATGAATAGGAAGAGGGGCTAAATAGAAAGATAAGGAATAAAAAGTAACAATAACAATAAAACTGGAGCCTCACAGAGCAATAGGGTTTGGCTGCCGGGGTCAGTGACCCCCATTTAAAAAAAGCTATAGAGTATTTGAATAAGAAGGCATATAATTCAAAAATGATGAAAAATAAATCCTGAAGACCAATTGCAAAGTTGCTTAGAATTGGCCATTCTATAACATAGTACTTACTTAAACTCTTTAATGACCTGAGATGATTGATTTTGGGAGAGGGAAGGGATAAGTGGGGACACCATAAACTCATCATGGTCTCGGCAACTGGAAACAAGGGGTCTGTTTATGGGTGTAAAAAAATATATTTCATATAATATATATTCTTGGGTCTTTTCTTCTTGGTTTTGGCCTCAGGGAAGTTGGTTTTAGAAATGGTTTTCTGTTGCACTGGTCTTACTGGGAGTAGTAGGAGCTGTTTGCAAATGTCCTAGTAGTTGTGAGGGTTTCCTCAGGGAACCTCTGGGTTCCTCAGGTTTCCTTAGGGTTCCTCAAGGTTCCTCTGGGTTCCTCAGGTTTCCTTAGGGTTCCTCTGGGTTTCTCTGGGTTCTTCAGGTTTCCTTAGGGTTCCTCAGGGTTCCTCAGGCTTCCTCGGGGTTCCTCTGGGTTCCTCAGGGTTCCTCAAGTTTCCTCAGGGTTCCTCTGGGTTCTTCAGGGTTCCTCTGGGTTCCTCTGGGTTTCCTCAGGGTTCCTCTGGGTTCCTCTGGGTTCCTCAGGGTTCCTCAAGTTTCCTCAGGGTTCCTCTGGGTTTCCTCAGGGTTCCTCTGGGTTCCTCAGGGTTCCTCAGGGTTCCTCAGGTTTCCTTAGGGTTCCTCTGGGTTTCTCAGGTTTCCTTAGGGTTCCTCTGGGTTTCTCAGGTTTCCTTAGGGTTCCTCAGGGTTCCTCGGGGTTCCTCTGGGTTCCTCAGGGTTCCTCAAGTTTCCTCAGGGTTCCTCTGGGTTCTTCAGGGTTCCTCTGGGTTCCTCAGGGTTCCTCTGGGTTCCTCAGGGTTCATCTCCTTTCCATTCTCCTTATTAATACTGGTGGGTTCAGTGGTTGTGATTATCTCTAAGGCAGTGGCCCCCAACTGTAGGGTCAGAGCCGCAGAGTCCAACCAGGGGTCGCTAAACTAAAGGCAAGTTGGCAGCATATTGGGTAGAAAGTCTCATTGCTCTCCCAGATACTCCTGGAAGCCAAACTTGAAGGTCAAAAAGAACTAGATTTGGATCGAACACTTACTTGCTCTCCAGCGGCAGCTCTAACGCCCCTCAAAATCATTAATCATTACGAGCAGGGGTTAATTATGCTCTGAAACGAGCATGGAAAAAAAGTGTTGATTGTGAAATTAATGAGCAGTAAGTGTCATTAGTGGGTAAATAACACTGAAGCTTAGTATATCAGCCCAAGGCGCGATGCCCAGAGCTGCCCATCCGGCTGCCCAGAGACTGGAGATGAAGCCAAAATAATCCAAATAAAATAGGAATCTCCTGCTGAGGTGCAATTCCACAAAGGGCCTGTTGGTGGCAGCAAAGTATAAACTGAGCAGCAGCAGCTCCATTACACACAATGGGAATGTAAATGTTTCTCAGTCGCACATAACTGCCCCAGACCCACAATGTCCCCAGCAATGTGGCCCCTGAATTGTGTATTGGCATTGTATCTGGGCGGAATGGGCCCCTGTCCCCTTGGCGTCTCTGCAGAATAAGCCCCATTTAGTATCAGGGAACAGTCTTAAATAAAACCCCAAATAATAAACAGTCGGGGGCAAAACTTTCCCAAATGTTTTCACTTTTCTGCATCAAGGGAAAAAGTTTGTTTTGTGTTGCTAAAAACTGATAGTGACCAATCCCAATCGCCGAACTGGGGAAGGTAAACCAATGAGAGAAATGAATGAATTCATTGTTATATACATATAAATAAACGATGAGGCGATATTAAGCACTTAACCCTTTCCTAGACAGGATAAAGTGAGCCAAGTGCCGGTATTTATGGACCCGTCCCAACCCATCTCTGATACCCTGAGGGGGGCATTTGTCTAGCACTTGTCTAGCCAATCAGCTAACCATTACAACTCCCCTTAACCATCACAACTCCCCGTAACCATCACAACTCCCCGTAACCATCACAACTCCCCGTAAACATTACAACTCCCCGTAACCATCACAACTCCCCGTAACCATTACAACTCCCCGTAACCATCACAACTCCCCGTAACCATTACAACTACCCGTAACCATCACAACTCCCCGTAACCATTACAACTCCCCGTAACCATTACAACTCCCCGTAACCATCACAACTCCCCGTAACCATCACAACTCCCCGTAAACATTACAACTCCCCGTAACCAGTACAACTCCCCGTAACCAGTACAACTCCCCGTAACCATCACAACTCCCCGTAACCATAACAACTCCCCGTAACCAGTACAACTCCCCGTAACCATTACAACTCACCGTAAACATCACAACTCCCCGTAACCATCAGAACTCCCCGTAAACATTACAACTCCCCGTAACCATTACAACTACCCGTAACCATCACAACTCCCCGTAACCATTACAACTCCCCGTAACCATTACAACTCCCCGTAACCATCACAACTCCCCGTAACCATCACAACTCCCCGTAAACATTACAACTCCCCGTAACCAGTACAACTCCCCGTAACCAGTACAACTCCCCGTAACCATCACAACTCCCCGTAACCATAACAACTCCCCGTAACCAGTACAACTCCCCGTAACCATTACAACTCACCGTAAACATCACAACTCCCCGTAACCATCAGAACTCCCCGTAAACATTACAACTCCCCATAACCAGTACAACTCCCCGTAACCATTACAACTCCCCGTAACCATCACAACTCCCCGTAACCATCACAACTCCCTGTAACCTTTAAACTCCCCGTAACCATCACAACTCCCCGTAACCATCACAACTCCCCGTAACCATCACAACTCCCCGTAACCATCACAACTCCCCATAACCATCACAACTCCCCGTAACCATCACAACTCCCCGTAACCATCACAACTCCCCGTAACCATCACAACTCCCGTAACCATTACAACTCCCTGTAACATCACGGTGACATCACGATAGTCACGCACGTCAACAAAAACATCACAGTAGCCGAGTTTCGAGAATTGTTCGTCATTTCAGCAATTTTTCAGCAGTTTTACCAAATTTTCGGTTAATTGGGACAGATTGGCTCATCACTAATTGTGGCGATGGAACCGCATCTGAAAAGTATTATTTTATCTCTGGAGAAGTTGGGGAGCAGGGCCCCCGTGAATGAGGATTATTAAGCGCAGGATAGTATTTGTATAGCTCTTTCTATGAAAGTGAGACAGTCACAGCGTTAGTTAGAAAGAGCAGCTTTGTGGCTCCAACCAGGAGAGACAGCTGGGAGTAGTCTCCATTACAGGCTCTGCTGCCTTAGTGCAGTACTGACAGGGGTATCAGGCTTAGCTTTGTTCTCCCTGATCCACGTTGGCTGTAGGGATCCAGATCACTAGGTCTAAACCCTAAGGATAAAGAATTCCATACCAACCCCTCTCCCCATTGGTGCATCTTTTACATCCGGAAGATGTAGTTCAACAACACCCTTCATAATAATCCTTCCCCATAGCGAAGGCCAATCCTTGGAAAGAGAGTCCAATGTACCCCATGCTCTGACCTATCACTAGCTGGATGTGTCTGTATTACAGAAAAATAGGGGTTACATATAAAACAAAGAACCCCCCGCATTCCAGGTGAGCTCTTCCTCCCTAAATGCCCCTTGGTATCACCCAGCCGTATGGACTATTCCTTTATCACATGGGCTCGTAACAATTCCCAGGGCAATGGGGGATAATAGGGGATTATATCACTCACATCAGCAGGTACCGTAATTACTGTAAACAATGCGCCTTCGGGAATAAGCAAGGGGCCCAGGATTCTGCTTTTATTTGCCCTCGGCTCCTGGGGCAATGTCTATGGGCCTGAAGCCTGGGGCAGAGACTTATACTGGTGCATCTGAGAATAGAGAGAAGCCAATCTGCCCCAGAAAAAAATTGCAAAACTGCTGAAAAATTGGCAAAGTGCAAAAAAATCAACAGACAATTTTTTCTTGTACTCCAAATGCATTAAAGTCAATGGGCTTTTTTATTTTTTTGTTGCGACTTTTTTGTCTCAGCAATTTTTTTTTTTTTTGCAGTAAATTTTTGCCAGATTCACCAAAAATGTCACCAGAATTTCGCTGTCAAATCCTTGCCTGGCGAAAAAAATTCACTCATCACTATCTGAGAAGATTATTGAGAGCATGGAATGGGCCCTATTCAGAGCCACAGTGTGAGATTGTAGGCACCGCCCCCTACTGACACTAACGAGTGAACTTCCCCTTTAATGTGCTTTGTGGTCAAACCACTCCTCCCCAAAAGCCTTGTGATTGCTGATACAGTATATGAGATAAAATGCCAATATATATTGCAAAAACAGAGAACAAGTTGGAGCAGAACTGCACCTCCCACTCCGTCGTTACTCTCCCCGAGGAGAAAAGTCTCATTTTCCTGACATTTTCTTGTACCCAAATGACATTTTCAAGCTGCGGGAATCTGGGATTTTGCATGAGTTCACCCCGTAGTATTCTGATTATACACACTTATCTGTAATGGAATGATTCATTTCCCCAAGCGGCGCGTTCAGTCGAGTTTGGCACAATAACGAATCAGAAATGATCCTGAGAGCAGCGCAAATTGCTGCAAATACGGTAAGAAATGTGACCGAAACATGTGACTCATTTGTGTATTTACATGTGGCGCTATGGGTAGGGCCACCAATAACCTATCAAATCCGCCCATTGATAAATCATCGTGATATTCTACCTCTCCAGTTTGGAATTTTAGCAGCTATCTGGTTGCTAGGGTTCTGATTACCCTAGCAACCATGCACTAATCAGAGTAAGAGACTGGAATATGAATCCAAAAGGTAAGTAATTCAAACTAACAGTAACAATAACATTGTCACCATACAGAGAAATTGCTTTTTGGCTGCCGGGGTCATCTAAAAGCTGGAAAGAGAAGAAGAAGGCAAATAATTCAAAAACTATAAAAGAAAAAAAAAAGGACAATTGAAAAGTTGCTTAGAATTGTCCAATTTTTTGAATTACAGATGCATTAATATTGACCAATCAGAATGCTGCTTACCAGCACTATCTCATCATCCTGCTGTTATTTTACATAGGGAGACAAGATTGTCACATTGGCTCCCTGAGGTTACAATGTATATTATACAAATGACTTCTAATTCCTTATACTTACTCAGTGCTGGGAAACTGTGTTTAAAGCTTCTGACTCCAAGAACAAGAAGCCAGATCTCAGGCGAGAGTCATTCGAAAATGATTCTGCATATTAATGGGACCAGTGGATCAGAAGAACTTGCTTTAAATTGGATCTTAATCCTCCATAAAAAGGCGCCATTGAGCCTCCCAGTTCCTCAAAGACATTAATCAAGGACTTACTTAATTATAGATGTAGGGAAACTGACCAATGAGAATGCTGCTTCCCAGCACTATGTCTTGCTGTTATCTCACATAGGGAGATTTATTGTGCCATTTTGACCCTATGAATCACACACCAGACAGACTGCTGTTTACTTCTTCTGTGATAGAAAAACTGGGTTTAAAGCTTCCGGTTCCAGGAACAAATAACATGAAGCCATCTATACGGATCAGCTGGGACTCTCATTGGAGGATTCATTTGCATTTTAATGGTGTCGCTTGGGAAAATCCTGGGGAAGGGCGTAAGGGCAACAAACGGCATCAGGAAAGGATGGAAATAAAATGTTTCCTTTGATACCTATATAAGAGCTCAGCTAGGGGTGATTCACCTTTAGTACGTTATTGAACGGCCAATTCTAAGCAACTTTTCAATTGGTCTTCATTATTTATTTCTTATAGTTTTTGAATTATTTGCCTTCTTCTTCTGCCTCTTTGCAGCTTTCAAATGGGGGTCACTGACCCCGGCAGCCAAAAACTATTGCTCTGTGAAACTACAGTTTAACCCTTATTGTTTCTATTGTTTCTATTCAAGCCCTCTCCTATTCATATATCAGTCTTTCATTCAAACTACACCCTGGTTGCTAAGGTAATTTGGACCCTAGCGACCAAATGAAGGTTCCATTTTTGGACACTTCCATTACTATATTACCTGGAACTGGAGTTCCTCCCCAGTATAATCCATATAAGTCAGAGTATTTCTCTCCATTGCTCAGACACTGAGTCCGGAATAAAACCCGCCCCACGGGGGGTCTCGTCCATTGGACGCGGCGGTTTATAATCACAGGTTTGATGCAAAATGGGCATTTTCTCTCCGCTCTGCGCTATCAGGCATTCTAATTCTTCATTCCAGGTACAGTGCTATTAACATCCGTCCATAATTCTCAAAAATTATGGAGTGCTCAGTGTTGCCTTGGCGACGGGTGAACATTACTTATAGTGGAATATGGCAGTGTGTGCCTCCGACACAAACTCACCGGTGCCACGGGCGTATCTGTGCCAAGGTGCCTAACTGTAACAATTATACAGCAGCTCTGATGCACAATATGTAATGGCAGAAGATATGTGGGCTGTCTCCTGGTTGGTTGGTCGGTTGGTGAGATGCTCTAGGGAGCTGTAACCGATGCCATGAAAATGTATTTTATACATATATACTGTATATATATGGTATAATATTTTCAAATGATATAGGTTATAGCAGCTATCAGAATAGCACTCAATAGTAAGAAATCCAAGTCCGGCTTGGGACTCCTCCAGTTACATGGGAGTAGGAGAAACAATAGGTTAGCTGAAAGCAGTTCTAATGTGTAGCGCTGGCTGAAAGCTCAGACTCAGGCACACTTTACTGCTGCGCTGCAAGTTGGAGTGATATCCCCCCCCAGCAGCTGATCAGCAGAACAATGGGAAGGGAGCAAGATAGCAGCGCCCAGTAGGTATCAGAATAGCACTTAATAGTAAGAAATCCAAGTCCGGCTTGGGACTCCTCCAGTTACATGGGAGTAGGAGAAACAATAGGTTAGCTGAAAGCAGTTCTAATGTGTAGCGCTGGCTGAAAGCTCAGACTCAGGCACACTTTACTGCTGCGCTGCAAGTTGGAGTGATATCCCCTCCCCCCCCCCAGCAGCCGATCAGCAGAACAATGGGAAGGGAGCAAGATAGCAGCTCCCAGTAGGTATCAGAATAGCACTCAATAGTAAGAAATCCAAGTCCGGCTTGGGACTCCTCCAGTTACATGGGAGTAGGAGAAACAATAGGTTAGCTGAAAGCAGTTCTAATGTGTAGCGCTGACTGAAAGCTCAGACTCAGGCACACTTTACTGCTGCGCTGCAAGTTGGAGTGATATCCCCTCCCCCCCCCCCAGCAGCCGATCAGCAGAACAATGGGAAGGGAGCAAGATAGCAGCTCCCAGTAGGTATCAGAATAGCACTCAATAGTAAGAAATCCAAGTCCGGCTTGGGACTCCTCCAGTTACATGGGAGTAGGAGAAACAATAGGTTAGCTGAAAGCAGTTCTAATGTGTAGCGCTGGCTGAAAGCTCAGACTCAGGCACACTTTACTGCTGCGCTGCAAGTTGGTATAGCCAATTGAACCAAGTCTCCAAGTCATTCCTTCATTATGGAGTTAAATGATATTGTTTACTTAGCTGATAATTATAACGACCTATCACTAGGTATGTAATGCTTGCTTCCATTGTAACATTGCTTATGATGATATAATTGTACTGGTTAGAGGACTGCGATATGAACACGAGGATTCAAGGGGAACTCCGCTCGAAAACTGCTTTTTTGGCACAATGAAAGACAGTTTAATTCTAAGCAATGGTAAAAAATATACATTAATTAAAAAATATCAGTGGGTTGTTTATTTTTTTTTGATGCAATTACACCAACCTAATTGCACCTATACGGCTAATCCCATTATACACACACAGGGCATTGCTACTGTTCCAAACACAGAATTTCAACATATAATAGAACCGAGAGTCTCAAAGTGGCATATCAGCCATTCTCCCCCCCAGCTGGGACTGACTCACCCCAATTACAGCTGAAATAAAAACATTTAAAAGCTTTTCTATGGGAAATTAGGCTCCTCTTTTCATGCATTCAACTTTAAATAAGAGACAATTTCATGATATAAAGGGCAAAGAAAGGCTTGACAGCATCTGGCGTGACTCAGATCCCGCAGGTAATCACATGGAATTCTGTAAATAGAGACACAACATGAAAAGTAGATGTTCCATAGCTCTTAGTATGGGGAATTGGTATGTAGTTGGTAAATATAATCCTGTACGTGTAAAATACCTGCACCCATTCAGGTCTGATCTCAGCGGCCATGGTTGTGACTGTGTAGAGAAAATGGCTTTTTTAGGTAAATGGTGTTTTGGGTCAGTAAAAAGGAAGGGAGGATTAATGTTGATTGGAAAAAACACAGAACCAAACTGGACCAATCAGCAGGGACGGAACTAGGGGAAGGCAGAGGAAGGACTTGCCTAGGGTGCAAAGCTGGAGGGGTGTTGGGCACAGGTACCTCTCTTGCCTACCCCTAGGCCATGCCCCCCACTCCTCCCATGTTCCCCTCGACGCCTGCGTTGTCTCTACCCCCCCTCTCCCACCATCTTTATTTGCGCATTCACACACATGCTGGAGGGCTGTTAGGCAGGTTGGCCAGGAGGACAAGAGATAGCCTAGGGCTCCCAGCCGGCTTGGCCTGGAACTGCCAATCAGATTCTAGTTTATTCCAATTGGTATGAGGTCATCGACAGATCCCAGACTGCATGGGCCACACTGTGTAGAGGTCCAGCCTATTGGCCAATGGGCAATTCACTATTTTGCCCAACTGTAAGCCAGCTGTTTACATAAATGTTTTTTGGCCGGAAGCTGCACATGAATAGACACAGATATTGTGTGCATTGTCGCTATTCATTTAAGGTATAGGTATGGAATCCCTTATTCGGAAACCCGTTATCCAGAAAGCTCCAAATAATGGAAAGCCAGTCTCCCATAGA
Organism: Xenopus tropicalis; assembly: GCF_000004195.4. Classification (NCBI taxonomy): domain Eukaryota; kingdom Metazoa; phylum Chordata; class Amphibia; order Anura; family Pipidae; genus Xenopus; species Xenopus tropicalis. The sequence continues at coordinate 148,772,962 of NC_030682.2, read as the reverse complement.
CTCCATTTTAATCAAATAATTCAGAATTTTAAAACTGATTTCCTTTTTCTCTGTAATAATAAAACAGTACCTGTACTTGATCCCAACTAAGATATAATTACCCCTTATTGGGGGCAGAACAGCCCTATTGGGTTTATTTCATGGTTAAATGATTCCCTTTTCTCTGTAATAATAAAACAGTACCTGTACTTGATCCCAACTAAGATATAATTACCCCTTATTGGGGCAGAACAGCCCTATTGGGTTTATTTCATGGTTAAATGATTCCCTTTTCTCTGTAATAATAAAACAGTACCTGTACTTGATCCCAACTAAGATATAATTACCCCTTATTGGGGGCAGAACAGCCCTATTGGGTTTATTTAATGGTTAAATGATTCCCTTTTCTCTGTAATAATAAAACAGTACCTGTACTTGATCCCAACTAAGATATAATTACCCCTTATTGGGGGCAGAACAGCCCTATTGGGTTTATTTAATGGTTAAATGATTCCCTTTTCTCTGTAATAATAAAACAGTACCTGTACTTGATCCCAACTAAGATATAATTACCCCTTATTGGGGCAGAACAGCCCTATTGGGTTTATTTCATGGTTAAATGATTCCCTTTTCTCTGTAATAATAAAACAGTACCTGTACTTGATCCCAACTAAGATATAATTACCCCTTATTGGGGCAGAACAGCCCTATTGGGTTTATTTAATGGTTAAATGATTCCCTTTTCTCTGTAATAATAAAACAGTACCTGTACTTGATCCCAACTAAGATATAATTACCCCTTATTGGGGCAGAACAGCCCTATTGGGTTTATTTAATGGTTAAATGATTCCCTTTTCTCTGTAATAATAAAACAGTACCTGTACTTGATCCCAACTAAGATATAAATAATCGTTATTGGAGCCAAAACAGTTCTATTGGGTTTAAATAATGTTTTATTAATTTTTTAGTAGACTTAAGGTATGGAGATCCAAATTACGGAAAGACCCCTTATCCGGAATACCCTTTGTCCCAAGCATTCTGGATAACAGGTCCTATAACTGTACTTGCATCCAAAGCTGCTCCTTCTACTTCTAAGCGGCAATACTCCAACAATCTTCATCCCGATTCCGGCCAATGCATCAAAATACACAATTCGACTTTCATTTTGACTTACTGACCATTATTCCCTCAGGCGCAACTCTTTCTCACAAGGAATTGTGGGGAAAATCATCTGCATTCTGGGTAAAACACAAGGCAAATTGTGTCCAAAATGGCACTTTGCAGTCACATAAACCTTTGCTCACCCCCATAGAGAAATGTGCCACTGGGTTGGCATTATTCCTCAATATAGGATCTTTTTGTTTCCAGTAAAGTACTGTGAGCAACTTGAGCTTTAGGGGGGTCTTTTTTCTGAGGTTTTAGAATGATTTTTGCTCCCTATTCCAGATCTCCATGAATTTATGGTTGACCTTGATGGACGTATGTCTTTTTTCATCCCAACTTACTACGTACAGTAAAAAGATCAGTTTTCTAGCTGTGACCGTTGAAACCAGATTGGGAACTTAGATTCATATTCCTGTTTTCTATTTCTTTATTGTTCTATTCATCTCCAAGTCTGTCTCGTTGCTACGGTCGGTGGGATACAATACATCCGCAGAAATCTAATTGTAAATTGTGTTACAATTTGCATTATGGTTTAAAACTAGCAATGAGAGGAAAATTTTTGCCAGCCGTGGATTCGCTGCGAAATTCTGCATTTTACCATTGGTGAACTTTTTTTGTGAATCTGTTGCAAAAATTTGCCGTAATAAAGAGGAAAAAGTTGCAGTTGCATCAAAAAAAAGTCACACGTCAAAAAAGTCAAGAGTCAAATTTTGCGAATCAAATGCATACGGACACAATTTTTTGCCAAAACAGGAGGTGCAATTTAATGTTAATACCTTTGGGCCCTGACCAGGGTCCCACTGGGCCCCAAACCCCCCAAGGTGCCCCCGCGAGGCGCCTCCCCCGCCGCACCCCCCAAGTTGTCCCCGCCGGCCGCATCCCCCGCTGCACCCCCCAAGGTGCCCCCTCCAGCTGCATCCTCCGCCACACCCCCCAAGGTGCCCCTGCCGGCGCATCCCCCACCACACCCCCTTAACCGTCCCCTCCTGACATCCTTCCCTTTGGTTTGGGAATGCTACTTAGGGGGGGCAGGGTCCTGACCAGGGTACCACCGGGCCCCGAACCCCCCAAGGTGTCCCCGCCAGCCACATCCCCTGCCGCACCCCCCAAGTTGCCCCCCGCTGGCCGCCTCCCCGCCGCACCTCCCAAGGTGCCCCGGCCAGCCGCACCCCCCTAACCCCCCACAGGGGTCCCCTCCCGACATCCTCCCCTGAGTACAACTAAGTGAAACGCATCAGGGGAGGACACCAGCGGCTGGAAGAGTGGCAACAGGCATAGGGTCTGGGCCGTCGGGGCCCACTGGGTCTTTTCCCGGTGTCCCGGTCCGACCCTGGTCCTGATACTTTTGCCCATATAAATTCACAGAAGATTTATCAGTAACTGGAAACGTGTTCAGATTCTTCAAGGCTTTTCCCCCCGTGATTCACGTATCTGTCAGTAGCGCAGGAACAGTACGAGACACTGATTGGATCCCATATTGTTCTGCATTAATATACCCCATAAATATAACATGAAGGACAGACGGTTTATCTGATGGGGCCGTGATCGGTGTCAGATCTGAAATTATATTGGCAAATCTGGTTAATATGGGGGGGCCCGGTAATGTCACAGCCAAGGCCAACGGATCTGCCATTATATCCGGCAACTTCATTGTGCCCTCCAGGCCCTTATTATTGCTTTAGGAATACAACCCTCTTTTTCAGGACTACGTTTCCCAGCATGCTTTAGCCCTTGTGTAATATGTTATGTAGGGTGTGCAGTCTGGCAGCAATTTAAGTGGGGTTCCATACCCCCCGACTGTTTCAGTTTTCGAGGGACAATCAGCTCAGCCCCCAGTGCAGGAAAGGTGGCAACTCTATTTGTGGGATGGGGCTGGATAAAACAATCTTTAGTAAGTGAAACTGGGGAAAATATAATGATAGATTTTTCTGTGTCCCATATAGAAAATAGGGGATTGAGCACAATTTCCCCCTTCAACACAGACGTCCGGTTCAACTGATTAATCATCTTTTCTCTTGTTCCCCCCCTCACTCATATAATGAAATATATGCCCCCGTTATGCGCAGTTTGGGGGAGACACATTCTCGGGGGGGGGGGTTGGTGCAGTGATACCGACACACACATAAAGGAACAATGGCGGCGACTAATAAACGCCAATCTGTTCTTCTTCATCTCATTGCCGAACCCTAGAAGAGCAGATGAGTCTCTTTATGCCCTGTCAGTGCTGTAACGTTAATACACTCATTTCTGCGCAATAACATCACCTCGAACAAGTTTCCCTTTTATATGTACAGAATATCGGAGCGCAGAATAGAGCGCGGCGTCTCCGGAGAGCAGTCACTTTAATGCCGCTCTGACTTTAATGTCTGTCGGTCCCACGTCAGGCAATTTCCCGGCTCCATTAGAAAGGAGCCCAGATGCTCAGGAAATAGGAATAAGGGCCCAAACGAATGATTCTGTGCCACGTGTGGCCTTTATTCACTTTGTTCTCTTCTGATCCAGAAACCCAACAGCTCTTTGAGCAATACCAGTCTAATGTATTCAGGGCAACACTGAGGGATGTGGGGGCCCCTAGGGTAGCAGCCCCAGGTGGACCTCTCACATGCCAGTTGCACCCTGTGGCACCACAATGGTTAATAGGGAGAATAAGAATTTAAATTCTGTAATCCAATATAAGGGAGGGGGGATATCACTCCAACTTGCAGCGCAGCAGTAAAGTGTGCCTGAGTCTGAGCTTTCAGCCAGCGCTACACATTGGAACTGCTTTCAGCTAAGCTATTGTTTCTCCTACTCCCATGTAACTGGAGGAGTCCCAAGCCGGACTTGGATTTCTTACTATTGGGTGCTATTCTGATACCTACTGGGAGCTGCTATCTTGCTCCCTTCCCATTGTTCTGCTGATCGGCTGCTGGGGGGGAGGGGGGGATATCACTCCAACTTGCAGCGCAGCAGTAAAGTGTGCCTGAGTCTGAGCTTTCAGCCAGCGCTACACATTAGAACTGCTTTCAGCTAAGCTATTGTTTCTCCTACTCCCATGTAACTGGAGGAGTCCCAAGCCGGACTTGGATTTCTTACTATTGAGTGCTATTCTGATACCTACTGGGAGCTGCTATCTTGCTCCCTTCCCATTGTTCTGCTGATCGGCTGCTGGGGGGGGGGGGGATATCACTCCAACTTGCAGTGCAGCAGTAAAGTGAGACTGAAGTTTATCAGAGCACAGGTCACATGACTGTGGCACCCTGGGAAATGAAGAATATGGCTAGCCCCATGGGAAAAACAGATTACAATGCAGGATTCTGCTGGAGAAGCTCCATTAACTGATGGGTTTGTAACAAACATGTTTTCTCATGACATGTGTCACTATTAGCTCTTCACCGCAAAAAAATTGCGGTCGCATCAAATAAAGGCACAGTTGTGTCAAAAAAAGTGTGGTTGTTTCAAAATTTCATGAATTTTTCTGTCGTTTCGGGATTTTTTGGCGAATTTTTTTCGCTCATCACTAACTGCCAGTGGTTCCTATTAGTGATGAGCAAATTTTTTGGGCAGGCATTGATTCACTGCGAATTTCCACATTTCACCCTTGGTGAATTGTTTAGCGAAACGTCTGTGAAAATTCACTGCGTCAAACAAAGTTGCTTCAAATGGGTGTCAAAAAAGTTGCATGCTACAAAAAAGTCGCACAACTCCTGCGTTTCTTGAATTATTTGCCATTTCATTAATTTTTCTGTCGTTTCGGGAATTTTTCACCATAAAACTAACCCCTGGTTCCTATAGTGGTTCCTATTAGTGATGAGTCAATTTTTTCGCCAGGCATTGATTCGCTGCGAATTTCCACATTTCGCCCTTGGTTGAATTGTTTAGCGAAACTTCTCTGAAAATTGACCACGTCAAAAAAAAAGTTGCTTCAAATGGGCACGGTTGCGGCAAAAAAAGTTGCATGCTACAAAAAAGTCACACGACTTTCTTGAATTATTTGCTGTTTCATGAATTTTTCTGCCGTTTCATGAATTTTTCTTCCGTTTCGGGAATTTTTCGGTAAAGCAAAACGGGACAGATTCGCTCATCACTAACTGCCAGTGGTTCCTATCAGTGGAGAGCAAATTTTTTCACCAGGCATTGATTTGCTGCAAATTTACACATTTCGCCCTTGGTTGAATTGTTTAGTGAAACGTCCGTGAAAATTCACTGCATCAAAACAAAGTTGAGCCTAATGGGCACGGTTGCGTCAAAAAAAGTTACATGCTACAAAAAAGTCACACGACACCCGCGTTTCTTGAATTATTTGCCGTTTCATTAATTTTTCTGCCGTTTCACGAATTTTTTGGAGAAGCAAAACGGTACAGATTCGCTCATCACTAACTGCCAGTGGTTCCAATTAGTGATGAGCTAATTTTTTCGCCAGGCATTGATTTGCTTCGAATTTCCGCATTTAGCCCTTGGTTGAATTGTTTAGCGAAACGTCCGTGAAAATTCACTGCATCAAAAAAAGTCGAGTCTAATGGGCACGGTTGCATCAAAAAAAGTTGCATGCTACAAAAAAGTTGCACTACACCCGCATTTCTTGAATTACTTGCCGTTTCATGAATTTTTCTGTCATTTCAGAAATTTTCCTGCAATGCAAAATGGGACAGATTTGCTCATCACTAACTGCCAGTGGTTCCTATCAGTGATGAGCGAATTTTTTCGTCAGGCATTGATTCGCTGTGAATTTCCACATTTCGCCCTTGGTTGAATTGTTTAGAAAAATGTCTGTGAAAATTCACTGCGTCGACACCCGTGTTTCTTGAATTATTCGCCGTTTCATCAATTTTTCTGTTGTTTCGGGAATTTTTCGGAGAAGCATGACGTGACAGATTGGCTCATCACTAACTGCCAGTGGTTTGACCGAATTTTTTTGGCAGGCATTGATTTGCAGCGAATTTCCACATATCGCCCTTGTGAAAATTCACTGCATCAAAAAAAGTCGCTTCAAATGGGCATGGTTGTGGCAAAAAAAAGTTGCATGCTACAAAAAAGTCAACAACACTCGCATTTCTTAAATTATTTGCCTTTCATAAATTTTTTCTGCTGTTTCACAAATTTTTTGGCTCATCACTAACTGCCAGTGGTTCTTATTAGTGATGAGCGAATTATTTCGGCAGGCATTGATTCACTGCGAATTTCCACATTTTGCCCTTGGTGAATTGTTTAGTGAAACGTACGTGAAAATTCACTGCATTAAAAAAAAGTTGCGTCAAAAATAGTTGCATGCTACAAAAAAGTCGCACAGCACCCCCGTTTCTTGAATTTTTCTGTCGTTTTGGGAATTTTTTGGGCAAAGCAAAATGGGACAGTTTCGCTCATCACTAACTTTTTTCGGCAGGCATTGATTCACAGTGAATTTCCATATTTCACCCTTGGTGAATTGTTTAGCGAAACGTCTGTGAAAATTTACTGCTTCAAACAAAAGTCGCTTCAAATGGGCGTCAAAAAAGTTGCATGCTACAAAAAAGTCGCACAACTCCTGCGTTTCTTGAATTATTTGCCATTTCATGATTTTTTCTGTAGTTCTGGGAATTTTTCACCGAGAAACTAACCCCTGGTTCCTATAGTGGTTCCTATAATGATGAGCAAATTTTTTCGCCAGGCATTGATTCGCTGCAAATTTTCACATTTCGCCCTTGGTTGAATTGTTTAGCAAAACTTTTGTGAAAATTCACTGCGTCAATTCACTTGTCTGTAGTTTTGGGAATTTTTCAGCGAACCAAAACGGGACAGATTCGCTCATCACTAACTGCCACTGGTTCCTATGGTGAAAGATCCGACCCCAGGGAAGGCACATTCCCTATTGAGCCCATATATGAAAGATGATTTTCTTTACCTGCCAAGCGTTTAATACATTGACACTTACGAGCAAATAAATGATAAGTAGGAGGCAATTGTGCGGGGCAGAAAGGTTAATCAAAGAGCCGTATTGCTGACTCACTCGCTGCCGCGTACGTTCTTAATATCTCCTGATATACGCGGCTCAGCGTGGGCGGAACATGTCATTCTCCGGGTGGAATTATTCCCACTACTCGTCCTCTTTACCACAAATACAGATGAGAGCAATTTAGAAGCTTGTCAGCTTTGATAATGTCAGCCGTCGCTCCGAGCTACAAATAATAGTAACGGACGGGCACGTGGCGTGCACAACAATGGCTCCGTATCGCTGCGCCCACTCGCGCTACGGGTTGGGATGTAGGTGAAACTTATTATGGGAGAGATAAGCAGTAATTACATTTCTTGTCTTTACTTCAAAGGAGTAAAAGACAAAAGTTCTTAGTTGAATGTAATGTAAATAGCGGCCATGTTCCCACTGTGCGTATATCAGCGCCCAGTTACCAGTGCAGTGTATTTATATGGTATTTATACCGACCGGCACCGATATACTGCACTTGTATCTTGTGCCCAGAGTCAATATGGCAGCTCAGTGAGCCTCCATTAATTGTGATGAGCAAATCTTTCCTGTTTCGCTTCGCTGAAAAAAATACGCAAAAAATTTGTGAAACGCAGGTGTTGCGTGACTTTTTTTTGTCGCAACTGCAACTTTTTTTGACGTGACCTGGAGCTGGACAGATAAGAGCACTGGACGAAAATCATCAGGAAAAAGTCCTAGTGGGCCGAGATGTACTTTGGCTCCTCCTACCTTCACCCCTCCCATTCTCTTCTGTACCCTCCCCCCCTGCCTGATTTTTTTATGCAACCTGGAGCTGGACAGATAAGAGCACTGGAAGAAAATCATCAGGAAAAAGTCCTCGTGGGCCCGCCCCCAGATGCACTTTGGCTCCTCCTACCTCAACCCCTCCCATGCTCTTCTGTACCCTCTTCCCTGCCCCATTTTTTTTACTCAACCTGGAGCTGGACAGATAAGAGCACTGGACAAAATAATCAGGAAAAAGTCCTCGTGGGCCCGCCCAGATGCACTTTGGCTCCTCCTACCTTCACCCCTCCCATTCTCTTCTGTACCCTCCCCCCCTGCCTGATTTTTTTTTACGCAACCTGGAGCTGGACAGATAAGAGCACTGGACGAAAAAAGTCAGGAAAAAGTCCTAGTGGGCCCGTCCAGATGTACTTTGGCTCCTCCTACCTCCACCCCTCCCATTCTCTCCCATTCTTTTCTGTACCCTCCCCCCCGGCTGATTTTTTTGTGATGCAACCTGGCGCTGGACAGATAAGAGCACTGGACGAAAATCATCAGGAAAAAGTCCTGTTGGGCCCAGATGTACTTTGGCTCCTCCTACCTTCACCCCTCCCAATATATGATTGACAGCTCAGATTTTTAATTAAAATTAAAACTTTCCATTCAGCACATTCTAGATCTCACCTCGTTGGCAAATAAATTTATAAAGTCAAGTACTTTCAGGTTCCCAATTAATTCTGAATGTAGAAATAAAGGTATGGGATCTGTTATCCAGATTGCTCGGGACCTGGGGTCTTCAAGATAAGGGATCTTTCCATTTGTTTGGATCTCCATGCATTAAGTCTACTAAAATATCAGCAGAGTAGGGTTTTCATTTATAAAGTCAAGTCTAGGGGAGATGTTTTTTCTGTAGTTTGGAACTTTATGGATAACGGGTTTTTGGATAATGGGTTCTATACCTGAACAACATTATTTTTCAGTGATTTGTAATAAAATTGGAGCTTGGACCTTGGGCCAGATATTTATAATGGCTTATTCTAACACAGCCAGAAACAATAGATACCCATGAAGGATTGGCTTTCCTACAAGGCTTCAAGCAAGCTGGTTGGAGTTAGTGGCCCCACCAAAGTCACATGATCTTATTGTCATGCAGATTGTGGGTTTCGGGGGCGGGGGGGGGGCGTTCATTATGGAAATCTAGTTTAATTAAGCCAGTAATGGCAAGGCAACACAATTCTCAAAGCCCAGGTAAATGTATCATTAATGACTGGAGCCTTTGGAGACAGCAGATCTTTCATGGTGCTCAATCAAGTTCAATCAACGTCAAGAATAACAACTGGTTCTGATACCGGAAGACTCGAGTCATGAAACGTTTTAGCCAAGTATGAGGTCCATTGCTCTCACCTCACAAACGGTGTCGCATCTCAATGGTGGAAACTCATTTTTGGACTTCTTGCCCGTGACATCTTCATGCGATGCCCATTGGGCTTTCACACGTCTCATCCGTATCTTCTTCCATCTCATTGGGTTTATGTTCCTTTCCAGTCTTGTGAAGATTGGTAACACTTCTAATTAGGAACATTAAATGGAAGCTTTAGCAGGACTGTTCAAACTATGACAATAACTAATTTCATGTTTCATGCAACATAGAGCAGATTCATAGACCGTAAATCGGTCAATGGCACCGGTGGGGATTGGGAGCAGCTGGGCACTTTGTAATCACGGACTGAAGTGAAAAAGTAAATCTGTGCCAAGATAATGCCTTTATCCTGTATGTGCTTTGTATTGAGACACAGGGAGAGGGAATTGGAATAAATAATTTAAAGGTATACTGTCATGGGAAAACATGTTTGTTACAAACTCATCAGTTAATGGAGCTTCTCCAGTGGGAAGGGAGCAAGATAGCAGCTCCCAGTAGGTATCAGAATAGCACTCAATAGTAAGAAATCCAAGTCCGGCTTGGGACTCCTCCAGTTACATGGGAGTAGGAGAAACAATAGGTTAGCTGAAAGCAGTTCTAATGTGTAGTGCTGGCTGAAAGCTCAGACTCAGGCACACTTTACTGCTGCGCTGCAAGTTGGAGTGAAATCCGCCCCCTAACCCCCAGCAGCCGATCAGCAGAACAATGGGAAGGGAGCAAGATAGCAGCTCCCAGTAGGTATCAGAATAGCACTCAATAGTAATAAATCCAAGTCCGGCTTGGGACTCCTCCAGTTACATGGGAGTAGGAGAAACAATAGGTTAGCTGAAAGCAGTTCTAATGTGTAGTGCTGGCTGAAAGCTCAGACTCAGGCACACTTTACTGCTGCGCTGCAAGTTGGAGTGAAATCCGCCCCCTAACCCCCAGCAGCCGATCAGCAGAACAATGGGAAGGGAGCAAGATGGCAGCTCCCAGTAGGTATCAGAATAGCACTCAATAGTAAGAAATCCAAGTCCGGCTTGGGACTCCTCCAGTTACATGGGAGTAGGAGAAACAATAGGTTAGCTGAAAGCAGTTCTAATGTGTAGCGCTGGCTGAAAGCTCAGACTCAGGCACAAGGCACTGAGATGGCGCCTACACACCAATATTACAGCTACAAATACATTTGTTGGTTCAAGAATAAAAGGTTAAATGGCAGAGGGAATTATTTGCTGTGTAACAGTGTCATTTAGAAATAAAAAGTGCCCCATAAATATCATGGCAGAATCCCTTATTTATGGTTGTTTGGGGGGAAGGCATATTTTTGTGCCTTGCTTCTTCCTACTTACCTCATCACTACTCATGAAGGCTGACCCTAGTGTTGTATAAGGATTCTGCTCTATACAAGGATTGCAATACAAACTTTCTGTAGGTTTAGAAATATTTAAGCTCAGTCTCTAACCCCAGAGCAGTAACATTGCTCTTCAGTTCTGATTAATGGAAAAATATTGTACAATTAGGTTTTTTATTTAAACTGAAATCCCGGCCCAGTCACTGTGAGGTAAGATAATGGGGAAGGTTAATGAGGTTATTCTGGCAAATGACCTGTCCTTCTGGATGAAAAGAACCATCACCAGGTTTCCTTATCTGCAGGACAACCAATAGCTTGAAAGCTTGTTCCAACCACTTCAAGAGAGAAATCTAATTTCATTTTTTTTTCCCAAAGAGTCCATTTAGAAATATTACATTTCTTAGAAGCGTCTAATCCACTCAGGGACAATAATGCAGCACTCGGAAAAAGTCACCAGGCTGTCCATCTTGCAGAAGGCTCCGGTGCCGGCGGAAAAATAATGTGAAATGAAAAGAACTGATCTACAGTAGCAAGGACGCAAAACAGGTTGGTGCTGGGTTTTATGTATATATATATAGTGGAGGAAATAATGATTTGACCCCTCACTGATTTTGTAAGTTTGTCCAATGACAAAGAAATGAAAAGTCTCAGAACAGTATCATTTCAATGGTAGGTTTAACAGTGGCAGATAGCACATCAAAAGGAAAATGGAAAAAAGAACTTGAAATAAAAGATAGCAACTGATTTGCATTTCATTGAGTGAAATAAGTTTTTGAACCCTCTAACAAAAAAAGACTTAATACTTAGTGGAAAAACCCTTGTTTGCAAGCACAGAGGCCAAACGTTTCTTGTAATTGATGAGCAAGTTTGCGCACATTTTAGGAGGAATGTTGGTCCCACTCCTCTTTGCAGATCATCTCTAAATCCCTAAGGTTTCTGTCTCTGTGCAACTCTGAGCTTGAGCTCCCTCCATAGGTTTTCTATTGGATTAAGGTCCGGAGACTGACTAGGCCACTCCATGACCTTAATGTGCTTCTTCTTGAGCCACTCCTTTGTTGCCTTTGCTGTATGTTTTGGGTCATTGTCGTGCTGGAACACCCATCCACCACCCATTTTCAGTTTCCTGGCAGAGGGAAGGAGGTTGTCGTTCAGGATTTCACGATACATGGCTCCGTCCATTTTCCTGTTAATGCGAATAAGTTGTCCTGTGCCCTTAGCAGAAAAACACCCCCAAAGCAAAATGTTTCCACCCCCATGCTTGACGGTGGGGACGGTGTTTTGGGGGTCATAGGCAGCATTTTTCTTCCTCCAAACACAGCGAGTTGAGTTAATGCCAAAGAGCTCTATTTTGGTCTCATCAGACCACAGCACCTTCTCCCAGTCACTCACAGAATCATTCAGGTGTTCATTGGCAAACTTCAGGCCTGCACATGTGCCTTCTTGAGCAGGGGGACCTTGCGAGCCCTGCAGGATTTTAATCCATTGCGGTGTAATGTGTTTCCAATGGTTTTCTTGGTGACTGTGGTCCCTGCTAATTTGAGGTCAGTAACTAACTCCTCCCGTGTAGTTCTAGGATGCTTTTTCACCTTTCTCAGAATCATTGACACCCCACGAGGTGAGATCTTGCATGGAGCCCCAGAGCGAGGTCGATTGATGGTCATTTTGTGCTCCTTCCATTTTCGAACAATCGCACCAACAGTTGTCACCTTCTCTCCCAGCTTCTTGCTAATGGTTTTGTAGCCCATTCCAGCCTTGTGCAGGTCTACAATTTTGTCTCTGACATCCTTGGACAGCTCTTTGGTCTTTCCCATGTTGGAGAGTTTGGAGTCTGCTTGATTGATTGATTCTGTGGACAGGTGTCTTTTATACAGGTGACTAGTTAAGACAGGTGTCCTTAATGAGGTTGACTAATTGAGTAGAAGTGTCTAACCACTCTGTGGGAGCCAGAACTCTTAATGGTTGGTAGGGGTTCAAAAACTTATTTCACTCAATGAAATGCAAATCAGTTGCTATCTTTTATTTAAAGTTATTTTTTCGATTTTCCTTTTGATGTGCTATCTGCCACTGTTAAAATAAACCTACCATTGAAATGATACTGTTCTGAGACTTTTCATTTCTTTGTCATTGGACAAACTTACAAAATCAGTGAGGGGTCAAATAATTATTTCCTCCACTGTATATAGTGGAACAGTGTAAAGCCCTAGAGAAACAGCAGGTGAGGAGGATAAAGGGGCTGTGTTAACTCAGGCTCAGAAGCCAGTAGAGGTGTTGGAATGAAGGAGTCATCACCTGGGAAAAGGGGGAGGGCTGTGAGATCTAGGTCTAGGAATAACAGCGGCCATACACGGGCAGATTTCAGCTGCCAATTTGGGTCCTTCAGACCAGATTTGCCTGCGTATGGGCATCACTGTCAGGCCTACCCGACCAATATCTGGCCTAAAGTTGTCCAGGTCTCTATTGGAGAGGTTTGGTTTTCCTGTTAGATTAAGGACCAGATGTGGTCCAACTGTCCATATACCCACCATTTTGATCCAATTATTTGGCCCTTGGGCCAAATGATCGAATTAGCCCGATATCACCTACCTTAGGTGGGTACATAGGGAGGCAATCCATTCATTTTGTGATTTCACCTAATGAGTGGATCACACTGAGTATGGCCAACTTTAGGGACCACTAAGTTTGGGACTAACTCATGCAGTTTGAGAGGGCTGAGAGAAAAGAAAGTAATGTTTATGGAATAACTTGCTCTAATAGCGGGTGAGGCACTAATAAGGAACAGGTTTCCTATATAAACAGACTTCTAGAGAACCAGACAGTTCTGGGTCCACATTAATGAACCCTACAATTTAAATGTATTTTGTAGAGTAAGGGAAACCAAAACCTTGCTTTTAATAAAACACAGATATCTATCTGCTTGAAGTTAACCTGGGTGTCACCACTGTACTTTGGAATTTGCCATTTGAGAGAGAGATGTAAGGTGCGCACCACAAACACACAAACAGTTCATTTGACAGGGAGCCCAAGCTAAGAGACAACATAACCATCCAGAAGAACAGCACTCATAGAAGAAAAGTCTTCCATAGATTTATTTTTCATCCCCCCACAGGGACCTTTATTGGTTCCTATCTAGTTAGATAGGAACCAGGAAGCTGGACCACTGACAGAAGTCTGACTCTTTAGTAAGTAGGGGATACCCAACCAGTCCCGGTGTTCACCAACACCCTTTTGGGGCCCCGGACTTTCTGCTGCGGTACTGGCTGGGAACCTACTAACTTCAGAGTTTAAGACTACCAAAAAACAAAGTACTGGCAAGGGTGAGACAAAAATTTGGTTAATTCAGGCTAAGGTCAAGGGGAGAGCAAGTATTGTGGTCAGTAAAAGAGGCAGAAGTCCAAACTGGTAAAATGCACAAAAACAAGGCTTAGCCGGACCCAAGACAACCAGAAGCCAGTTTGGGCAAAGAGGGAATGAGAGCAGAGGTTTAAATAGGGAGTTTTGGCCAAAACATAAATGGAAGTGAGGAAAAAGGAAGTAAACAAAAAACCAAGATGGCGCCTTTGGCTTCAAAAGATACAAGAAGAATAATTCAACAAATCCTGTGAGAGATACTCTTGCATTGAATATATATATATATGAACTGACCATGACCATCATGAGGGTCCCATTAAATGAAACTGTATGGCAAAGAAACAACTCAGTTCCCTGAAACCCTTCAATCCATATTTTGCCACATTCTCCCCTATTGCCCTACCTTCTAACAGTTCATTTCTTTCCTAGAAGGCAACAATGTGCTCCAAATTAAGAAGCCGTGCAAACTCCTTTCTAGTTACTGCCTATGGATATTTAGCTTGATGTGCCATTGTTCTCTCTGCCCCCTCTATAGATTTGCCCCCGTAGCTATTTTTAAATGCCGGGGAATGTGTTGCCTTTGCATTGGATTTGTCATTTCAGAGATTTTTTTTTTCCCCAAATGCCTTTTCATGAGCAAAACAACATCTTGTTCTCCGGCACAACGGGCTGAGTCGGAGGAGAATAGCAGGCACAGTTGGAGGACTCGCACAAATGTACAATACAAATAAATTGCAGTTTAGAACAAGTCCAAGGCACAACGGGCGGCCTTGCTGGAATATTATAATACGGTTAAACCGGGGGCTGGTCAAGCATCTCTGAGTCAGACTAAGCTCCTTTGCTAATAACATAGAATGTACAAAAGAATACATAGAAAGCTGTTTTCCATACATATTGCTATGGAAATGCATTTGAGAAGGGCCGCCCCTTGGCTCATAATGTGGTGATGGACACTCAGAATCACCTAGTTACTAAGTTCCAAGGAAACCTCACTCGACAAATTATATTTACCCCAAAACTCTCCCTAACCGACTTTCAGAGTGGGATTCATTTCTTTCCAAGTCATGGAAACTTTTGGAAATGTTTATTACTATATTACACAGGTAAATAGACACTAAATAATAATGTTGCAGCTTTTAATGGGAAGCCTTCCCAGAAGAGTAGGGGTTGTTATTGCAGTAACAAGAGGGCAAATGCCATATTTATCCCCTTGGGTTGGAAATGAGATGATGGACAGCAGATGTCCCTATTCTCTTGGCCAGGGGTCCCCAACCTTTTTTACTCGGGAGCCACAGTCAAATGTAGAAAGACTTGGAGAGCAACACAAACACCATAAAAGTTCATGGAGGAGCCAAATAAGGGCTGTGATTGGCTATTAGGGGCCCCTATGCACCCTATCAGCTTACAGGGGGCTTTATTTGGTAGTAAATATTTTTATTGAACCAAAACTTGCCTCCAATTCAGGAATTCAAAAATAACTCCCTGGTTTGGGGGCACTGAGAGCAACATCCAAGGGGTTGGGGAGCAACACAAGCACCATAAAAGTTCATTGAGATGCCAAATAAGGGCTGTGATTGGCTATTAGGGGCCTCTATGCACCCTATCAGCTTACGGGTGGCTTTATTTGGTAGGAAATCTTGTTTTTATTCAACCAAAACTTGCCCCCAAGTCAGGAATTCAAAAATAACTCCCTGGTTTGGGGGCACTGAGAGCAACATCCAAGGGGTTGGGGAGCAACATGTTACCCCTGAGACACTGGTTGGGGATCCCTGCTCTTTGCCATATCGTGTATAAGGAAGGGGCACTTCTAGGCTGGACAAATAAACAGAGGTGTAACTATAGAGCAGTGATCCCCAACCAGTGGCTCAGGACAACATGTTGCTCCACAACCCCTTGGATGTTGCTCTCAGTGCCCCCAAACCAGGGAGTTATTTTTGAATTCCTGACTTGGGGGCAAGTTTTGGTTGAATAAAAACAAGATTTCCTACCAAATAAAGCCCCTGTAAGCTGATAGGGTGCATAGAGGCCCCTAATAGCCAATCACAGCCCTTATTTGGCTCCTCCATGAACTTTTATGGTGTTTGTGTTGCTCTCCAAGTCTTTCTACATTTGACTGTGGCTCGCGAGTGAAAAGGGTTGGGGATCCCTGCTATAGAGGAAGCAGATCCCATGGTTGTGGGGGGACCCTGGAGACAGGGGGGCCCAGATGCAGTTTCTGCTTCCTCTCTGCTCTCCTACCTGAGGGATGGTGGGGGGGGGGTGAATGGGGAGCGGGTCTTGAGGGGCGGGTGCAAAACGGGAGGGGCGGGCGGAATAGCTTGCGTTGTGTGCCTGGTGCCTCCGTAGATTTTTTTGCTGGGGAGGGCTCCGGAGTGATCTAGCAACACTACTGACAATAAACAGTATTTTTCAACTGATTTTAACAAACAAAGAACCTATTTTCTCAACATATTGTGATAAATGAGGATAAACGAGGACAAAGCTGAGTAGTAAAGAAGCGCAACATAACAAGTCCCGGGCTATGAATCACACAGCAAACCTGATTAATCCTCGTTGCAATGTAAACAAGAGAAATGATAAGTGAGAGATGTGACTAATGGAACTCAACAGTTCTTGGTCAGTCCTCCAAACGCCTGAGTCTCTCACTCCGCTAAACTCCATCAAACCATAATTATAGATTTTCTAAATGTCAGCAGAGCTTTGTATCCCTTTGCAGCAAAATCAACAGTTACTGTTTGAAATCCATGCACTGATATTCTCGCCAGTTGGGAGCCGGCCTTGGGTTGTACTGGCACCGTGTTTAGAAAGAAAACAAGCGAGTAGTAGTAATATTTGATAAAAGAAATCCGGAAAAAGGCCCTGTGTTTCGCCCTTAGCCCATTCCACTAGGGCTACTGACACAATGGTCCCGTCCCTCTTGTAAAGTGGGTTCCCGGGATTTTCCCTTTGCTCCTGGGATCAGTGTTGGCCTTTACTGAGGTCAGTAGTCATGACCCCAATGAAGTGCATTGAAACAAAACCGACATTATTGCAGGACAAACTGGAGTAAACCAACCAGGAAACGTACAGTTCCATAAGTCACACTCTCTCTTATACAACTGGTTCACTTTGAAGCCTCCACGACTCCTGTCTCTTTACAGTGCCCAAGCTTCACATAGTGTGCCTTCCCCAAAGCCTTCAAGGCTCTTGTTTCCCTATACAGTACCCAAGCTTTCTTTTGAGCTGTCTCTCTCTACAAAGCTGCTACTCTAATCCTAAACATTTACAATCCCTGTCTGGTCGTAAAATCGCCTCTAGGGCTCTACCCCAAATACTGACTCCTCGAGGGGACCCAAGCTGTCCTTACTAACCAGTTTAACTCTCACTCCTGGTCTACACGTTCTACCTCCCTATCTACCATAGGGACGGGTAGCCATCTGTTTTCTATTCAGTAGAGTAAGTACCTCAGTAAAAGTGGCCATACGGTCTAATGGTTTACACGTTCTACCTCCCTATCTACCAGAGCAAGGGACAAGTAGCCACCTGGTTCCTACTCAGTAGTGTCTGTAAAGGTGGCCAAACACTGTAAGATCGGCTTGTTTGGCGAGGTCACCAAGTGAGCAGATCTTCTCCCAATATGCCCACCTATGGGTGGGTGATTTCGGGCTAAAGGTTTACAATTTCTACCTCCCTATCTACCAGAGCAAGGGACAGGTAGCCACCTGGTTCGAAAAGGGGAATAGCCTCAGTCTAGGTGGCCAAACACTGTAAGAGCCGCTTGTTTGGTGAGGATGCAAAGTGAGCAGATCTTCTCCCAATATGCCCACCTACGGGTGGGTGATATTGGGCTAATGGCTTATACGTGCTACCTATCTACCAGAGCAAGATACAGGTAGCCACCTGGTTCCTACTCAGTAGTGTCTGTCTCTCCCTGCAGATCTCATCAGGCCGAAAGAGGAAGAGCCTCTGTAAAGGTGGCCATACACTGTAAGATCTGAGGTCACCAAGCGGGCAGATCTTCTCCCAATATGCCCACCTACGGGTGAGTGATATTGGTCTAATGGTTTACATGTTCTATCTCCCTATCTACCAGAGCAAGGGATGGGTAGCCACCTCGTTCCTATTTAGTAGCGTCTGTCTCTCGCCCAAGGGCCAAACTATCAAATTAAAACAGCAGGAATAGGCACCATCGGATCAGGGACCACAACAACGAGCCGATGCGGTCCCAGATCCGACGGAAAAATCAAACCTGCCAGATTAAGATCTGGACAATTTCAGGCCAGATGTTGGTCAGGAAGGCCTGTCGCTGATGCCCATACACAGGCAAATAAGTTGTTGGATCGGTCTAATGGACCAATATTGGTGGCTGAATTCGGCACATGTATGGCCACCTTAATGCTTATATAGGGGAGTGACCAAACGAAGTACAGCCTAACTATTTACATTAAGATAAACTCTTTATTTCACGCCGGCTGAGATGGGCCACGAGGCTAACGGGTCGGGCCACGAGGGCCATTTCTGCTAAATATAAATCTCCCTTCCCAGAAGACTGTTGAGTGAGAGCTTTTTGCTTTGACACTTTCCAAGCACCTTAAGCATTAAACATAATTCAATGTGCATATGGTCCCTGAGTGCGGCGGCTGAAATGACTTCTCTCTGCAGTAAAAGGTCAGGGAAGCTTGCGGGAGACAGGGGAGTGACATCTCCCAGAGGGACAGTTTAAGGAGGGCAATGGAGTGTCAGTGTTATGACATATTAATGGTCACAATGTGTTGCCCAAGTGCTTTCTATTAATTCTGCACAAAGAAAATGAAGACATTGTGACAAATCACTGCTGTCTTTTAACCCCCGACTCTTTCAGTACGTTGGAAATATCTGAATAATCATACAGGAGTGTGATGTAGGATCTAATGTGTCAGTATATCTTATAATTAAGTTTGAAGGCATCTTTATAGGTCTAATTATAAAATACTCTTGACTGCAGAACAGACTCCTCTGTACAGAAGATATTATTAATGTAACTATGGCAGCATATGGATTGCCCTGTACTAAGCACAATTCAGCAGGAACAGCCCCCTACGTTTGCTCATAGCCTGTACAGAGAGATACCATAAAACTATGGCACATAGGGATTCCCCTGTACTAAGCACAATTCAGCAGGAACAGCCCCCTAAGTTTGCTCATAGCCTGTACAGAGAGATACCATAAAACTATGGCACATAGGGATTCCCCTGTACTAAGCACAATTCAGCAGGAACAGCCCCCTAAGTTTGCCCATAGCCTGTACAGAGAGATACCATAAAACTATGGCACATAGGGATTCCCCTGTACTAAGCACAATTCAGCAGGAACAGCCCCCTAAGTTTGCCCATAGCCTGTACAGAGAGATACCATAAAACTATGGC
The DNA here is from genome assembly GCF_000004195.4 of Xenopus tropicalis. NCBI lineage: Eukaryota > Metazoa > Chordata > Amphibia > Anura > Pipidae > Xenopus > Xenopus tropicalis. The sequence continues at coordinate 148,753,676 of NC_030682.2, read as the reverse complement.
ACATAGGGATTCCCCTGTACTAAGCACAATTCAGCAGGAACAGCCCCCTAAGTTTGCTCATAGCCTGTACAGAGAGATACCATAAAACTATGGCACATAGGGATTCCCCTGTACTAAGCACAATTCAGCAGGAACATGAATTTTCTCCTTCTTATACAGGCACTGGGTCACCCCTGCTTCCTCGAGGGAGTCCAAGAGAAAGTACATGAATCTCCCCCTTTTTTTTTATACAGGAGCTGGGTCACCCCTGCTTCCTTGAGGGAGTCCAAGAGGAAGAACATGAATCTTCTCCTTTTTATACAGGCACTGGGTCAGCCCTGCTTCCTTGAGTGAGTCCAAGAGGAAGAACATGAATCTTCTCTTCTTTATACAGGCACTGGGTCAGCCCTGGTTCCTTGAGGGAGTCCAAGAGGAAGAACACAAATCTTGAACCTTCTCCTTTTTTATACAGGCACTGAGTCAGCCCTGCTTCCTTGAGTGAGTCCAAGAGGAAGAACATGAATCTTCTCTTCTTTATACAGGCACTGGGTCAGCCCTGCTTCTTTGAGGGAGTCCAAGAGGAAGAACATGAATCTTCTCCTTTTTATACAGGCACTGGGTCACCCCTGCTTCTTTGAGGGAGTCCAAGAGGAAGAACATGAATCTTCTCCTTTTTATACAGGCACTGGGTCAGCCCTGCTTCTTTGAGGGAGTCCAAGAGGAAGAACATGAATCTTCTCCTTTTTATACAGGCACTGAGTCACCCCTGCTTCTTTGATGGCTAGATATCAACACAATATTATTTTGGACTATGATTCTGGATAGACCTATGTACGTTGTACACCAGTCGCACCTTGGAACCTATTTCGATGGAGCTGTAATACATCCCAGCAGTTGCCAGTGAACCAATGTTCACATTGATGGGGGGGTGTGGTTGTCTACATTCTGGTTATATAATGTACATCGCTACATTGGTAGCCTTCCTCTCTAAAAACCCACAGTCTAGTTCTGAAGGTGGCAAAGGGTCTATATAAATAGCTTTATACAAAAATCAAATATAAATGAATACATACTTTGGGGAACGGGGGCAGTTAATTTCTCAGCAGCTTAGACTAATAATAGTGCCCCTATTTACCCTCTCTATGGGCAGATCTGTTTGAGCTGATGACTAGCGAGGAGTGAATTTTTTCCACCATGTATGGATTTGCAGCAAAATTCCACATTTCACCATTGCCATTTTTTTTTGAGAAACTTCAAAAATTAGTTTTCCAAAGCAAAACGGATATTTTAACGGGTTTTAGGACCCGTTAGCCAGAATGCTTGGGACCTGTGGCTTTTCAGATAAGGGATCTTTCTGTAATTTGGATCTCCATGCCTTATATCTACTAAAAAATCATTTCAACATCATTTAAACCCAATAGGGCTGTTCTGCCCCAATAAGGGGTAATTATATCTTAGTTGGGATCAAGTACAGGTACTGTTTTATTATTACAGAGAAAAGGGAATCATTTAACCATGAAATAAACCCAATAGGGCTGTTCTGCCCCAATAAGGGGTAATTATATCTTAGTTGGGATCAAGTACAGGAACTGTTTTATTATTACAGAGAAAAGGGAATCATTTAACCATGAAATAAACCCAATAGGGCTGTTCTGCCCCAATAAGGGGTAATTATATCTTAGTTGGGATCAAGTACAGGTACTGTTTTATTATTACAGAGAAAAGGGAATCATTTAACCATTAAATAAACCCAATAGGGCTGTTCTGCCCCAATAAGGGGTAATTATATCTTAGTTGGGATCAAGTACAGGTACTGTTTTATTATTACAGAGAAAAGGGAATCATTTAACCATTAAATAAACCCAATAGGGCTGTTCTGCCCCAATAAGGGGTAATTATATCTTAGTTGGGATCAAGTACAGGTACTGTTTTATTATTACAGAGAAAGGGGAATCATTTAACCATGAAATAAACCCAAAAAAACCATGAAATAAACCCAAAAAAAGTTCGCGAACCCGTTCGCGAACTTCTGCCAAAAAGTGCGAACTTTTGCGAACTTTGCGAACCCCATAGACTTCAATGGGAAGGTGAACTTTAAAACCTAGAAAAGCCATTTCTGACCAGAAAACTGATTTTAAAGTTGTTTAAAGGGTGCCACGACCTGGACAGTGACATGCAGGAGGGGCATCAAGGGAAAACATTTCTCTGAAAAATACGTTGTTGACACAGCGTTGCGTTTTGTGCTGTAAAGGGCAGAAATCATACTTTTCTAAAGTTGTGTAATAAACTGCTTTTACAAGGACTATTTGGTTACAGCAGATGATCAGCAGGACAGCTGTCCCCAGCAGCTACATACAGAGCAGTAGAAAGTATATTACTAGTCAGCAAAGCTACCTAAACTGCCCCTCAAACCCCTGCACAGCTCTCTCCCTATGCTAACTCATCAAGCACACACAGGCAGAATGTAAAATGGCTGCTGGGCTTCGGTTTATATATGGAAGGGAGTGGTCCGGGGGTGGTCCAGGAGGGAGAGCTGCCTGATTGGCTGCCATGTATCTGCTGGCTCTGGGGTGAGAGGTCAGAATTTGGCTCCAGCTAAGGCGAACCCAAAATTGCGAACATCACTAAAAGTTCGCGAACTTGCGAACACCCGATTTTCGTGCGAATTAGTTCGCTGGCGAACAGTTCGCTACATCTCTATAGGACTGTTCTGCCCCCAATAAGGATTATTTATATCTTAGTTGGGATCAAGTACAGGTACTGTTTTATTATTACAGAGAAAAGGGAATCATTTAACCATTAAATAAACCCAATAGGGCTGTTCTGCCCCAATAAGGGGTAATTATATCTTAGTTGGGATCAAGTACAGGTACTGTTTTATTATTACAGAGAAAAGGGAATCATTTAACCATTAAATAAACCCAATAGGGCTGTTCTGCCCCAATAAGGGGTAATTATATCTTAGTTGGGATCAAGTACAGGTACTGTTTTATTATTACAGAGAAAAGGGAATCATTTAACCATTAAATAAACCCAATAGGGCTGTTCTGCCCCAATAAGGGGTAATTATATCTTAGTTGGGATCAAGTACAGGTACTGTTTTATTATTACAGAGAAAAGGGAATCATTTAACCATGAAATAAACCCAATAGGGCTGTTCTGCCCCAATAAGGGGTAATTATATCTTAGTTGCGATCAAGTACAGGTACTGTTTTATTATTACAGAGAAAAGGGAATCATTTAACCATTAAATAAACCCAATAGGGCTGTTCTGCCCCAATAAGGGGTAATTATATCTTAGTTGCGATCAAGTACAGGTACTGTTTTATTATTACAGAGAAAAGGGAATCATTTAACCATTAAATAAACCCAATAGGGCTGTTCTGCCCCCAATAAGGGGTAATTATATCTTAGTTGCGATCAAGTACAGGTACTGTTTTATTATTACAGAGAAAAGGGAATCATTTAACCATTAAATAAACCCAATAGGGCTGTTCTGCCCCCAATAAGGATTATTTATATCTTAGTTGGGATCAAGTACAGGTACTGTTTTATTATTACAGAGAAAAGGGAATCATTTAACCATTAAATAAACCCAATATGGCTGTTCTGCCCCAATAAGGGGTAATTATATCTTAGTTGGGATCAAGTACAGGTACTGTTTTATTATTACAGAGAAAAGGGAATCATTTAACCATTAAATAAACCCAATAGGGCTGTTCTGCCCCAATAAGGGGTAATTATATCTTAGTTGGGATCAAGTACAGGTACTGTTTTATTATTACAGAGAAAAGGTTAATCATTTTTAAAATACTTTCCTTATAATGGAGTCTATGAGAGATGGCCTTTCTGTAATTCGGAACTTTCTGCATAACAGGTTTCCGGATAAGGGATCCCGTACCTGTATTTACATTTTTTGACAGTTTTAGACCCATTAAACTCTCAGACGCCAAATTTTTTCAAGTTCACTCATCACTAGTGATGCAGTTATAATCCAACCGCTTGATATGTTACTCGGGGACCAAGGGGCTGTCTTGTTACTTCCAAGGGATGGGGGGGTCCAACAGCAGAAAAGTTCTGGGGGAGCAAAAGACTCTTCGGATTGTGCGGAATCTTTGCCTGGATCTGCAATGCCTGGAAACGACTCCGGCGCCAAATGGCTCAGAACAATTTAGCAGCAAACAGATATTAAATAAAGCGCTAATGGCAAATGTAATTAGGCCGTTTTTAAAGCAATGGGTTATTTCATTTACATATTTTTATTTTAAAACCCAAGTAAGAAAGTGAGAGAGTGTAACCAGCGAGCGGATAAACACACAGATGGCATCTGGAGAGATTCGCTTGCTTTTTTTTTCCCTCGGAAATGTAATGGCCGTAATAACGGCGAGCTGATCACGAAATGCGCTAATATCTATTGTAAATGTAAATGGCAATGCTGTAAAAATAGAAAATCAGCTACTTTCCTGGCTCCTATATCTGCTGAGTAATCTCTCCTGTCCTTCCTTTACTTTCCCTTTAAGTTGTAATGCAACTTTACCATCACATTTTGTTTCCATGTTCCTGCCAATGTGTAGTTACTGTACGTCTCTGGCAAAGGTTGTGCCAAAGTCAAATTCCTCTAGAAGAAATGAAGTTGGTCAGACGCTGATATATTGACTTGTTTGGTCAGTGGTAATAAGTGGGGCCCAAGTTTATTGGTCAGGAGAGGACAGCCTCAATACCCAGATGGTGTCTTTGCCTTCCTGCATGGATTTTTTTAACCTGGTTAATTGATATCCGATTTTTAGCCAGATATTTGTTGGTCTCCCTTTGTGCGGGTTTCCTCTCATGCTTCAAATCCATACAGACAGGTTCATTGGCTGCTGATAAAACTGACCCTAGTGGTAAAGCCCCACCTTGAGTTCTCTGGTAAGGCCTCACCTTGAGTATGGGTGGGGGGTTCCTCACGGTGAGGGCAGTGAGAGGGTTGGGGAATGCCCTGCCGGGGGATGTTGGGTGGGGGGTTCCTCACGGTGAGGGCAGTGAGGGGGTTGGGGAATGCCCTGCCGGGGGATGTTGGGTAGGGGGTTCCTCACGGTGAGGGCAGTGAGGGGGTTGGGGAATGCCCTGCCGGGGGATGTTGGGTAGGGGGTTCCTCACGGTGAGGGCAGTGAGGGGGTTGGGGAATGCCCTCCCGGGGGATGTTGGGTAGGGGGTTCCTCACGGTGAGGGCAGTGAGGGGGTTGGGGAATGCCCTGCCGGGGGATGTTGGGTAGGGGGTTCCTCACGGTGAGGGCAGTGAGGGGGTTGGGGAATGCCCTGCCGGGGGATGTTGGGTAGGGGGTTCCTCACGGTGAGGGCAGTGAGGGGGTTGGGGAATGCCCTGCCGGGGGATGTTGGGTGGGGGGTTTCTCATGGTGAGGGCAGTGAGGGGGTTGGGAAATGCCCTGCCGGGGGATGTTGGGTGGGGGGTTCCTCACGGTGAGGGCAGTGAGGGGGTTGGGGAATGCCCTGCCGGGGGATGTTGGGTAGGGGGTTCCTTACGGTGAGGGCAGTGAGGGGGTTGGGGAATGCCCTGCCGGGGGATGTTGGGTAGGGGGTTCCTCACGTTGAGGGCAGTGAGGGGGTTGGGGAATGCCCTGCCGGGGGATGTTGGGTAGGGGGTTCCTCACGGTGAGGGCAGTGAGGGGGTTGGGGAATGCCCTGCCGGGGGATGTTGGGTAGGGGGTTCCTCACGGTGAGGGCAGTGAGGGGGTTGGGGAATGCCCTGCCGGGGGATGTTGGGTAGGGGGTTCCTTACGGGGAGGGCAGTGAGGGGGTTGGGGAATGCCCTGCCGGGGGATGTTGGGTAGGGGGTTCCTCACGGTGAGGGCAGTGAGGAGGTTGGGGAATGCCCTGCCGGGGGATGTTGGGTAGGGGGTTCCTCACGGTGAGGGCAGTGAGGGGGTTGGGGAATGCCCTGCCGGGGGATGTTGGGTAGGGGGTTCCTCACGAAGAGGGCAGTGAGGGGGTTGGGGAATGCCCTGCCGGGGGATGTTGGGTACGGGGTTCCTCACAGTGAGGGCAGGGAGGTTGGGGAATGCCCTGCCGGGGGATGTTGGGTAGGGGGTTCCTCACGGTGAGGGCAGTGAGGGGGTTGGGGAATGCCCTGCCGGGGGATGTTGGGTAGGGGGTTCCTCACGGTGAGGGCAGTGAGGTTGGGGAATGCCCTGCCGGGGGGTGTTGGGTAGGGGGTTCCTCACGGTGAGGGCAGTGAGGGGGTTGGGGAATGCCCTGCCGGGGGATGTTGGGTAGGGGGTTCCTCACGGTGAGGGCAGTGAGGGGGTTGGGGAATGCCCTGCCGGGGGATGTTGGGTAGGGGGTTCCTCACGGTGAGGGCAGTGAGGGGGTTGGGGAATTCCCTGCCGGGGGATGTTGGGTAGGGGGTTCCTCACGGCGAGGGCAGTGAGGGGGTTGGGGAATGCCCTGCCGGGGGATGTTGGGTAGGGGGTTCCTCACGGTGAGGGCAGTGAGGGGGTTGGGGAATGCCCTGCCGGGGGATGTTGGGTAGGGGGTTCCTCACGGTGAGGGCAGTGAGGGGGTTGGGGAATGCCCTGCCGGGGGATGTTGGGTAGGGGGTTCCTCACGGTGAGGGCAGTGAGGGGGGTGGGGAATGGCCTGCCGGGGGATGTTGGGTAGGGGGTTCCTCACGGTGAGGGCAGTGAGGGGGTTGGGGAATTCCCTGCCGGGGGATGTTGGGTAGGGGGTTCCTCACGGTGAGGGCAGTGAGGGGGTTGGGGAATTCCCTGCCGGGGGATGTTGGGTAGGGGGTTCCTCACGGTGAGGGCAGTGAGGGGGTTGGGGAATGCCCTGCCGGGGGATGTTGGGTAGGGGGTTCCTCACGGTGAGGGCAGTGAGGGGGTTGGGGAATGCCCTGCCGGGGGATGTTGGGTAGGGGGTTTCTCACGGTGAGGGCAGTGAGGGGGTTGGGGAATGCCCTGCCGGGGGATGTTGGGTAGGGGGTTCCTCACGGTGAGGGCAGTGAGGGGGTTGGGGAATGCCCTGCCGGGGGATCTTGGGTAGGGGGTTCCTCACGGTGAGGGCAGTGAGGGGGTTGGGGAATGCCCTGCCGGGGGATCTTGGGTAGGGGGTTCCTCACGGTGAGGGCAGTGAGGGGGTTGGGGAATGCCCTGCCGGGGGATCTTGGGTAGGGGGTTCCTCACGGTGAGGGCAGTGAGGGGGTTGGGGAATGCCCTGCCGGGGGATCTTGGGTAGGGGGTTCCTCACGGTGAGGGCAGTGAGGTTGAGGAATGCCCTTGGGAGGGCAGATTAAAGCCTTGGATTCTTGGTTCTTGATCAAGCAGAATATCCAAGGCTATTGTGATACTAAAATCTACAGTAGTAGTTTAGCTGTGTGTAATAGAGAAATGAATATAATATGAATAATGAATCTGCATGTAGGGAAAAAAGGTATTTTAGGGGATTTCAAAATAGAAGTTGTACTTATCCTTTAATATCTAAATTACTTCCCTTAAGGTAGATGTATCTAACGTGTATAGCTTCCATGATACACACAGACCAGCCCAATGCTACACACAGTGTTGCCTTAATGACACGGCGTCGGCACAAGCTGCAGAACTGTTACTTATTATTTAATGCGACGTTAGAGATTTCTGAGTAAAACAAACTGCCGCCGTAGAAGAGAAGAAACCTGGGTATCAGCCCCGGGGCCCCACGAAATGGCGATATCTCAACGCTCGCATCTCAAATAAATGCAGGAAAATATTCCAATTCCCATAGACCGTCGGCTTTTGATCGATGCTAACAAATGAGTCCCTCCGATTACGGCGCTAATATCGAGAAATGAAAAGCCGTAAATTAAATTGGGATCTAAGAAATTAATCATTAAAATTATTAATGCATTCGGAGCCATTTATCACTCCCGCCTTGAGTATATATATTTGATAAATGGTTTTCATAATGTGTTTAGATGGGGATGGATCAAAGCGAGCCGATATAAATCTTCATGGTTACGGGCGGAAGGAACGCGCTGCCGATACCTCCGGGAGCCTGTGACAAAATAATATCAAATTAAGGAGAATTAAAGACTAAAAGCTCAAATAATTCTGTCCGATGTTATGAATTGGGGACAAACGTAAACGCGGCGAATGGTGCCTGGATCCACGTTTAGAGATATTGACTCTTCCCGCATTTCCAGGAAATACTAAGAGCAGTAAAACACTATAAATAAGCTGTTTAGCTGCTGTTGGTTCCACTCATGGGCAGAATGTCGTCATTGGCAATAAAGTGATTTAGGTTCTCGTTACTGAGCAGCCTGCAAATTACTCTCCCTGCACCGCAACATCCATCAGCCCCAAATATACATAATATCGGCCATTTGCTCGGCAGAACCCACTGTTTCCTGATGTTGCTGATGGACTAGGGTTTCAGGCTGATTTATTGAAAATTTCTCCAAAAAAAACCCACTAGCCCCGCCCATCTGTCCCACTTCCTGCTGCCTCCTTTCCCAGGATGTGCAGGGGGGCCAGTGGCACTTTAGGATAGGAACCAGTCAGCAGCTAGGCTGACCTGATAGGGAACTGAAACCTGTCTTTGCTTGTGTGACTGCAGGGCTGTGATTGGCTACCCCCCTCCTACTGTGCTTCTGGCAGGCACTGATAGGACATGCCCACCCCTCATTGGTGGGTGACTCCTGTGTTCCTACTCCTCTCTTTTTTCTTGGGTTGGGTGTGCACTCTGATACTGTAGCAGGTCTCTTAACTCTTTGCATTTTGTCATGGCCCTTTTGACTTTTCCTTTCCGACTTTTTCATCTTTGAGATTTCAAACTTTTTCAGCCAAGTCACCTGTGTCCTAAATAAACCTCCTCTTGATTGATCTGGAAAGCTAAGCAGGGCTGGCCTTGGTCAGTGCTTGGAAGGGAGGCCGCTGTGTATAGCAGGTCTCTTAACTCTTTGCCTTTAGCTTGCCACCTTTCTCATCTTTGATTCTTTCTTTGGACTTTTACACTTTGCCAAAGTATTTCAAAATTTTTCAACCAAGTGTCTTATGGTCCTAATGAGCCTGATCTTGATAGATTTGGAAAGCTAAGCAGGGCTGGCCCTGGTCAGTGCTTGGAAGGGAGACCGCTGCATATAGCAGGTCTCTTAATGCTTTGAATTTTGTCATGGCCGTTTTGGCTTTAGCTTGCCGCCTTTCTCAACTTTCATTCTTTCTCCAGACTTTTACATTTGCCAAAGTATTTAAATTTTTTTCAACCAAATCACCTGCGGCCATAGCACCCCAAATCAGTCCTTTGAAGAGAGTGTGCCTGTGTATAGCAGGTCTCTTAACTCTTTGAATTTTGTCATGGCCCTTTTGGCTTTAGCTTGCCGCCTTTCTCATCTTTGATTCTTTCTCCGGATTTTACACTTTGCCAAAGTTTTTCAAAAATTTTTAACCAAGTCAACCTGGGTCCTGAATGAACCTGATCTTGATTGATCTGGAAAGTTAAGCAGGGCTGGCCTTGGTTAGTACTTGGAAAGTAGACTGCTGCGTACAGCAGGTCTCTTAACTCTTTGAATATTGTCATGGCCCTTTTGGCTTTAGCTTGCCGCCTTTCTTATCTTTGATTCTTTGTCTGGACTTATACATTTTGCCAAAGTATTTCTAGCTGTTTCAACCAAGTCACCTGCGGCCTGAATGAACCTGATCTTGATAGAGCTGGAAAGCTAAATAGGGCTGGCCTTGGTTAGTACTTGGGAGGGAGACTGCCAGCATATACTGTATCTTGCAATAATGCCATTATTTATATCAATACAAGAATACAACCCTTGAACAAACGAATACAGAAACACTTCAGTACAATCAACAATGCAGAACAGGACCGTAAAAATAACAAAATCTTAAGCACTGTAGCAAATCATTTTTTGGAATGTCATAACTCGTCTCCCAGTCATCTTAGATTCTGGGCAATTGAACGCGTGTGTTTGGGAATCAGGGGAGGTAATATTACTGAACACCTGCTTAGGAGAGAAAGCAGATGGATTTTTCTTCTTAATTCCCTCTCCCCATTTGGGATAAACGAAAATATTGATTTTAGCACATTTTTAAGGGAGTGAAACATTTGCTTATGGTATTATAGGTCACACCTGGAATTTTACCTAATCGCACAACCATCCTTCACGAACCTTCACGTTTGATTGACACTTAGCAGATCAGTCTCGGAGTCTATTTCATGAACCCCCAAGTCCTTATGAATAAGGGGTGAACTGCTCCACCCCGCTTCCCCCTTTACTTTCATTGTGGTCTACACCATTGCCAGGGTATATGACATGCACTGTCCGCAACGTACACAGTCACCACTCTCACATAGCCCACATCACTAGTGTTATGTACACAGGCCAATCCTATTCCCTTCACTCCCTCGTTATCCTATATTCAGGGTATATATTACACTCCCCAACCAAGGCACGATGGATAACATATAAGGAAATCGATTGAAGAACACTTCTGACAGAGCACTGAATTTATTCTTGCTTTTGTTTTTTACCTCTGCTTTTCTATCTCCGGTTTTGTTACGGCCTACCTATATTTCCTCTTAGAGATCTTACTTGTAAATTGGTGTTATATCGGCTTTAAGTAACCTGAATGTATGTAATCAGAATGGAAATACACAAGAGCATAAAAAACAGAATCTCTGCCCCTTATCCTAAATCATATATGTAAATTATCGATTCTACGTAATTTAAACGTGTGAAATTAAAATTAAAATACAAACACACAAAAGTATAAATTATATAATTTCGCTCCCTGCCTCAATTCAAGTATTTGTATTTCCTATTGTAGATTCTAGGAGGCGGGGTATCAGTAGTAATGCACTTGATTGGCTTAGAAGGGTTTAAAAAGAACCCGTCAGGGAAAGGAGCAAGATTTGCCTTGACAAAGCCTTTGAGCGAAACGCGCGTCGGCGTGTTTACCCTATGCCTTTTATCCTTGTGCCGAGGTAAACATTATTGAGGTGTAGGCACAAGGATGTTTACTGACCTAATTAAGACTGATGTTCTGAATTCTCGCTGCTTGTTGAAGGGGTGACTGGGTGTGTGCCCTTGCAGCACTAACTCCTATGCCGAGGTACTAAAACACTGAGTAGCAAGCATGGGATTTTGACTAGCTAACCAATTTGTTTTGTCGATCGACCCCTGTAGTGATTGTAGGGATTTATATTTTTTTGTGATTGGCAGCTTGTGCCACATACTTGAACCTCTGTGCCGAGGTAAAGAACAATAAGGTGTAGGCACAGAGGTTCTATCGTTTCAGAATTGAGATCGCTATTGTAAATCCTCACCGTCAAAGTGTGATTGGGAGGAGTATATAATTTTGGGGTTAATCTCTGTGCCGAGGTAAAAGAAGCGCTGAGGTGTAGGCACAGAGCCCTGTTAATGCGAACACTGTGAACAAACTCTAAATAGATTCTTGAATTCTCGCCTTGGAAGTGGGGATCGGGTGGCGTGTATACTTTGTGTTGTCATCTCTGTCGCTGAGACTAATAAGTATCGGATTATAGGCATAGGATCCCTAACCAATATATTCCACTGCGTCGAGGTTAATCATAAGGAGTTGTAGACACAGGGATCTGCACTCACGGACTAAGACTACGTGATATTTTCGGCTAAGAAAGAACACTTCTGTAGCCCTTAATCGCGTACTTGATATTGGAGTATTGGGAGCTAGTAGCAGGCGGAGAAGTAAAATTTGTGAACGCGTAAAATAATGGCTCGCAAGGGTGGGCACTAATTTTGTTGTTTTTTTGAGTGGGAAAAGGGATATTTTGAGATCCTACTACAATTCCCATCTACCCTTGTGAGATTAGTGAAGTCAGCTGAATAGCGATTGACAGCTGCAATCAGTAACGTTTGAGTAAGACCGGTTATCTAACATCCACACACTTTTTGAGACTCCACTATGCTAAGTATCAGTACATAAGGCAGGGACATAGAAACAAGTGGAATACCATCTATAAAGCTTACCCTAATCAGGGGGGAGTGAGTCCCGACTATATGTACTCAATAAAGACCGATTGCTCCTCACCCAATAAGCGCTGTGGATTAGAATGAAAGTAGAAACTCTCCCTCACTTAAACAATATGTGGGAGTTATAGTTCAGGTTAATCGCCAATGACTACTGGACTAATTTGTGTTGATTTCAGCATAGCGATCTAGATTCCTGTCCATGCCACAACCCAACCACTAATTTTTATTACTAACGCTTTGAGTGACATAGCCTGGACGGCCGGGGAATCGAACCTGTGAAATAAACAGGTTAGAAACTTACCGTGTGTTCCCGCCTCTGTGTGCTCCATACGAATCGGGTACATCTGTCGGCTAATCGCAATAATAACTTAAATTATATACAAACGAATAAAGAAACGTGAACGTTAGTAATTCTTTATTAGCAACACTCTGAATACAGCAGTTTGGGAGGTCAAGGAGTCAAACCATAGAACCCTGTGAAATAAACAGGTTAAATACTTACCTTGTACTTCTGCTCCTATGCGTACTATATGATCTTGATACAATTGCTGGTCAAATTGCAACAAAGTAGAGATTTCAGTCGATACCATCAGCAGAACTGCTCACACTTAGTGCATTCGTTACATTTGCTATATTGATCTGAGGAATCTATTCAAAAAAACCTCGAGAGAGCAGCAATGTGACAGTTATCACAGATATGTCAGTAGAATTTACAAATAAGGCATAGGGTAATGATTTTAGAAATTCTTTTTTCTTGCTTTCCTATCCTTTTAAACTGTATTAGCATTTCCTTAATAAAGGTTAGATTTTATTAGTTACAGGTGTGCCAGTCCCACATATGTGTCTTTCTAAATAACTCAAATTCTTATCACACATCTGTGCACCCTATAATAGAGCTGTAGTGCGAGGTTCTCTCTAAATCTATAACCATTATTTATATCAACTGATGATTCTTCAAAACCAATAAAGCTCATCGTTTTCAATGAGAAGTCCATATAGGCGACCAATCTCTTTCTTTAGGTCTTGATGGGACCTGAGGCCAAAGGACTCATTTACATAGTTACATAGTTACATAAGGTTGAAAAAAGACCATTGTCCATCAAGTTCAACCCATCCGAGTAAACCCAGCACACAACCTATACTAACCAATCTATACACTCACATACATAAACTATATATATACAACCAGTAATACTAACTGTAGATATTAGTATCACAATAGCCTTGGATATTCTGCTTGTTCAAAAACTCATCCAGGCCCCTCTTATAGGCATTAACAGAATCTGCCATCACCCCATCACTAGGAAGGGCATTCCCCAACCCCCTCACTGCCCTCACCATGAGGAACCCCCTACCCAACATCCCCCGGCAGGGCATTCCCCAACCCCCTCACTGCCCTCACCGTGAGGAACCCCCTACCCAACATCCCCCGACAGGGCATTCCCCAACCCCCTCACTGCCCTCACCGTGAGGAACCCCCTACCCAACATCCCCCGGCAGGGCATTCCCCAACCCCCTCACTGCCCTCACCGTGAGGAACCCCCTACCCAACACCCCCCGGCAGGGCATTCCCCAACCCCCTCACTGCCCTCACCGTGAGGAACCCCCTACCCAACATCCCCCGGCAGGGCATTCCCCAACCCCCTCACTGCCCTCACCGTGAGGAACCCCCTACCCAACATCCCCCGGCAGGGCATTCCCCAACCCCCTCACTGCCCTCACCGTGAGGAACCCCCTACCCAACATCCCCCGGCAGGGCATTCCCCAACCCCCTCACTGCCCTCACCGTGAGGAACCCCCTACCCAACATCCCCCGGCAGGGTATTCCCCAACCCCCTCACTGCCCTCACCGTGAGGAACCCCCTACCCAACATCCCCCGGCAGGGCATTCCCCAACCCCCTCACTGCCCTCACCGTGAGGAACCCCCTACCCAACATCCCCCGGCAGGGTATTCCCCAACCCCCTCACTGCCCTCACCGTGAGGAACCCCCTACCCAACATCCCCCGGCAGGGCATTCCCCAACCCCCTCACTGCCCTCACCGTGAGAAACCCCCTACCCAACATCCCCCGGCAGGGCATTCCCCAACCCCCTCACTGCCCTCACCGTGAGGAACCCCCTACCCAACATCCCCCGGCAGGGCATTCCCCAACCCCCTCACTGCCCTCACCGTGAGGAACCCCCTACCCAACATCCCCCGGCAGGGCATTCCCCAACCCCCTCACTGCCCTCACCGTGAGGAACCCCCTACCCAACATCCCCCGGCAGGGTATTCCCCAACCCCCTCACTGCCCTCACCGTGAGGAACCCCCTACCCAACACCCCCCGGCAGGGGCATTCCCCATGCCCTCACCGTGAGGAACCCCCTACCCAACATCCCCCGGCAGGGCATTCCCCAACCCCCTCACTGCCCTCACCGTGAGGAACCCCCTACCCAACATCCCCCGGCAGGGCATTCCCCAACCCCCTCACTGCCCTCACCGTGAGGAACCCCCTACCCAACATCCCCCGGCAGGGCATTCCCCAACCCCCTCACTGCCCTCACCGTGAGGAACCCCCTACCCAACATCCCCCGGCAGGGTATTCCCCAACCCCCTCACTGCCCTCACCGTGAGGAACCCCCTACCCAACATCCCCCGGCAGGGCATTCCCCAACCCCCTCACTGCCCTCACCGTGAGGAACCCCCTACCCAACATCCCCCGGCAGGGCATTCCCCAACCCCCTCACTGCCCTCACCGTGAGGAACCACCTACCCAACATCCCCCGGCAGGGCATTCCACAACCCCCTCACTGCCCTCACCGTGAGGAACCCCCTACCCAACATCCCCCGGCAGGGCATTCCCCAACCCCTCACTGCCCTCACCGTGAGGAACCCCCTACCCAACATCCCCCGGCAGGGCATTCCCCAACCCCCTCACTGCCCTCACCGTGAGGAACCCCCTACCCAACATCCCCCGGCAGGGCATTCCACAACCCCCTCACTGCCCTCACCGTGAGGAACCCCCTACGCTGCTTCAAATGGAAGCTCCGTTCCTCTAATCTATAGGGGGGACCTCTGGTGCGCTGATTGTTTTTATGGGAAAAAAGAACATCCCCCAACTGCCTATAATCCCCTCTAATGTACTTGTACAGAGTAATCATGTCCCCTCGCAAGCGCCTCTTTTCCAGAGAAAACAACCCCAACCCTGACAGTCTAACCTCATAGTTTAACCCTTCCATCCCCTTAACCAGTTTAGTTGCAGTCTCTGCACTTTCTCCAGCTCATTAATATCCTTCTTAAGGACTGGAGCCCAAAACTGCCCCCCATACTCACTGTTACTGCCCCCCATACTCACTGTTACTGCCCCCCATACTCACTGTAACTGCCCCCCATACTCACTGTTACTGCCCCCATACTCACTGTAACTGCCCCCCATACTCACTGTTACTGCCCCCCATACTCACTGTAACTGCCCCCCATACTCACTGTTACTGCCCCCCATACTCACTGTTACTGCCCCCCATACTCACTGTAACTGCCCCCCATACTCACTGTTACTGCCCCCCATACTCACTGTAACTGCCCCCCATACTCACTGTTACTGCCCCCCATACTCACTGTTACTGCCCCCCATACTCACTGTCACTGCCCCCCATACTCACTGTTACTGTCCCCCATACTCACTGTTACTGCCCCCCATACTCACTGTTACTGCCCCCCATACTCACTGTTCCTGCCCCCCATACTCACTGTTACTGCCCCCCATACTCACTGTCACTGCCCCCCATACTCACTGTTACTGCCCCCCATACTCAAGGTGAGGCCTTACCAGGGACCTATAAAGCGGCAAAAATATGTTCTGATCCCTTGAGTCAATGCCCTTTTTTATACAAGACAGCACTTTATTTGCTGTAGTAGCCACAGAATGACACTGCCTGGCATTAGACAACTTGTTATCAACAAAAACCCCTAGATCCTTCTCCATTAATGATCCCCCCAACACACTACCATTCAGTAGATAGTTTGCGTTTATATTATTTCTACCAAAGTGCATAACTTTGCACTTATCAACATTGAACCTCATTTCCCAGAACCTCATTTCTGCAAAGCGGCACATCCTGCATGGAACTTATAGTTTTGCACAATTTAGTGTCATCAGCAAAAATAGAAACAGTACTGTCTATGCCCCCCTCCAGGTCATTAATAAACAAGTTAAAAAGCAAAGGCCCAAGGACTGACCCCTGCGGTACCCACTAACCACACTGGTCCAATTAGAAAATGTTCCATTTACCCCCACTCTGTGTAATCTATCCTTCAGCCAGTTCTCTATCCAATTACAAATATTATGTTCTAGGCCAATATTCCTCAATTTGATCATTAACCTTCTGTGAGGTACTGTATCAAACGCTTTAGCAAAGTCCAAGTAGATCCCATCCACTGCCATTCCAGCATCGAGGTTCCTGCTCACCTCCTCATAAAAGGCGACTAAATTAGTCTGGCAAGATCTGTTACCCATAAACCCATGTGGCACAAACTAATAGTATTGTGAACTGCAATGTATTCAACTATCCTATCCCTTATTACCCCTTCCAGAAGCTTTCCTACTACTGATGTCAGTTTACTATTGAGATGGAGTAACAATATTACTGTGCTACCTTCATTTGACATGGGACAACATTTCTTTGAAAAGGGATAAGGGCTAGGAATATAAACAGCTATAAGTGATAACACACATTAAATAGAAGTGATATTTTCCATCAATTCCAGCAAAATCTTCCAAAATATCTGGTCTTCAAACTCAACAAATCTTCAACCCAATCTATAAACAGTTACCTCTCATCTACTATTGACTTTAGCACAGGGATCCCCAACCAGTGGCTCAGGGCAACATGTTGCTCCCCAACCCCTTGGGTGTTGCTCTCAGTGCCCCCAAACCAGGGAGTTATTTTTGAATTCCTGACTTGGGGGCAAGTTTTGGTTGAATAAAAACAAGATTTCCTACCAAATAAAGCCCCCTGTAAGCTGATAGGTTGCATAGAGGCCCCTTATAGCCAATCACAGCCCTTATTTGGCTCCTCCATGAACTTTTATGATGCTTGTGTTGCCCTCCAAGTCTTTTTACTAGTAGGAAAGGTTGGGGACCCCTACATGAACAGGTCACATGATGAATGTCGGACTGTAGCTTGGCAGAACTTCACTACTTGTCATTTTACCGGGCCCAGAAGGGGTAGCAGAGGGCAGGGGCAGTTATACGCTTGAACAGCCTCTACGGTGGCTTTAACGCCTATAGAATATCGTTACTGAAAGTGTACAGTATACAGAACTACTGATTCTCTGAGCTGTTAAACAGCACATTCCCCGGCAATAATTTAGGATACTAATTAGATTTTTTAAGTAGGCAACATGTTTAAATGAATTAAAAGCTAAGAGCAATTATAAATCACTCTTATTGTTAAACCCACGACAAATGCGTGTGGAAGAAGCCAAACAATCGATCAATCAAGAGAATAAGCCTAAATGAGTTACTCAGCACAGTGTAGATTGGCCCCTTTGTAAGAAGTGTTGCATTAACCCTTTTATAGGCCATTTTTTTTTTAATCTTGCCAAGCTATAGATTCCATGATGGGAAACACAGTACAAGCAAAACGTGGATTGGTGACTTCCATGCCAGGTCCTACCTTGTGAGACGGGATTGGTGCACTGTGGCCCTCTCAGGAGGTAAGATTTGTTGGGTCATGTAGCACAGTTGTTTGGTATCTATTCTAAAAGTGACCTTTCCTGAACTGGGGTAGGGTATGATCAGTGGAAGATCAGTGTTTTCACCTTGCAGTGAATATAGTTACAAAAAAGCCATGGCACTTGTGCCTAGGGTTGCCACCGCTCCTGCCTGGTAACTCCGGACAGGGAGGCGGGGCGTGATGTCATGGGGGCAGGCCACAGCATCATGGTGGTGGAGCTATGATGTGGCAATTGGCCAATTGCCATGTCAATCTTAGAGAAAACTGTCTGGCTTTCCTAATTAGGAAAACTGGGCAGGTAGTTTTGACTTGGACAGCCCTACCGAGAACCAGGCTGACCGGGTCAAAAAGGTTTGGACTGGGCCACCAGGACACTGAGAAAAAACCTGGTGGGCCCAGGCCCTAGTGGACCCCTGTGGCCCAGACCCACTTCCCCTGGCCACCGATGTCCCCTCCTGACATGTTTCAGTTAAGCGTGCTCAGGGGATGACGTTGGGAGGTTGGCAGGGCCCCTGCAGGGGGTTGGAGGATTATCGGTGGGGGCCCCTTTGGGGTTGCGGGTGACACGGGGGCACCTTTGGGGGTGGGGCCCCTGGCCCGGCAGCTGCAGTGGGCCCTGCAACCCCCAGTCTGACCCTGGGGTCAAAATCGGACAGCTCTACTTGTGCCTCCATACTTTGTTTGGAGAAGCACAAGGTGTAGAGTGAACCAGAAGTTAAGGTACAGTTGGGTGGGAGAAGGACTCTTTAGGGCCCAAGCAATTAATAAGGGTTTTGTTCTTGATAATAGGGAAGACCCACTCTGAACATCATAAGGAACCATTTTTGGGTTGTGAGCCAAAATATAAGAATCCCTGGCTTGGTTGGAGGAACCCAGGAGCCTTTGTTCACTCATTTATATTGCAGCCATAAACATCCCTTATGGTACACAGTTCTGTTCTGCGCCTTCTCTTCTAGGAATCCCGCCTTGGAGTTTTTTCTCAAAAATACGACCTTTATTTGAAGTTCTACTATATATTTATTTAACAGCCGAGACCATTTTTTAGTCCCCAGAGCCGAATGCCGGCAACGTACAGTATCCAGCGGTGCCAATCAGCTGTAATTGTTACTAAATACAAGTGGGTTTCTAGCGAGAACAGGGTTGTATTTTCTTTGGGTACATTGTAATCTTTTGTGCCAATACTCCCGGCAGTTCCAAAAGGAATTTGCATCAGCAGGTAACACTTGTACGTATCTAATGCAGGAAATTCTGCTGCCAAGTTTAACAGTGTTTTTTGAGGTCACCTCTCTTCATAGGACTTTAAGAAGTAGTTGCAAAGACGACATATTGCAGTCAGGACCTAGGGTGATTCTCACTGGGTAATGCCACCCGCCATTTTGATGTGTCCATATCCCTTTATCAGCTGCTCAGGTCTAGTAGGTGAACTCTAGAACTTTGTGGAGCGCAAGTGAGGGAACACAGGGTTATGGGAGATGTCTCTTAGTACAAGTTGCCCCAGGGACTGGTCCGATTGCCATCTTGGAGTCAGGAAGGAATTTTTTCCCCTCTGCGGCAAATTAGAGAGGCTTCAGATGGGGTTTTTTGCCTTCCTCTGGATCAACTGGCAGTCTGATGGACGTGATGGATGTACGTCTTTTTTCAAGCAAACTTACTATGTAAGTGGGCATTGCCACCAGTGTCATTGCTTCATGGCGTGCATGATGATGTGGTGAATATGGTTTTAACCTTCTGCCTTCTTCCTGAAGACCTCTAAAGTAAATACGTTGCCTGTTGGTCCTGTTGCATAAGGTTCTGGGGCCCCAAAAGAGCATTGGTGCATTAGTCAGCGGTATTGGCAGGGGTTCTCCTGCTCCACAGAACCCTTATATCATGTCCTCAGTTGAACTGGAGTAGCTGCTCGGATGAGAAGTGAAATGTCTTCAATGATTACTCAGCAAGTCCAGTTGTTCTAGATTTACTCATGCAGCCTCCCCTGCTTCTGATCTTCATCTCCCATCGATTCTTGCCATTCTCACATGGAGGAGACCCCTCTTGAGCTTCCGCTTGTCTCTGGAACACCCTGCCTTGAGCATAAGAGCTCCCTATTTAGAGAAGCATATTCGAAGCATTTGATATACCAGAAATCAACTCATCATAAATCCCCAATTGTTTTCAGGTACCAACACCCTTTAGAGTGTAAGCTCCTGTAAGTAGGACCTTTGAAGGTATTTTTGCTTTCTAACCCTAGTTTATTCTAAATGAATGTAAATGAATGATGATGATGTCCTGATCCCAATACCAAAAAGACAGACTGAGTTTCTCTCCATTAGGCCAATGTAGTTGTAGACCCAGGAATAGTGATGGGCAAAAAGTTTCGCCTGGCATGGATTCACGGCGAATTTGCGCGTTTCACCATTGGGGGATTTTCGCGAAACGGAAGAAAAATTTTGCAGCGGAAAAATTCGCAGCACGTCCAAAAATTGTCGCTGGCGTCAAAAAAGAATAGTCGCGGGCGACAAAATAATAGCCGCAGGCGACGAAATAATAACCGCGGGCAACGAATCAATAGCCGCGCGACAAAATAATAGCAGCGGGCGACAAAATAATAGCTGCGGGCGACGAAACAATAGCTGGGCGACGAAACCATAGCTGGGCGACAAAATAATAGCTGCGGGCGACAAAACAATAGCTGTGCAACAAAATAATAGCCGTGGGCGACGAAACAATAGCCGGGCGACGGAACAATAGCCGTGCGACAAAATAATAGCCGCGGGCGGCGAAACAATAGCCGGGCGACAAAACAATAGCCTGGCGACGGAACAATAGCCGCGCGACAAAATAATAGCTGCGGGCGACAATTTTTTTTTGTTGCACAACATTTTCGCCGTTTCGCGAATTTTTCACCATTTTGCGGATCTTTAAAAAAAATTGCGAATTTTTCGGCGAAGCGAAACAGAACGGATTCGCTCATCACTACCCAGGAAGGTTAATCAGAAATGTCTAACTGAATCCATGCTACAATGAATCAATCTCCATCCATCACCCCCATCAACTGTAACTCCTGTAGCCTTGTCTACCCAGGAGCCAGTGGATCCAACCTACAGTCTTTACAAACAGTTACTAACAGAGCCCCATCAGGCAGACATATGACTTTTGAACCCCTAGACATTAGGGGGCACATTTTCCAAGCTATTTTGAGAAAAAGTCTTTTTTTACTTCTAGATATTTTTGAGATTTACAAATAGGTTTTTGCCAGTATTCGATTTTTCTGACATTGTTTCTTGAAAAATTCAAGTTTTTTTGGAAATTTTTTTTTCAAGAATAACTCCCATAATTCATGATTTATTAATGATTAGTTTGTTTTTTTTTTTGTAAGGTTTAATCTGTCGAGTACCAATGAGTAGTGATGAGCGAATCTGTCCAGTTTCGATTCACCGTAAAATTTGTGGATTTTCTGGTCATTACGCAAATTTTACGGCAAAGGAACAGGCGCCTATTTTGCAGCGAATGTGCCTGATTTGACATGGCGCAACTTTTTTTGGCGCACAACAACTTTTTCCGCACAAAATTTTCGCTAAACAAATCGCCAATGGCGAAATGTGGAAATTCACTACAAATCCATGCCTGGCGAAAAAATTCACTCATCACTACCATTGAGTTCTGTGGAGGCTTAAACTAATAGAGGAATAGAATAGTCAGTGACAGCCTGTCCTTGGCACATTTTCAAGGGGAAATTAATCCCATCATTGTTTTCCATTTTGCACAGTTTCAAGGGGAAGTTAATCCCGTCATTATTTTCTGTTTCACCCACTTTCAAGGGGAAGTTAATCCCATCATTGTTTTCTATTTCCCCCAGTTTCAAGGGGAAGTTAATCCCATCATTGTTTTCTATTTCCCCCAGTTTCAAGGGGAAGTTAATCCCATCATTGTTTTCTATTTCACCCAGTTTCAAGGGGAAGTGAATCCCCTTATTGTTTTCTATTTCCCCCAGTTTCAAGGGGAAGTTAATCCCATCATTGTTTTCCATTTTACCCACTTTTAAGGGGAAGTTAATCCCATCATTGTTTTCCATTTTACCCACTTTTAAGGGGAAGTTAATCCCATCATTGTTTTCCATTTTACCCAGTTTCAAGGGGAAGTCAATCCCATCATTGTTTTCTATTTCACCCAGTTTCAAGGGGAAGTCAATCCCATCATTGTTTTCTATTTCACCCAGTTTCAAGGGGAAGTCAATCCCATCATTGTTTTCTATTTCACCCAGTTTCAAGGGGAAGTCAATCCCATCATTGTTTTCTATTTCACCCAGTTTCAAGGGGAAGTTAATTCAATCATTGTTTTCTATTTCACCCAGTTTCAAGGGGAAGTAAATCTCATCATTGTTTTCTGTTTCACCCAGTTTCAAGGGGAAGTTAATCCCATCATTGTTTTCTGTTTTACCCAGTTTCAAGGGGAAGTTAATCCCATCTTTGTTTTCTGTTTCACCCAGTTTCAAGGGGAAGTTAATCTCATCATTGTTTTCTATTTCACCCAGTTTCAAGGGGAAGTTAATCCCATCTTTGTTTTCTATTTCACCCAGTTTCAGTTCCATCATCCCAAGAATAAGCGCCAATGCTCCTAAAATGGCTGCTGGAGCACTTCCTGTTTGGGAAAAATAAAGAGAATTTAATAAACATCCATCCAATTGTTCGAGTTTTACTGATACTCGCAGCTCGAAAAATTCAGGATTTTCTAATGTAAACTTGAAATTTTCGTTCGAACGATTGAAGCATTATCGTGCCATTTTATAAATACAACAACAATCGAGTTTAATTTGAATTTATACCATGTTGAGTTTATATGACTTTCCAGGCCAGAATTTTTTTTTAGTAAACAAGCTGCTTATCTCTTTGTGACTCAGCCCCATTGAGCTGCTCTTGATATTCTTTGTGGAATCATTTACCTAAACTGTCCTTTACCGTTTTTCTTCAGGGACAATACCCAAGCATTATATATATATATATATAGTATACTATATGAGTAATCATATTACATTTAATCCCAAGGGACTGACCTTCAAAGAGCAACCCCCTTACAGAACTCATAGCAACTGCCTGTCAGGGACAGAATAACCGCAATGTGACTGCACTTCACCTTCACGGTTATTCTCTTTCAGCTCTTATTGCCTATTGTCATTGGAAAACTGCAAGAATTTCTCTAAAATTCACGTGGGAGGCAGCACAAAGGGCTGAACTGGACAGACATTACTCTGTATAGCCCCCCACACTATCATTATCTGTGATTATTATTAACATTTCTGTAGCCCACCTCTGTTATTTATACAATTCCCACTGGTTCCCGTGTCCAACCTGCCCACTAGTAACTCTGTGCGGGCACAATAGGCGAAGGCTTGAAAGCGACCGGGTGCGTAGGTGAGTTTTAAATGTAACACAGAAAATACAATTTGGGAAGCGGTGGGTGGTTATACTGGGAAGGGAGTAGGGGTATGTCAGCCTGAGGGACCTGTTATATAGTGATCCTACCCCCCCTTAACTGCCCCTTCCCCAGTGTAACCAATCCCAACTGGGCCAGCCTTTCCCCATAACTGAGCCCATTCCCTTTATCAGCTTAGTCGCTCTTCCCTGTACTTTCTCTATTTCATTACTGCCCCCCCTTATATATTTATATATAGTGACCCCCCCTTAACTGCCCCTTCCCCAGTGTAACCAATCCCAACTGGGCCAGCCTTTCCCCATAACTGAGCCCATTCCCTTTATCAGCTTAGTCGCTCTTCCCTGTACTTTCTCTATTTCATTACTGCCCCCCTTATATATTTATATATAGTGACCCCCCCTTAACTGCCCCTTCCCCAGTGTAACCAATCCCAACTGGGCCAGCCTTTCCCCATAACTGAGCCCATTCCCTTTATCAGCTTAGTCGCTCTTCCCTGTACTTTCTCTATTTCATTACTGCCCCCCCTTATATATTTATATATAGTGACCCCCCTTAACTGCCCCCCCCCCCCCCCCCCAGTGTAACCAATCCCAACTGGGCCAGCCTTTCCCCATAACTGAGCCCATTCCCTTTATCAGCTTAGTCGCTCTTCCCTGTACTTTCTCTATTTCATTACTGCCCCCCCTTATATATTTATATATAGTGACCCCCCCTTAACTGCCCCTTCCCCAGTGTAACCAATCCCAACTGGGCCAGCCTTTCCCCATAACTGAGCCCATTCCCTTTATCAGCTTAGTCGCTCTTCTCTGTACTTTCTCTATTTCATTACTGCCCCCCCTTATATATTTATATATAGTGACCCCCCCTTAACTGCCCCTTCCCCAGTGTAACCAATCCCAACTGGGCCAGCCTTTCCCCATAACTGAGCCCATTCCCTTTATCAGCTTAGTCGCTCTTCCCTGTACTTTCTCTATTTCATTACTGCCCCCCCTTATACATTTATATATAGTGACCCCCCCTTAACTGCCCCTCCCCCAGTGTAACCAATCCCAACTGGGCCAGCCTTTCCCCATAACTGAGCCCATTCCCTTTATCAGCTTAGTCGCTCTTCCCTGTACTTTCTCTATTTCATTACTGCCCCCCTTATATATTTATATATAGTGACCCCCCCCCTTAACTGCCCCTTCCCCAGTGTAACCAATCCCAACTGGGCCAGCCTTTCCCCAGAAGTTACCCAGACACGTATGGGTTAAACAAGGCTGAATATGTATGTGTGGAACAGAACGCTTGCAGACTGGTTTGTAAATTAAAATTTCCTAAAACCCAATAAAACGTTTTGTTTCGGCGTTAGATACAATATTACCTTTCCCCGCGCTCAGCACAAACAGAAATCTGATTACTCGCCTCCTCGCTCACGTTTAGGACACTTTGGCAAAACGTTTTAATGGGCGAAAGTGGCGGCGCCCTAATTCATTCTAACAAAATACGTTTCGACGGGCGCCCCGAGACCATGAGGTTTTCATTAACGTCGCATTCATTATTTTTATGCCTTTAGACACAAAACGAGTAATAA
This sequence comes from Xenopus tropicalis, assembly GCF_000004195.4. Lineage (NCBI taxonomy): Eukaryota > Metazoa > Chordata > Amphibia > Anura > Pipidae > Xenopus > Xenopus tropicalis. The sequence continues at coordinate 148,729,007 of NC_030682.2, read as the reverse complement.
GGCGGCTAAATGAAGTGAGGAACGTATTTATCAGCCGGTTGGTGTGGCGCCGGGTTGCACGTTTTAGCCTCGCCGGAATATTAATGAAGCCTGTTTGTAATAATCTATAAACCCACGGTGGCTAAGTGTCATGTGATGAGTAGTGATGAGCGAATCTTTCAAAAGATCCACGAAACGGCGAAAAATTTGCGAAACGGCGAAAATGTCGCGTGGCAAAAAAAAATTGTCGCCCGCGACTATTCTTTTGTCACCCGCGGCTATTATTTTTATGCGCGGCTATTATTTTGTCCCCTGCGACTATTATTTTGTCACCCGCGGCTATTATTTTGTCACCCGCGGCTATTATTTTGTCACCCGCGGCTATTATTTTGTCGCCCGTGGCTATTATTTTGTAGCGCGGCTATTCTTTTGACGCCCTATTCTTTTTGGACGTTAGCAAATTTTTCCGCAGCCAATTTTTTCATCCGTTATGCTAAACAATCTGCCAACGGCAAAAAGCGGAAATTCGCCCGCGAATCCATGCCTGTCGAAACATTTCGCCCATCACTAGTGATGAGTCTGACCGCCATCTCCGGTTAGCCCTAAATTCATCATGGCCGGGCAGTCTGGGCCGGTTTAATCCCTCCTGTGCAAGGTCATTCCGACCTTTTTAACTTAAACGGGTTGTTCACCTTTGAGTTATCTGTAGAGAGTGATATTCTGAGACAACTTGCAATTGGTCTTCATTTTTTTATTATTTGTAGTTTTTGTAATTATTTCAGTTTTTGTTCAGCAGCTATTTGGTAGTTAGGATCTAAATTACCTTAGCAACCAGGGTGTGGTTGGAATGAAAGACTGATATATGAATAGCAGAGGGTACTGAGGGGGCAATGGCAGCAAAAAGTTATCGTAGCATAACGACCAGAGGGCTATCGCATTCTAACGCGTAGCTAAATCCACTACAGTCGTCGGTAAATGTGGAAAATATAGACTAGTATGAGACAGGCACGTCTATCTCTACTTAACAAATATATTATTTACATTGGTCAGAACAGAGATGAGAGTTACGAGTTTCTGCCTACGCAGGGCACTTACTCATTACGCAGGGCACCTACTCATTACGCAGGGCACTTACTCATTACGCAGGGCACCTACTCATTACGCAGGGCACTTACTCATACAACCCATGAGTAAGTGCCTCATGTAGGCACGAAATGCGTAAGGCTTGTCTCTGTTCTGACCCATGTAAATAAATGTATTTATAAGTCAAAGACAGATGTGTTTGCTGTATATTATTATATATATATTACGTTCTTGCCCTTGCTGGATACGATTGCTCCCTGGCCTATTACTCATATTTCCCACTATTACTTTTTATCAAACTCTTTTTGTACACTTTGTTATTATAATAAATGTAAGCTTCTATGACATTTATTTTTTATAGTATTTTAATGTAAAAAATAGAATTTGGAATGCAGAATGTTTATTAAATACCAGCTAGAGACTCTACACACTCCTCCAATGAAGGGCCAAATATTAACTTTTGTACTTTTGTAATTCACACAATGAATGATGTGCATCATTTTTTTTTTATGCATGCGTCATGTCTAGAGATGAGCAAAATAATTAGCGTGGCGGAAAAGTTCACCGCACAACAATAAAATTCACCGCACGTCTCTTTTTTGACAAGTGCAACTTTTTTGTGACGGGACCGCGACTTTTTGTCACCGTGACAAATGCAGAATTTCACTGCGAATCCATCCCTGGCTATAAAATTTGCTCATCACCACTAGTTGCGTTGCTTTTCGTAAATTTTTCTGCGATGCAAAACAGGGCAGATTCACCATTAGTGATGGCCGAAATAATTCGCCAGGCATGGATTCGTGGCAAAGTTCCGTATTTTGCCATTGGTGGATTATTTCGTGAAACAGGTGAAAAAATCGAAAAAAAAAAAATAAAAATCGAATAAACTCGCTGCAAGACCAAAAAGTTGATGCTCACATCAAAAAAATTGTTGCGCATATAAAAAAATAGTTGTGTTAGAAAAAAATGGATGATTTTGTTTTTGACGCACTGTACGTGTCAATGAATTGTTGTGTGACATTTGCGTCATTTTGTGGATTTTTTGCCATTTTGTGAATCTTTCTAAAGACAGTTACATTATCTTGTTGGAATTCAGAGGATAATTCAGTAGTTATTTCACTTCTGGCTTCGGGGGATTATATTTTCCAATAAACATATTTGTCCCCGCAATAAATCATTGATTTGTAAAACCTCTATCCCATCGTCTAACGAGCTTTTATTCTTGTTATTAATTGAATGATTTCAATATTTTGCTGCGTCAAAAGTCTCTTGAGATCCGCTAATGATCCGACGAGGAAAACCTCTCTCACTGCGACGATTGAATCCAATTAAAATCACTGATAATTGATCACAACTATAATATTCATTCCCTGGGTTTGTTTTCTTTTTCCCTTCTCTCATTCTGTGACGACGGCCTGAAATCCAATTAGGGACACGGGATGGAGCCAAACGGTTAATTCATTTCAAGCGGCGCCTTTTCATTTCTCTATGAGTTCCGCTTGCACATGTATTTATCCTACAGATATATCCATATAAAGCTTATTCTGTATTTATCCTACAGATATATCTATATAAAGCTTATACTGTATTTATCCTACAGATATATCTATATAAAGCTTATTCTGTATTTATCCTACAGATATATCCATATAAAGCTTATTCTGTATTTATCCTACAGATATATCTATATAAAGCTTATACTGTATTTATCCTACAGATATATCTATATAAAGCTTATACTGTATTTATCCTACAGATATATCCATATAAAGCTTATCCTGTATTTATCCTACAGATATATCTATATAAAGCTTATACTGTATTTATCCTACAGATATATCTATATAAAGCTTATTCTGTATTTATCCTACAGATATATCTATATAAAGCTTATACTGTATTTATCCTACAGATATATCCATATAAAGCTTATTCTGTATTTATCCTACAGATATATCCATATAAAGCTTATTCTGTATTTATCCTACAGATATATCTATATAAAGCTTATTCTGTATTTATCCTACAGATATATCTATATAAAGCTTATTCTGTATTTATCCTACAGATATATCTATATAAAGCTTATTCTGTATTTATCCTACAGATATATCTATATAAAGCTTATACTGTATTTATCCTACAGATATATCCATATAAAGCTTATTCTGTATTTATCCTACAGATATATCCATATAAAGCTTATTCTGTATTTATCCTACAGATATATCTATATAAAGCTTATTCTGTATTTATCCTACAGATATATCCATATAAAGCTTATTCTGTATTTATCCTACAGATATATCTATATAAAGCTTATTCTGTATTTATCCTACAGATATATCTATATAAAGCTTATTCTGTATTATACTCATCTAAATATAGAAAATGCCCAAAAATTTGTGAAACTTTGAAAAAATTTGCAACGGCGAAAAATTCACAAACATTGTGAAATTGCGCCGGGCGTGGGTTCGCTTCGAAAAATTTTTTGAGCAAAAGTGGCGCAATAGTTTGCTGAGTGAGGAAATAGTCGCATTAACAAAGTCAAGCGCCCAAATTTGCTGTAAAAAAAATTGACCTGGTGAAGAAAAAGTTGTGGTCGCATCCAAAAAGTCACAGTCCCGTCAAAAAAGTCACGGTTGCGTCAAAAAAAGGTCCAGCGGTAGGCACATTTCGAAAAATTTCCAGCAGTTCCGCAAACTTTGCAGTGAAGCAAAATGAGACTGATTGGCTTATTACTAGTAATTTCCGTTACAGCGCCATTGTCTCCATATCCAAGGTTAGCATTTGGAGTCAGGGTCGGAATGGGGGGGTGCAGGACCCAACGGGGCTACCTGCCGGGCCACATCCCCCGCCGCGGTCTTTCCCATGACGCGGTCTTTCCCCCCCCCACAGGACCCCCATCCCGATGTCCTCCTCTGAGCGCACGTAAGTGAAACGCATTGGGGGAGGACACCTGTGGCTGGGGAAGTGGCAACAGGCATTGGATCTGGGCCGTCGGGAGCCCACCGGGTTTTTTCCCAGTGTCCCGGTGGCCCAGACCGACCCTGTTTGGAGCCAATGGGGGCTGCATAACAAGTTGGTTTCCCATAGTGCATTGCATTGCTGTTTAATAGGGCAATAAATAATTTATGAAATTGGAATTTGTCCTTTAATGGGAAGATAAATTAGACTGCGCACGGAAACAGAAACTGTCTGAAAAACGCAAAATGGCAAAGAAATATTCTCAGGGCTCAGAGCCGAGTGGTTGTCGGACCATTAAACGATATCGGTACATACGGCGCATTGCGATGGTCATTAATGAGCGTTCCGCTTTCAGATTAGATTTCTGTCCTCAACACAAATCATTCACTTGTTTTATACGACTCCCTGTATCTGTTTATCCCTATGTTTAATTACCCTTATTTAGAACTTATTTGGATCGTTAGCTTTTCTACCGGGAACTTTATCCATTCTTCAGTTCTGGCTTTATTTATCCATCAAATGTTTCATTTTTTTTATATTTGCCGCTCTTGTATGTTTCTGTTCTATTTTCCGACATCCCGTTTCCATCGAGTACAGTAAAGCTGATACTGGGAACTGCATTCTGCCCATGGGGAGATGGAACAATGGCAAAGTAGAATCCATAGGAACTAGGGATGCACAGAATCCAGGATTTGGTTCGGTATTTGGCCAGAATTTGGCCTTTTTCAGCAGGGTTCGGCCGAATCCATGGTCCTGGCCAAATCGGAATTGGATTTGGAAGTGTTAATGTCGGCGCCTACACAGAAACATAACATTTTTTTTTGAATATTCTTTATTTTTCATTTTAACAAGGGATAGGTGGGGGTACAGAAAGAAAAGAAGGGGAGGGGAAGGGGAAATATGCATCCATGTTTTACAATCAGAATCAGAGTTCTAAGCTAACAACAAGTTCTTGATATATTATTTAATAACACGTTTTATCTAGTAATGCATAGCTTTTCATAGGATGCCCTTGTTACACTATTCCAGTTATTGTTTGAGCATGGATATTGGGAAGTGTGGTGTCTCTGCTTGATCTTATGTTAAAGACTTGTAGGGAGAACTCAGGTGACACTTCTTAAAGGCCAGCGCCCTGACCTGCACTCGATAGGCCACAGCAAAATCAAGGGAAGCACTCCAAGAAGTCATGTAACAAAAATCACTTTATTCCCTCGTCTTGTTTGGGAGTCACAGCATACAGGTCAAATCACAATGTTTAAACAGGCTTTCTTCAATCATGCAATAAACATATACCATGCCCATGTCGAGAAGACATCAGCCTTACCAGGGGTAGCTACCTTTGGCTCTTCACCTCTGTCCCCAGTAGGGATGTAGCGAACCTCACAAAAAAAGTTCGCGAACCCGTTTGCGAACTTCTGCCAAAAAGTGCGAACTTTTGCGAACTTTGCGAACCCCATAGACTTCAATGGGAAGGCGAACTTTGAAACCTAGAAAAGCCATTTCTGGCCAGAAAACTGATTTTAAAGTTGTTTAAAGGGTGCCACGACCTGGACAGTGGCATGCAGGAGGGGGATCAAGGGCAAAAATTTCTCTGAAAAATACGTTGTTGTAATCAGTAATCAGAAAATAAAAGCAGTCCTTACAAGGACTATTGGGTTACAGCAGATGAGATCAGAAGGACAGCTGTCCCCCAGCAGCTACATACAGAGCAGTAGAAAGTAGATTACTAGCCAGCAAAGCTACCTAAACTGTCCCTCAAACCCCTGCACAGCTCTCTCCCTATGTGCTAATACAGAGCAGTAGAAAGTAGATTACTAGCCAGCAAAGCTACCTAAACTGTCCCTCAAATCCCTGCACAGCTCTCTCCCTATGTGCTAATACAGAGCAGTAGAAAGTAGATTACTAGCCAGCAAAGCTACCTAAACTCTCCCTCAAACCCCTGCACAGCTCTCTCCCTATGTGCTAATACAGAGCAGTAGAAAGTAGATTACTAGCCAGCAAAGCTACCTAAACTCTCCCTCAAATCCCTGCACAGCTCTCTCCCTATGTGCTAATACAGAGCAGTAGAAAGTAGATTACTAGCCAGCAAAGCTACCTAAACTGTCCCTCAAATCCCTGCACAGCTCTCTCCCTATGTGCTAATACAGAGCAGTAGAAAGTAGATTACTAGCCAGCAAAGCTACCTAAACTCTCCCTCAAACCCCCGCACAGCTCTCTCCCTATGTGCTAATACAGAGCAGTAGAAAGTAGATTACTAGCCAGCAAAGCTACCTAAACTCTCCCTCAAACCCCTGCACAGCTCTCTCCCTATGTGCTAATACAGAGCAGTAGAAAGTAGATTACTAGCCAGCAAAGCTACCTAAACTGTCCCTCAAATCCCTGCACAGCTCTCTCCCTATGTGCTAATACAGAGCAGTAGAAAGTAGATTACTAGCCAGCAAAGCTACCTAAACTGTCCCTCAAATCCCTGCACAGCGCTCTCCCTATGTGCTAATACAGAGCAGTAGAAAGTAGATTACTAGTCAGCAAAGCTACCTAAACTGCCCCTCAAACCCCCGCACAGCTCTCTCCCTATGCTAACTCATCAAGCACACACAGGCAGAATGTAAAATGGCTGCTGGACTTCGGTTTATATATGGAAGGGAGTGGTCCGGGGGTGGTCCAGGAGGGAGAGCTGCCTGATTGTCTGCCATGTATCTGCTGGCTCTGGGGTGAGAGGTCAAAATTTGGCTCCAGCTAAGGCGAACCCAAAATTGCGAACATCGCTAAAAGTTCGCGAACTTGCGAACACCCGATTTTCGTGCGAATTAGTTCTCCGGCAAACAGTTCGCTACATCTCTAGTCCCCAGTCTCTATGGGATCTCCTGTCCCAACCTGGCTCAGCAATCCGGCACTCCCTGCGGTGCCCCTTTGCTATTCCACCAGGAATTTTACTGGCAGACTCCTAGCCCGACACTCAACAAGCCCTCTTGTAGCCTACCCCTATCTGCTTGGGTCCCTATCTTTTGGATGATCCACAGGAAACACTGTTTCCCTCTACTCTCCTGGTTGGGGCAATAGGCGGCCCATGCTACATAACCCTGACTCAGACACCTAGTGCCTGCTCCACTTCAAACTGCCCTGTTCTATCCTTTCCTTACCCTATAGGTGGTTCTTCTTTTCCTTCAGCTGGCCTCTTCCGTGTTCTCCCATAAAGACCCTTAATTCTGGGTGTGGTCCCCTTTTTATACCTTCTGCCCCACACTGCCTCTAGTGGTCGGGGTGTGAACTACACTTATACAATCCCAATGAACATTAGTAAATTCTGCTGCCACCTAGTGGTCATACCCAGTAACAACACTTTCCCCTTTCCCACATACAAATTAACACACAATTTTTCACCTTCTTACAGACTGTTATTGGCGTGTCTTTCCTTCGTTACCCAGATTGTTTCGGTAATCCATCCACGGAGTCCAGATCCTACGGTAAGTATGACTATTATTATGTATTAAGTATGATATTTCTTCTAATTTCCTAATGTTTTCAACTATTGTTAACCATTCCTTATAGGTAGGTGGTTTTGGTGTTTTCCATTTTTGTGGAATCAGCGATTTTGCTGCTTGCAGAAGGTGTAAGGGGAGTGTGTCTATTATTGTTTTATCCTTTTCTGGGATGATGTATAACATAATGGTTTGGGGATTTTCTACTTTGATGGAGCGCTGAGTTACTAGATTTATTGGGCCTGATTCACTAAAGTGCGATAAAGTTTATTGCACGCTTTTTTGCGTTAAATAAGTCGCGATAATTAGAGCACGATTCACCATAGTATTATCGTGTGCGTTAAGTCACATGCGGTATTTCTCGCACTAGTTTTAACGTATGCGTTAATTTCCGCACTGAAAAGAATACGATCACATGATTCCCTATAACTTAGGCGCGCTAAATATCGCATTGGTCTATATGAAAATTAACCCCTACTACAGGCAGGCGATAAATTATAGAAAAGTACAGTAAATGAGTTTTTGTCAATAAAATATGGACTTACAGTGTTATTTATTCAAGTCTGTGTCTTTTTACTCAATTTTACTAAAGTCTTGGCATGTATGGAATTTCGCTACTAATATACAGTACTATAGCGGTAAATATTTAGTCGCCATAATATACAGTACTATAGCGGTAAATATTTAGTCACACAAAATACATTACTAGGTATAATAATTATAGAAAAGTACAGTAAATGAGTTTTTGGCAATAAAATATGGACTTACAGTGTTATTTATTCAAGTCTGTGTTGGCCCTAGAGTGACGCATCCGCCAGTTTGCAGGGAAATGGGCATTTTTAATACAGTAATTTTACGAAAGTATTGGCGTGTATGGCTAACATGGCGTGCGTTCATTTGCGCGACTATTTATATTTGGCTACAAGTGATGAAATGTTTCGCCAGGCACGGATTCGCAGCAAATTTTTGGACGTGCGGCGAATTTTTCCGCAGCAAAGTTTTTCATGCGTTTCGCAAAACAATCCGCCAATGGCAAAACGCATGAAAAAATTCGCCACGCGAAAATTGACACAGGCTTCAAAAAATAATAGTCGCAGGCAACAAATTTTTTGCCCGCACAACATTTTTGCCGTTTCGGGGATCTTTCAAAATTAGTACGTAGCGCATTTTCTGCCGAGTGTGATAACTCTAGCACTTCTTTTTTTTTTCTTACTTATATTTTTATTGGTTTTTTGGGGGGGGGTTTGCAAATAAACATTTATACAGCACCTCTCTAGCACTCTGTGCTCTCCCAGGGCAAAATGTCGCCAGTTTTATGCTGCCGATTGTCGCGTATATAGCGCGCGTTAAAACTCATCTTAGTGAATCAGGCCCATTGTCTCTAGTACAGGTATCGGACCCCTTATCCAGAAACCCGTTATCCAGAAAGCTCCGAATTACGGAAAGCCTGTCTCCCATAGACTCCATTTTAATCAAATAATTCAGAATTTTAAAACCGATTTGCTTTTTCTATGTAGAAATAAAACAGTACCTGTACTTGATCCCAACTAAGATATAATTACCCCTTATTGGGGCAGAACAGCCCTATTGGGTTTATTTCATGGTTAAATGATTCCCTTTTCTCTGTAATAATAAAACAGTACCTGTACTTGATCCCAACTAAGATATAATTACCCCTTATTGGGGCAAAACAGCCCTATTGGGTTTATTTCATGGTTAAATGATTCCCTTTTCTCTGTAATAATAAAACAGTACCTGTACTTGATCCCAACTAAGATATAATTACCCCTTATTGGGGGCAGAACAGCCCTATTGGGTTTATTTAATGGTTAAATGATTCCCTTTCCTCTGTAATAATAAAACAGTACCTGTACTTGATCCCAACTAAGATATAATTACCCCTTATTGGGGGCAGAACAGCCCTATTGGGTTTATTTAATGGTTAAATGATTCCCTTTTCTCTGTAATAATAAAACAGTACCTGTACTTGATCCCAACTAAGATATAATTACCCCTTATTGGGGCAGAACAGCCCTATTGGGTTTATTTAATAGCTAAATGATTCTCTTTTCTCTGTAATAATAAAACAGTACCTTGTAATTGATCCAAACTAAGATAGAAATAATCCTTATTGGATGCAAAACATTCCTATTGGGTTTAATTAATGTTTTATTGATTTTTTAGTAGACTTAAGGTGTGGAGATCCAAATTACGGAAATATCCCTTATCCGGAATGCCCTTGGTCCCGAGCATTCTGGATAATGGGTTCTATACCTGTACTTTGTTCCAAAATTCTTGTAGTTCTGGACAGCTCAACCATATGTGCCTACAGCACTACAGCACTATTGCACCTCCAGCATAGAGGGGAGCTGTTAGGATAGAATCTATGTAGCTTTGCCGGGGTACGGTGCCATCTAGTTATCAATTTGTAGATTGCTTCATTGGTTCTAGAAGCTCTGGATGCTCTATGCGCTAGTTTAAAGATTTGGTTCCATAAGTGTTGGGATATTGTTATGTTGAGCTCTTTTTCCCATGCTAGGCAATAGGTTTTTTGGGGCTGAGAAATGTAACATTTTTCGTGGTGCACAAAGCGTTTAACCCCTTTCAAATCCTAATTAGCACATGCTGATTAGGATTCGGTTCGGTATTCAGCCGAATCCCTTAACATGGATTGGAGTTCGCCCGAACCCAAAAAACTGGGTTTGGTGCATCCCTAATAGATACTAGGGATGCACCAAATCCACTATTTTGGGATTCGGACAAACCCTGAATCCTTTGTGAAAGATTCCGCCAAATACCGGAACCGAATCAAAATGCTACCAAAGTGCCAAAAAGAACCGTGTGCGCAACTTCCGTGTTTATGTGAAAAAAAGTCACATGATCTTAAAGATTTGGATTTGATTTGGCCGGGACCATGGATTCGGCCGAATCCTGCTGAAAAAGGACGTATCTTGGTCGAATCCCAAACCAAATTCTGGATTTGGTGCATCCATAATAGGAACTCTGCTCTCGCTGTGCACTCTGCTCTGGAGAAACTTGTGTTTTTCTCTTAATCTTCTCTCTAGTGATGAGCAAAGTTTTTCAGCAGGCATGGATTTCCGCGTTTCGCGAATCTTTTCCAAAATTCACAAATTTTTCAGCAAAACGGGACAGATTCGCTCATCACTGCTCCTCTCCTGAGCTCAGCTTAACCATTACAGGGCTTAATCCAAGCAGGACATTTTAGCAAAGTAAGTTCTGCCTGTGTAAGCCTGCATTCTTCAGATGTAATTGTCACCGAAGATATGTGCGAGAAAAGGGCCACCAGTAGTGATGGGCAAAATGTTTTGGCAGGCATGGATTCACGGCGAATTTCTGCGTTTCACCATTGGCGGATTGTTTCGCGAAACGGATGAAGAAATTCGCCGCGGAAAAATTCGCCGAGCTATTCTTTTGTCGCCTGCGGCTATTCTTTTGTTGCCTGCGGCTATTCTTTTGTTGCCTGCGGCTATTCTTTTGTCGCCCAGCTATTCTTTTGTGGCCCATGGCTATTCTTTTGTCGCGGCTTTTTGACGTGGGCGACAAAAGAATAGCCACGGGCAACAAAAGAATAGCTGCGCGACAAAAGAATAGCCGCGGGCGACAAAAGAATAGCCACGGGCAACAAAAGAATAGCCGTGTGACAAAAGAATAGCCGTGGGCGACAAAAGAATAGCCGCGGCCGACAAAAGAATAGCCACGGACGACAAAAGAATAGCCGTGTGACAAAAGAATAGCCGCAGGCGACAAAAGAATAGCCGCGGCCGACAAAAGAATAGCCACGGACGACAAAAGAATAGCCGTGTGACAAAAGAATAGCCGTGGGCGACAATTTTTTTTGACGTGCGACATTTTCGCCGTTTCATGACAGATTCGCTCATCACTAGCCACCAGGTGAAAGTTGCTATTTGTTTTTAGGAGCTGGTGAACGGAGGGGATATATGCAGTACAAAGGGTGTGGGGATGCGCCCAACTTATATACATGGTAGGAAAATGTAGGGTTTACGTGTCCTTTAATGGTTATCACTCCTCATGATGCCTTGCTTCCATGGCGCTGTGGGTGGGTTCCTATACAAGCACGTCATCCATTTCTGTGGGGCACATAGAGAGCATACTATTTCAATATTTTGATACTATTTCATCTTCTGTAGGTTCTGTTTTTCGACAATTATTTTTCCTAAGGAAGTTTTGGTAAAACATGCTGGCGCCATTGGTCTCATTGGCATTTGATGAGTGTATTATTGTATTGCTCTATGAAACTACCCCTATATATTTGTATTCCGTCATTATTATTTTATAGTTATATGTTTTATGATATAGCCCATTGTGTTAATAGTGCCCCTTTCCTATGTTGTGTGCGTGTGTGTATCTATCCACAGCTTCCATCCTATTAGTCCTATGGGAAACATACACGGCATCTTGTAGGTGTTCCCGGTGTTCTTGAGCTTCACATGATAAAATCATAATAAAAAGAGTTCTAGGCCGGACACAGTGGTGCCAGGAGAAATATTAATTCTGAAGACGCTTTCAATACATTGAAGGTCAGAAAAGCAACACAAAGGCAAAGTCTAATATCTGGAAGGCCGTTCTTGTTGTGGTTCTCCTGCACTAATTCAGCTACAGGTAGTGATGGGCGAAATATTTCGCCAGGCATGGATTCACGGCGAATTTCCACGTTTCGCCATTGGCGGATTGTTTCGCGAAACGGATGAATTCGCCCCACGTCAAAAAATTTTCGCGGGCGTCAAAAAAGAATAGTCGCGGGCGTCAAAATAATAGCCGCAGGCGACGAAACAATAGCCGCGCGACTAAACAATAGCCGCGCGCGACGAAACAATAGCCGCGGGCGACGAAACAATAGCCGCGGGCGACGAAACAATAGCCGCGCAACGAAACAATAGCCGCGGGCGACGAAACAATAGCCGTGCGACAAAACAATAGCCGTGGGCGATAAAACAATAGCCGCGCGACAAAACAATAGCCGCGGGCGACGAAACAATAGCCGTGCGACAAAATAATAGCTGCGGGCGACAAATTTTTTTTGTCGCACAACATTTTCGCTGTTTCGCTAATTTTTCGCCGTTTCGCGGATCTTTTGAAAGATTCGCAAATTTTTCGGCGAAGCGAAACGGAACAGATTCGCTCATCACTAGCTACAGGTCCATTTAACCCCAACCACAAGCGAGTTTCAGTTGTAAATGAGTCCCACGCTAACAATTACAACTTGCAACTAGTGATGAGCAAATTTTTTCGGCAGGCATGGATTTGCAACGACTTTACGCATTTTGCCATTGGCGAAACTTCGGTGCGCGTCACAAAAAAGCCACGGTTGCGTCAAGTGGGGTGCGGTCATGTCAAAATGGGCACGGTCATGTTAAAAAAGCCATGGGCGACAAAAAAAAATGTGAGTGACAAAAAAAAAAAGATGCGAGCGACAAAAAAAGTTGCGCGAGAAATGCGTTTTTTCTGAAGTTTCTTGTCGTTTTGCGAATTTTATGGCGAAGCGAAACGGGACAGATTGGCTCATCACTACTTGCACCCCAAATTCGGATTCTTTGCACATAAAAAGTGTTATATTCCATATACACTGTATACACTGCTGAAATCCAGCTGCAAAACAGTTCTTCTCCTTCTGCATCATTTGAAGTCCTGGCAGGGGAGGAGGGACTAAAACACTGATGTTACACATTGTAACAACTTCTCCACAGCTTACAGACAGCATGCAGGAACTACATTACCCACAATGCATTGCACTGGGATGTTCCTTTCCTTACTGACATCACGTGTGCAGCAGGGGATTGTGGGATTGGGAGGAGGCAGGCTGAAGGCAGGCTGAGGGGAGGCGACTACTGTTACATTATATTTGGGTCACAAAGTAGTCAGCCGGATCAGATGGGGAACAGGGGGCGGTGCTTAGGGAACAGGGGCGGTGCTTAGGGAACAGGGGGCGGGGCTTAGGGAACTAAATATCACGGAAAGGCTGCATATTGTTTAATTGATGTATATTGCAAAGTTGCTTGAAATGATGTTTTCTTTTCAAAAAGCTGACATTGTGTTTGGGTGGAGTTCCCCTTTAAGGCCATGAGGTAAGTGAGGATGCGTTGGTTAGTCACAAATAGAGAACATTGGCTTTATTGGCAGCGGGAGGAGCGAGGAGGCGACGCCAGGAGTTTGTTATTATTTACTCACCAGTCGTGAGATGCGCGCACATCGCCCCGTCTGTTGTTTCTTCATTTCGTGAACAAAATCATCGGAAAAGGTTGAACCGTGGAACCGAAATGAACCCGATTGTCACGTTCCGAGACGGGAACCAAAACGTCTGCTCGTTTGTGTCTCAATAACATTTATACTAATTCTTATTTTTCTATGTAGAAAGGAGTTTTCTTGGCAGACATCTGTTGTTTATCTCTGCAACACATGCCGGGATTGTTCCTTAATAACTCTGTTTGTTCATGTATCAGTTCACTTTTAGTATGGAGGCAGTTTGCAATTGGTCTTCATTTTTTATTATTTATATTATTTCAGTTTTTGTTCAGCAGCTCTCCAGAGTTAGAGTTGCAACAGCTATCTGATTGCTAGGGTCCAAATTACCTTAGCAACCAGGGAGGGGTTTGAATGAGAGACTGATATGAATAGGGGAGGGACTGAATAAAAAAAATGTTGCATAAAGTAACAATAACAATAAAACTGGAGCCTCACAGAGCAATAGGCTCTCCCAGTTTGCCTCTCCCAGTTTGTCTTTGCCAGTTTGCCTCTCCCAGTTTGCCTCTCCCAGTTTGTCTTTGCCAGTTTGCCTCTCCCAGTTTGCCTCTCCCAGTTTGCCTTTGCCAGTTTGCCTCTCCCAGTTTGCCTCTCCCAGTTTGCCTTTGCCAGTTTGCCTCTCCCAGTTTGCCTTTGCCAGTTTGCCTCTCCCAGTTTGCCTCTCCCAGTTTGCCTCTCCCAGTTTGTCTTTGCCAGTTTGCCTCTCCCAGTTTGCCTCTCCCAGTTTGTCTTTGCCAGTTTGCCTCTCCCAGTTTGCCTCTCCCAGTTTGCCTCTCCCAGTTTGTCTTTGCCAGTTTGCCTCTCCCAGTTTGCCTCTCCCAGTTTGTCTTTGCCAGTTTGCCTCTCCCAGTTTGTCTTTGCCAGTTTGCCTTTGCCAGTTTGCCTCTCCCAGTTTGCCTCTCCCAGTTTGCCTCTCCCAGTTTGCCTCTCCCAGTTTGCCTTTGCCAGTTTGCCTCTCCCAGTTTGCCTCTCCCAGTTTGCCTCTCCCAGTTTGCCTTTGCCAGTTTGCCTCTCCCAGTTTGCCTTTGCCAGTTTGCCTCTCCCAGTTTGCCTCTCCCAGTTTGCCTTTGCCAGTTTGCCTCTCCCAGTTTGCCTTTGCCAGTTTGCCTCTCCCAGTTTGCCTCTCCCAGTTTGCCTTTGCCAGTTTGCCTCTCCCAGTTTGCCTTTGCCAGTTTGCCTCTCCCAGTTTGCCTTTGCCAGTTTGCCTCTCCCAGTTTGCCTCTCCCAGTTTGCCTCTCCCAGTTTTCCTCTCCCAGTTTGCCTTTGCCAGTTTGCCTCTCCCAGTTTTCCTCTCCCAGTTTGCCTTTGCCAGTTTGCCTCTCCCAGTTTGGCTCTCCCAGTTTTCCTTTGCCAGTTTGGCTCTCCCAGTTTGCCTCTCCCAGTTTTCCTTTGCCAGTTTGGCTCTCCCAGTTTGCCTCTCCCAGTTTGGCTCTCCCAGTTTGCCTTTGCCTGTTTGGCTCTCCCAGTTTGCCTTTGCCAGTTTGGCTCTCCCAGTTTGCCTCTCCCAGTTTGCCTCTCCCAGTTTGCCTCTCCCAGTTTGCCTCTCCCAGTTTGGCTCTCCCAGTTTGCCTCTCCCAGTTTGGCTCTCCCAGTTTGCCTCTCCCAGTTTGCCTTTGCCAGTTTGCCTCTCCCAGTTTGGCTCTCCCAGTTTGCCTCTCCCAGTTTGGCTCTCCCAGTTTGCCTCTCCCAGTTTGGCTCTCCCAGTTTGCCTCTCCCAGTTTGGCTCTCCCAGTTTGCCTCTCCCAGTTTGCCTCTCCCAGTTTGGCTCTCCCAGTTTGCCTCTCCCAGTTTGCCTCTCCCAGTTTGGCTCTCCCAGTTTGCCTCTCCCAGTTTGCCTTTGCCAGTTTGCCTCTCCCAGTTTGCCTCTCCCAGTTTTCCTTTGCCAGTTTGCCTCTCCCAGTTTGGCTCTCCCAGTTTTCCTTTGCCAGTTTGGCTCTCCCAGTTTGGCTCTCCCAGTTTTTCTTTGCCAGTTTGCCTCTCCTAGTTTGCCTCTCCCAGTTTGCCTCTCCCAGTTTTCCTTTGCCTGTTTGCCTCTCCCAGTTTGCCTCTCCCAGTTTTCCTCTCCCAGTTTGCCTCTCCCAGTTTGGCTCTCCCAGTTTTCCTTTGCCTGTTTGCCTCTCCCAGTTTGCCTCTCCCAGTTTGCCTTTGCCAGTTTGCCTCTCCCAGTTTGCCTTTGCCAGTTTGCCTCTCCCAGTTTGCCTTTGCCAGTTTGCCTCTCCCAGTTTGCCTCTCCCAGTTTGCCTCTCCCAGTTTGCCTCTCCCAGTTTGCCTCTCCCAGTTTGCCTTTGCCAGTTTGCCTCTCCCAGTTTGCCTTTGCCAGTTTGCCTCTCCCAGTTTGCCTTTGCCAGTTTGCCTCTCCCAGTTTGCCTCTCCCAGTTTGCCTCTCCCAGTTTGGCTCTCCCAGTTTGCCTCTCCCAGTTTGGCTCTCCCAGTTTGCCTCTCCCAGTTTGCCTTTGCCAGTTTGCCTCTCCCAGTTTGGCTCTCCCAGTTTGCCTCTCCCAGTTTGGCTCTCCCAGTTTGCCTCTCCCAGTTTGGCTCTCCCAGTTTGCCTCTCCCAGTTTGCCTCTCCCAGTTTGCCTCTCCCAGTTTGCCTCTCCCAGTTTGCCTCTCCCAGTTTGCCTCTCCCAGTTTGCCTCTCCCAGTTTGCCTCTCCCAGTTTGCCTCTCCCAGTTTGCCTTTGCCAGTTTGCCTCTCCCAGTTTGCCTCTCCCAGTTTTCCTTTGCCAGTTTGCCTCTCCCAGTTTGGCTCTCCCAGTTTTCCTTTGCCAGTTTGCCTCTCCTAGTTTGCCTCTCCCAGTTTGCCTCTCCCAGTTTTCCTTTGCCTGTTTGCCTCTCCCAGTTTGCCTCTCCCAGTTTTCCTCTCCCAGTTTGCCTCTCCCAGTTTGGCTCTCCCAGTTTTCCTTTGCCTGTTTGCCTCTCCCAGTTTGCCTCTCCCAGTTTGCCTTTGCCAGTTTGCCTCTCCCAGTTTGCCTTTGCCAGTTTGCCTCTCCCAGTTTGCCTTTGCCAGTTTGCCTCTCCCAGTTTGCCTCTCCCAGTTTGCCTCTCCCAGTTTGCCTCTCCCAGTTTGCCTCTCCCAGTTTGCCTTTGCCAGTTTGCCTCTCCCAGTTTGCCTTTGCCAGTTTGCCTCTCCCAGTTTGCCTTTGCCAGTTTGCCTCTCCCAGTTTGCCTCTCCCAGTTTGCCTCTCCCAGTTTGCCTCTCCCAGTTTTCCTCTCCCAGTTTGCCTTTGCCAGTTTGCCTCTCCCAGTTTTCCTCTCCCAGTTTGCCTTTGCCAGTTTGCCTCTCCCAGTTTGGCTCTCCCAGTTTTCCTTTGCCAGTTTGGCTCTCCCAGTTTGCCTCTCCCAGTTTTCCTTTGCCAGTTTGGCTCTCCCAGTTTGCCTCTCCCAGTTTGGCTCTCCCAGTTTGCCTTTGCCTGTTTGGCTCTCCCAGTTTGCCTTTGCCAGTTTGGCTCTCCCAGTTTGCCTCTCCCAGTTTGCCTCTCCCAGTTTGCCTCTCCCAGTTTGGCTCTCCCAGTTTGCCTCTCCCAGTTTGGCTCTCCCAGTTTGCCTCTCCCAGTTTGCCTTTGCCAGTTTGCCTCTCCCAGTTTGGCTCTCCCAGTTTGCCTCTCCCAGTTTGGCTCTCCCAGTTTGCCTCTCCCAGTTTGGCTCTCCCAGTTTGCCTCTCCCAGTTTGGCTCTCCCAGTTTGCCTCTCCCAGTTTGCCTTTGCCAGTTTGCCTCTCCCAGTTTGCCTCTCCCAGTTTGCCTCTCCCAGTTTGGCTCTCCCAGTTTGCCTCTCCCAGTTTGCCTCTCCCAGTTTGTCTTTGCCAGCTTGCCTCTCCCAGTTTGCCTCTCCCAGTTTGTCTTTGCCAGTTTGCCTCTCCCAGTTTGCCTCTCCCAGTTTGCCTCTCCCAGTTTGTCTTTGCCAGTTTGCCTCTCCCAGTTTGCCTCTCCCAGTTTGTCTTTGCCAGTTTGCCTCTCCCAGTTTGTCTTTGCCAGTTTGCCTCTCCCAGTTTGCCTCTCCCAGTTTGTCTTTGCCAGTTTGCCTCTCCCAGTTTGCCTCTCCCAGTTTGTCTTTGCCAGTTTGCCTCTCCCAGTTTGCCTCTCCCAGTTTGCCTCTCCCAGTTTGCCTCTCCCAGTTTGCCTTTCCCAGTTTGCCTCTCCCAGTTTGCCTCTCCCAGTTTGCCTCTCCCAGTTTGCCTTTGCCAGTTTGCCTCTCCCAGTTTGCCTTTGCCAGTTTGCCTCTCCCAGTTTGCCTCTCCCAGTTTGCCTTTGCCAGTTTGCCTCTCCCAGTTTGCCTTTGCCAGTTTGCCTCTCCCAGTTTGCCTCTCCCAGTTTGCCTTTGCCAGTTTGCCTCTCCCAGTTTGCCTTTGCCAGTTTGCCTCTCCCAGTTTGCCTTTGCCAGTTTGCCTCTCCCAGTTTGCCTCTCCCAGTTTGCCTCTCCCAGTTTTCCTCTCCCAGTTTGCCTTTGCCAGTTTGCCTCTCCCAGTTTTCCTCTCCCAGTTTGCCTTTGCCAGTTTGCCTCTCCCAGTTTGGCTCTCCCAGTTTTCCTTTGCCAGTTTGGCTCTCCCAGTTTGCCTCTCCCAGTTTTCCTTTGCCAGTTTGGCTCTCCCAGTTTGCCTCTCCCAGTTTGGCTCTCCCAGTTTGCCTTTGCCTGTTTGGCTCTCCCAGTTTGCCTTTGCCAGTTTGGCTCTCCCAGTTTTCCTTTGCCAGTTTGGCTCTCCCAGTTTGCCTCTCCCAGTTTTCCTTTGCCAGTTTGGCTCTCCCAGTTTGCCTCTCCCAGTTTGGCTCTCCCAGTTTGCCTTTGCCTGTTTGTCTCTCCCAGTTTGCCTCTCCCAGTTTGCCTCTCCCAGTTTGCCTCTCCCAGTTTGCCTCTCCCAGTTTGGCTCTCCCAGTTTGCCTCTCCCAGTTTGGCTCTCCCAGTTTGCCTCTCCCAGTTTGCCTTTGCCAGTTTGCCTCTCCCAGTTTGGCTCTCCCAGTTTGCCTCTCCCAGTTTGGCTCTCCCAGTTTGCCTCTCCCAGTTTGCCTTTGCCAGTTTGCCTCTCCCAGTTTGCCTCTCCCAGTTTTCCTTTGCCAGTTTGCCTCTCCCAGTTTGGCTCTCCCAGTTTTCCTTTGCCAGTTTGCCTCTCCCAGTTTGCCTCTCCCAGTTTTCCTTTGCCTGTTTGCCTCTCCCAGTTTGCCTCTCCCAGTTTTCCTCTCCCAGTTTGCCTCTCCCAGTTTGGCTCTCCCAGTTTTCCTCTCCCAGTTTGCCTCTCCCAGTTTGCCTCTCCCAGTTTTCCTTTGCCTGTTTGCCTCTCCCAGTTTGCCTCTCCCAGTTTTCCTCTCCCAGTTTGCCTCTCCCAGTTTGGCTCTCCCAGTTTTCCTTTGCCTGTTTGCCTCTCCCAGTTTGCCTCTCCCAGTTTGCCTTTGCCAGTTTGCCTCTCCCAGTTTGCCTTTGCCAGTTTGCCTCTCCCAGTTTGCCTTTGCCAGTTTGCCTCTCCCAGTTTGCCTTTGCCAGTTTGCCTCTCCCAGTTTGCCTCTCCCAGTTTGCCTCTCCCAGTTTGCCTCTCCCAGTTTTCCTCTCCCAGTTTGCCTTTGCCAGTTTGCCTCTCCCAGTTTTCCTCTCCCAGTTTGCCTTTGCCAGTTTGCCTCTCCCAGTTTGGCTCTCCCAGTTTTCCTTTGCCAGTTTGGCTCTCCCAGTTTGCCTCTCCCAGTTTTCCTTTGCCAGTTTGGCTCTCCCAGTTTGCCTCTCCCAGTTTGGCTCTCCCAGTTTGCCTTTGCCTGTTTGTCTCTCCCAGTTTGCCTCTCCCAGTTTGCCTCTCCCAGTTTGCCTCTCCCAGTTTGCCTCTCCCAGTTTGGCTCTCCCAGTTTGCCTCTCCCAGTTTGGCTCTCCCAGTTTGCCTCTCCCAGTTTGCCTTTGCCAGTTTGCCTCTCCCAGTTTGGCTCTCCCAGTTTGCCTCTCCCAGTTTGGCTCTCCCAGTTTGCCTCTCCCAGTTTGCCTCTCCCAGTTTGGCTCTCCCAGTTTGCCTCTCCCAGTTTGCCTCTCCCAGTTTGGCTCTCCCAGTTTGCCTCTCCCAGTTTGCCTTTGCCAGTTTGCCTCTCCCAGTTTGCCTTTGCCAGTTTGCCTCTCCCAGTTTGCCTCTCCCAGTTTTCCTTTGCCAGTTTGCCTCTCCCAGTTTGGCTCTCCCAGTTTTCCTTTGCCAGTTTGGCTCTCCCAGTTTGGCTCTCCCAGTTTTCCTTTGCCAGTTTGCCTCTCCCAGTTTGCCTCTCCCAGTTTGCCTCTCCCAGTTTGCCTCTCCCAGTTTTCCTTTGCCTGTTTGCCTCTCCCAGTTTGCCTCTCCCAGTTTGCCTCTCCCAGTTTGCCTCTCCCAGTTTTCCTCTCCCAGTTTGCCTCTCCCAGTTTGGCTCTCCCAGTTTTCCTTTGCCTGTTTGCCTCTCCCAGTTTGCCTCTCCCAGTTTGCCTTTGCCAGTTTGTCTCTCCCAGTTTTCCTTTGCCTGTTTGCCTCTCCCAGTTTGCCTCTCCCAGTTTGCCTTTGCCAGTTTGTCTCTCCCAGTTTTCCTTTGCCAGTTTGGCTCTCCCAGTTTGGCTCTCCCAGTTTTCCTTTGCCAGTTTGGCTCTCCCAGTTTGCCTTTGCCAGTTTGCCTCTCCCAGTTTTCCTTTGCCAGTTTGGCTCTCCCAGTTTTCCTTTGCCTGTTTGCCTCTCCCAGTTTGCCTCTCCCAGTTTTCCTCTCCCAGTTTGCCTCTCCCAGTTTGCCTCTCCCAGTTTGCCTTTGCCAGTTTGTCTCTCCCAGTTTGCCTCTCCCAGTTTGCCTCTCCCAGTTTGCCTTTGCCAGTTTGCCTCTCCCAGTTTGCCTCTCCCAGTTTTCCTCTCCCAGTTTGCCTCTCCCAGTTTGCCTCTCCCAGTTTGCCTTTGCCAGTTTGTCTCTCCCAGTTTGCCTCTCCCAGTTTGCCTCTCCCAGTTTGCCTCTGCCAGTTTGCCTCTCCCAGTTTGCCTCTCCCAGTTTGCCTCTCCCAGTTTGCCTCTCCCAGTTTGCCTTTGCCAGTTTGCCTCTCCCAGTTTGCCTCTCCCAGTTTGCCTTTGCCAGTTTGGCTCTCCCAGTTTGCCTTTGCCAGTTTGCCTCTCCCAGTTTTCCTTTGCCAGTTTGGCTCTCCCAGTTTTCCTTTGCCTGTTTGCCTCTCCCAGTTTGCCTCTCCCAGTTTTCCTCTCCCAGTTTGCCTCTCCCAGTTTGCCTCTCCCAGTTTGCCTTTGCCAGTTTGTCTCTCCCAGTTTGCCTCTCCCAGTTTGCCTTTGCCAGTTTGCCTCTCCCAGTTTGCCTTTGCCAGTTTGCCTCTCCCAGTTTGCCTCTCCCAGTTTGCCTCTCCCAGTTTGCCTCTCCCAGTTTTCCTCTCCCAGTTTGCCTTTGCCAGTTTGCCTCTCCCAGTTTTCCTCTCCCAGTTTGCCTTTGCCAGTTTGCCTCTCCCAGTTTGGCTCTCCCAGTTTTCCTCTCCCAGTTTTCCTTTGCCAGTTTGGCTCTCCCAGTTTGCCTCTCCCAGTTTGGCTCTCCCAGTTTGCCTTTGCCTGTTTGGCTCTCCCAGTTTGCCTTTGCCAGTTTGGCTCTCCCAGTTTGCCTCTCCCAGTTTGCCTCTCCCAGTTTGCCTCTCCCAGTTTGGCTCTCCCAGTTTGCCTCTCCCAGTTTGGCTCTCCCAGTTTGCCTCTCCCAGTTTGCCTTTGCCAGTTTGCCTCTCCCAGTTTGGCTCTCCCAGTTTGCCTCTCCCAGTTTGGCTCTCCCAGTTTGCCTCTCCCAGTTTGGCTCTCCCAGTTTGCCTCTCCCAGTTTGCCTCTCCCAGTTTGGCTCTCCCAGTTTGCCTCTCCCAGTTTGCCTCTCCCAGTTTGGCTCTCCCAGTTTGCCTCTCCCAGTTTGCCTTTGCCAGTTTGCCTCTCCCAGTTTGGCTCTCCCAGTTTGCCTCTCCCAGTTTTCCTTTGCCAGTTTGCCTCTCCCAGTTTGGCTCTCCCAGTTTTCCTTTGCCAGTTTGGCTCTCCCAGTTTGGCTCTCCCAGTTTTCCTTTGCCAGTTTGCCTCTCCCAGTTTGCCTCTCCCAGTTTGCCTCTCCCAGTTTGGCTCTCCCAGTTTTCCTTTGCCAGTTTGGCTCTCCCAGTTTGGCTCTCCCAGTTTTCCTTTGCCAGTTTGCCTCTCCCAGTTTGCCTCTCCCAGTTTGCCTCTCCCAGTTTTCCTTTGCCTGTTTGCCTCTCCCAGTTTGCCTCTCCCAGTTTTCCTTTGCCTGTTTGCCTCTCCCAGTTTGCCTCTCCCAGTTTTCCTTTGCCTGTTTGCCTCTCCCAGTTTGGCTCTCCCAGTTTGCCTCTCCCAGTTTGCCTCTCCCAGTTTGCCTCTCCCAGTTTGGCTCTCCCAGTTTGCCTCTCCCAGTTTGCCTTTGCCAGTTTGCCTCTCCCAGTTTGGCTCTCCCAGTTTTCCTTTGCCAGTTTGCCTCTCCCAGTTTGCCTCTCCCAGTTTGCCTCTCCCAGTTTGCCTCTCCCAGTTTGCCTCTCCCAGTTTGCCTCTCCCAGTTTTCCTTTGCCTGTTTGCCTCTCCCAGTTTGCCTCTCCCAGTTTTCCTTTGCCTGTTTGCCTCTCCCAGTTTGCCTCTCCCAGTTTTCCTTTGCCTGTTTGCCTCTCCCAGTTTGCCTCTCCCAGTTTGCCTCTCCCAGTTTTCCTCTCCCAGTTTGCCTCTCCCAGTTTGGCTCTCCCAGTTTTCCTTTGCCTGTTTGCCTCTCCCAGTTTGCCTCTCCCAGTTTGCCTTTGCCAGTTTGTCTCTCCCAGTTTTCCTTTGCCAGTTTGGCTCTCCCAGTTTGGCTCTCCCAGTTTGGCTCTCCCAGTTTTCCTTTGCCAGTTTGGCTCTCCCAGTTTGCCTTTGCCAGTTTGCCTCTCCCAGTTTTCCTTTGCCAGTTTGGCTCTCCCAGTTTTCCTTTGCCAGTTTGCCTCTCCCAGTTTGGCTCTCCCAGTTTTCCTTTGCCAGTTTGGCTCTCCCAGTTTGCCTTTGCCAGTTTGCCTCTCCCAGTTTGCCTCTCCCAGTTTGCTTCTCCCAGTTTGCCTCTCCCAGTTTGCCTCTCCCAGTTTGCCTCTCCCAGTTTGCCTCTCCCAGTTTGCTTCTCCCAGTTTGCCTCTCCCAGTTTGCTTTTCCCAGTTTGGCTCTCCCAGTTTGCCTCTCCCAGTTTGCTTTTCCCAGTTTGCCTCTCCCAGTTTGCTTTTCCCAGTTTGGCTCTCCCAGTTTGCCTCTCCCAGTTTGCTTTTCCCAGTTTGCCTCTCCCAGTTTGCTTTTCCCAGTTTGGCTCTCCCAGTTTGCCTCTCCCAGTTTGCTTTTCCCAGTTTGCCTCTCCCAGTTTGCCTCTCCCAGTTTGCCTCTCCCAATTTGCTTTTCCCAGTTTGCTTCTCCCAGTTTGCTTCTCCCAGTTTGCCTCTCCCAGTTTGCTTTTCCCAGTTTGGCTCTCCCAGTTTGCCTCTCCCAGTTTGCTTTTCCCAGTTTGCCTCTCCCAGTTTGCTTCTCCCAGTTTGCTTCTCCCAGTTTGCTTCTCTCAGTTTGCTTTTCCCAGTTTGCTTTTCCCAGTTTGCTTCTCCCAGTTTGCTTCTCCCAGTTTGCCTCTCCCAGTTTGCTTTTCCCAGTTTGGCTCTCCCAGTTTGGCTCTCCCAGTTTGCTTTTCCCAGTTTGGCTCTCCCAGTTTGCCTCTCCCAGTTTGCTTTTCCCAGTTTGCCTCTCCCAGTTTGCTTCTCCCAGTTTGCTTCTCCCAGTTTGCTTCTCTCAGTTTGCTTTTCCCAGTTTGCTTTTCCCAGTTTGCTTCTCCCAGTTTGCTTCTCCCAGTTTGCCTCTCCCAGTTTGCTTTTCCCAGTTTGGCTCTCCCAGTTTGCCTCTCCCAGTTTGCTTTTCCCAGTTTGCCTCTCCCAGTTTGCTTTTCCCAGTTTGCCTCTCCCAGTTTGCCTCTCCCAGTTTGCTTCTCCCAGTTTGCTTCTCCCAGTTTGCCTCTCCCAGTTTGCCTCTCCCAGTTTGCCTCTCCCAGTTTGCTTTTCCCAGTTTGCTTCTCCCAGTTTGCTTCTCCCAGTTTGCTTCTCCCAGTTTGCTTCTCCCAGTTTGCTTTTCCCAGTTTGCTTCTCCCAGTTTGCCTCTCCCAGTTTGCTTTTCCCAGTTTGCTTCTCCCAGTTTGCCTCTCCCAGTTTGCTTTTCCCAGTTTGCTTCTCCCAGTTTGCTTCTCCCAGTTTGCTTCTCCCAGTTTGCTTCTCCCAGTTTGCTTTTCCCAGTTTGCTTCTCCCAGTTTGCTTCTCCCAGTTTGCCTCTCCCAGTTTGCCTCTCCCAGTTTGCCTCTCCCAGTTTGCCTCTCCCAGTTTGCTTCTCCCAGTTTGCCTCTCCCAGTTTGCTTTTCCCAGTTTGGCTCTCCCAGTTTGCCTCTCCCAGTTTGCTTTTCCCAGTTTGCCTCTCCCAGTTTGCTTTTCCCAGTTTGCCTCTCCCAGTTTGCTTCTCCCAGTTTGCCGCTCCCAGTTTGCCTCTCCCAGTTTGCCTCTCCCAGTTTGCCTCTCCCAGTTTGCTTTTCCCAGTTTGGCTCTCCCAGTTTGCCTCTCCCAGTTTGCTTTTCCCAGTTTGCCTCTCCCAGTTTGCCTCTCCCAGTTTGCCTCTCCCAGTTTGCTTTTCCCAGTTTGCCTCTCCCAGTTTGCTTTTCCCAGTTTGCCTCTCCCAGTTTGCCTCTCCCAGTTTGCTTTTCCCAGTTTGCTTCTCCCAGTTTGCCTCTCCCAGTTTGCCTCTCCCAGTTTGCCTCTCCCAGTTTCACTATCATTACAAGGTAACTGGTCCCTATTGGGTTTCCCTTACACAGAATTCTATGCAGATAATAATAATAATATATATAATAAATACATTCTGATTTGATTCCAACGTGTGAAAGTCGCCATCTGTCCCTCCCTCTCATTCTCTGCTTCTCAGCACAAAACAGAAGACCTGCCATTTA
Organism: Xenopus tropicalis; assembly: GCF_000004195.4. Lineage (NCBI taxonomy): Eukaryota > Metazoa > Chordata > Amphibia > Anura > Pipidae > Xenopus > Xenopus tropicalis. The sequence continues at coordinate 148,704,303 of NC_030682.2, read as the reverse complement.
ATACCCCTGTGAGTGGTTCCCACACATGTCACCATAAATACCCGCCTGGTCTCATTGCCAGCCTGGCGTCTCACTCACCCGGGAGAATCTCTTTAAAGGGGAACTCCGGCTTCTGTTAGAGAGCCCCACTCAGCACAGAAACCCCTAATACCCCTGTAATCTGTTCCTGCACACAGTAGGAATAAATACCATGTTTATATGCTGAAATCCAGCTGCAAAACTGTTCTACTCTTTCTGCATCATTGGAAATCCTGGCAGGGGAGGAGGGACTAAAACACTGATGTTACAATCTGTAACTACTTCCCCACAGCTTACAGACAGCCTGCAGGAACTACATAACCCACAATGCATTGCACTGGGATGTTCCTTCCCTAAGTGACATCACGTGTGCAGCAGGGGATTGTGGGATTGGGAGGATGCAGGCTGAAGGCAGGCTGGGGACAGATGGACATAGAATACGAGAGGGCATACCTCCCAACATTTGAAAAATGAAAAGAGGGACAAAAATTATTTGACCACGCCCCCTTTTGTGGTCACGCCCCAATTACCACACCCTATTTTAAAAAAAATACCCCTTTTATATAGATCAAATGGCGGGAGCAGACGAAAATGTGCTATACCCTCATACTGTACTGCCTAAGGAAAACAATATAGCAACTCCTACATATAAATACAAATATAGAGAGAAGGCAGTCAGCTATAAGTGAGTTATAACTATGTACCAGTTTTTCCCCCCATACACAGTAGCCCCCAATACACAGTAGCCCCCAATACACAGTAGCCCCCAATACACAGTAGCCCCCAATACACAGTGCCCCAATACACAGTAGCCACCACATACACAGTAGACCACCCCATACACAGTAGCCCGCCCCATACACAGTAGCCCCCCCATACACAGTAGCCCCCCCATACACAGTACCCCCATACACAGTACCATCCAACACACAGTACCATCCAATACACAGTAGCCCCCAATACCCAGTAGTCTCCCATACACAGCCCCCCCATACACAGTACCCCCCATACACAGTGCCCCCATACACAGTGCCCCCTATACACAGTGTCCCCCTATACACAGTAGCCCCCCATACACAGTGCCCCCATACACAGTGCCCCCTATACACAGTGTCCCCCTATACACAGTAGCCCCCCATACACAGTGCCCCTATACACAGTAGCCCCCAATACACAGTGCCCCAATACACAGTGCCCCAATACACAGTAGCCCCCAATACACAGTACCCCCATACACAGTACCATCCAATACACAGTAGCCCCCAATACACAGTAGTCTCCCATACACAGTGCCCCCAATACACAGTGCCCCTATACACAGTGCCCCAATACACAGTGTCCCCCTATCACAGTAGCCCCCTCTCACAGTAGCCCCCTATCACAGTAGCCCCCTATCACAGTAGCCCCCTATCACAGTACCTCCCATAGGCGCTCCGCCTTCGTTATGCCTCTCCTTGCGCTGCGCGACAGGCCCTTTTATAAGGTTGCGCCCCGTGCGTAATGACGTCACACCCACAGGCGCAACCTTATAAAAGGGACTGTCGCGCATCGCAAGGAGAGGCATAACGAAGCCGCAGACGAAGCAAGAACATCCGGCATAGCAAGCGCATCCCGCAATGCGGGACATTCATGGAACTATCCGGGACAGCGGGATGCGCCATAAAAAGCGGGACTGTCCCGCGAAAAGCGGGACAGTTGGGGGGTATGCGAGAGGGGGGGACAGAAGGACATAGAATATGAGAGGGGGGGCAGATGGACATAGAATATGAGAGGGGGGGGCAGATGGACATAGAATATGAGAGGGGGGGACAGATGGACATAGAATATGAGGGGGGGGACAGATGGACATAGAATATGAGGGGGGGGACAGATGGACATAGAATATGAGGGGGGGGGCAGATGGACATAGAATATGAGAGGGGGGGACAGATGGACATAGAATATGAGAGGGGGGGCAGATGGACATAGAATATGAGAGGGGGGGCAGATGGACATAGAATATGAGGGGGGGGACAGATGGACATAGAATATGAGAGGGGGGGACAGATGGACATAGAATATGAGAGGGGGGGGGACAGATGGACATAGAATATGAGGGGGGGGGGGACAGATGGACATAGAATATGAGGGGGGGGACAGATGGACATAGAATATGAGAGGGGGGGGGACAGATGGACATAGAATATGAGGGGGGGGGACAGATGGACATAGAATATGAGGGGGGGGGACAGATGGACATAGAATATGAGAGGGGGGGGGACAGATGGACATAGAATATGAGGGGGGGGGGGACAGATGGACATAGAATATGAGGGGGGGGGACAGATGGACATAGAATATGAGGGGGGGGACAGATGGACATAGAATATGAGGGGGGGGGACAGATGGACATAGAATATGAGGGGGGGGGACAGATGGACATAGAATATGAGGGGGGGGACAGATGGACATAGAATATGAGGGGGGGGACAGATGGACATAGAATATGAGGGGGGGGGCAGATGGACATAGAATATGAGAGGGGGGGACAGATGGACATAGAATATGAGAGGGGGGGACAGATGGACATAGAATATGAGAGGGGGGGGCAGATGGACATAGAATATGAGAGGGGGGGGCAGATGGACATAGAATATGAGAGGGGGGGACAGATGGACATAGAATATGAGAGGGGGGGGCAGATGGACATAGAATATGAGAGGGGGGGGCAGATGGACATAGAATATGAGAGGGGGGGGGACAGATGGACATAGAATATGAGGGGGGGGGACAGATGGACATAGAATATGAGGGGGGGGACAGATGGACATAGAATATGAGGGGGGGGGACAGATGGACATAGAATATGAGAGGGGGGGCAGATGGACATAGAATATGAGAGGGGGGGCAGATGGACATAGAATATGAGAGGGGGGGGGACAGATGGACATAGAATATGAGGGGGGGGGACAGATGGACATAGAATATGAGGGGGGGGGACAGATGGACATAGAATATGAGGGGGGGGACAGATGGACATAGAATATGAGAGGGGGGGACAGATGGACATAGAATATGAGAGGGGGGACCGATGGACATAGAATATGAGAGGGGGGGACAGATGGACAAAGAATATGAGAGGGGGGGACAGATGGACATAGAATATGAGGGGGGGGGGCAGATGGACATAGAATATGAGGGGGGGGGGCAGATGGACATAGAATATGAGAGGGGGGGACAGATGGACATAGAATATGAGAGGGGGGACAGATGGACATAGAATATGAGAGGGGGGGACAGATGGACATAGAATATGAGAGGGGGGGACAGATGGACATAGAATATGAGAGGGGGGGGACAGATGGACATAGAATATGAGAGGGGGGGACAGATGGACAAAGAATATGAGAGGGGGGGGACAGATGGACATAGAATATGAGAGGGGGGGGACAGATGGACATAGAATATGAGAGGGGGGGACAGATGGACAAAGAATATGAGAGGGGGGGACAGATGGACATAGAATATGAGAGGGGGGGGGACAGATGGACATAGAATATGAGGGGGGGGGGGACAGATGGACATAGAATATGAGGGGGGGGACAGATGGACATAGAATATGAGAGGGGGGGGGACAGATGGACATAGAATATGAGGGGGGGGGACAGATGGACATAGAATATGAGGGGGGGGGACAGATGGACATAGAATATGAGAGGGGGGGGGACAGATGGACATAGAATATGAGGGGGGGGGGACAGATGGACATAGAATATGAGGGGGGGGGACAGATGGACATAGAATATGAGGGGGGGGACAGATGGACATAGAATATGAGGGGGGGGACAGATGGACATAGAATATGAGGGGGGGGGACAGATGGACATAGAATATGAGGGGGGGGACAGATGGACATAGAATATGAGGGGGGGGACAGATGGACATAGAATATGAGGGGGGGGGGCAGATGGACATAGAATATGAGAGGGGGGACAGATGGACATAGAATATGAGAGGGGGGGACAGATGGACATAGAATATGAGAGGGGGGGGCAGATGGACATAGAATATGAGAGGGGGGGGCAGATGGACATAGAATATGAGAGGGGGGGACAGATGGACATAGAATATGAGAGGGGGGGACAGATGGACATAGAATATGAGAGGGGGGGGCAGATGGACATAGAATATGAGAGGGGGGGACAGATGGACATAGAATATGAGAGGGGGGGGCAGATGGACATAGAATATGAGAGGGGGGGCAGATGGACATAGAATATGAGAGGGGGGGGGGACAGATGGACATAGAATATGAGGGGGGGGGACAGATGGACATAGAATATGAGGGGGGGGGACAGATGGACATAGAATATGAGGGGGGGGGACAGATGGACATAGAATATGAGAGGGGGGGCAGATGGACATAGAATATGAGAGGGGGGGCAGATGGACATAGAATATGAGAGGGGGGGGGACAGATGGACATAGAATATGAGGGGGGGGACAGATGGACATAGAATATGAGGGGGGGGACAGATGGACATAGAATATGAAGGGGGGGGACAGATGGACATAGAATATGAGAGGGGGGGACAGATGGACATAGAATATGAGAGGGGGGGACAGATGGACATAGAATATGAGAGGGGGGGACAGATGGACATAGAATATGAGAGGGGGGGACAGATGGACATAGAATATGAGAGGGGGGGACAGATGGACATAGAATATGAGAGGGGGGGGCAGATGGACATAGAATATGAGAGGGGGGGCAGATGGACATAGAATATGAGAGGGGGGGGGACAGATGGACATAGAATATGAGGGGGGGGGACAGATGGACATAGAATATGAGGGGGGGGGACAGATGGACATAGAATATGAGAGGGGGGGACAGATGGACATAGAATATGAGAGGGGGGGCAGATGGACATAGAATATGAGAGGGGGGGGGACAGATGGACATAGAATATGAGAGGGGGGGCAGATGGACATAGAATATGAGAGGGGGGGCAGATGGACATAGAATATGAGAGGGGGGGCAGATGGACATAGAATATGAGAGGGGGGGGCAGATGGACATAGAATATGAGGGGGGGGGCAGATGGACATAGAATATGAGAGGGGGGGCAGATGGACATAGAATATGAGAGGGGGGCAGATGGACATAGAATATGAGAGGGGGGGCAGATGGACATAGAATATGAGAGGGGGGGCAGATGGACATAGAATATGAGAGGGGGGGGCAGATGGACCATAGAATATGAGAGGGGGGCAGATGGACATAGAATATGAGAGGGGGGGCAGATGGACATAGAATATGAGAGGGGGGGGCAGATGGACATAGAATATGAGAGGGGGGGGACAGATGGACATAGAATATGAGAGGGGGGGCAGATGGACATAGAATATGAGAGGGGGGGGCAGATGGACATAGAATATGAGAGGGGGGGGGCAGATGGACATAGAATATGAGGGGGGGGGACAGATGGACATAGAATATGAGAGGGGGGGCAGATGGACATAGAATATGAGAGGGGGGCAATGGACATAGAATAATGAGGGGGGGGGACAGATGGACCATAGAATATGAGAGGGGGGGCAGATGGACATAGAATATGAGAGGGGGGGCAGATGGACATAGAATATGAGAGGGGGGGACAGATGGACATAGAATATGAGGGGGGGGACAGATGGACATAGAATATGAGGGGGGGGACAGATGGACATAGAATATGAGGGGGGGGGACAGATGGACATTAGAATATGAGAGGGGGGGCAGATGGACATAGAATATGAGAGGGGGGACAGATGGACAATAGAATATGAGGGGGGGGACAGATGGACATAGAATATGAGAGGGGGGGACAGATGGACATAGAATATGAGGGGGGGGGGACAGATGGACATAGAATATGAGGGGGGGGGGCAGATGGACATAGAATATGAGAGGGGGGGACAGATGGACATAGAATATGAGAGGGGGGACAGATGGACATAGAATATGAGAGGGGGGGACAGATGGACATAGAATATGAGAGGGGGGGACAGATGGACATAGAATATGAGAGGGGGGGGACAGATGGACATAGAATATGAGAGGGGGGGACAGATGGACAAAGAATATGAGAGGGGGGGGACAGATGGACATAGAATATGAGAGGGGGGGGACAGATGGACATAGAATATGAGAGGGGGGGACAGATGGACAAAGAATATGAGAGGGGGGGGACAGATGGACATAGAATATGAGAGGGGGGGGACAGATGGACATAGAATATGAGAGGGGGGGACAGATGGACAAAGAATATGAGAGGGGGGGACAGATGGACATAGAATATGAGAGGGGGGGACAGATGGACAAAGAATATGAGAGGGGGGGACAGATGGACATAGAATATGAGAGGGGGGGACAGATGGACATAGAATATGAGAGGGGGGGGGGGACAGATGGACATAGAATATGAGAGGGGGGGACAGATGGACATAGAATATGAGAGGGGGGGGGACAGATGGACATAGAATATGAGAGGGGGGGGACAGATTGTGACATTTTCAGTCGGAATGACAGCAGAAACAGATCTGAATATAATAATGAAGCTCCAATTAATGATGTGGCAGAAAGTTAATTAAGGCTGCAGTGTAATTACAAGTTTAACCCCTTATTGACTATAGAACAGACACAGGCAGGCTGGAATGGCTATAGCACATAGGGGCACTTATGGCTGAGCCCCTGGCAGATCCACCAGTAGGGAAACCCCAGGTAACACCAATAAGGATATGGCTCTGAAGTGAGAGGCTGTGAGACGTGTCCTCTCTGTGTAAAAATGTTTATATCTAATAAGATTATTATTAACATGTATATAAATAAATGTATAGTGACCGGTTAAGCTGGGAACTGAATAGCAGCTCTGATCTTCCCCCAGTGTTATTGGACAGCAGATGAGGAGCCAGCCAATCCCGTGTGTCCCTTTCAGCACCATGAACAGCTCCCTGGAAGCCTGACTGCCCCGCAGCTCATATAGCGAGGGTCTCCGAACAGGAGTTAGAGGCCCCCATAGCTCCGCTATACTCCTTCCCCTCACTCCAGCTTGCCTTACTATACACACTATCTTACTCCTACCCCCTATCACAATCCTGCCTTACTATACACACTGCACCACCACTGCAGCTCCAACCCCCTGCCTAACTATACACACTATCCCACAATTACTGCCCCTTTCCCTGATGCTAATTTGTCCCATTATACACACTATCCCACAATTACATGTTCTCCTTACTATACACACTATCTTACTCCTACCCCCTATCAGAATCTTGCCTTACTATACACACTCAACAGCCCCTTCCCAATGCTAGTCTGCCCTCCTATATAAAATATCTTACAGTTACAGCTTATTTCCCTGACACCATCCTGGTTTACTCTATACACATGAACTTAACATAATAACAAACAGAACAGTTATTGACCCTTTGCCTGGCACCATCTTGCCTGACAATACAGGTATCAGACCCCTTATCCGGAAACCCATTATCCAGAAAGTTCCGAATTACGGAAAGGCCATCTCCCATAGACTCCATTGTAATCAAATAATTCACATTTTTAAAAATGATTCCCTTTTCTCTGTAATAATAAAACAGTACCTGTACTTGATCCCAACTAAGATATAATTACCCCTTATTGGGGGCAGAACAGCCCTATTGGGTTTATTTAATGGTTAAATGATTCCCTTTTCTCTGTAATAATAAAACAGTACCTGTACTTGATCCCAACTAAGATATAATTACCCCTTATTGGGGGCAGAACAGCCCTATTGGGTTTATTTAATGGTTAAATGATTCCCTTTTCTCTGTAATAATAAAACAGTACCTGTACTTGATCCCAACTAAGATATAATTACCCCTTATTGGGGGCAGAACAGCCCTATTGGGTTTATTTCATGGTTAAATGATTCCCTTTTCTCTGTAATAATAAAACAGTACCTGTACTTGATCCCAACTAAGATATAATTACCCCTTATTGGGGGCAGAACAGCCCTATTGGGTTTATTTCATGGTTAAATGATTCCCTTTTCTCTGTAATAATAAAACAGTACCTGTACTTGATCCCAACTAAGATATAATTACCCCTTATTGGGGCAGAACAGCCCTATTGGGTTTATTTAATGGTTAAATGATTCCCTTTTCTCTGTAATAATAAAACAGTACCTGTACTTGATCCCAACTAAGATATAATTACCCCTTATTGGGGCAGAACAGCCCTATTGGGTTTATTTAATGGTTAAATGATTCCCTTTTCTCTGTAATAATAAAACAGTACCTGTACTTGTTCCCAACTAAGATATAATTACCCCTTATTGGGGCAGAACAGCCCTATTGGGTTTATTTAATGGTTAAATGATTCCCTTTTCTCTGTAATAATAAAACAGTACCTGTACTTGATCCCAACTAAGATATAATTACCCCTTATTGGGGCAGAACAGCCCTATTGGGTTTATTTAATGGTTAAATGATTCCCTTTTCTCTGTAATAATAAAACAGTACCTGTACTTGATCCCAACTAAGATATAATTACCCCTTATTGGGGGCAGAACAGCCCTATTGGGTTTAATTACTCTTTCAATTATTTTTTTAGTAGACTTAAGGTAGGAAAGACCCCTTATCTGGAAAACCCCAGGTCCCGAGCATTCTGGATAAGGGGTCCCATACCTGTATATACATTATTTTGCAGTTGCTGACCCCACCTTGCCTGACTATACACCCTTGCCCACACTTACGACCCCATAGGCCCCTGCCTGACCCGCCTTGCCCCCCCATATAAGAGCACAATACTGACTCTGGGAATACAGAATACAAGTGAATGGAATATTCAGGTCATGCCCCCCCTCCTATTCTCAGAGAGATGTCAGGGATTGGATGAATGACCCAGGCTGCTGTATCCAATCCCAATGTGTCAGACAGGGAACATACGGGGGGTCGGGGGGCTGCTAGTGACGAGGGGGTGACATCTATTTACTGAGAGGCAATAAAATGAGCAGCTAGTGTGACACGCACAGCAGGAAGGAAGTTCCCCGGATCTGACCATATATGGGCTTCCTGCTTCCTGCTCCAATCAGAACCCAACGTAGGAATAAGAGCGATGGAGCTGCCAGTCACTGATACACTGCCATATGTGGGAATCACATGGAACCGGGGGGGTGGGGGTCTCTGTACAGACGGACAATTCCACTAATTAACAGAAGCAATTATAGCAACGCTTGATAATTACTGCAAAAAACTGTTTTAATTTAATTGTCGGGGTATTCATGGATTTATACATACAGTACACTGATTATCTTTGCATTTTATATCTTTATTGTAGGAAGCAATAAGCTGTATTTATTTAGTACGGGGGTAGCACCCTGGGGGGCTGGAGAAAAAACTCTCTTATAGGACAAGGCAACCCAGAATTTAATTTGTTGCCGTATAAAAGAAAACAGAATTCTATGCAACTTTGCAATATACAATGGTTTTTGAGTTATTTGTATATATAATTGCTATTAGACACTGTGTTTGTCTATTCCTATTCCCTGCCCTGGGGGCTCTGACTGAAACAATGTAACACAAGGAGCAGCCTGACAGACCTGACTCGCTGGGGGAGACTGACCTTTGCAACATTGTCTATTAAAAAAATTATTTCAAGTGTAATTAAACCCAATAGGATTGTTCTGCCCCAATAAGGGGTAATTATATCTTAGTTGGGATCAAGTACAGGTACTGTTTTATTATTACAGAGAAAAGGGAATCATTTACCCATTAAATAAACTCAATAGGGCTGTTCTGCCCCCAATAAGGGGTAATTATATCTTAGTTGGGATCAAGTACAGGTACTGTTTTATTATTACAGAGAAAAGGGAATCATTTAACCATTAAATAAACCCAATAGGGCTGTTCTGCCCCCAATAAGGGGTAATTATATCTTAGGTGGGATCAAGTACAGGTACTGTTTTATTATTACAGAGAAAAGGGAATCATTTAACCATTAAATAAACCCAATAGGGCTGTTCTGCCCCAATAAGGGGTAATTATATCTTAGTTGGGATCAAGTACAGGTACTGTTTTATTATTACAGAGAAAAGGGAATCATTTAACCATGAAATAAACCCAATAGGGCTGTTCTGCCCCCAATAAGGGGTAATTATATCTTAGTTGGGATCAAGTACAGGTACTGTTTTATTATTACAGAGAAAAGGGAATCATTTTAAAAAAATTTAATTATTTGCTTATAATGGAGTCTATGGGAGATGGTCTTCCTGATGGGTTCCCGGATAATGGATCTCATACCTGTCAAGACTTTTAGAGATTAAATAGACACTTATTTAGAGCTAATTTGTTCTTTATTGGTGCCCAACTCTATTAATTAGGAACAGCCTAATGCTTAATGTTATGTGCTGTTCCCTGAAAAGACACAGAAGGTTTCCATCATGTGCGGCTGATCAGGGGGCGCCTGGATGTTCCTTTATCCGCCATCTGGGGGAAACTTATGCCGCTTATAATAGAAAACACATTCTGGTAGAAGCTTCAGAAGAACTTGCAATTCCAATGGCAAATCCCGGTGCTATTTAAAGCAAGGGGACATCAGTGGGACGTTGGCAGCTCTCTCCCATCCCAGCGCCCATAGAGAAGTCTGCGCTTTTCCTCCGTGACGTGGGTGTAATTGAGAAAACTTCCTGCATTTCGGAGGCTAATTGCTCCTTTGCACGTGCTCTTGGCATTTCATTCTGCACAATTTCTAATGATAGGGTAAGTTCTATAAATACATTCCAGGAATAAGAGAAGAATGTGTTCTGAGCTCAGTTGGGAGGCTCAATGGTTCGGGGCACAAGTGGTGTTTAGCCTGAGATTCTGCTCAACGTTCAGTCATATAAAGACACAATAATGACTATGTTGCCATCACATACGCTTTACAGTGTTCTTCTCCCGCAGTTTCCTCCGTATCAATCCGATTGCGCTCTCAAGTTTTCAATACATTTCCCTTCCGGCGCTGGTTTTTGGCCTGAGAAATATTTCTATCTATAACTTACTTAGTGGGGCTCATTTACCAACGCATCGCTGTAATAGTCGCAGAGGCAAAACTTTTGCCCTGCGCATAACCATAGTTAACAGTATAGCGCAAACACGGTCGCTTAAAGTTTCATGCGCTAGTTTTGATGCAAACTGCTGCGCCATACGAACATGCGCATATGGGGGCTCATTTATCAATGCATCGCAGCACACAAACTGACGCAATTATGCTTATGCGCCTTTTGTGCGCACACACAATTGCATATGCATTACATTGCGTCGGTTCATTTATTTTTCCGCCAGTTCTTTTCATGCGCATGTCGCAAATACTGGGCAATAATGTTGCAAGCAACTACATGTTTTTTGGGGGTGTGGCTATGGGCATGTTTTAAGTGCCCGATTTTTGAGCAAGTGCGCCCTTTGCGCCTATATATGTGCTATTTGCGCGTATATAGGGGCAGATTTGCGCAGGCACGGCTGCACTGAAATCTTTACGCCTGTTCATTTGTAGCGTATTTCTGACTGCGCGTTCTTCACCATTTGCGCTAGTATATTCGCAGATTTGAGCTACAATAAATATATAAATATATAAAAATATAATTGTTCATTTGTTTACAATGTTTTAATAACATTTACCCTTTTTTAACTTCTCAGTTGGTGAAACAAGATATGAAAGGCTCCATCACATTAACAAGGGAAACTGCCTTTATAGATAAGAACAAAGGGTAAATGTTATTAAAACATTGTAAACAAATGAACAATTATATTTTTATAATAATGCTAATAAACATATCATAAATTTGAGAAACATTAACATGATTTATTAATGACATACCTAAATTAGTTTATTGTAGCGCAAATCTGCAAATACACTAGCGCAAATGGTGAAGAACGCGCAGTCAGAACTACGCCATAAACAGGCGTAAAGATTTCAATGCAGCCGTGCCCACGCAAATCTGCCCATATATACGCGCAAATAGCACATATATAGGCGCAAAGGGCGCTCTTGCTCAGAAATAGGGGACTTAAAACACGCCCCTAGCCACACCCCCAAAAAACTTAGTTGCTTGTGACATTATTGCCCAGTATTTGCGACATGCACATGAAAAGAACTGGCGGAAAAATAAATGAACCGACGCAATGTAACGCATATGCAATTGCGTGTGCGCACAAAATGGCGCATAAGCATAATTGCGTTGGTTTGTGTGCTGCGATGCATTGATAAATGAGCCCCAGTGGGTGTAGAAATGCCCTGCTTGCAGTTGTGTTATATTTCACAATTTCACAATATTTAGGTTTGTAAGTAGGAACACAACTAGGGGTATCTATTTGGTGTTGAGATATTACACTTGGGTGCTTTTGGATCCAGTTTGGGGGATTATCATTCAGGGGCAGTTAATAATAGCCTTGGGCAGCAGCAATAAACCGCTGAAGGTTTGTTTTCAATAATGGTTGTGAGAGTACTAGTTCTGCTGTGTATGTTGTGTATTGTACGTGGGTCCCACATACCTGCTCTGTCACACTGAAACCTTGTCTGTCATCGGTGCTTATCCTATCAAAGCCTCCCCCACCTCCCTGTGTCATTTGTGCCCACACTTGTGCGTTACGTGTGCGATTTATCTCCTACTTAAGATTTCACGCTAATTTGTCACCGGCGATGACTTGTGTTCCGACGTAATACGTCTGCGAGCATGCTGGGAGTGTTTGTAGCAGGGGAATATGTGAAATAGACATTCTATGTAACTTGTCTGCCTTTTGTTTTCTTTGTGTAGTTTTTGAATGATTAACTTTTCTATTTTGCCAATTTGGACTGGGACGTAATATCTGTAATTGGATAGAGAACTGGCTGAAGGATAGATTACACAGAGTGGGGGGAATGGAACATTTTCTAATTGGGCCAGTGTGGTTAGTGGAGTACCGCAGGGGTCAGTCCTTGGTCCTTTGCTTTTTAACTTGTTTATTAATGCCCTGGAGGGGGGCATAGACAGTACTGTTTCTATTTTTGCTGATGACACAAAATTGTGCAAAACTATAAGTTCCATGCAGGATGTGCCGCTTTGCAGAGCGATTTGTCTGGGAAACTGGGCAGCAAACTGGGAAATGAGATTCAATGTTGATAAGTGCAAAGTTATGCATTTTGGTAGGAATAATATAAACGCGAACTATCTACTGAATGGGAGTGTGTTGGGGGGATCCTTAATGGAGAAGGATCTAGGGGTTTTTGTAGATAACAAGTTGTCTAATGCCAGGCAGTGTCATTCTGTGGCTACTAAAGCAAATAAAGTGCTGTCTTGTATAAAAAGGGCATTGACTGAAGGGATGAGAACATAATTTTGCCCCTTTATAGGTCCCTGGTAAGGCCTCACCTTGAGTATGGGGGCAGTAACAGTGAGTATGGGGGGCAGTAACAGTGAGTATGGGGGGCAGTTTGGGGTTGGGGTTGTTTTCTCTGGAAAAGAGGCGCTTGCGAGGGGACATGATTATTCTGTACAAGTACATTAGAGGGGATTATAGGCAGATGGGGGATGTTCTTTTTTCCCACAAAAAGGATCAGCGTGCCAGAGGCCCCCCCTTTAGATTAGAGGAACGGAACTTTCATTTGAAGCAGCGTAGGGGGTTCCTCACGGTGAGGGCAGTGAGGGGGTTGGGGAATGCCCTGCCGGGGGATGTTGGGTAGGGGGTTCCTCACGGTGAGGGCAGTGAGGGGGTTGGGGAATGCCCTGCCGGGGGATGTTGGGTAGGGGGTTCCTCACGGTGAGGGCAGTGAGGGGGTTGGGGAATGCCCTGCCGGGGGATGTTGGGTAGGGGGTTCCTCACGGTGAGGGCAGTGAGGGGGTTGGGGAATGCCCTGCCGGGGGATGTTGGGTAGGGGGTTCCTCACGGTGAGGGCAGTGAGGGGGTTGGGGAATGCCCTGCCAGGGGATGTTGGGTAGGGGGTTCTTCACAGTGAGCGCCGTGAGGTTGGGGAATGCATCTAATTGGTTGCTATGGGTTCATGCTCCTGGGCAAGTGTATTGCCTTTTATTACATCTTGGGGTAAGAGAACCATTATAGTTACCTTCCTACCTTATGTACCACTAGGGGAACCCCACCTTACATCATTGTACTAATGGGCATCCCTATCCCACCCAGAGGCCACACCTACAGTATACCCGGATGAGTTACACTACTTTCTCATTAAAGCTTACAAAGACCAACCATTAATTAAGGGGAAAATTGCTTCAGTGGTAACCGCCTTTGGGATTCCCAAGTTGAGTCCCCTGTATGTAGATACTTAGCCACAGCTCACTGTGTTGGCTTGGTTAATTTTAATTTTGCTACAGTAGCATCTGCCTAGAGACAACATCATTTCTCTGGTATGATTAAGAGTAAAGTCACAGTGACAGATATTGATATAAGGCAGATAAGTCTAAAATAAAAAGAGAAATGAAGGAAAGAGTAATGTACGGCGAATTACTGAAGGGAATACAGGGAGAACAGCTGATGTGGGATACAATGGGATAGATACTGTAGAAGTACAGGGGTGAGGGTTACATTTATATAAACATAAAGGATAGGAGGGGGCAGGAGAGATGTAGAAAAGTAGTGAGTTATAATATGAGCACAACAAAATGAACATAACATTTGTCAAGATAAGAGTAGGTCTTTGCTAAAAAATGAAGCTTTTGCTCTACTGAACCTATAAATAACAGCACAGGAGGCGCCCTACAGACTTGCTGTGATGGTATAGGCTCAGCTTCTTATGCTTATTACACCCAATGCATAGCTGCTCAGTCCTACATTAACTATATGTGAAGGCTCTGGACCCAGTAGTGAGGTAAGGTCATGTATTATGAAGGTCTTCCTAGACCTTCCTTCCGAGTCCCACACAAAGCATGAAAGATTTCAGAATTACTCCGTTCCAGAGCCCATGGGGTAAAACAGAGACAGGCATCATCAGCCAATTCTTCCCAAAGATGCTCATCAACCACCAAATCACTTTTACTGGACACCTATTCTCACTAGGGCAGCAGATGTCAACCTTTGAAGTTCATGCCTCATTTGAAGGTCCAGCCTTTGGCCAAGGCACCCCTTGAAGGTCCAGCCAATGTTCAGTACTTATTTATTAGCTATGGGGCCCCTGACTAGTGGCTGGACCTTCAAGGGATGCCTTGGCCAAAGGCTGGACCTACCAGTGGGGCATGAACTTGAAAGGTATAGTTGTGTTTCATTCATTTTGTAAAATTGGTAAGAATATCTAAGACAGCAAATATATATTCACCCCAAATCTCAGCCTAACTGACCTTCAAGCTGGCCTTTGAGGTGTATGTACTGTAGGAGGGCATATGGGCAGTTTCCCCAGCATTAGCACCTACTGTCACTATTTCAAGACCATCAGGGCCACATTGTTTGGGAACCCTTGCACTGGAGGGCTATACCAGGTGCACAATATTTACTCCTTTCAAGAGAAGTTAATCCCATCATTGTTTGCTATTTCACCCAGTTTCAAGGGGAAGTGAACCCCCTCATTGTTTTCAGTTTCACCCAGTTTCAAGGGGAAGTTAATTCCATATTTTTTTCTCTATTTCACCCAGTTTCAATTCCATCATTTCCAAAAATGTGGCCGCTGGAGCACTTCCTGTTTGGGAAAAATAAAGAGGATTCATGGAAAAGAATTTCTGTTTAAACTCAAATTTTTCAAGTTTTAATGATACCTTCAGGGTTTTTTTAATGTAAACTCGAATTTTTTGTATGTATGATTGCAGCATTATTGTGACTAGTGATGAGCGAATCTGTCCCGTTTCGCTTCTCCATAAAATTCACAAAACGGTAATAATTTGCTAAACGGCGAATAATTCGCGAAACGCATTTGTCGCCCAATTTTTTTTGTCGCCCGAGTTTTTTTTTTGTTGCCCGCACCTATTTTGATGTGCCTGTGCCCAATTTTGACACGGCCGAGCCTATTTTGACGTGCCCACGACTTTTTTTTGACGCACAATGAAATTTCCCATGACAAATTTTCACAGAAGTTTCACGAAACAATTCACTAATGGCGAAATGCGGAAATTCGCTGCGAATCCATGCCTGGCCGAAAAATTCGCTCATCACTAATTGTGACATTTTATAAATACAACAATGATCAAGTTTAATTCGAATTTATACCATGTTGTGTATAATATGACTTTCAAGGGCAAAAAAATGAATTTTAGTAAATCTGCCCCTAAACGTGTGTGTTGGCCACCATGTGGTTAAACGATCTGGACATTTTATTGGTTTTGTGCTAAAATGTCTCCAACTCAGGCTCAATATAAAATCGCTGATTTTAGTGTTTTTTTTATATATATTTTCCCTTAAGTTGTCTCAGTTCCTACATGATAAATACATATTTGGAAATGAATGCACATGGGACACATTGTAATTATATTTTTTTTGCTGATCAGAGAAACCATTCATCAGAGGTGCCCCCCCCCCGCCTGTGCTTCCGGCTTGGGGAATCCATGCTTGAGTGCTAAATAGGAACATATTGCTGTTCCACAAGCCTCTGTGCCCTAGATTAAGGGAAGAAGCTTCTACCAAATAAGGGCTTCCTTTCCTGCCGGTGACGTGGGCGCTGCCGCTCTCGCCCATTCTCTCCCCACGAGCCTTTTATGTCCTTTCAGGCGAGCGAGGAGCCTGTGCCAAGCTGTGCCTCTAGCTCTGCCCTCCTCCAATACAGAGATGTCAGCATCACTTGATTGCTATTGAGATACAGAGCCGTCTCTATTCACACCTTAATAAGTATTTGTATCCAGCTGGCTGTCGGCATCCACTCAGTACATACAGATCACAGAGGGATTAACCCTGTCAATTCTGCATTTCACCTATGTTGAGTCTTTATTACAGATTTCCATTATATGTTTATGTTATAAATATAAATATAGAATACTACAGTTCCTAGAATTCACTTGCAATATGTTAGAATGACATTTTCTGTGTGTGATCTCCCTCTTATATACATATCATGTAAAGTTATCATCAGCAAGGTATTATATGGACCTACACCACCAGTGGCCAGGGTCAGACTGAGGGGTGCAGGGCCCACCAGTGCTTCCACCCCAGTAGCCCCGACACCCACAAAGGGGTCCCTGTCTTCCTGGACCCCCCCGGCAGAAAGTATAGTTACTTTCAGGTGCGCCGAGTGAGCTGGCATAAGCTCTATGGATCAGGTCTGGGCCGGAGGGGCCCACCAGGTTTTTTTCCCAGTGCCCCACCAGCCCAGTCCGACCCTGCCAGTTGATGTAACTATAGAACAGCGGTTCTCAACCTGTGGGTCGGGATCCCTTTGGGGTTGAACAACTCTTTCACAGGGATTGCCAAAGACCATCGGAAAACACATATTTCCGATGGTCTTAGGAACCGAGACACAGCTCCACTATGGTTGGGGGTCACCACAACATAAGGAACTGTATTAAAGGGTCACGGCATAAGGAAGGTTGAGAACCACTGCTATAGAGGAAGCAGACCCCATGGTCGTAGGAGGGCCTGAGGGACAGGAGGGCCAGACCACGGGGTCTGCTTCCTCTATAGTAATAGAAATTCTCCCTCCCCAGGCACCCTATTACCTGACAGAGTGCGGGGAGCAGGAGACGCAAGTAGCAAGGTGAGAGGGTAGTGGTGGGCAGGACCAGGAAGAGGCAGATGTGCATACCAGGCCCCTCAAAGGATTCTTCTTTTCTGAGATTTCCTATTTGTCCAAGAGGCTAAAAATCCGAATCCGACATTTCTCCAGCTAAAACTTGCCAAGATCATGTAAAAGTCAATGGCAGATGTCCCTTCCCTGGAGGATCCTTCTTTTGCTTTGAGACTTCAGAGGCTTCAGATTTTTTTGTTGTTTTGTGCGACAATTCGAAAAGGTATTGACTCATTATGCCCCATCATGTTAATCTACTTAAATAGATCTTATAACATTTTTGTTTTGTTGACATGTATGTTCTGGATTCTTGTGTCCCTACCCATCAGCATGTAAATGTGGGGTTGGCTAGAAACACACTGGGGCAATAAGGAGTAACCCCCAGGCAGAGTTGCACAGGGAATAGTAGATACACCAGATAGAGATAGTTCTAAGAATATAACTAGGGTTAGGCCTTCTCTACCTCCACCCTACCCTTACCTGCACTGTGTCAGAATCTTAGAAGGAAAAGGTTTGGGCAGAGGAGAAATTTACTATGAGGGGTTCCTGTACCAAGATACTGTATAACCCATACACAGAAGGATATATAATAACATGGCCAATGTTTGCCTAGTCAAAGTTCCCCTCAATATTTAGACCGCATTAGACAAAAAAGTAAAATAAGAAAGCCTGGTTGTTAAGGGTGACTCAGGCTTACCTTATGTAACCCCATGTAACCCCCATAGGGAACATAAGATGTTATTACTGGAATATAAAAAGCTAAAATGAATTTGGTTCTGCACATTTCAGATTGGAGACCTTGTGGTGCTGCATTAAGTGGAAATACTTTAAAGCAGAGTTCAATATGGTCTGAATAAAGTGATTAGGTAATTGAGGGGTGCTGAGTGCTACCAATGAGCTCGGACTCTCCATGCCTAGAGCATTTCCAGTAGATAATAAAAAGCCTTGGTGTTTTCTATAGTTCTGTGGGCTTTTATGTTTCATTCGTTTCTA
Source organism: Xenopus tropicalis (assembly GCF_000004195.4). Taxonomy (NCBI): domain Eukaryota; kingdom Metazoa; phylum Chordata; class Amphibia; order Anura; family Pipidae; genus Xenopus; species Xenopus tropicalis. Next base: position 148,685,621 of record NC_030682.2, on the reverse strand, counting down.
TTTATTTTGTGCTGAATAAGTGACATTCACAGCAGTTTCTAGATAATAATTTGTTAAAATGTAAACGTTAAACACAAAACTGTTTATTTAAAGAGGGAACAAGTGTTCACCCCCCCACTAGTAACATTTTTGCTCTTCAGCTTCGTATTGGGCGTTTGGGTCAAGAAGAATCATTCTCTTGCTGGGCGTATCTGGGTTGAATATGATCAATAATCCTTCTATACTTTTGTGCAAAATTCTTCATCCTATGATGATCCTTTTCTGTATCCTCTACCATTTCTAAATCTGTCTTCTTGCTCCTTGGCCTGATGTCCAAATTTGTCTAGAGGGGCTACAAATTTCTTAGCTGGGCATTTTCAACATCATTTTCCTGTTCTTTTCCTCACTCCTCCTTTCCATTTCTCTCTATTCACACAACGTCTGTAAAATTCTGCTTGCCAGGGAGAACTATTGTATAATAAAGTCTTTCTGATGCCTTATTCCTTAGAAGACCTTTCCAAGAGCATCCATTGACATTAAAGATAAAGGGATCCCACACTAAGTTATGAAAATAACTTGGGAACGCTTTTGAAGTTGAGGCATTCTCTATAATCTGGTTGCGCTGGAAGATACATTAGATGGTTTCAAGGGCTCCTTTGATTGCCCTTTTGGAGGCAGTAAGGAATTTGACCCCCAAATGTTTCACTATACTTTGGTTTATATCCAAGGCAAGATTCATTTGGACAAAGGCATGAACCCGAATGATGCTTGTTTTTGAACCTCATCTACTATGTATGTTATTCTTCGGCCATCTCTACTCAACCCAACTCAAATGTCGTCTCTACTCTTATCTGATAGATGGTCTTTATATTACTGTATCTCCCAATTTCTATAAACCAGAACCTGTGCTTTTTCATCTTTATCCCCTAATTCTACCCCACCCTAATTAATGGCCCAGTATCCCCTCCAATTATAAATACCCTCTCTTGCTGCAGTTACCCATTTTATATCTCTTTTTTTTCTCTTTTCACTCTGGTACTTTCTGTAATGTTTATTTGTTATATTATCAGTGTATTTCCCAATGGAGAATGCAGTACATGAGCAAACATGTAGAGTAATCAGGCAGAAAAATAATGCTGTAAAAGGTCAGATGTGGTAGTGGAACACTATGTTATTTAGCAAAATGAAAGAGCTCATTTAATAACGTGGGTGCATAATAGCATGTATGAAGGGACTGCACTTACATTTTCTTGTGCCTTCCATTAGTGTCCTTACTGTGCCGAGGCCCAAGACTACCCTATTGTGCCTGCTTATTGTTCTGTGCCCACATACCTTCAGAAGGAATTTTATATTTTTAAAATGTGTATATTTTTGGTTTAGATTTAAATGGGAAAAATCTGTTTTAAAACATTCTTGTTCATTGGAAGCTATAAAGATCATATCCCTCCACTGCACTAAATGCACACTGCACCCCGCTTGGGCAGATTACGGTTCATTTATTTAGAGCCAGGCTATTCTACTCAAGCTTGTTCTTTTCCCACTTGCAAAATAAATTTCTTCATTACAGAGACTGAACTTTGAGAAGTTCCTATTCAGATCTGAAGCCCGAGAGGTACAACAGCACAAAGCAGCCTTGTCCTACTTCCCTGCAGGAGGAACAGCACTGAGTAAAGTCTTCTACAACTGAAGGCAATATTATAGAGTGGTCCTAAATGTATTTGGGTTGGGGGTACAGGTGGTACATTTGTGGGAGACCCCATCATTGTCAGGGCCTTGGGGAAACCAATATATAGTAGTATTCTGTATGTCTCTGTAGGCTTCCAGTGTTCCCTTGTACAGGGCCCTAAAGGAAAAATGGGTGTATGGAACCCACGTTCCTATGGGTGTGGTGATGATCCATCTACCTATCTAGGCCAGTGATCAGTCAGTCTTTCACAGTATGTTAAAGTATGTTAATGTTAATTGTCTGTAACATTGTTGATCTATCTGCCTATCCCAGCCTTGCCCTGTATCACAGTGGCCCTATGGGAAAATATAATAAAAATCATAAACTGGTGAAAACTATAAAATACACTAGCTTTTTGCGACTATTGGATTAGTTGCTAAAATTTTTTGCAGGTTCACAATATTAAATAGGTCCAATGCAAAAAGTATTTGATTTGTACATATTTTCTTTGGTAAATCCCCCTATTACCTTCACCCTTTCCACCTGTGGTCCCTATACGAAAGTGGGTGCTTTAGCGTAGGGACTACAGTTGGAAAGGGTCTATCACTGGGTGTGTGAGAACTTTCTACAACCTGACCTTATATTCTGGATTTATTGTCCCAACCATTTAGTGTACCATGGGAGAACCTTTTCTGTTGAATAAATCTTCTATTTATAGGTAAGAACCACTGTTGCCCATTTCTTTCATTTTTTACATTATTGGAGCAGTGAGTTTCCTCCTTTTGCTTCCAGCGATGGTTCAGAAGAAAGAGCATCTCAATGTGACAACTCTGTACTGCTTGGCACCTACCAGGTTGGCAAATTTTGGTAATCCTTCCTCTAATATCATGATATAGCCACTGTTTCTTCTCATCTTTCTTTTTGCCCGAGCTTTGTACATTCACACAATAAAACAATAATACAATGTAACTTAGTTACACAGTTCCAGAGTAAATAATTTTAATGACTTTCCATTTGGAATGAGAGTTCTTTGTTAAGTGCTGCCTTGTTAGTGTTGCCGGTTTAGCACATTGTCAGAAATAAAGATAATGAATGGATCTAATTTGACAGTTGAAGTAAAACTGGACATACAGGTACATGTACAGATATCACTGTTGCTTACAAGCTTTCATGTGATTTTTGGGTCACGTCTGTCCAAAAATGATTAGAACAGATTTTCTCATAAAATGAATATTGGTCGTTTGCTACATCAGACAGGTTTGAACATTTTATTTTGGCTCAAACAAATATTAATATCAGTTTATGTATACAGAGTCTGATGATTACAATACAACCATAGTGGTAAAGGGTGATGTTCCTGACTGGTGTCTTTAAACCCACTCTGCTGGCCATTCTTGAATATCTTAAAGTGGCCATACAGTATAAGATCTTCTTCGATATGCCCACCTAAGGTGGGAGCTATTGGGCTAATTTGGTCTTTTGGACCTAGAGCCAAACGATTGATTGAAACCGGCGGGCATAGGTGCCATCCGACCGAGAACTGTATCAAAGACCCAATGCGGTCCCTGAACCAAAGGAAAATCAAACCTGTCTGACTGAGATATGGCCAATTTTAGGCCAGATCTCGGTTGGGTGCCCATACACAGTCAGATAAGCTGTCAAACCACTCTAAAGGACTTGTATCTCAACATAAAGGTGGCCATACACAGCCAGACTTTAGCTGCCAGTTCATTTCTGGAGGCATAGTTGAGCTATTGCACACCTACCCAATCTATATTTGGATTCAATAGATTATTACTGTCAGGCACACAGCTTTATCGTGTGAGAAATTAGCTTTGAATTATATCAGTAGCCAACCTGACCTCTTCATTCCTATCTGAGTTGGGAGACTTCTCCAGCGTCATGGCAGCTTCTGAAGTCCTTCTTTTATTTTGACCCATTAACAGTTCATAAGAATATTCTCTTGACTTGTTGATATTGCTGGAGTGATGACCAGGATAATTAGTGTTCCCAAAGTCCACTTATATGTAGGTGCTGGCCTTATCTTCCATCCTTACCTCCATTTACTTCTGTAGAAGGTCCTGGTGATGTCTTTTTTCCTAGGTGTTCCACCTGCATTTCCTGTAAAATCTGGTCTCCTGGATGAACATAATGGAAGTGCTGAAACCCAACAAGGCATGTTTGTATTGAGAATAAAGTTTATTGCACTTGTGCTCAATATTTGTGTAGACCAGTGATCCCCAACCAGCAGCTCGGGGCAACCCAGTGGCCTCAAAGTAGGTGCCCATTTTTACATTTCTGTCATAGAGGCCAGTTTTGGAAGCACCGAGACACAGTTTTACTCCAAGAAATATCTCCTGCAGGTTGGCAATCCACATGGGGCTACCAAATAGCCAATCAAAGTCCTTATTTGGCATTTCCAAAGAACGTTTTTCATGCTTGTGTGGCTCACAAGTTAAAAAGTTGGGGATCCCTGGTGTAGACTATGAAGGAAAACATGTGATTAGTAGGAATATGCCTCCCGTGACACGTCCAAGGGTTTTTTTGTAAAGGACCTGGAGTGTAACTCACACACTGCTGAACAGCAGGCATAAAGGACAAATAACCAGCAGAATAGCAGGGACTATGCTACCTCAATGTGATCTTGGGCAAGTCTGGTACATGTGCCAGCAGACCTTGAATAAAGAGCCCTATGTTTGATTCCTGTGTCAGCTACTGATTGGTCCAAGGTTACTTTGTATTAAATTATACTGAGAAAAGCTTGAAAGAAGGACATCTTGACCCAGCACAGAAGAACTCATTACCATTTGCTGCTTGTGAAGGTGCCACTGATGATGAAAATGTACTGGAGAAACACAAGCAATGATATGATCTTAGATAAAATAGCAGCTGTGATTGACAAAAAAGGAACACGTCCTTCCAATTCACCAATTCAAAGTTTGGAGAGCTTGATAACGAGACCTATTCGCTACATAGGTTTGGCACGGCAGGTCACAAAGAAACACCTTCTTCCTTTGGGTGTCTGGCATTCTGGTGCCCTAAAAATTCTAGGCTATTATAATGGGTGATTGTTTCACTCGTGGTGATGCTGCTATTTGGGGGCTCAATGAAACTTCTGGACCTGGCAGAATGTGGTCTTTCTATCAGTCTAATTCCCTGTGACTATTTTTCTGTTCTGTGTAGGTTGCATGCTCTAGGTCTACATATCTATATCCATACAAGGGGCAGAATGCATAATACAAGGGACCTAATTAGCCTCTCCAGACCAGTTTGGCAGCTTATTGGACTGTATATGGTGCCGGTTGATCGGCCTGCCCAAGCCTATCGGGTATTTTATCAGGTAGTTTGGAAAATCCAGTAAAGCATGGACCATATTGTTGCATCAATGTACCATCAGATTTCCATTGGGCACCCCCATATGATCCAATGGTTCGACCAGAGACCGAATGATCAGACCTGTCATATAGGTCTATGTATATAAATCTATCATCTATCTATCTGTCCATCCATCTGTCTATCTGGTCATATGGTCTGCTTATCTATCTATCTATCTATCTATCTATCTATCTATCTATCTATCTATCTATCTATCTATCTATCTATCATCTATCTATACATCCCTCTTTATCTATCTATCTATCTATTTATCTATCTATCTATCTATCTATCTATCTATCTATCTATCTATCATCTATCATCTATCTATACATCCCTCTTTATCTATCTATCTATCTATCATCTGTCTGTCTGTCTTCCAATCTATCTATCATCCACACATCTTTTTATCTCTATCGATCATCTATCTGTCCGTCCGTCTGTCTATCTATCTGGTCATATGGTCAGCTTTAGTCTATCAATCGATCTGTCTGTCTTTCTATCTATCTATCATCCATCCATCTTTTTATCTCTATCTATCTATCTATCTATCTATCTATCTATCTATCTGTTCATATGGTCAGCTTTAGTCTATCTATCTGTCTGTCTGTCTGTCTATGGTCATATGGTCAGCTTTAGTCTATCTATCTATCTATCTATCCATCATTCATATATCTATCTATCTATCTAGCTATCCATCATTCATCTATCTTTCTATCTCTATCGATCTACCTATTGATCATCTATCTGTCCGTCTGCCCGTCCGTCTGTCTATGGTCATATGGTCAGCTTTAGTCTATCTGTCTATCTATCTATCTACCCCTCCGTCCGTCTGTCTATCTATCTATCATCAATATCTATCTATCTATCTATCTATCTATCTATCATAATTATCTCTCTATCTATTAATCCATCTAACAAGTGGCAGAATGCATGACATGGGACTAATAAAGAACCAGTCGTGCCACCCGGGGAGACTCAGTCAATCATCCAAGAAGTTGGAAGTGAAACTTTACAAAGAGAATTTGCAATTAAAATCAAATCATCTCTAAATGGTAATTGATTCTCCCATCCAAGCTGGCTGCGCTGGTTACAATGGGAACAGATGTGAAACAGAATTCCACGTCTCCTTCATCAGCCGCAATGTCGGGTAATCCCCCTCTCCACCTTCCCACGGCTAATGTGCATCAGACGCTTAATTGACATCCCACTCGGAGAGAAATTGGAAGGCGTACCCTGCAATTTGTCACTTGTTCTGATGAAAAAAAAAAAGAGGAGAAATCTCACACCGTTCCCCCTCAGATGGCGCCGGGATTCGCAGGGTGCCGCGAGCAGGAGCTTATGGGAATGTGTGAGTCACTGGGAGAATTAGTCAGTGTGTAGGAGTAGGGAGAGAGTGACTAAATAAGGCCAGAGCTGCTGAGGAACCGAGTTCAGGGCTTGAGAAATAAAGAAAGAAAATGACAAAGAAAAAAAAGAGGTTGCGGGTTTGTTCTGTTCTGTCAGACTCGTCAAACCCACACACCTCTGCCCAGAGCATGGCGGAACTACAACGAGCAGCATCAAGGGATAAATATACCTGTGTTCTGTAGGCATCATTTGTAGGTTTCTAAATAGAAGGTACAGGTATTCCAATACCTTTATGCAAACCTGGGGTTTTCTGGATAACAGGTCTTTCTGTAATTTGGATCTCCTTACCTTAAGGGTGGTTCAGGTTTAAGTTAACTTTTAGCATGTTATAGGGTGCCCTATTCCTAGCAACTTTGCAATTGGTCTTCATTATTTATTTTTTTATAGTTTTTGAATTATTTGCCTTCTTCTTCTGCCTGTTCTCAGCTTCCAAACGGGGGTCACTGACCCCGGCAGCCAAACCCTATTGCTCTGTAGCTCCAGTTTTATTGTTATTGTTACTTTTTATTACTTATCTTTCTATGAAGGCCATCTCTCCTTCTAACCACTGCCTGGTTGCTAGGGTAAATAAGACCCTAGCAACCAGATAGCTGCTAAAATACCAAATGGAACACTGCTGAACAAACATCTAATCAACTGAAAAACCACATAAAATAAAAAAATTAAGACCAACTGCAAATTGTCTCAGAATATCACTGTCTACATCATATTAAAAGTTAATGTAAAGGTGAACTACCCGTTTAAGTCATTTAAACATTAAATAAACCCAATAGGGCTGTTCTGCCCCCAATAAGGGGTAATTATATCTTAGTTGGGATCAAGTACAGGTACTGTTTTATTATTACAGAGAAAAGGGAATAATTTAACCATGAAATAAACCCAATAGGGCTGTTCTGCCCCAATAAGGGGTAATTATATCTTAGTTGGGATCAAGTACAGGTACTGTTTTATTATTACAGAGAAAAGGGAATAATTTAACCATGAAATAAACCCAATAGGGCTGTTCTGCCCCAATAAGGGGTAATTATATCTTAGTTGGGATCAAGTACAGGTACTGTTTTATTATTACAGAGAAAAGGGAATCATTTAACCATGAAATAAACCCAATAGGGCTGTTCTGCCCCAATAAGGGGTAATTATATCTTAGTTGGGATCAAGTACAGGTACTGTTTTATTATTACAGAGAAAAAGAAACTCATTTTTAAAAATTAGAATTATTTGATTAAAATGGAGTCTATGGGAGATGGCCTTTCCGTAATTTGGAGCTCTCTGGATAACAGATACCTATACCGGTACCCCTATTGCAGTCTCATTTTGTTCTACACACTTTCCTGTAGTGTCAAGGCTGTGGACTAGAAACCCAAGGGACATGGCAAGATACTGTATAATGTAGACATGGTTGGTCAAACATAGCTGGTAATGAATTCATCCAGCTGTAACACTGGCAGTATAAATCCCCCCCACCCCTCGTTTTTATTTTATAGTCTGAGCAGAGAGAAACCATAAAACTAGGGCAGCATAGATATTCTCCTGTACTAAGCACAATTCAGCAGGAACAGACCCCTAAGTTTGCTCATAGCCTGTACAGAGAGATACCATAAAACTATGGCACATAGGGATTCCCCTGTACTAAGCACAATTCAGCAGGAACAGCCCCCTAAGTTTGCTCTTAGCCTGTACAGAGAGATACCATAAAACTATGGCAGCATAGGGATTCCCCTGTACTAAGCACAATTCAGCAGGAACAGCCCATTAAGTTTTTCTTAATACTGCACAGAAAATGTATATTTCCATTTGATCCCAGGACACTAGTCTATGTTAATGTTATAACATAGAAAGGCCAAAATATGGAAAGGCCACCTCCCATAGACTCCATTATAAACCAATAATTCTAATTTTTAAAAATGATTTCTGTATAATAATAAAACAGTACCTTGTAATTGATCCCAACTAAGATATAATTACCCCTTATTGGGGCAGAACAGCCCTATTGGGTTTATTTAATGGTTAAATGATTCCCTTTTCTCTGTAATAATAAAACAGTACCTGTACTTGATCCCAACTAAGATATAATTACCCCTTATTGGGGGCAGAACAGCCCTATTGGGTTTATTTAATGGTTAAATGATTCCCTTTTCTCTGTAATAATAAAACAGTACCTGTACTTGATCCCAACTAAGATATAATTACCCCTTATTGGGGCAGAACAGCCCTATTGGGTTTATTTAATGGTTAAATGATTCCCTTTTCTCTGTAATAATAAAACCGTACCTGTACTTGATCCCAACTAAGATATAATTACCCCTTATTGGGGCAGAACAGCCCTATTGGGTTTATTTAATGGTTAAATGATTCCCTTTTCTCTGTAATAATAAAACAGTACCTGTACTTGATCCCAACTAAGATATAATTACCCCTTATTGGGGGCAGAACAGCCCTATTGGGTTTATTTAATGGTTAAATGATTCCCTTTTCTCTGTAATAATAAAACAGTACCTGTACTTGATCCCAACTAAGATATAATTACCCCTTATTGGGGCAGAACAGCCCTATTGGGTTTATTTAATGGTTAAATGATTCCCTTTTCTCTGTAATAATAAAACCGTACCTGTACTTGATCCCAACTAAGATATAATTACCCCTTATTGGGGCAGAACAGCCCTATTGGGTTTATTTAATGGTTAAATGATTCCCTTTTCTCTGTAATAATAAAACCGTACCTGTACTTGATCCCAACTAAGATATAATTACCCCTTATTGGGGCAGAACAGCCCTATTGGGTTTATTTCATGGTTAAATGATTCCCTTTTCTCTGTAATAATAAAACAGTACCTGTACTTGATCCCAACTAAGATATAATTACCCCTTATTGGGGCAGAACAGCCCTATTGGGTTTATTTAATGGTTAAATGATTCCCTTTTCTCTGTAATAATAAAACAGTACCTTGTAATTGATCCCAATTAAGATATAATTGGAGGCAAAACAATCCTATTGGGTTAAATTCATGTTTAAATGATTTTTCAGTAGAAAATGGTTCCCAAATTTTGGGGCTGGTCCTGTGGGAGAACTTGAGCAATGGCATTGGGGGGTTCAACCTGAAAGCTAGTTAGGGTTAGATTAAGGGAGAATGCCTATTGATCTTCTAGGTACAGTTTGAAGGTCATTTGGGGTGAGAACTTATTAAAAGTAGATATTGTAGGACCTATGACTGATACACTAAGGTTTCCCTATATCGGTAGACTTATTATTAGATAAGGGGGGTCCCTGACTAAACATTTTAGCTCTGTGGTGGAACTTGAACTGAAAAAGAGTGGCAACTACTGGTATATGGCTACTCAATACAACCTGAGTATCCTCCTACAGGAGAATTAGGTAAATCTGTTTAAACTTGATACTAAAGGATGTTCAACCTTACTATCTAGAACAGCTCATCCCTACCTCGAAAAAGAAAATGTCATATAAACCCCTCAAATAAAAAATGACCTTTCGCTGAAGGAAAATCTCTGCTTCTATTTTTCTTAAATGGATGTCAGGTTTATTATCCGGTATCTGCATTAACCTCATAAAAATCCTGAATCCACATTAATGCCTTTGGAGCGTTACTGGGGATCTTGTGCTTCCCCTTCCTCCTAAATGACGTGTGTATTTGTGTTTATTTATTATGTGTGTGTGTATTATGTGTGGGAGTGAATGAGGAGGTGAGGAGGAGGACATTGTCTTCCAGAGGTTCCCCTCAAGGGTAAAAAAACCTCATCTTTTGACAGTTTCAGGCTAGGGAGAATGTCTAATGATCCGTGGGAGAAGTGTCTCCTCGTTAGAGCAGAATTACGTGTTTCCTCGTTTTCAAAGAGAGAGGGAATTACACATTCTTCCACAGCAGAACTGCTCAGAACCGTCAACGTGCGTTCGCTGAATCATAGGGAGAAGGGAGGGGGGACCGAAGTGGCATCCAAAGGCTGGTTGCCAGGGAAACGTCTTCTCCAACCAATCCGTGCCGAGCTCATAGTGTGGGTTTGCTGACTACTCACATGTCGAGCTCTGTACGGCAGAGTATAAATACCGCGGCTGGAAAACTCTTCTCACAACTCACAACGCAAGCAGATAGAAAGTATTTCTTCTATTCGGGTTCCGAAGAGCCGGCTTCAAAGGGAATCTCCTCAACCTCCGACTTCTTCCTTTGCCTGAAATACTTGGGAATTTTCCTAACTCTGCCGAGGCTGAAATCGGAAAGAATTTCTTTGCTGGAAGACTTTGCTTTATTTCGACCAGTTTCTGATTTCTGCCACTTCCATCTACTGACATTTCTGCAGGTGAAGGACTCACTTTGCTTTTCGAATTTCTGAAGGAACTCTTGGGTGATCTATAACTTTCTATTTCATTCTATTTCCTGATCTATTTCACTCATTGAGAGCAGTTGTTTTATGTGCTGTAAACTTTCCTGTTTATCTGAAATCTGATGCACAACTTATTTTATATTGCATAAAAATGCTCTTAGCTTATTGATATCATTTAAAAGAATTGCTAAACTTAAATAGTGAGGTGACACTGAAATATCTTTGATTGAGATTTTAATCAAGTTATAGCATTCATTGTCACTTATTGTTAAACTTTGAATCTAACTATGGCTATAACTATGGCTGCTAGTGGAATGCTTGTTCCTACCCTGTCTAATCCTGAGCAAACTGTGGCTCTTCAGATAGGAACTTGTAGCCCAGCAGAAATGTTGGACAGGGTCAGAAAGACACAGGTCTATATCCTATCGGGGGTTTCTAGACAGGTTGAGAGTGAGCTGAAAGGTTTTAAAAGGTCGGTGATGAGGTTAAATGCCAACATGACTGATGAAGCCCCAGCAGTAGGCATACGAAGATGGAAGCGTTCCATAAAGGCTTGTTTAATGAGGTGCCAAGATACCTTGGTGAATTTAGAAAGGTGGGTCAAAAGAGAGATGAATTCCTGGAGAGATGTGTTTTCTCGTTTTGAAAAAATGGTCAGCAAAACAGACCAGGCTGTATACAGGGCCAGTAAGATAGATGAAAAACCAAGAAGGTTTTTCCAAGGCTTTGGATTTTTAGGTGATAAAAAGAAAGAAGCAGAGTTATCCCAAGACATTGTAGATCCATATGCTCCCAGCCCAAAAAAGGAATGTGAACCACATGAATGGGTAGTCATTTCTGTCGATATTCTCTCCCCTCCAGAGTTTGATGCCAATATGTCAGAAGATCCTAGGGAGTTCATTGTCAACCTGGAGAAATACTTCAAGCGTAGTGGCTGGGATGAAAAAGTTTGGCTATCCCAGGTTGACAATCACTTGAAAGGAGCAGCTAAGAAGTGGTGGGAGTATAGAAAGGAGACCATAGACAGCTGGCATGATTTCAAAGTAGCCTTCTTGCAGTACTGTGAGAGGCTTTTGGTTAGAGAGGCCATCAAACGGGACTTAGATCTCCCCCAAAGACGCTGGGAGCCCTTTGAGCAGTTTGTATGGAAGAAAAGGGCACTGTACCACAGGCTTTACGTAGACGCCAATGAGGAAGAAATGATTCGCTACATTATTAGCACCCTGCACCCTGAGATCAGGCGTTTCTTAAAACCCCCATTTCCCAAGACTGTGGAGGATTTAGTCCAGATGGGGAAAGAAATCCAGTTTGAATTTGAGCAGTCAGAGAAACAAACCCTCAAGGCAGCTTACTCAGATGAGCAAATTAGTACCAAGCTGAAGGTGACAGTCACCAAGGACCCTTATGATAGCAACAGTGTTTGTACTGAGAAAATGTAATTCAGACATATATGATCCATCAGGGAAACATGGAGGAACCTTCTAAAAGTTGAAACTTTATCAACTTTGAAAGAATGAATGGCTGGCAAGTGAGTAATATTTAAAAGGCCTGAACTGAGTTTAAACTTCAGAACTGTAACTGAAGTTATAGGAGAAGGTAGAAAGAGCCAGAGAAGTTAGTAGCTTTAGGGAAAAAGTTACTTATTCAGTTACTCTTAACCTATGGCAATAGCTATTGTGAAGTTACAACATCTTTTCTTATTTAGAAACATCATTGTTGCCCATCTCTTTTCCACCATTTGGCAGAAAGAGAAAGAGCCAATGATATGTCTTCTAGCTAACCATCACTTACAGCTAAACAGAATCCATAATTAAGCTAATGCCATTAGAACACCATGTCTATATTTTTGACTTTTTGCTTCGACACAGCTATCTATGGAAAGCAAAAATTGCAGTTTGTCACCAGAACCCAGTGTCATTTGACTGTGGGATAGAGCTATAAACTAACTGACAACCCAAGTTGACCATTGAATTGGTTGGCTGTAAGTGACAGTTGGAAGGTGTGTTCCCTTATAAGAGCATTTTTATGACAAATCCTATGTATGGTGTAACAAACAATGTAATAAGTTTGATAATAAGCACTGAAGTTACTTTATTTTTATTGTATAACATATACTGCAATATCTGCAATGTACTATAAATAGCAATTCCTAAACTATTTGTGTATGTGTAAAAGTTGTTACAAGCAATAATGCACAACTATAACCTTATATCGTACATGGCAAACCTATGGCCTGCAATATTGTTGTTGTAATACAACTTTAAGCAAAAGTAAATTACAGCTCAAGGGCCAAAGGGGGTTGGAGACACCTGCCTTACAGATCAATGTTGTGATAAACTTGTAACCTTGAATCTCAAACAGTTCTTATCAATATTGTATAGAGAGTTTCACATTCTTGCGTATATTTTATAACAGCCATTGGTTGATACTGTACTGTGTGTATTTTAAAAGTGTACAAAATGTATTTTGATAAGATCAACGTTATTATGAACTCTTAGGAACCAACAAAAAATTGTGACTTATTTTTGGATTGTCTAGAACTTATCTAATTGAATGAATGTAGCATTTTTTAAAAAAAGAAGTGATATTAAAGCACAGGAAAGTGAACATGTTATAGATAGGAGGTACCACCATACCAGCTCTTGGGTGGCCTCTCTGGAGACATCTAGAACAATAAGAGGCCTACAAGGCTGGAATTGCTTCCACTTGGAAACTGATGAACTGTTCTGTAACTTGGATTTAAAGTCAAAAAGTGTTGGACTTTGCCATAATTTGGAAGCAAACAGAGACAAATAAATCTTACCAGGCATCTTCTGTACCTACCAAGTAGATATGTATGGCCTGCAATCAAAGTTTTTGGCTATGCCAACTGATCATACTGTATAGGTTGCCCTGTAATACAAAAGTAGGGCTTTGTGGAATGTAGGAACAATCCTCAACTCAGGAATACCTATGATTCTATTGAAATAATCGAGCAACATACCTGCAGCTACAAAGACTTAAGGCTCAATGAAAAGAGCAACAAAATGGACAAAGTCCTGTCAAGGCACAACACCCTCTGGAGAGAACTAGACTGGCACCCTGCTTGAAAGGCATCGATAATCAGCATTCTGAATCGAATTCCATGTTGGAAAGATATCGGGTCTGGGTAGTCAGGCTGCTACACAAGAGGCCTTCATAATACCACTGTAAGTTCATATAATAATATGTATATAACTATTAAATCAGAGCACTTAGATCACTTTGTTATTCAGAAATAGTCAACCTAGCATGTATATAAACGTTTAGAGATTTATTACATATTATAGCTTTCATTATGTGCAGGATGCAGCCTTACTTTAAAGCTCTACTGCTTGGGCTGCATGGCCAACATTGTTACCCTTGCTAAGGCATATTTGTATTATAGGTCTTGTCTTAGAAATGACAATGATTAGGCATAATTCTCCCTGTGGTGTTTATGAAGCATACCAGCTGTCAGCCTATTGCTGTAGATGAGCAATAGTTCTACCATAAATGGAACAGGAGGCCATTGCAGGCAGTTAGTTTTCATGTACAGAATTGGTTTGTAGAGTAGCATAGAGTGTGTTAATAATGCTACTGTAGAATAAATAAATAAACTTATTTGCCCTTCTTTCTCTATTTTGCAGATCAGAGATAAAGTACATGGACCTTGGCATCCAAAAAAGTCTACAATGACCAACAGAGCTATATTGACTCCACTGTCCAGGTGTCTAAAATTTGCAATGATGTAACAGAAATGGCTTTTCTGGAGGATCAGAAGAAAAAATACATATATTTGAACACTGACCATGAAATATCCAAGCGTCCCAAGGGGTCTGTTCCAGACATGAATGACAGTTAAAGTTGCTCGGTCTCTCCATATCTCCAACAACGTACTCCAAACGTCTAATAGATGACAAGTGACTTTGTGATGCTACATTCCCTGCAGTTGACCTAAAAAAGCCAATATTAAGAAAATGTACATTTCTCTTCTTTGCAAGTACATGAAAATGTATTATGTACCAAGATGGTCTATTTCTCAATTAGAAAAAAAACATTGGGTATCAGTAATTGGTCTTGGCAACACAGCCAGGACTATTTCAGTGCTTATGGGTAAAAAACAGCTGAGGAGTGATTTTGCCATTGCTGCTGACCGAGACGGTATTCATAATCGTTAGGAACTGTCTCTTTGTATACGTTGCATTTTATTCCAAAGAAAAACGACAGCATTAAATATTGAATGATGTATTTATAAAGGAACAAAGTATTTGGTTAATAAAATATGAAACACATCCTCGTTTGATCTCTCTCTGGTTTTTTTTGATGACAAGGCAGGTATGGGGGGCACTGGCGTTATGCACAAATAACACAAAGGCACTGTGGGAATATACGACATTATCACACCGGCACAGCGCAGAATCCGAGTGAGCCGCACAGGGAATTGGTCTAGTATTTCCTGCAGAACCATATAAGGGAAGAATGAGCCAGAATGAGACTCCCTATGGCTCAAACGATGCATTCTCCTTCTAATTTTAGCTACAAAAAAAGGGTAACTGGTACCTCCTGACTCCAATAGCCGTATCTATTGGAATACCTGCACAAAGGGCTTTAGGAGACTTTGCAAATATGTCGGCTAATGACCTGGGGGGGCTTCTCACACACACTGTGCCATTGTACCAGAGACATGTTCACTCGTTATCCATAGAAAAGAACATTAAAAATCAGTTGTAAGGCGCTGACATCTGAATGCAGGAAAGGGAAAGAGAGGAGGAGACACGTATCTGAATCAGACTGCTTTAATTGGGTGGGAGGTAAAAGCTCTGCTTGGACACTATTCATTGCTCCTTTGCCAGAGCTGAACAGGATGTTTATGATTTTATTAAAAATTCCCTGTTAATATTCACTAATATTTTGATCACTGAGCAGGGCAAGATGATAATGCTGTAAATATCAAGCTGAAAATACTGGGAAGTGTTGCCTAGCATCAGTAGGTCGTATGCTAAATTGATCTAGTTTAGAATGCTGACTCTCTCTACAGGCTATGGGCAAACTTAGGGGGCTGTTCCTGCTGAATTGTGCTTAGTACAGGGGAATCCCTATGTGCCATAGTTTTATGGTATCTCTCTGTACAGGCTATGAGCAAACTTAGGGGGCTGTCCTAGCTGCATTAGATAGAATATAGATAGACGGGAGATACTATAGATGACATATAAGTATTTAATGGTATAAGTCTCTTCAGGCGGTAGAGATCCAACTATAGGGTGGCAGATTTACTCAAATAGTATATCCTGAGCTAGCAATTTGATCGCTTAAAGATAAAGAGGAGATAATAGTGATAAGAGATATAAATAGAGATATAAAAACCAAAAATAAATAAAAAAAAAAAATAAAATATACACACCCAAGAAAAAAGATAAACACACCAAACAAAAAAAGAGAAAAAAAATAAGAAAAAACAAAAAAAAAAAAGCACAAAGAAAACAGACAAATAGAATAAATATGTTAGTCCAGAAGATAAATAAAAAACAATAAGAAAAAAAAAAAAAAAAAAAAAAAAAAAAATTTGTAAAAAAAAAAAAAAAAAAAAAAAAATATAAAAAAAAAATAAAGTACGCATATACACTAAATTAAAAAAATTAAGAAAGCAACACAAATAAATAAAAAAATAAAAAAATTAAAGCACACAAAAAATAAAAAAAAAAAAAAAAAACAAAAAAAAAGAAAAAAAATAAAGATAAGAAAAGAAACAATAGAGTAACCGAGAAACTATATATAGAAGATAAAAAAAAAAAGAATAATATGTAAAGGATTGAGCAACTTAGGGAGCGCTGATATCCTGCTGAATTGTCTAGTACAGGGGAAATCATATGTTGCATAGTTTTATGGTATGCGATCTACTGTAAGATATAAAAGCAACTTAGGAGGGCTGTTATCTGGCTGAATTTGTGCTAGATACAGGGGGACCTATGTGATTAGTTTTTGGCTATCCTATATAGATAAAATAATGAGAAATTAGAGGGTCTGTTCTGTGAATGTGCTTAGTACTAGGGGAATCCTTATGTGCCATACGTTTTATGTTCTTCGTAAGTCTATGAAGCAAACTTAGGGGTGTTGTTCTAGATGAAGTTGTGCTTTAGTACAGCGGAATCCCCTATGTGCCATAGATTTTTAAATAAGAGATATAAAAAAAATATATAGAATATAAAGAGAATATAGAAAATTAGGGTGGCTGTTACTGCTGAATTGTGATATAAGTAAAGGAGAGAAGAGATAATATATAATCCATGGCGAGATTGTCTCAAGAGCCAGGATATATCCAAATATAATAAAGATATATAGATAATAAATAAGGAGATAAGAAGACATATAATCAGAAGAGAGACATTCATTCATAATAGCACTAGATTGATGGCTAAGCTATGGCAGAGAGATTCCCCTCGTAAAGGCCAGCTTCATATACTAATGCACTATGACTAGCTTCAGCCCATGTATTAATTGGCTATGAGGGATTCGCTCAAAGGCATAAGCGACTATCATCATAGACATACATCCAGAAACTAAATCCACTAGCCATCGATAAAAGTGAGAGAGATATACCCTCAAGAAAAGAGAGCTTTCTATCCCATAATGCACTACTTAGCCATGTAACTAATGGCGAGAGAGATTCTCCGAGCCAGGCTTCAATATCCTAATGAAGAAAAAATAATAAATAAGATAGATAATATGGAGGAGATTCCTCAGAAAGCCAGGTACATATCCCATAATGCACATCAGCCATGTATTAAATGGCAGAAAGTAGATCATCGCTCAGTAGCCTCACTGGATCATAATGCACTACTTAGACTATGTTATATGGAGAGAGATTTTCCTCAGAAAGAGAGATATATATACATAAAAAATGGCAAAATATAAATAAATATGTATATTGGATGAGAGATTGCCCCTCATGAAGCCAGGATTCATATCCTAAATATGTGCCTCTAGTATGTCACTATAGAGAGATTCCTCGGAGAAGCCCAGGCTCATATTCATAATGCACTACAATCGTTAGATAAATAAATGGCAGAGAATTTTCCTGCGAGCGGCTTCAAATCATAGATACACTACTTCAGGCTATGTACCTATGGAGAGGATTTTGCTTGCAGAGCCAGGCTTCATAATGAACATAATGCACTCTATATATAGAATAATATATAATGGGAGAGTTATACCCTCAGCGCAGGCTTCATTTATTCGCATACTTGCACTCTTTCAGCGATGTACTATGTAGAGAGATTCCACTCAGAAGCCAGGCTGTATATGCCTATAAGTGCCTCTTCAGCCAGTGGTAACTATGGCAGAAGAGATTCCCTCGGAAGCCTAGGCTTCATATCATAAAATGACTACTTCAGCATCGTAATCTAGCATGGCAGAAAGAGTATCCCTCAGAAGCCAGGCTTACATATCAACTAATCGGAAGACTCTCAGCTCATGTAATATGGCAGAGAGATTCTCAGAAGCAGGCTTGCATATCATAATTGCCTTACCTTAGTAGCTTATAGTAACTAATGGAGAGAGATTCCCTAGAAGCCGGCTCTCATGAGTCCCATATGAACCTATCTTCGCATGTAACTAATTGGCAGTAGAGATTCCCCTACAGAATGCAGGCTCGTATATGCATAACTGCAATCGTATTCAGATATTGTATTAAAGGAGAGGTAGGTTATTCTCGAACCGGCTTCATATCTAATTGCACTTCGCTTTGTTAATCTATGGCAGAGATGGATATCCGCTCAGAGCAGGCTTCATATCAATATGTAGCTACCTTTAGATCGTAACCACCCATATGGCAGAGTAGATTTCCTCGAAGCCAGCTTTCATTCCATATAATGCTATCTAACTTCGCGCATGTACATATGGAGAGAGATTCCTCGAAGCCAGGCGCTTCATTATCACATATGACACTACTATTCAGCTATGTATACTTAATGGGAGGAGTTTTCCTCGAAGCCGCTTCATTCATAAATGCACTAAACTTCGTATGTACTAATGGTGAGGTTCTCAGAAGGAGGCTTCAATCATATGCACACTCTTCCTCAGTCTATGTAATATGCGCGAAGGATTTTCTTAGAAGCCCATGCTTAGTATTCCTATTAATAATCTACTTCAGCTTGGTTAACTAATGGCAGAGAGATTGTTCTCAGAAGCAGGCTTTGATATCTCATACCTCAACTTGAAAAATCAGAAGGGAGGTGACAATAAAATCGTTCTTCGCGGCATTTTTTTTTAGGGTCAACCGCCCTTTATTGGCATGCCGCACCCTCCAAAGGGGCCATTTTATCAAAACCAGCAACCTGAAAAGCGATAAACTATCACTATAGTGCAGACAGAAGACAGAGACGGTGGGCCAATCATTTAATGTACATAAGTGTGGCCCTAAGGATTTCATTAACGCATGTGGGCACTGAATTTAATTGAAGCTCATGACAGACAATGTGGTAAGCAGGTGTTTTGTGTTTGCATTGGCGTCTCGCAGAGAGGGACCTCCTATTTCATGTAGAATATAATGATATGCTAGTTACGTTCCCAGTGTCGCCCCTAGTAATCAATGGTGCTCCATTCATGCTAATGGTATGGCTTATAACTCGAGACATCTTCAGCTCTCGCTATCCTCCCAAATTCTCAGCTCACCCACAAAATCCTCGCCCGCAGCACTCAAATTCTTCCAGCTCCCCAACTCTCAGTACCCCCAAATCCTCCAAATCTTCAGCATCCCCGCAACATCCTCCATCAACTCTTCAGTTTCCCCCATACTCATCTCTAACTCCTTCAGGCTCCAAATTCTCTATAGTACAGCCCAAAACATCCTTGACGTCCCAAATCTTACTCCAGCCGCCCAACAGTGGCTCCGCAACATCTTCAGCTCTATAACTTTCCTCATCCTTACGCTCCGAATCATCAGATCCTTCGCCACATCTTCAGGCCTGCACCAACATCCTTCAGCGTCCCCACTGCCCTGGTGCTTCTCCTAATCGTCCCCAATCTACAAATACTCTTCAGGCCCAATCTCTCCCAACATCCTAGCTAAAGATACCAAATCTTCAGCTCCCGCAACATTCCTTCGAGCACACATTTTATGCTCATTCACAAATCCTCCTAAAATATCTTCACAGCTCCCAATCCTTCCAGCATACGACACATCTTGCAGCTCGCAATGACCTTCAGAGATCGCAGACACTCGGTCACTCAATCCTTTCATGTTCTCCATCATTCAGTTCCCAACATCCTTTGCAGCTCCAAGTATTTCAATCCAAAATCTCTCAGCTGCATCAACATCTCCATATCCTATAGCCCCCAAATCTTTCAGCCCCCAACATCCTCCACATCCTCCAGCCCCCATCTACAATTACCTTTCAGCGCCCAGCTCTTTGGAGCGCTCTCAAATCCTACCATCTCGCTGCACCTTTGATTCCTAGTGTCCTCCCACTCCCGGCGTACCTCTGCTCCTAGCACGACTGTTTTGGCTGAGCCTTCTCAGGGGCTCTTTTCTCGAAATCTCATGATGATCAAATAAAAGGAGATCGTATACCGGCTTAGTTCCTTAGCGGCCAGCTAGGCTTCTGCATTTGGTGAATGCTTTTATCGTTAAATGAAGTGACCAGTCACCGGGATTCTCGGCAGCAGAAGCTGGGTGCTCAAGGGAGACTGTGCGTGTTGAAGTACGGGATGCGGAAGATCCTTTTAAAAGCGGGACAGATCCCGCTTGCTTATTAAGGACGACGCAGAGAACAGGTGGCAATCTAAGACTAGACCTCGGTCGTCGCGTAGTAATCGGGATGTCCGCGCGTAAAGCGGGATCAGATAATTTGGAGATAGCTGGTATGGTTTCATATATGATAAGGCGGGTCGGAGCCATACGTGCTAATTGTGAGAAGAAATTGTCATCAGACGATAAAACTTGACGTTGAATATTTGACTTCATATTGGTGTTTTTACAGGTCATCAGTAGTGTCCGCCAAATGCTGGAAATTATGTAGGGGCACGATCATACTTTGTATACTCTCATTAATCTTAGCATTTAAATAGAGTTCGAATACATACGCTGATGTGACTGCTCTATAAATGACAGTATTCCAGTCATGCTGGGAAGTCTGTCATAGTAGGAGCCACACATATCATTACAGTATAAATATGATCAAATATAGCATATAAGCTGCTGTGATCCTCTATAACTATTTCTATAATAACGCGCTTCATCTTCAGTGCTGGGGATATAAGTGGTCGTATCTGATATTGGAGCGCTATATCATTCAAGTAAATGATCGCAATCAAACAGGCGATGTTGATACTCAGCTCTTATAGAATAAATTCGCATCATTCTCCTGCTGGAAAGTATCATGTAAGGAGCGCTCATATAGTTCAGCTAAATAGATCCCAATACAATTAGGCTGAGTGTGAGCTAATAGAACAGATGATGAAGTCGTGCATGCTGCACGCTGTGGAAAAGTTTATTGTTTAGGGCTGCTCATATCAGCTAGTAAAATCTTTAATTCCCATATAAACAGGCGATGTGACTGGCTATCAGATGGTCCTAACCCGTACATTCCTATCGTGCTGTGTAAGTTCATGTAGGGGCGCCTTATACTCCAGATAAAGGTAGGATTCTCGATTGGAGGCAAAACAGCCAAGATGTGAGCCTCTAGTAGATACCGTCATGATCCCATCTGCTGAGAAAGTTCATTAGGAGCGCAGCATACAGTCAGTAAAAGATCAAATACAAGCAGATACCGATGTGACTGCTATAAAACTCAACCAGTCTTCCTGCTGAGAGTTCAGTGTGGCCGCTCATATCTAAAATTGCCGTAGACTAGATTCTCATAATATTACCCACGCCTGAAATGTTGACTCCTATATGAAGAGTCCAATAATCACAGGCTGCTGGAAAGTTCATGTTAGGAACGCCGTCATCATCAGTATGGTAAATAGGATCCCAATACAAAAGCTGATGATGCTCCATGGTAACCGTCATCCCTGCTGGAGAAGTTCTGTAGGAGCGCCGTTCTATTATGCATTCAGTAAGATAGATCAATGACAACAGCTGATATGTGACTCTATAATCTAAAAGTCATTCTCCCTGCTGGAAAGTTATGGTAAGGAGCCGCTCAATGCATTTCAGGTAATAATAAGATCCAATCGGACAGCATGATGTGAAGTCATATTAAGTCTTCCTCTGCTAGGATAAGTATCATTAGTAGGAGCAGCTCATAGATCATTCAGTATAGACAATCCAAAGGCTGATGTGACCTTGCATAATATAACAGTCATTCTCCCTGCTGGACTAAGTTTCAGTGTAGGAGCCTGCATACCATCAGCGAGCAGAAATAGATCCAATACAGACCGTGCATGTGACTCTATAAATAACCAGTCATGTCCTGTCTGGAAGTCTTGTGGGCGATCTATCAGTCAGTAAGATCAGATCCAAATAACTAAACAGTGATGTGATCTGACTATTAATAACCAGTCATTCTGCTGGAGAGTTATCATGTAGGCAGCCGCTCAATGGAGTATTCGAGTATAGATCCTAGATACAAACAGTGATTGTGACTTCTATAATTAAAGTCATCCCTCTGCTAGGACGGTTTCATATATGAGATGTCCGCTAGATATATCAGTCAGATAATAGATCCAATACAACAGCATGATGTGACTCTTACAAATACTCATGTTCCTGCTGGCAAGTTCATGTGTGAGCCGTCATTATGCATTGTCAGTAATAGATCCCAATAAAACAGCGATGTGGACTGGCATATATATTACAGTTCTTCCCCGACATGAAAGTTCATACGTAGGAGCCAGCTCTACATTCGTATAGCTCCCAGATGGACCAGTGAGTGATCTTAATGCCCAGTCATTCCATGCTGGGAGAGTTAAGGTAGCTGCTCATATCATCTCAGGTAATATGAGTTCAATAACAAAAGTGATGGTGACTCATAATAACAGTCATTCCCATGCTTGGAAAGTTTCATGTAGGATGTCGGTATCTCATATCACGTCGTAGTAAATGGGAGTAACAAATAAAAATTGCGATGGTGATGACTCTATATACAGGGCATGTCCCCTGCTGGATGAAGTTTATGTAGGAGGCCGTTCATTAGTCGTTCGGTAAATAGATAGATAGATAGATAGAGTTGAAGTATACGTAGATTAGAAGAGATAGGATAGCAGTAGATAGATACGATAGATAGATTATGATAGATAGTAGATGATAGATTGGGTGAGGGGGATGGATGGACTGGTGATGATGGATGGTATTGGATGATGATGTATAGATAGATAGGTTGATTAGTAGTATATGATGGGATATGGATGATAGAATGATGATGAAGATAGATGATTGAATACGATAGATGAATGAAGAAAGATAGATAGATGAGACAATAGATAGATGATTGAGATAGTATAGATAGATAGAATAGATACGATTAACGGTAAGAATAGATAGAATAGATAGAGAGTACTAGATAGATGGGATGAGTTAGATAGATGAGAGATAGGAGTATGACAGATGATAAGAAGATAGTCGAATAGACAGATGGAGATCTATATGGATAGATGGTGACCAAGATGGATAGATAGTGATAGCAGATGGATAGACTTATGATAGGATGGAGCTGATGGATATGATAGAATAGATGGATCGTATGGATAGCATTGATAGTACATGATGATGGAGCGATGGATGTGATTACATTGATAACAAGCGTAAATAGATAAATGACAGATAAAAAATGAATTTCTAAAATTTTCCTTCAAAAAAAAGATGTTGAAATGAAGCTTCTTGTAGTGTGAAACAATTTGGGGCAGAAGATCCGTCACAGACATGTAACAATGACATCGCAATTTTATATTTAACGCTAAAAGCCTCATTGACAAAGCCATCATCCTATGTAAATACAGGCATGATAGATAGATAGATAGATAGATAGATAGATAGATAGATAGCCATTTGTCACTGCAATGATCCGGAATGTGGGTGCAGAAAATAGAAATAGTGGCAAAAAGGCATTAGTAGTACGTCTCCTGATGCGCCGCGCTGGGGGCTCTCACACTAAGTACCGTCTGGCCCGGGGGGCTGGAACGCTTTCATTTCCTACTGACAGCCTGAGGGATGAGCCCACACTGTGAGTATCAGGAAAAAACTCAAATCTGTTTCAGATCCCCCAGCTCTGATCTGCGCTATAAACACAGACTCAGATTAGTAAATAGATTTACTTTCCCTTTATTTACCAATTAATGATAAAATAGTCATAACGTCAATTTCTCTGTAAGATGCTACATGATGTGCCTATGTACTGTATACAGGCCATACACGGAGCCTGTAAGTCGAATAGTAAATAATGTACCCCCTATTGTAATATATAAGGATATTATAAGTCACCGGATCATGGAACTCCGAGGGGTGCTCTAATATCCTCATATTTTCCAACAAGGGGTATATTATTTATTATAGCACGCCAGTTTCTGCAAGTCATGTGACAGAAATGACATCACTATGCACCAACAGTTATTTAGAGTTGTATTCAGCAGCTCTCCAATTTGGTATTTTAGAAGCTATCTGGTTGCTACAGTGCAATTTACCTTAGCAACCAGGCTTTTTTTTTTTTAACACGAGTTGGTAATATGAATAAAGGAGGGCCAATATAGAAAAATAAGTAACAAAAATAAAAGTAATAACAATAAAACTGGAGCCTCACAGACCAATTGGTTTTTTTTTGGCTGCCGGGGTCAGTGACCCCCATTTGAAAGCCGGAAAGGAGTCAGAAGAGAAAGGCAAATAATTTAAAAACTATAAAAAAATAATAACGAAGACCAATTGCAAAGTTGCTAAGAATGGGACTAAGAGTTTACATGAAGCTGAACCACCCTTTTTACTTGGTCTTTTAAACTGGTCAAGTCGTAACGGCTGCAAAGTTTTAATGAATGGGTGCTAAATGGGTCATTTTCACCTGTGTTTGGGTGATGGTTGGGGTGCAGTGAGTTGCAGTTATGCCAGCACTGTTACCACTGTATTCATTACCCTTCCATTCAGACTGTTGCTGGCAGGCTCAAACTTTCTGCAATATCACCTTCATCTGTCAGCGGCTGCCGATCCATAGTGTGCCATCCAGCAGCCATCGATCAGCCGTCACCTCCAGCAAAGCATAACAGTATGCAGCCCGCCTGGCATTTCAATTAGCGGCCGATCCCCCTGCCCTTCAGCAACCTGTACAGTCGTACTATCCGGGCAATATGAATCAGACTCTCCCCTGCCTGCTCTGCCCCTCTGCATACTGATAGGTTTCTGTGCCACGGGGGGCTCAGCGGCTCCTTGTTGCCCCCAGACATACAGTACCTCCCTCTCCCCCAGCTCAGCGCGTACTCGGTGCCCCTCCCGAGAATAAAAGCTTGTTTAGCAATTTTCGAGTTTGTGAATTTGTTTTTCTAAATCGAATAAACTCACAGATCAAATGGTCGCGAATAAGGAAACCCATTGGAATAAAAAGCTGAAATATCTCAAATTTTTGAAGTTTACGAGCTCTAGAAGCTCGAAAAAATCGACTTTGAGAATACGGCTTGACTTTGCCTATGGCAACTCCCATTAACTTCTATAGAAACTCACGATCAAACAGTCACTTATTTATTAATAAGGAAAACCCAGTGGAATGAAAAGCTGAAATATCTCAAATTTTTCAAGTTTACGACCTCTAAAATCTCGAAAAAATCGACTTTGAGAATACGGCTTGACTTTGCCTATGGCAACTCCCATTGACTTCTATAGATAATCACGATAAAAAGTCGCCTATAAGTAATCAGGAAAAGCTTCGTTGGTATCAATAAAAGCTCATTATTCAAAATTTTTTAAGTTTATCGAACTGATAAATCTCTAAAAGTCGACATATTGAGAATTAGAGCTTGCTGCTATGGTCAATCCTGTATGTACTTCTATAGAAATTAGCAACCTGTTAGACTGTGCATTACTTAAATTTGAGATAAGTGATGAGCGAAATCTTTCATTTTGGCTTCGCCGGAAAATTCGCAATCTTTCAAAATTTGCGGTAAATGTCAAAAAATATTGTCGCCCCAAGTGCGCTAATCTTGATATGTCGTTGTCCGCCATATCTGGCTACTTTCTTTTTGTTGCACCAGGTATTTTTGGTACTGCGCTAGCTACTTCTTGCTGGTCACCGAGCTATTACTTTGTTGCCGACGGTTCTTCTTTAGTGGTCAGCGGCTATTTCTTCTTGTCGCTCGCTATTCCTTCTTTGTTCGCGTGCTATTTATTTGTCGCCCGCGGCTATTTTTTGTTGCCTCTCTCAGGCTTATTCTTATTGTTAGCGCAGCTATTCTTTGGTCAACCGCAGCCTATTATTTTGTTGCATCGCCTATTCTTGTCGCCCCGCGGTATATCTTTTGTCGCTTCCACTCGGCTTTTATTCTTTTTGTCGGTGGCCTTATTTTTTTGTTGGCCTGGCTATTCTTTTGTACGGCAGTAGCTATTCTTTTGTTCAGCGCGACTATTCTTTTTGTTGCCACCGGCTTTCTTTGTCGGCGCGGATCTAAATACTTTATTGCAGCCACGGCTATTCTTTTGAGTCGCACGGCTATTATCTTTTGTCGCGCGTCTCTATTCTTTTGTTGCACGGCTATTCTTTTGTCGGCGCGGCGCTATTCTTTTTGTCGCTGGCGGCTTTTCATTTTGTCGGATGGTATTCTTTTTGTCGCGCGGTCTCACTATTCTTTTGTTGCCCGTCTATTTTTTGTCAAACGCGGCTAGTTCTATTTTGTCGCTACGCCTTTCTTTTTGTCGCGCAGACTATTCGTTTATGTCAGTGGCTATTCTTTTGGTTGCCTCGCCAGCTATTCCTTTTTTAGAGCAAATATAATCTCTTTTCCTCGATCTGTGGTGCAATTCTTTGGACAACATATATTTTTCAAAGCCATTAGACGAGTCTGAGAAGAACATCCGCCCAGTCAGTTACGAGACAAACCACGGAATTGGCTCGCGATCAGTGGTGGCGAAGACATTTCTGTTCCGATGCTACATTTGAGTTAATCAGGGTGTGTTCTTGCATCTTAATTGTCCGCACCATATCAAATTCTAGTTTTTAAGCCGGATAGATAGCTGAAAAGAACTCTCACGATCAGTACTGAATGTGGATAACCTACCTCTTGGAATAGTGAATTAAATGGCAAGTATGAGGAGGGGGAATGGAGACATTTTTAGGGGTAAATAAACTAAATTATAGATTTTTACACATAAGTGCTTAATGATTGGTCATTTGGTCACCAAGCACAGAATAGACGGTCCTGGTGGACCATTTGATACAGTTTTCCTAATTCTCAGATGGACGTATACTTTTTTGAAAATTTGTGTTCTTGGTAAAGACCCTTGCTGTAATTTCGGCAGTATGGGCGGGTAATTTCTACAGTGTATCCCCTATCTGCTTAGAAGTGATATAGCGATAATTACGCAGTCTGAGGGGCTATATGATCCAATAGTAGCAACATAGGCTGCAGGCTGAAGTTAATACTAGTGGAACTGCGAGTATCACTCCATGTAATTATAGGGGACTACATGTACTCCCCTATGTACAATGATAGGATAATTAGCAGTCACTGAAGGGTCTGTGCACCCCATAACGTAGAAGTGCAGAAAGACTGAAGGCTGAGTTTCAGGGACGTCTGAGTATACTCATGTATTACTAGATGGGTAGTTACACCCCACGGACTAGTAAATGATAAGTGATATTAAGACAGTTCCTGAGGTGGAGTAATGTGCTCCAATATATAAGGCCCAAGGCTGCGGTGAGTTATATCAGGGAACTCTGTGTATACTCTCATCTATTTATACCAGGAGATAATGTACGTACTCCTAGCTGTAATGATAGGATATGACAGTCCACTGCGGGAGGTTCTTGCTGCCGATTGAATAAAGGCAATAGGCTGCAGGCTGGAGTTGATCAGGTTCGAACTCTGAGTACTCTATATCTCATGTGTTATAAGGGATAATGTCCCTACTGTAAATGATAAGTGATATTCGAGTATGAGAGGGATTTCTGGTGTCATATACACGGCTAAACAGGCTGCAGGCTGAGTTATTATCAGGGAATATGAGTAACTCTAGTATTATAGACGGATAAGTACCGACTGTAAATGATACAAGGTATTAGCAGTCCCTTCGAGGGGTCTGGTGCCCCCAGTTACGATAAGGACAGGCTGGACAGGCCTGAGTTATACGCAGGACTCTGAGTGATTCACTCATGTATTATAGGATCATGGTATATCCATTATCGTATAAGTGAATAAGGATATTAGCAGTCACTCGAGATAGGGTCTCTGTGCCGATATAAGCACACCGGCTGCAGGGCTGAAGTTATCTGGGATTTGAGTATACTCTGTATTTAAATAGAGGATATATACCCCTAACCTGGTAAATTTAGGTAAATAGCGTCACTGGAGGGTTCTAGTGCATCTAAAGGCACTAAGGCTGCAGCTGAGTTATACGGACTTCTTTCTGAGTATTCACTCATGTACTTATACTAGTGGAATAAATGTACCTATCCTGTAGAATGATAAAGGATAAGTTATCTAGAATAAGTCGCGTGAGGGTTGTGCCCCATTAAAGGCAAGAGGCTGCAGGCTGAGTTTAGGCAGGGAACTTGAGTATCATCATTTAATTCAAAGGGACATGTACTACTGTAATGGATTAGGATTTCGCAGTCTGAGGGTTCTGTGCCATTAAAGGGCACAAGGCTGGCAAGGCTGAAGTTTACGGGAACTCTGAGTATCACAATGTATTATAAGCGGATAATGTGCCTCCTATGTAAATGTAGGATTTAGGGCAGTCACTGGGGGTATGTGCCATTATAAAGGACAAAGGCTGCAGGCTGAGTTTAGGGGTAATGTATATCTTAGTTTTGGGATCAAGTAAGGTACTGTTTTATTTTACAGAGAAAGGAGGGAATCATTTAACATGAAATAGAACCATAGGGTGTTCTGCCCCAATAGGGGATAATTATATCTAGTTGGGACAAAGTAAAGGTACTGTTTTAATTATTAACGAGAAAGGAATATTTCAGCCATGAAAAAACAATAGGGCTGTTCTCCAATAAGGGTAATTAATATTATCATTAGTTGGGATAGTACAGGGTACTGTTTATTATTACGAGAAGAGGGAATCATTTACATGAAATACCCAATAGGGCTGTTTGCTGCCAATAAGGGTAATTATATCTTAGTTGGTATTAAGTACAGGTATGTTTTATTATTACAGCGAGGAATCATTTTTAAAACCTTGTAATTATTTGTTAAAGGATTTGATGGGAGGACTGAATTAGAGCAATTGGTGGAGTTCTGGATAATGGGTTTTGCATACGATGACCAAAGTCTGACTGTTAGTGACGATGATATAGGAAATGTTTATTATTGAATGCTTGCAGGGAAATAATAAAGAGAGACAGAGAGAAAGACAAACAGACATGAAGTGACAAACAGAACTATGTATCTCCCAAGATTTCATTATAAAAATCTGGCCAATTTAGACCACACCCCCATTTAAAGGGACAGTATTACCTGAATGAATAGGGCTTGTGCTGAACATACTCTTCGCCTCTTGTTTTATTTGAGATATAGCTATGGTTTCTGTTATTTCTGCCACTAAACAAGATTATGAAGCCAGTTTATTACTTTCTGTCACTGTCCCCAGGACTGATAACATTACCCGAGGTCCTTGAGAAGCCCTGATAATAGTGTTGCTCAAGGCGTCGTGCTTAGATAGGGATATGGTGTTGGTGTTGTGTTTCAAGGTTGAATAGGCGGTGGAGCGTCTGTGAAACATTCGGTTTATAAAGATATGTATAAAACTATACATTGTTTTATATAAATAGACCTCAAGGTTGCAGATTAGCAGGGACGCCCAGTCTGGAGGGCTTACTGGCAAAGGGATTTAACATGTTAGACACAAGAGCCAAATGGTCTACATGGTCTTCATGAAAGTCACAGCACTGCGGTTTCCATGGAAATCTTTAGAAAAGCACAAAAAATACTGATGTATGCGGTTTAGTAAATTGCACAAACAAAAGAATGGAAAAATCCCATATTTCAGTAATACAGTTTGTTTAGTCCAACTCACGGGGCCCTTTGTTGCGTCGCACCCACACAGAGCAGAGATACCTATGGTAAAGTGCTCGAACCGTAACATATAAAGAACATTGTTCTCGGGCTTGATCGGTTTGGTTATAGTTTTAGCTTGGGTGTCTCTGAGATTCACAATAGTTAATATAATGTAGTCGTTGGATGAATTAATTCGAGTGAGGCCTACGTCGGATGGTCTGCTAATAGAAGGAACAGTAGGGCGTAAGAATAAGGAAGGCTTCCGCTGCTAGTAGACTACGGCCCATAGTCGTCTCCAGAGGCTATTATTGAGCAGCCGTATGAGTCATGATCAAAGGATTCAGATAGGCGGCATGCCATTTTCTCTACTAATGACTGCTACTTGACGTTGGACCAGACTAGATCAGTCTTAGTGCGTCCCGAGGGGACATAAGTGGTAGCTACTCTAGACTCTGTATGCTTAGCTGGAGTATACGAGTGGCAACATTCATCCGGTAGACTAATAGGGATAACGTGTATGGCACGTGCTAGTCCTACGATGCTGCCAGTACGCCATTCCCAGGGGCTATTATCCCCCAATTCTGGTTGATGCTATGGGGCGAGCCAGATCTGTCACTAGACTTCTCACACGCCCAAGTACCTTCCCGAGGCGTATTGATACCACCACTGCACTGGAAATAAAGTGCACATCTCTGCCTAATATCTGCTCTCCACGCAGCCAGTCCCTTCCCAGAGGCTATTGATCCCTACTGGTTACTATTATGGCAGCATCTACTCTAACTATATATTCTGCTATCCCACGCCCAGGTCCTATGCCTCGAGAGGGCTATATATCCCCCATCGTGCTTAGGGCATTAGGTTCACATCGTCTCTAGTATAATGTACCGCATGTATCGACTAGGCCACAGATTGGTCTTACTGGCAGAAGTGCTATTGCGGGAGGCTTCTGGGATTATACACTGGCACCTACTATAGGCTACTATAGCAAACCATTCTCTAGATATAAATAGAATGATATATACATTCAGCCCAATATCCTTCCAAGTACGGCTATGTATATTGACCCACTGCTATATATCAGGCATCTGTCTCTACTAATACTGCTAGTTCACGACCAGCCCAGTCCAACTTGCTCCATAGCAAGGTGATTATCGCGCCCCACGTGCTCTCCATAATAGATCGTCGCACCATTCCTCCGCTATGCTACTACCTCAATAGCAAAAAATACTCTTTACCAATATCTGCTATAATACCCGCCGCGACAGCCCCGATCCGTTCAGAGGCTTTAACCCTAATGCTATATTAGCATCATCGTTCCATCTATGCAGTATCTGCTTTCAACAGCAGTCCCTTCCCAGAGCTATTATCCCCCTACACTGTACTGACATAGGCACATCTCTCCTACTATTCTGAGTATTCGTACCAGCCAGCTCCCCTTCAGAGCTGATTTTCCTCTGTACTAATAGGACATCCTCCTGAACTATATACCGAACTGTTTTAAACACCACAGCCAGTTCCCGAGGGCTATTAATCACCAGCCCTGATATTATGATGAGGAAAATATCTCTACCACTATATATTAATATCACCTGCTATCATGCGAAACATCATATAGAAATACTTCAAACGCGCAGAGTCTTCTAAGAAGCTATTCCGCCCAACTGCTAGACTATAACCTCGTGGCACATCCTTCACCCGACTTAATTCTATGTACCCTGCTATCTCTCATCTCCGAGCCCAGTCGCCTTCCCAGAGGCCTATTATCTCCACTGCTACTTCTGGCCCACTTTCTCCACTACTATACGATCAAGATGGGAAACTGCTATCCACAGAGCCAGTCCTCCAGGAGCTTATGTCATACCCCTCCACTGCTTACTGATGGACTCTTTCCCTACATAATCTGCTAATCCATCAGCCCAGTTCCTGTTCCGCAGAGGGTATTTACCCACTAGTTACTTCATAGGCCTCAACCATCTCTCTTATTATACATGCTTGACACATGCCGTCTTCGCGAGGCTGATTTATCATCCCACTGCTACTAACTATCAGGCACATCTCTCTCTATTATCTATAGCAAACCTGCTTCCACAGCCAGTAACTTCAGAGGCTTAATTATCCCCACTTCTACTATAAAAGCAACAATTCCATCCTTATAACCAGTGCTATCCAAGCCCAGCCTTAGCCCAGAGCTCATTATCCTCCCCATGACTTAGGGCACCATCTCTCCTACTATAGATCTGCTTATCCAGCCCAATTCTCTTCCAGAGGCTATTATTCCATACTACAGCTACTATAAGCACTCATCTTCCCTACTATATAATCTGATATTCACCATCTCAGTCCTCTTCTCGAGGTCTTTAAATCCCCACTGCATACTATAGGCACCTATATCCTACTCATAATCTAGCTAACTCAGAGCCGCCGTCCTTCCAGAGCTATTATCGGACGAGATCGCCACTTGCTAGAGTATAAAGAGGCAAAACCCATCTTCCTACTTCCATAAAAGGAAAAGAAATACTGCTTAAATGAACAGACAGTCACTTGCCAGGCTATTGATCCGCACTGTCTATAATAGGACATCTCTCCTATAATACCTGCTATTCCAAGCCAGTTCGCTCCCAGAGGCTATTTTCACTTCTACACTGCTAATATAGGCACCATCTCTCTTATATAGAGGTTAACACAATCTGCTATCCTACAGCCAGTCTTCTCAGAGGCTTATTATCCCATAGCTAGTATAGGCCATTTCCTACTATATCACCCTGCTATCCGCACGCCCAGTCCCTCCAGAGGCTATTTCCCCCACTGCTACTTAGGATATTCCTTATATCCTGCATGTCCACACCAGTCCCCTTCCAGAGGCGTTATTCCATGCTACTAATACGGCATCCATCAAATCTTACTTATAACTATGACTATTCATGACGACAATTCCCAGATATCCTTCCGAGGCTATCATCTTCCTCACTGCTTACTATTAGCACAACTCTCGCTCCTACTATTAAAGACTGCTAGGGTCGCAAGCGGTCCTTCCAGAGGCTTTAATACCCCCATGCTACTGATATGGCACATCTTCCATACTATAAGAACATCCTGCTACGTCCAAGCAAGGTCGCCTATGTCCCTCAGAGGTCTATTAGTTTCCCCAACTGTACTTGATAGGAACACGATCTCTCCTACTGATTCCCTGCTATCCCACAGCCCAGTTCCTTCCGAGAGGCGTTATCCCCTGGCTTACTATAGGCACCATCTCTCTACTGATTACTGTATTACCCAGCCCCTAGTCCTTCCGCAGAGGCTATTATCCCCCACATTGCTAATGATTAGGGCAACGTTATACTCTCTCCTTCTAATAATTAAGGCCTGCTACTGGGGCAGAGCCCAGTCCCTTTACATGAGGACTTTTCTCCCCACTCTATGTATAGGGCACATCTCCCTACTATAGACGCTGCTTCACAGCCGCAGTCACTCTCCAGGAGGGCTATTATCCCATGCTTTACTATAGATGAGGACCAATCCTCTCGTCCTACTGATTTGAGAGTGATACTGATGGATGGGAGTAGGTGGTTGCCAGATTTCTACTGTGATGACCTTACTTGTGGCCTTACGTACTGAGATCTGGAATATATCGACGAAGGTAGATTCTTGAAGCATTCCGCGACATTCATCGGACGTCCCCGACCTTCTGACAACTCTCCCTGGCCTCGCAAATACGAGCACTTTATTTTCAAGGACCTACCCCAGATTTGGGGCCCGAGTTGGCGCCACAGGCCATGAGCTCATGGCATAGGATAATCAATTAACATTCTGACATTACCTGTTAGTGCTTATTGCCAGGCAGAAAGCTCTGTCCTATCCCCGTCCAACTCTATTATGTTGAGAGAAATTTACTGTTCTTCCTTTATCTCTCTCATTAGCTTCGTAGCAGATGGTGCTTCAGTTTCTTCTTCTGAACTTTGATATCTCGGGAGAGGCGTGAATCTTCATTAGCATTAGCATGCTCGCATTTGTAACTTTTCATGTTTGCAAGAAATCCCCCGGCCCTGCGCCGCAATGTGTAAGTAGTGAGATAGTCATCTTCAACATAGAGGGCAACGAGAACCCACTACTGTAAGACTAGGGGTTAGTTTATTAGTCATGTATCGTTTTCTCCTTTCGTCAGCCCGCCTTATGTACTTCTGCCACATGGGATTTTTTCAGCGGCCACAGAGTTACAATCTAATTTTGTTGCCACAGAACATCAGAGTAATTGGCTCAACACAGGACAGACGGCGCGCAATTTTATAACTAAAACCTTATTGCGCACGACGCAACTAGCATTGCCCAAATATCTCATATTTATGATCTGAGAAAGCAACAATCTAATATTTTCAGATAAGGATTCGTGTAGGGGAGGTGGGTCCTTACCTCCCTGACCAGCTTATGCGCAACACATGGGGTATACAGAGAGCCCCCCACAAGAGTGCTAAGTGTGGATGATGACTGGCATTGTACTCAGCTTTAACCATTTCACTTTCATGGGTTGCAGACAGGTGCAATATCTAGAATATTTGTGGTCTAGTACAGATACAGAGGACCGACTTTGTTACTAACGCGAGGAATGCTTGCGACAACAGAGAGTATTTTCGGATATAGGGATCCTTTCCATAGTTGGATATTCAATAATACTTAGGTCACTAAGAATCATGTTAATATTATAATCGCAAGTGGACTTGTTGTTGTTCCATAGGGGTATTATATCTTAGTCTGGTGTCAAGTACAGTACTTGTTTTTTATTAAGAGAAAGGGAATCATTTAATCATTAATAAACCATAGGGCTGTTCTGCCCCAATAAGGCGGTAATTTATTTAGTTGGGAATAAGTACGGTACTGTTTTATTATTACGAAAAAAAGGAATCATTTACATTAATAAACCCAATTAGGGAGCTGTAATTCTGCCAATAGGGTATATAGTCTTAGTGGATAAGAGCAGGTATAAAAGCTTTTTTATACAGAATAATGGCGGACATTTTTGGGGCAAATAACTAGTTTAGATTTCTTGCATATTAGATTATACCAAATGCATTAAGTGTAGGGGAACATGTTGACTGAGAGCCCGCGTCCCGATAATCACATATTGGGCCTGTTGGTCGCTAGATGTGAGAGATTGGTAAAAATATAGTGGCAGCCAATTGTGTACTAGGGACCTATATCTACTTTATTTGTGGCAGGGTTTGCCCACAAGGACGCTGGGCAATCTTCTTAAGACGTCGCATTGCAATATTGCGTGGTCATTAGAGAGGTATCAATGAGTTGAGTACGTCTTTGCCTTACCACAGGCGGGCTAATCTTCAGAAGTCAGCACCATAGCACATTAGCGGAGTTTACATGCGGTGAGGTTATACAATGTGAGAGCTCATCTACTGCCCAAGGCCGGCAATTTTCGAGCACGAACCACAGGCAACATAGCAGGTCAAGGATGGGTTATAGTTGAGATGCTCCTTCGTTGCCCCTACAGACTAGCCGTGCACCTAGCACACTGCCTCCGGGTGCCTTCTTTGGGATTATGTAATTTAGTAGCACGACACCTCCACCGTTGTATGTGAATCATTGGACAGGGCGTGTTTATACAATAACGGGGGAATGTTTTTCATGATCTGAGACTAGCTCAAACATTATTTTACGATAACCTGCAACAGCAGAAGGGATCTGCCATGAGCATTCCTGCTGGACTCAAAATCTATTTACAATGCAGAGAAATTGACCAATGAGAATGCTGATTCCTAGAGATAGCAATCTTTCTATTATTTCATATAGAGATAATTATAGTATTTTTCATCATTATATGGCAGCAGGAATCAGACATGGGGATAAAGGGACAAGAGCTTGTTCAGTGCTGGGAAACTGTGCTTAATTGCCTCGACCGATCCATTAGCGGAACAGAGAAAGGGAGTCGGATTTACTCAGCATAGCTGCGGGATTCTCATTGGGGGATTTCGTTGCATATTTTGCAGTTTTATTGGGAATATTGCTTTAAGATTCCAACTCAACCTGATGTGTAATCGGACTACGCTCCAGCTGCCTCAACTGACATTATATGTTACATTATTCCTGGGATTTGGTAGTCGGCAACACTCGAGTAAATTTTGGTTGAGCCGCGCATGTGCAGCAGGGGTTTAGTGCCCTTTAAATCTAGCATTGGGGTACCACAGGGGTTTTGCACTTAGTAACTTGCCTGCATACTTAGGGCTGCCATATAGAGCTATCTATAATGTTGGCAAGAAGGGAGGATACTGATGGGCTTAATCTCGTTAACATTTTGCATTTCGCCCAGTGGCTGCACAAAACTCTCTAGGGTTTCTTTCACTCCTGTTTGTTTTTCAGATTTCCTGAGTGTTTTTACAATCTCCTCATTATTTATTCATAGAAGTCCACCAATGAGGAAACCAAAATTTGCTCCTGTCTACGTCTCCGTCTGGACTTGCCTAATAATTATATATGGACTTGTTCTTAGTCAGTACTCAGGTTAACTGCAAGCCAATAAAGCTTCTTACGTGTTCTTCTTCTCGTCAGCTAATAACGATCGCGCTTCTCTCGTCTCATGATGTTTACGCCTTGTGGTTCACCTTAGGATCCTTACTAGAGATACAGATCACGAGAGCATTGAGGCTGTCAGAAGTGGCGCACAGTAGCTCTAGTGGAACATGTGAAGGAAAAGCCTGGGCGGAGAGCGCAAATAGAAAAGTACATTTATCCATAAAATGGACAAGGAGTGGGGGCCAGCGAGTCGGTTACTCTAGATAACTAGAATTGCACATCGCGATTTTAGACAGTCAAGTAGAAGGGAAATACCTCACATTTGCTTCGTGAGCATCAAGGGATGGTGTGAAATATTTTCTGAAAGTTACGGTATTTGATCTCTTGTGAAAGGGTCACATTCTGAGCTCCTTATTTATGTCATATCCCGCCTCATATCATACTCACTCTCCCCGACCGACCTTGATCTCTTGCTCTCCCTCGGCCGCCTCTTATCTTGGGAAAAATACACATAATATGAAATCAACTGCAGCAAATGATACCACCAGGTGTTTACAACACTGTGCATTGAGTACCCTCCATAAGGCTGGCCATCTGCACCCACCGGTTCGCAAAAAAAGGTTGGCCGCAGACTTACTTTAATTACATATGCAAGAGAACTGACCAATGAGGATGCTTCTTTCATTAACATTTATTTATAAAGCGCAACATTCCCAGAGCGATGGTCATCTAGTGTTACAGTACATTGGGCCACTCATCAGAGTAAATATATAAGATCAGTGAAACTGCGATACAGGGTAGGGGATTAAGAGGGCGACTTGCCAAGAGCTTGCAATTCTATACCAGTGGGTTTATGTCTCAGGTCTATTGCTGTTATGTAATTGGGGAGATTATTAAATATATTTTATGGCTATCGTGGTGCGTGGAATCAAACATCAGAGGGGGGCTTGACTGCTCTTAGTTTGTCTGTTAGTGAAACTTGGGTCTTAAGCGATTAGCTCAGTTGCAAAATGCATTGATATGGAGCCTGATTTGCTCTGCGTCATAATTGGGATTTCTCATTTGGAGAGATTCTTTTGCTTTCAAATGGGACATTTCATTAAATTCAATACAATCTGATGTTGTCTCGCGACTTTACAGTCTCTGGATACACAGGAGATCTGTACTATAAATTATATGCTACATAGGGATATCCCATGTATCTTAAAGGGACCAACATTCAGTCAGGAATGACCTATTGTTTGCTCATGAGCTGTAAAGAGGATCATAAATAGACATAGGATTCACCTGTCTAGTTCAGATCATTCAGCTAGGACGCCCCTATAGCTTTGCTCATACAGCTGTTACAGAGAGATTCCATATAATATGGCAACTAGGGATTCCCTGTTAAATAAGCCACGTTCAGCCAGGAAAAATGCCTAAGTTCTGTGCTCATATTAGCCATCTGGTCAGAGAGATACCAGAACTAGGCAGGTGGGATTCCCTGTACTAAAAGGCACCAGTTCAGTCATTGCGAACATAGGCCCTGATAGTCTTTGCTCATATGCGATAAAGATGTAGGAGTAAGACATATATGGACATTCGGGTTCCATGTACTAAGCACATTCAGGCAGGCAAGCCCTAAGGTTTTCGCCAATAGCCTGTCAGAGAGATCATATAACACCCTATGGCACATACTATGGAATTACCCCTTCGTAGCACAATTCAGATGGAACAGCCTATAATGACCTTTGCTCATACGGCTGTAAACGGAGATTACCCTAGAAATATGGCACATAGGGATGTGCGCACCGGACTGAGTAAGAAATGGAATTTTTACGACAATCAGCAGGACAGCCCTAAGTGTGCCATGCCTGTCAGTAGAGATACCTAACAAGACTATGGACATATGGGATTAATCCCTGTCTTACAGCAGGAATTCACGGTCAGGAAAGCCCTACTAATTGCTCAAGCCCTGTGAACAGGAGATACATAAAAAGACTTATGGATCACATAGGGAGATTAGCCTGTCTAACACAATATAGTCAGGTAAGCCCTAAGTCTTTGCCATTAGTTCTGTACAGAGAGATACAAAATACTTGAGGCAGCATTAGGGATTCCTTATGTACAGCTCCATATTTCGCAGGAACTGCCCTAAGTTGGCTCTAGCCTGTAAGAGAGATACATATTTATAATGGTCCACATATGGGATTCCCCTGTATAAGCCATTCGGCGGAGTCAGCCCCTATAGTTTGCGATAGTCCTGTGTACAGAGAAGATACTATAGAAGAACTAATGGCGCTAGGGATGTGCCCCTGTACTAAGCAAATTCAGCAGTGAAAGCCCCGCTAGTGTTGCTCATAGCTGGTACAGGGAGTACCATAAAACTATGGCCAATAGGGATGTCCCTGTACTAGACAGATTTCAGCAGGAACGCCCCGTAAGTTTTGCCCATGACCTGTAAGAGAGATATCATAAACTAATGGCCAGATAGGATTGCCCATGTACTAAGCACAATTCAGGCGGAACAGCCCCTAAATGCCCATAGTCCTGTACATGAGAGATATCTCATAAAACTATTGGCACCTAGAGGATTTCCCTTGTACTAGACACAATTGTCATGGATCATGCCCTAAGTTTCTTCATTCAGCCTGTACAGAGATGATCGTATATAAATATGGCACATAAACAAGGGGGAAAATTTTTTCTCCCCCCTACTTGTCACACACTTAGCGAACAAATTTTCCAGCCCGAAGCTGGGACAAAAAAAAAGCCGCGCCCCCTACTAAAAAAAAAAAATATTTTTTTGTCCCCGCCCCCCCCAAAATAAGCCCCAATTTGTTAAGTAGATACCATAAAACTATGGCACATAGGGATTCCCCTGTACTAAGCACAATTCAGCAGGAACAGCCCCTGTACTAAGCACACAGGAAATGCTGGGGATGCTGTGGCCCTTTAAGTGCAAATACAAATAATAATATACCCTTTATATTTCAATGATCTCAGGCAGAGACCACATTATAGGACAATATTTCATGGAAAAGAAATTCAGCCTTGAAATCCTTTTATTTGATCCTTTCCTGGCGAATTCCTAAAGGGGCAGTAAGAACCGTCCGGACATCGATCCCCGGCTCTCGCTGACACGGCGCCAACTGCCCACGTGACCACAAACTCAATCGAGTCCAACAGTTTCACTGCCCGCCGGGGGCTTCTGATTGATTGGGAAACAGAAAATTCCTCTTTCCTGTAAATTACAGATAAAACTCTCATTGTTTTGTATAAAAAGCCTTAACGGGAGGAATTTAGGGATTCGCCCTGGGGCCCTAGAATCAGATGGGGCCCCGTGGTGTCAAATGGCTAGTGATTAGTGGCGATGAGTGAAATTACTCACCAGGGGTGGATTCACAGCGAATTTCTGCATTTCGAGTTTGCAGAAAAAATCACAGTGGAAAAATTTGTCGCCCAGAATTTTTTAGTCGTGCATCAAAAAGCCTGCGGCCGAGTCAAAAAGCGAGGGCGACAAAAAAAATAGACGAGTTTGACAAAAAAGACGCGGACGACAAAAAAATTGCGTGACAAATGTGTTTCGCAAATTGTTCACCATTTTGCAAATTTTCTTACCGTTTTGCGAATATCATGGCGAAGCGAAACGGGACAGATTCGCTCATCACTACTAGTGATTAGTAGTGATGAGTGAAATTATTCGCCAGGCGTGGCCTCACCTTTTTTTGACGAGACCACAACTTTTTTTGACCCTTTTTTGAGATGCACGTGTCTATGTTGCTGCCCCCCCCTTTTTTTTTACAAGATTACAAATGTTTGCTGCAGAATTTTGCGTAACTTTCGCAAAGCAATTCGCCAATGCTGAAATGCGGAAATTCGCTGCTAATCCATGCCTGGCAGAAAAATTTGGTCATCACTAGTGATGGGCGAAAAAATTGGGCAGGCATGGATTTACGGCAAATTTCTGCGTTTCGCCATTTGCGGATTTTTTCACAAAACGGGGGGAAAATTCACAGCCGAAAAATTCGCTGCACGGCCAAAAATTGTCGTCAATGTCAAAAGAATTGTCTCTCACGTCAAAAAGAATTGTCTCTTCTGTCAAAAAGAATTGTCTCTCACGTCAAAAAGAATTGTCTCTCACGTCAAAAAGAATTGTCTCTTCTGTCAAAAAGAAATGTCTCTCACGTCAAAAAGAATTGCCTCTTCTGTCAAAAAGAATTGTCTCTCACGTCAAAAAGAATTGTCTCTCACGTCAAAAAGAATTGTCTCTTCTGTCAAAAAGAAATGTCTCTCACGTCAAAAAGAATTGTCTCTCACGTTAAAAAGAATTGTCTCTTCTGTCAAAAAGAAATGTCTCTCACGTTAAAAAGAATTGTCTCTCACGTCGAAAAGAATTGTCTCTCGCGTCAAAAAGAATTGTCTCTCATGTCAAAAAGAATTGTCTCTCGCGTCAAAAAGAATTGTCTCTCATGTCAAAAAGAATTGTCTCTCACGTCAAAAAGAATTCTCTCATCAAAAGAATTGTCTCTTGCGCCTGAAAGAATTGTCTATTGTGCCAAAAAGAATTGTCTCTCACGTCGAAAATAATTGTCTCTTGCGTCGAAAAGAATTGTCTCTCGCGTCGAAAAGAATTGTCTCTCGCGTCAAAAAGAATTGTCTCTCGCGTCGAAAAGAATTGTCTCTCGAGTCAAAAAGAAATGTCTCTCACGTCAAAAAGAATTGTCTCTCACGTTAAAAAGAATTGTCTCTCGCGTCGAAAAGAATTGTCTCTCGCGTCAAAAAGAATTGTCTCTCGCGTCAAAAAGAATTGTCTCTCATGTCAAAAAGAATTGTCTCTCACGTCAAAAAGAATTGTCTCTCGCGTCAAAAAGAATTGTCTCTCATGTCAAAAAGAATTGTCTCTCACGTCAAAAAGAATTCTCTCATCAAAAGAATTGTCTATTGTGCCAAAAAGAATTGTCTCTTGCGCCAAAAAGAATTGTCTCTCACGTCGAAAAGAATTGTATCTTGCGTCGAAAAGAATTGTATCTTGCGTCGAAAAGAATTGTCTCTCGCGTCAAAAAGAATTGTCTCTTGCGTCAAAAAGAATTGTCTCTCGCGTCGAAAAGAATTGTCTCTTGAGTCAAAAAGAATTGTCTCTTGCGTCAAAAAGAATTGTCTCTCGCTTCAAAAATAATTGTCTTTCATCAAAAGAATTGTCTCTGGTGTCAAAAAGAATTGTCTCTCAGCAAAAGAATTGTCTCTGGCATCAAAAAAATAGAAAGAATTGTCTCGCACCAGAAAGAATTGTCTCTCATCAAAAAAATTGTCTCTCGTGTCAAAAAGAATTGTCTCTCGCTTCAAAAATAATTCTCTTATCAAAAGAATTGTCTCTCACACCAAAAAGAATTGTCTCATCAAAAGAATTGTCTCTCATGTCAAAAAGAATTGTCTATCGCGTCAAAAAGATTTGTCTCTCGTGTCAAAAAGAATTGTTGCATGTCAAACATATTGTCGTGACAATTTTTTTTTGACACGCAACATTTCCCCCATTTTGCGAATTTCTCGCCGTTTCGCAAATCTTTTGAAAGATTTGCAATTTTTTCGCCAAAGTGAAACAGGACAGATTCGCTCATCGCTACTTATCACTAAAAATGACATGTGATATAGTGCAACAACTGTCCCCCAATCTATATCCTGCGTTGTAATTAGGGATGAACCAAACCCACTTTTTTGGGTTCAGCCGAACCCCCAAACCCACCCTGATGGATTCTGCCAAATCCTGAACTGATGAGCGATATAGTGATGAGCGTTTTTTTTTCGCCAGGCATGGATTCACAACGAATTTCCGCATTTCGCCATTGTCAAATTGTTTGGCGAAACTGCCGTGAAAATTTGCCGCGCATCAAAAAATGTAATTGTGCGCAAAAATTGGCACAGTCGTGTCAAAAAAGGGAGCGGACGACAAAAAAATAGATGCTGGCGATAAAAAAAATTGCGTGCCAAGTGCGTTTTGTGAATTTTTTGCCATTTCGCAAATTTTGTTGGCGTTTCACAAATTTTATGGCGAAGCGAAACGGGACAGATTCACTCATCACTATTAGCATATGCTAACTAGGAGCGGGAATAGTTAAAAATTGCCGTGTGCTGCGCGCGCGGCGAAAATTCGGTGCATCCCTAGTTGTAATCACGGGGGGTCGTTGGCTGAACCCCTCTTCTGTACAGATTTGCGCCCCGGCCTGCAGCCCCCCCCCGATAATTTTCACCAACTCTGCTAATACTAATTAGATTTGAAATTGCCTTTTTCCTCCTTCACAGGGAAGTTTTTGATGTTTATTAGCTAATGAATTTTGCCGTTAATTCGTTAGTCCGTCCGTACTAATTATAAAGTTATTGGCGCTCTCTGACTCCCTTTACGCGGCGCCGGCTCTTTGCTTAGCTGGCTGCTCGGAGCGCCATCCCTTGCGAGGCGCAGGCTCACTTTATAGATGCTAACACAGCACAATTAAATATTATAGCGCAATCTTCATTAAGAATTGCTCATTACCGGCCACTTGACTTGCCAGTCGGTATCCCAGAGCCCCTGGCTTTGTTAGGGAAGATTCAGTAAATGGCGCTCCCTTTGTAGCCGTTACCTGCCCTCCATCTTGCACCTTAAGCAGCCGCTGCTTCTTATTGACTGTAACTGGGATCTCTTCTCTCTGAAATGCCGTTTGGTCTAAAGGGGTCTCTTGGTACCCCCTGCTATTTCCCTGATGCACTTTAAAGGGGATATAAACCCAAAGATATAATGTTGAAAGGAAATGAAAGGGAAAGTAAGCAGCTTCCCAGTGTTCAGCCATAAAATGGTTTCAGCAGTTTAAACAGACAGTGCAGGGCTTTCCCAATAACAGAATGTATACACAATAGTGATTGGGCCGGCCCAAAACCCACGGGAGCTGTTGGTCGGGTTCAGGCTAACAACCCACAATATTGGGCGGTTGCGGACAGATTCAGGCTGACCTCTTGCTTTCGCCCTCCTCGCCCGCGACAATAAACTGCTCATTAGTGATAAGCGAATCTGTCCCATTTCGCTTTGCCATAATATTGGCGAAACAGCGAAAAAAATTAGCGAACCGCATTTGTTGCCCAATTTTTTTGTCAACAGCGTAGTTTTCGCCACCCGCGGCTATTAATTTTGTCGCACGTGCTTTTTTGACATGCCCGTGCCCTTTTTTTACGCAACTGCGCCCAATTTGACACACGACAAAAAAAAAAAATCAGCGTGACGAATTTTTCTCTGGCGAATTTTCACGGAAGTTTCACCAATGGCGAAATGCGGAAGTTCGCTGCGACTCCATGCCTGGCAAAAAAATTCGCTCATCCCTACTGCCCATCTTCTGCACCCTCGTGAAGTCTGAAATGGGCGGGTCAGGCCGGGTCTGTAAATAGAGGCACATTGCTGGGTTGGGTTGGGGGCAGCGGGTTACGGTTGGGTGCGGTTCCAGGAAATGTGGACCCACACGTCACTAATACTCAATTCAGTGTAAAAAGTGACCAGAACTTAACCAACGAGACCCTTTATCCTTTATGCTACTCGCTGGAGGTCTTGGGCT
Source organism: Xenopus tropicalis (assembly GCF_000004195.4). Lineage (NCBI taxonomy): Eukaryota > Metazoa > Chordata > Amphibia > Anura > Pipidae > Xenopus > Xenopus tropicalis. The sequence continues at coordinate 148,641,653 of NC_030682.2, read as the reverse complement.
TTTGTGATTGGTTAACTGGTTTTTAATTCAATGTTATGTTTACATGTAATTTCTAAATTGCCTGTGACAGAAGAAGAACCTCTTCATATTTGGGTCTGGCTGGGACCTCTAATGGGAGAAAGGAAAGTGTCAAAGCCTGGAGCTAGAGTCCTGTGCGGAACCAATTTTTGGAGCCTGGACCCGACTTGGACATGTGGGCCGCAACCTGCAACCCTGATCCACAATGACCCGTTGGCAGGTGCAGTTATTCCGGATACTGAGAAATATTGGTTACCAGCGGTTTCCATGGAACCCTGTAATTAAAGCAATCAAATGTCATACGATTTTTATTGGAACTGGTGAAAGTGAACTGCTGATTGGTCGCTCTGTGGGTCAGGGCTGGGGCTGCAAGCCCTATATTCCCTAGCTAGAGCTGGCACGGAGGTGTTTAATACCCTAAATAATGAACAGTGCCAGCTGGCACAACATAACGTTGTACCTACCAATAGGGTGCAGTGACAGAAAAACATTGTAAACACACTCACATTTTTTAAAAATATTCCCTTTTCTCTGTAATAATAAAACAGTACCTGTACTTGATCCCAACTAAGATATAATTACCCCTTATTGGGGCAGAACAGCCCTATTGGGTTTATTTAATGGTTAAATGATTCCCTTTTCTCTGTAATAATAAAACAGTACCTGTACTTGATCCCAACTAAGATATAATTACCCCTTATTGGGGCAGAACAGCCCTATTGGGTTTATTTAATGGTTAAATAATTCCCTTTTCTCTGTAATAATAAAACAGTACCTGTACTTGATCCCAACTAAGATATAATTACCCCTTATTGGGGGCAGAACAGCCCTATTGGGTTTATTTCATGGTTAAATGATTCCCTTTTCTCTGTAATAATAAAACAGTACCTGTACTTGATCCCAACTAAGATATAATTACCCCTTATTGGGGGCAGAACAGCCCTATTGGGTTTATTTAATGGTTAAATGATTCCCTTTTCTCTGTAATAATAAAACAGTACCTGTACTTGATCCCAACTAAGATATAATTACCCCTTATTGGGGCAGAACAGCCCTATTGGGTTTATTTAATGGTTAAATGATTCCCTTTTCTCTGTAATAATAAAACAGTACCTGTACTTGATCCCAACTAAGATATAATTACCCCTTATTGGGGCAGAACAGCCCTATTGGGTTTATTTCATGGTTAAATGATTCCCTTTTCTCTGTAATAATAAAACAGTACCTGTACTTGATCCCAACTAAGATATAATTACCCCTTATTGGGGCAGAACAGCCCTATTGGGTTTATTTCATGGTTAAATGATTCCCTTTTCTCTGTAATAATAAAACAGTACCTGTACTTGATCCCAACTAAGATATAATTACCCCTTATTGGGGGCAGAACAGCCCTATTGGGTTTATTTAATGGTTAAATGATTCCCTTTTCTCTGTAATAATAAAACAGTACCTGTACTTGGCTCTGAATGATCTTTAGGGCAGCGGCCGGGTTGCTGGGTGCAGTACAGGATTGAGCACTAGGTGGCGTCTGAGCTCCGTCTGGGAATTCGGCTGAATATCCCTCAGTAATGATACAGATAGATCTGAGTTTAATTATCGCCTGTAGATGTGCAGATATGCTGTGTCTGTGCTTCTGCGGCACGCTCATTCCATTGCTGCACTTTATGTATAATACATATTGATTTAATGTAATTTGCCATTATTATTATTTCTGCAGATGTGCAATAAACATGCTAAGTCAGGAGATGGTATGGAGATGAGAGATGGATTTAATATTTCCTGCAAGCCAGGGATGTTCCTATTGATTAAGGGCAGTGATTAAGGACTGGTTTTGTACTACAACTCCCAGCAGCACCCCCTGGCACTATCAGTGAATGCTGGGCACTGTGGTACAACTGTACCTCCCACCACTTGTTGTGGGCCAAGGAGCTACGTAGATAATGGGAAATATAATATAATATAACAAGGGGGGCTCATTTTGATAATGAATTGCAGTATTAAAGTATTTAATATGCAATAAATGTTATTCCTATCAATAGGTGCTGCATAAACGCATGAATATCCTGTAAATCAGTGCTGTCCAACAAGGGCGTGGTTTGAAGTGGGTGCGGTTTAAAAAAGGGGAGTGGCCAAAACTGGCTTCCATTAGCGGCCCTACTCTATGTACGCTAGAGAAATTCCGGCCCTCGGCACCACAGAAGTTGGACAGCACTGCAGTAAATAATACCCTTATAAACGGGGCTTAGGGATGTCATCACTTATAATTGGTGCTCGGGTTGCCACATGGTTTGCGGAAGGGCTGGACCAATCAAAACTGCCTCCAAATTAGGAAATTCAGACAGGATTTCCCTGCATTGATGTGGCGATGAGTGAATCTGTGATCATTGCATCATAGTCCCATCACTTTCCTGCCTCCGATGTCACCTGCCCCGCCCTGTGACATCACCACCCCGCCTTCATGATATTATCACCCGCCCCTTGCCAGAGTGCAAGTAACAGAACTAATTAGTGTTGAGTCACATGTCTCACTAAAACAACAAATAATGTACCTCCTGTTGTCAGTTATAAGGATATTAGAGGTCACCTCAGAGTTCCATGATCTGTATGAAAGGACATAGCCTTCAGCCTTGTGCGTTTATATTCTGTAGCTTATAGTATGCCTATATTTTTACAACCAAACACGGCCTAACGTAGGCCGCAATGAACTCTATAAGCGCAGTCCATGTGTCTATGTGATCCAATCAAGCACAGAGGCCTGTGGCTATTTGGCCAATGTTCCTCAGAGTAAAGGTGCCCATACACGGGCCGATTCTAGCTGCCGATATGGGTCCCTTGGACCGATTTGGCAACTTATCGGGCTGTGTAGGGGCAGGAACGAGGGGCCTGCTGGACTGATATCTGGCCTGAAATCGTCCAGATATCGATCGGGCAGGTTAAAAGATTTAGTCGGATCTGGGACCCCATCGGCTCGTTGATGCGGCCCCCAAACCGACTGCGCACATTGCTCCCGTTATGATTTGATTGTTTGGTCCCAGGGCCAAACAATTGAATTAGCCTACATTTTCCCGATATCGCCCACCCGTAGGTGGGGATATTGGGAGGAGATCCTCACCAAGCGAGTGGTATCTTAAGGTATATGGCCACCTTAAGGAAAGTGCAAAAAATGGCTTTGTGAATGAGCCTTAGGGTTTCTTTAGTTACAAGAATATGATGATAAAAATGCCAATGCCATACCCTCTTTTGAATGTTTGTAGTAAAATTGGCCAAACTTCCATTGTACAGTATTTTAATTATATTTAACTTAGCAAATTAGCTGAACAATTTAACCAGGACCCTGTGCTGCTCCTATTCCCATTGGACGAAGCAATCAGCCAGCCACAAGGTTCTTCAAGTATCCAGACTTTCTCTGGCTTTGTTTGTTTTTTGTAATTAAGCGCTTCACCCTCATTGGTCACTGGCAACCAATCATCACATTCTCTTGGCCTGTACCTCGAGTTCAATTTTGTCCTGCCTTTCTTCACCTCTTCCTGGAATTCCAACTACTCTGATGGCCTCCTCGTCCAACCTTGGCCCATCTGACTATGATTTATGTCTCTACTGTAGGACACTTCTACATCTCCAGCTTCTTCTGGCTGGGTCCATTTTCTCAAGTTTTATGCTGAACATGACTTATTTAAGCTATTGAATTACAGAATGGAATGACCAGCATTTGGTGGAACCCATGTAGTAGCGATGTCCAGCGATAGGAGCCTTACATGGAACCTCGGGCAGCAAGGGTGGCAAATAGCGATGCCCAGGAGAAGTTATATGGTCTTCCAAGCAGTACATGCAACTCTGAGATCGTATAACAATGAAGTTTGAATGAAGTACTAATGATGGGCAAAATGTTTCACCAGGCATGGATTTGCGGCGAATATCCGCGTTTCGCCATTGGCGGATTGTTTCGCAAAATGGATGAAAAAATTTGGCACGGAAAAATTTGCCGCATGTCCAAAACTTGAAAGAATAGCCGTGCGACGAAAGAATAGCCATGGGCAACAAAAGAATAGCCTCGGGCGACGAAAGAATAGCCGCGGGCGACAAAAGAATAGCCGTGGGCGACAAAAGAATAGCCGCAGGCGACAAAAGTATAGCAGGGCGACAAAAGTATAGCCGGGCGACAAAAGAATAGCCACACGATGAAAGAATAGCCTCGGGCGATGAAAGAATAGCCGCAGGTGATGAAAGAATAGCCGCGGGCGACAAAAGAATAGCCGCGGACAATGAAAGAATAGCCGCGGGCAACAAAAGAATAGCCACGCGATGAAAGAATAGCCACGGGCGCTGAAAGAATAGCCGCGGGCGACAAAAGAATAGCCTCGCGATGAAAGAATAGCCGCGGGCGATGAAAGAATAGCCGCAGGCGACAAAAGAATAGCCGCAGGCGACAAAAGAATAGCCTCAGGCGACAGAAGAATAGCCGCAGGCGACAAAAGAATAGCCTCAGGCGACAAAAGAATAGCCACGCGATGAAAGAATAGCCACGGGCGACGAAAGAATAGCCGCGGGCGACAAAAGAATAGCCTCAGGCAACAAAAGAATAGCCATGCGATGAAAGAATAGCCGCGGGCGATGAAAGAATAGCCGCGGGCGACAAAAGAATAGCCGCAGGCGACAAAAGAATAGCCTCGCGATGAAAGAATAGCCGCAGGCGACAAAAGAATAGCCGCGGACTGCAAAAGAATAGCTGCGCAACGAAAGAATAGACGCGGGCGACAAAAGAATAGCCTCGCGACACGCAACATTTTTGCCGTTTCACAAATCTTTTGAAAGATTTGTAAATTTTTCGCTCATCACTACTCAGTACAAAGCTGTGTAAGAATTCCGACTCCCCCCTACTCTGCTAGACTGATCATTGGGGAGTAAGTAAGGGTTCCTTATCATTTACAGAAACACAGAGAAAGCCTCCTCAGAAAGCCTGGATGTGACCTACAAGAAAGTGCAGTCTCTGTACAAAAAAAATGATGTTTTCTAACAATAAACGAGCTTTGTTGATAGTGTCTGATAGCTCTGCCTGTTATATAAGAACTGTCTGGATACCCATCCGTCGGGAAGAGGATAATTCCTCTCAGTACATCTCGCAGCCGGTATTATTATACGCATTACCTTCCGACAAACTACTCATGTGGAAAGATCCTGGAGAAGAATGTTCCGAGCGCAAACAGTAGGCTCCTACCTCCTGTAGTGGCTCTGGGCAAACACACAAATGATACCATTACTCTGCAGATGTACAGCCTTATTTTTCCATGAGAAAGTTTCCCTACTTTGTAAGATAAAAGGCCCGATTGCTGCCGGTGCTTCTCCGTCCCATACGTGTGCGCCAAAGGGCCGGCGGGAAAATCCTTGTGAGCCGAAGGTAGGGAGTCTCCCTGATCAATCAAGTCACGGAAGTATTAATTACAATTGGACTGAAGCTGTGCTGGGAGTGAAAGGTGGAGCACTGGAATGCTAATTAAAATGGATAATAAAATAATTAGCGGGGTTTAATATTTCTGTTAAGCAGCAGCTGACAATGTCATTATGGCGCATTAAAACCGGCATTTGTTGGAGCGATTAAAGTGGAATTAAAACCTGCACCTGTTGTATTTGGCACCGGTAATATATGGGCCCCTGCTTTACTGTGATATCTAAGTCACTCTTTTGTTAGATTGGAAATCCCAGCATCCTCTGCTGGACACCAGCTTCAATCCCTTGGTCAGCTGAGGGTTCTGTTCAATGGCCACAGTTGAAGAGCTAAGGAGTAGTGATGGGCGAAATGTTTCGCCAGGCATGGATTCACGGATGAAAAAATTTGCTGCAGAAAAATTTGCTGTGCGTCCAAAAACTGTTGTAAGAATAGTCGCGCGTCAGAGGAATAGTCGCATGTCCAAAAATTGTCGCAAGAATAGTCGCGGGCGTCAACAGAATAGTTGCGCGTCCAAAGGTTGCTGTAAGAATAGTCGCGGGAATCAAAAGAATAGTCGCGGGTCAAAAGAATAGTCGTGGGCATCAATACAATAGTTGCGTGTCAAAAGAATAGTTGCGGGCGTCTACAGAATAGTCGCGCGTCCTAAAATTGCTGCAAGAATAGTCACGCATCCAAAAATTGCTGCAAGAATAGTCGCGGGCGTCAGCAGAATAGTCGCGCGTCCAAAAATTGCTCAAGAATAGTTGCGGGCATCAAAAGAATAGTCACATGTCCAAAAATTGCTGCAAGAATAGTCGCTGGCATCAAAAGAAAGTCGCGTGTCAAAAGAATAGTCGCGGGTGTCAATAGAATAGTCACGCGTCCAAAAATTGCTGCAAGAATAGTCGCGCATCCAAAAATTGCTGCAAGAATAGTCGCGGGCATCAAAAGAATAGTGGCGCGTCCAAAGAATAGTTGCGGGCAACAATTTTTTTTTCCGCACAACATTTCAAAATGGCGAAAAATTTGCGAAATGGCGAAAATGTTGCACGGAAAAAAAAAATCTTTTCCGGCGAAACAGGACAGATTCGCTCATCACTACTAAGGATCCCTGCAGTGGTTTTCAGACAACTAGAGTTCAAGTCCCTTCTGTTTAGGTGCTGAGTTTCACAAACTGTACAACTTCTCTCCCCTAAATGGGTGATTGGATAGAAGGCCACTTTGACATTTCGGGTAATTACTTTTTTGCTGTCTTCTTGGACATTCCAAAAACAACCAAAAGTGGTCCTAAATCTATAGAGTTTAACTGTCCTAGCACATTAAAGATGCAACAGTTTGCTATAGTGTTACCACCACAGAAGAATGTGAGCAGAATATTGATAGTCACCCAAAACACTATCCATATTGAAGGCCACACTGGACCCTCCTCAACTGCTTTAGAAGGAACCTCTAAGAGATGTTATACCATATGAGAAGCTAGATGTATTTACTTTCCACACTATAATGTGGTGCTATTTGTACTGGAGGTTCTACATAAGGTCTAAGATAGAACTTTCCCCAGTTATTCATGCTCCTGATTGGCATGGCTTTAATGAAACTTGGTATTGGGATGTGCGGCAAATTTTTTCTTCCGTTTCGTAAAACAATCCGCCAATGGCGAAACGCGGAAATTCCCCGCAAATCCATGGCTGGTGAAACATTTCGCCCATCACTACTGTTGATGTGTCAATTTGGAAAACGCTGTGATTTTGGGACAAAACCCAGGGAAATCTCAAAAGTTTTGAGACAAAAGGAAGAACTTGAAGGAAAGGGAAGGGACCTCTGCCATTGGCTTCTACATGAACTCGGCAAGTTTAACCCGGCGAATTGTCAAATTTGGATTTTTAGCCGTTTAAACGCATAGTAAATCTCTGAAAACAAATTTTCTCAAAAAATGTTCGAAAAATTTGAAAATGAAAATTCGATGGTTAGTAAATGAGCAAATTGTTGGAGACATTTTTCCGCTTGTTATCGAGAGAATGCCATCGAATTTTATCTTTTCTCACTCAAGTCTTTTTGATATGGAAAATATCCCTCTCGTGTACGAATAACGAGTCGTTTCTAAAACCGTTTGTGAATTGGACCGTATTTTTGCTCATTTCTCGGATTAAGCAGCTCATAATAAGTGACACTGACGCTTCCATTTCTATTTCATCTCCCATTTTGCATTGTCCTTTATACTTATTCAAGTCTCGCTTTAGCGCCAGTAAAAGTCCGTAATGTGTGAAACAAACTCATTTATTGATAATTTATGGACTGAGGCTCCAACGCGACTCGGTAACACATGAAGAATTCTCCCAAGCCCCACGCTTGGCGGGGAGAAGTAATGCCTCTGCTTATTTATATGTAAATGGAACTCAAAAGGTCTCCCATCGACGGAATGACTTTACACATGAGACAAGTGCTTCATAATGAAGAACCTTCAATGCCCTTTGCAGACACGGGTGAATTTATTCAGAATAAATACAAAAAAAAAAAAATTAGGTATTTAAATCTGATCTTTAGTCTTAGATACTCTATCCAAGGTAAGAGAAGTGCAAGTTCTTCCCATTGTGTAAAGGTCTCAGAAATACATAATAATAAGATCAAAGAGTAGTAGTAGCGCAACAAAATGCATGTGGATTATTGGTTTGAATCACTTTAAAATATCCAAAAAGTTCATATGTTCCAAATGTTCATTATAAAGGATAATGCGCCCCTACTATAAATGATAAGGATATTAGCAGTCACTGAGGGGTTCTGTGCCCCCCATATAAAGGCACAAGGCTGCAGGCTGAGTTATACAGGGAACTCTGAGTATCACTTATGTATTATACGGGATAATGTACCCCCTACTGTAAATGATAAGGATATTAGCAGTCACTGAGGGGTTCTGTGCCCCCCATATAAAGGCACAAGGCTGCAGGCTGAGTTATACAGGGAACTCTGAGTATAACTTATGTATTATACGGGATAATGTACCCCCTACTGTAAATGATAAGGATATTAGCAGTCACTGAGGGGTTCTGTGCCCCCCATATAAAGGCACAAGGCTGCAGGCTGAGTTATACAGGGAACTCTGAGTATCACTCATGTATTTTAAGGGATAATGTACCCCCTACTGTAAATGATAAGGATATTAGCAGTCACTGAGGGGTTCTGTGCCCATATAAAGGCACAAGGCTGCAGGCTGAGTTATACAGGGAACTCTGAGTATCACTCATGTATTATAAGGGATAATGTACCCCCTACTGTAAATGATAAGGATATTAGCAGTCACTGAGGGGTTCTGTGCCCCCCATATAAAGGCACAAGGCTGCAGGCTGAGTTATACAGGGAACTCTGAGTATCACTCATGTATTATAAGGGATAATGTACCCCCTACTGTAAATGATAAGGATATTAGCAGTCACTGAGGGGTTCTGTGCCCATATAAAGGCACAAGGCTGCAGGCTGAGTTATACAGGGAACTCTGAGTATCACTCATGTATTATAAGGGATAATGTACCCCCTACTGTAAATGATAAGGATATTCAAACAAAGAAGTTGGTAATTGAAATAAACTTGCAGAGGGGCTTTTAATTTAACATGTACAAGACACTTTTGCATTCTCTGTACACTAAATAGAACTGTACAATAAGACTAATTACCTTATGGAGTAGGAAAGTATTTGCAGTTTACATATGTAGGAAACCAGGAGAGAAATAGATGTTTCCAATATAGAAAATGTGTATATTCCATCCCTTTGTTTAAATCTCTATGGGTGAAATGTGTCTAAAGTTGTAAAAGGAATAAACATTTGCAGAAACTGTGATAAACACAAAACCCCAACCCTGTGTCATATTGTTCATCATTGGCCATTGGAACTGACTGTCAATATCTACATGCAAAATAGTGACTTTTTGAGAAGATGTTTTATAACAAGAATGCTGCGAATTGGCACAAAGTCCCCAATGAGTGTTGCACGGAGAATCATAGTTTATATTGATATTACACAAAGCCACGTCGTGGCCGAGTTGCACTGGATCATTATATCAATAAGCCTAACAAATTGGTGATTTGCTGCCCCGCTGTTTGATCGGAATTTCATTTGCTGAGATTGCTTAAAGGGAAACTAAACCCCCAGAATGAATACGTAACCAACACACAGTTTATATTGTGTTAAGTGGCCTATTAAAGAATCTCCCCAAACTGGAATATATATATCAGTAAATATTGCCCTTTTACATCCTTTCCCTTGAGCCGCCATTTAGTGATGGGCTGTGTGCCCCCTCAGAGATCAGCTGACAGGAAGTGATGCAGCTCTATCAAAATATGAGTTGTTTTGCGATTTGAGATGTGAGCATAAATATACTCAGCAATAGTTGGTATCTATTCAATGAAAAATCCACAGAAACTCAAGCAAGTAAAAGCTGGTGAGGTTCAATGGAAGTCAATTGTCTCTAATTTTGTCACAGTTTTTTTTTTCCATTGGAATTTCGATAAATCTGCTCCAATGTGTTCGCCGCCATTATTGCAACCTACAGTATATCCTTGCCTACAGAATATCTTCATAACATCGTAACTGGCCATTCAGCCAAAAGAGCAAATGCTATATCTATTGATGAGCGAATGTTTTCGCCAGGTGTGGATTCGCAGCGAATTTCCACATTTCGCCATTGGCAAATTGTTTTGTGAGACTTCAGCAAAAAATTGGTGTGGAAAAATTTGTTGTGCGTCAAAAAAAGTCCCAGTCGCGTCAAATTGGGCGCTGTTGCATCAAAATGGGCATAGTCACGACAAAATAGGCGGCAAATAAAGACACGGGCGACCAAAAAAATGCATGTGACGAAAAAAGTTGCGCGTCAAACGTGTTTCACAGATTTTTTGCCATTTTGCTTTTTCCGGAATCCTAAATAGGAAATTTTAAGTACTAAGGGCCGCCCCCTGGGATCATAGGAGTCACAGTGCACACAAACAAGCCAAGGCACACATACATGCTAGGCCCCATCAGCCAATGAATGGGCAGAGTTCTGCCTTTTGCTCCCACACTACTTCCTGTTACAGTGAGAGCTGCATCACTTCCTGTCAGCTGATCTCTGAGGGAGCACACAGCCCATCACTTGGTCGCCCGCAACAGATTTGCCCATCACTATCTATATCAATTATACACTGTATTTTTAAACGAGGATGCACAGAATCCAGGATTCGGTTCAGAATACGGCCAAGATTTTGCCTTTTTTAGCAGGAAAATCACGTGACTTTTTGTCACATAAACACGGAAGTTGAATTTTTTTTTTCTTTTTTTGCTCTTAACTCTTCCGTATCCTGCTTTATATATGCAAATTCGGATTTGGTCAAATCTTTTACAAAGGGTTCAGGGTTCGGCCGAATCGGAAAATAGTGGATTTGGTGCATCCCGAGAGAGTAAGACCCTGCTATCTTCTCCATTGGGTGAATTGGGCTCCATCCTTATCCCACTCTTTCATCACCTTCATCAGGTCACGTGTAGTGATGAGCGAATCTGTTCCGTTTCGCTTCACCGAAAAATTTGCTAATCTTACAAAAGATCCACGAAACGGCTAAAAATTTCTCGAAACAGCAAAAATGTTGTGCGGCAAAAAAAATTGACGCCCGCGACTATTCTTTTGTCGCCCCCGCGGCTATTATTTTGTCGCAAGTGGCTATTATTTTGTCACACGGCTATTATTTTGTCACACGGCTATTATTTTGTCACACGGCTATTATTTTGTCGCAAACGGCTATTATTTTGTCTCGCTGCTATTATTTTGTCGCCTGCGGCTATTATTTTGTCATGGTGCTATTATTTCGTCAAGCGGCTATTCTTTTGACGCCCACGACTATTCTTTTTTGACGCCGGCGCCAATTTTTGGATGTGCAGTGAATTTTTCTGTGGCAAATTTTTTCATCTGTTTCGCGAAACAATCCGCCAATGGCGAAACGCGGAAATTCGCTGCGAATCCATGCCTGGCGAAACATTTTGCCCATCACTAGTCACATGGCAATTGCTCCATCGGCCCTGTCTGACTAATGACTTGCCTATTCCTGTACATATTCTTGTTTGTTGCGGTGACCGCCAACCCAGACTACAATGTGTAGTACAATACAATAACACAAAGTTTATTTTAATTACAGTGTAATTGTTGTTGTTTGTGATACCGACAAAAATCACTTTAATCTTTTCATGCTCTAAAATATCGACGCCGAGGCCGCTTCTTTGTTCCTTGAAAAGACAAAAATGTCCCCGATGTGTCCCTAGATAAAGGCTGAATGGAAATGCGATGGAACACGTCATTTCGCCTTGATGGTATCAATTAGTTTGTACAAAAGCGCCATTGTGTACGGGATACAGTGCTGGTATTACAAGGAAAGATAATAACGGAATGGGCTTTTCACAACTGTTTCATCGATCCCCGAGGTGGTATTGACCAAGAAGCAACTGGTGAGATGCAGCGCAGTGTCTTGCAGTTTAACCGTTGCCAACGTTGCTAATCGTCTAATTTTAGTTCCCATGAGTAGCTTTGAGCAAGAGTATCCAAAGGGCAAAGATATTTTGTAAACACAGTATGTATGAATATACAGTAAGAACACCATAATGCTGTCTATCTATTAAAGGCAAACTACACCCCCAGAATGAATACGTAACCAACAGACAGTTTATATTATGTTAAGTGGCCTATTAAAGAATCTCCCCAAACTGGAATATATATATCAGTAAATATTGCCCTTTTACATCCTTTCCCTTGAGCCGCCATTTAGTGATGGGCTGTGTGCTCCCTCAGAGATCAGCTGACAGGAAGTGATGCAGCTCTAACTGTAACAGGAAGTAGTGTGGGAGCAAAAGGCAGAACTCTGCCCATTCATTGGCTGATGGGGCCTAGCATGTATGTGTGCCTTGGCTTGTTTGTGGGCACTGTGACTCCTATGATCCCAGGGGGCGGCCCTTAGTACTTAAAATGGCAGTTTCCTATTTAGGATTACCCAATGGCACATACTGCTAAACAAGTATATTTATATGAAAATGGTTTATTTAGATGAAGCAGGGTTTTACATATGAGCTGTTTATGTGATATATTTGTATAGAGACCGACATTGTTTGGGGGTGTAGTTTCCCTTTAATGAAGTAATTTAGTACTTCTAGCATATTATGATTTCGGATATCATTTTATTTCTTTACCAAGATTTCTTATTAGGGCAAGAGATTTGCAACAAAATTTGCAATTTCACGACTGGTGAAAATTTTCACAAATCTGCCCAGGAATTTCAATATTCCCTTTTTTTTGTGTGGGAAAACACCCATTGACTTTAATGCACTTGACATTATAAAAAAATCCTAAAACAAAATACCCATTGACTCCAATGCAAAAATGGGGCAAGAAAACAGCCTTTGATCACAGTTGAAATTTCATCTTTTTGCTAATTTTTCCATAGGCTTCCCCTTTTTTTTTTTAGCAAAATGTCAGTTTCTCTCATCATTATTTCTAACAAGAAAAGGGCATAAATATTTCAATTCGATCAGTTTACTTGTTTTACCAAAATTGGAATTTTCTCATTTTTTTTAATTAAAAAAACTCCAAAATCTTCTTTATTTATAAAGAACCTCAAAAAGTTGGCTACCAGATTTTGAAATAATCTTAAAAAGTCAAATTGAAAACTTGAATTTTGAAAATACAACTTTTTTTTTTGTACGTAACCTTGACAGCTTTTAGATACCGGGTTTACTTATTTGAATTTTCAAAAGGGTTTTACATTTAATAAATCTCGACTATTTGAGTTTTTCGAGCAATTTTTGCGGCAATTAACTCTATTTCAGTAAAACTCCAATTTAGATATTCATAAATCTGCACATAAGTGGCAAATATATTACATTTGAAAGACTTGAGATAATTGGTGCAAAAAAATCATGATCTCATGATCTAGATTTGTCAACAAAAACCCTCAACTCGGCGAGCCTCAACAGAAGTCAGTGGGTGCTATTTTTTTTTATGCCCGTGCTTATACCCCCTAGCTGGACATTGGCAGTAGTGATGGGCGAAATGTTTCGCCAGGCATGGGTAAAAAAATTGCTGCATGTCCAAAAATTGTCGTCCGCGTCAAAAGAATAGTCGCTCGTCAAAAAAGAATAGTCGCGGGCGTCAAAACAATAGCCGCAGGCGACAAAAGAATAGCTGCACGACAAAAGAATAGCCGTGGGCGACAAAAAGAATAGCTGCGGGCGACAAAAGAATAGCAGGCAACAAAAGAATAGCCACAGGCGACAAAAGAATAGCCGCACAACAAAAGAATAGCCACGGGCGACAAAAGAATAGCTGCGCTACAAAAGAATAGCCGCGGGCGACAAAAGAATAGCCACGTGGCAAAACAATAGCCGCAGGCGACAAAAGAATAGCTGCGCTACAAAAGAATAGCTGCGCTACAAAAGAATAGCTGAGCGACAAAAGAATAGCTGAGCGACAAAAGAATAGCCACGGGCGACAAAAGAATAGCCGCGCGACAAAAGAATAGTCGCAGGCAACAATTTTTTTTGACGCGCAACATTTTTGCTGGTCTTTTGAAAGATTCGCAAATTTTTCGCCGAAGCAAAACGGGACAGATTCGCTCATCACTAATTGGCAAATACTAGCCAAAATAGAGTTACACATAACTCGAAATAATTCAGTTGCCCTGTGGTGTTAGAAGTCCTAGCGGATTTGCCAGATCTACACATTGAGAGAATCCTCTGAACGTGGATCTATTTCCCTTATTGAAGATCATTTATTCTTTAACCACTAGATGGCAGAAATGATAAATCAAAATAGAAGAATTTGTAAAATGAAGAAAGTTTAAAAACCTAATTAATTACAACCGAGAGGAATTATACAAAGTTTGGTGACCTTGAAAAGAAATTATTTTGAAGATCTGTAATAGAATGGAGGTGATTGAGAAAATGATTGCTGATATTATACCTCCGATTACTATCTGGGGAAAACAGCTTTATTTACCTTTATCTTATTGTTTCATAAGGTATATTATATATTCTGTTAAAGGGGACCTGTCACCCTAAGAAATAATTCCAAATCCTTTTGAATCAGGTTAGTAGAGCAAAATAAGCTTTACTTACACTATTTCAATTATTGAATTTATTTTCCCTCCAGTCTTGGAATTGGTGGTCACAGCCAGCAGGCCGGCGCCATTTTGTGTGCACTGTTATTAAGGCAAAGCTTTGTATCCCCCCAAAATCTTACTAGGTGATGTATAGGAAGTGCTGAATGGAAAGTGAAAGTAATTGTTATTAAAAATCTGAGCTGTCAATCATATATTGCCTGCCCCGCCTCTATGCCTGCGGCATAGAGGCGGGGCAGGCAATATATGATTGATAGCTCACATTTTTAAATACTTTTATAAACATATAGATGTTTAATCTTCAAAGGACTTTTACTATACAACTTTTTATGTGTGGGTGACAGGTCCCCTTTGTACCCCTTTGGGGTGCATATCTGTTAGTTAATCGAGTTTTTATAACAAAAATATTTGTTACAGACCTTCAGACTGGGGCATCTCTTTTGTGTCTCCCATGGAGATTCCATACATAAGGACTGACCTTCACATTCAGGATGAACATCCAAGAAGAGGGCAGTTTAGAATTTTATGGGTTTGTAAAGAATTTTCCAAAATTCTGACATGGACTGAACTTTGCCAGGACTTAACGTGAGAGAACCAGGGCAAATGTTCTGTGCAGGCTAGGGAACCTAGCGTTAAAGAATAAGTAAACCTTTTTTTTCTATCAGTAAAATTACCCTAAACAGCCTCCAGAATTACCTACCTTTGTCCCAGCATTCTGTCTGACCTGGTTCCTCAGTTAGAAGGTGTTCGTTTTTCTTTGCTTCCTTGTGCAGAGTGAAGCCCCGCCCCCACTTCCTGTTCAGGTCTCTCATCAAAAAAAAAAAAAACCCTGCTAATGCACAGACTGGCTCCTGCTGCCTCCAGGCATGCCCAGAAGACTCTCCAGGTTGACTACAGTAGTCGAATTGAAGGGAGAACTTATTCTTTAAAGCAGAGTTAGGGAGTGGAGACGAAGGTGGAACAGGCCGAGGTCAAAACCGTGCTAGCAACGAGGTACAAAATCAAGATCCAGAAGTCGTAATCAGGAAACAGGCAAAACGTCAGTACGGGCGGCAATCAACAAAGTCAAGGTCAGGGAAGGATCAAAACACAAGAATCAATCAGAAATAACACACCCAGGAACCAGGAAGAAGAACCAAAGCTGGGCCCCCCGGGTGCCTTTGCAGATTACTTCTGGAACACCATGAACTTCAGAGGAGACAGAAGCAGTTGGAGAACCAAGAATATGAAATGTAAAGGATGGAGCAAACCTAAAGGCTTGGCAACAACCCACCCATTGACTTCGGTGATAGCGATGAGCAAAATCATTCAGCAGGCATGGATGCAAATTTCCGCGTTTCGGCATGATGCTCGCAACTATTTTATTTGCCATTTCACCAATTTTTAGCTGTTTCGGGAATCTTTTCAAAGATTCGCAAATTTTTCGTTGAAGCGAAACGAGACAGATTCGCTCATCACTATTCAGTGAGTTTCACCGTTTTGCCTATTTTTCGGCAAATTGAAATGGGGCAGATTTGCTCATCATTAGTCTCATCATTCTGTAAATACTCAAATGATAACATCTGCCTAAATATTTTTTATTTCATGGCTGGTAAGTTCTATTAAAGACAAAGCAGAATATAGAGAATGAAATCTTTTGATTGGTTCTTAATGACACTGGTCAAGTCTGTGACTGGAGCAATTATCTAAAAGAAGCCTTTGATAAACTTTCTATAGAAATTTGTAAGACCAACAACTCTCAGCACTATTTATTTGTAGAAACTGGAGCATATAAAATAGTTGCCACCTTCTTGGTTTAACTGACCCTTTGGTAGCAATAACAAATCATTGTTCCAAAAATTCTCTAAAATCATCTGAATTTTGCAAATACACTTTGCGTTGCTTCTATAGAAATATGCCAGGCTTGAGTTGCCGATGCTGAACTTTATCCTTTGAATTGTCAAGATTTTTGTCAATTGATAATGTTCAAAAATTCTAGTTTAGAAAACACTTTTAAAAAAATAGGCTGTGATTGGCTATTAGGGGCCTCTATGCACCCTATCAGCTTACAGGGGGCTTTATTTGGTAGGAAATCTTGTTTTTATTCAACCAAAACTTGCCCCCAAGTCAGGAATTGAAAAATAACTCCCTGGTTTGGGGGCACTGAGAGCAACATCCAAGGGGCTGGGGAGCAACATGTTGCCCTGAGCCACTGGTTGGGGATCACTGATATAGTCTTTGGAAAAGTTCAGATAAAAGAGGGAGGAGGTATCTATTTTTAATGTTTATGTGGTTAAAACTCTCTATTATTAATACATGGTGTGATGAATGATTCTTCTTTTCCTGAAAAAGATGCAGGATAGAATTTTTGAGCTTGAGAATGTGAATAGATATAGTCAAATGGAATTGGAGCTCCAGGAAAAAGGTCATAAATACATTGAAGAGGAATTATCTTAGACTCTTTTTCATGAAAACACGTTTTTGTTAGACAGGGGAATGAATATAAGGACAGGTATGAGCTCAGTGGAGAAGTAACAGAAGTGTTGACTTGAGCAGAGTCTACCTGACACTTATAAGGGATGATTCTCTGCATTTTTTAGCACTGGCCTACTGGTAAGCAGGTTGAATGATGAGATATTTGCCCATCTACATAGCCAAATATCACAGATCCAAGCCAAATGGCCTGTGGATTAATTGATTATTCATTGATTGTTCTATTGTTAAAGTCACATTGAAGACAACCAGCATGGAAACACCATCTAATAACTATAAATACTATGAATCATATATACAAACACACTAAGATGTTATGACTATGAAGATTTTCATTCATCCAGGTCATGGTATATCTAGTATAAATAAATCTAAAGCTACTGGACTTGTTAAGTAATCATTGAAGATGTTTCACTACTCATCCGAGCAGCTTCTTCAGTTCAACTGACTGGTATGAGAAGTCCTCAGAGTAGTCCTCAGCATTGTGATTGGATTAGTGGAAGAGTACATATGCTGAGGGCTTCCCATACCAGTCAGTTGAACTGAAGAAGCTGCTCGGATGAGTAGTGGAAGAGTACATATGCTGAGGACTTCCCATACCAGTCAGTTGAACTGAAGAAGCTGCTCGGATGAGTAGTGGAAGAGTCCATATGCTGAGGACTTCCCATACCAGTCAGTTGAACTGAAGAAGCTGCTTCGGACGAGTAGTGAAACGTCTTCAATGATTACTTAACAAGTCCAGTTGCTTTAGATTTATTTGTACTAGATATCTAAGATGTTATGTTTGTTGCTAACCTCCGTTATATTTGACTATGAAGATTTTCTTTCATCCAGGCCATGGTTTATCTAGTATAAATAAATCTTAAGCAACTGGACTTGTTCAGTAATCATTGTATATGATGTAATCATTATATATGATGACCGTTATATATGTATTGCATTAAGTATGAACTCTAATTATACTCAATTACTCTTTCTTACGGAGGAGAACTGATAGGCACTAGAGGAACGCAATGCAGAGGGATCAGGGCAGGGTTTTGTACATATTTGCAGAAGAATCTGTCAGCATACAGCACCTTTAATCAAACAGCGAAGGGAACATCACTTTGTTTTTCTTTGCAGAGCATTTCAAAGGCAAAATCCCTGATTCAAATGTGTGAAGTATTTATTGGATTCATATATCCAGAAACATTTCTTATCTCTCTCTCCAGCCAACACCTGCAGTGTCTCCTTCAGAGCATCTTCAAGGGAACGGGATCTGTAACCAGCGTCGTTACTGATGTTCACTCAAACATGTACCGTAATAGCTCTGCCTTGACACTCTGTTACTGGTTGAGGCAATTTCACCACTACGGAATGGCTTCTCTCTCGATTGCTTTTAAACAAAGAGATTGCTTTTCAATCTGTTGTACAAGACTTGCAGTCTGGTTACGGGCAATGAGATCTTGTCTTTTCTTGTCTCACTTTAGGCTCAGGAGTATTGTTGGCGAGTTAATGTTGACATATAATTCTGGATATTGTGAGAATAGCAGCTGGGTTGTTTTTTTTTACCCCACTTCTCCTTTACAGCCCATACTTGGCAGTTATTCCACAATAAAAAAGTTAACAAATTATAAGTGAAAGTCATTTTACAGAAGAAGTCAAGTTCTCTCCATATTGAGAGTAGACAAGTCCACTAGACTTGGATTGCATATATCCATCTTACAGAAATGTTGGTATTTCCTCTGCCTGGACCTTTATTGACTTTACCGATCTGTCATTGGAAGGAGGAGTCCCTAATGCATGGAGAACAACAGCTTCCAACATTCAAGTTCTCTCCATATCGAGAGTAGACAAGTCCACTAGACTGGATTGCATATATCCATTTCACAGAAACATTGGTATTTCCTCTGCCTGGACCTTTATTGACTTTACCGATCTGTCATTGGAAGGAGGAGTCCCTAATGCATGGAGAACAACAGCTTCCAACATTCAAGTTCTCTCCATATTGAGAGTAGACAAGTCCTCTAGACTGGATTGCATATATCCATTTCACAGAAACATTGGTATTTCCTCTGCCTGGACCTTTATTGACTTTACCGATCTGTCATTGGAAGGAGGAGTCCCTAATGCATGGAGAACAACAGCTTCCAACATTCAAGTTCTCTCCATATTGAGAGTAGACAAGTCCACTAGACTGGATTGCATATATCCATTTCACAGAAACGTTGGTATTTCCTCTGCCTGGACCTTTATTGACTTTACCGATCTGTCATTGGAAGGAGGAGTCCCTAATGCATGGAGAACAACAGCTTCCAACATTCAAGGCAACATTTATTTACTGCTGGAAGATAAATAAAAGAAGAAGCCAAGTTCTCTCCATATTGAAAGTAGACAAGTCCACTAGACTGGATTGCATATATCCATCTTACAGAAACATTGGTATTTCCTCTGCCTGGACCTTTACTGATCTGTCATTGGAAGGAGCAGTCCCTAATGCATGGAGAACAACAAACTATTCATGGATTTTTATTTTTTTTTGACAGGGGCAACAATTTTTTGTTGCTCTGTAAATGTTTCTGCTCCCAGTTTCGTGAGAAAATCCACCAATAGTGAAACACGGAAATTCAGCATAAATCAATGCCTGGCGAATAATTTCGCCCATCACTAGTTTCCGCCCTTAGTCAAGCCTTCTGCAGAGCCATTATGACTAGTGATGAGAGAATTTTTTCAAGACTCGGTATCAAAGCAGAATTATACGACACCGAGTATTCCATTTTATATTCATCAGTGTCATTGTTCCTTCGTTTCCTACGAGTAAAGCCAAATCCAATTTATGTTCATCAGTGTAATAACTGGACTGGCTGTGTTTTTCTTGAAGACGTTTCACCAGTCACCCAACTGGCATTCTGAATTGAGATAGGAGTAACTTATCACATCGTTTCCACTAGCGATGAACGAATCAGCCCCATTTTGCTTTGCCCAAAGATTAGCAAATCCTTCAAAAGATTCGCGAAATGGTGTAAAATGTGTGCAACGGTGAAAATGGCGCACGTAGAAAAAAAAATTGCATGCAAATATTCATGGATTGCAACTTTTTTTTGACACGTGCAATTTTTTTGGACATGCGACAATTTTTTTTGACAGGGGCAACAATTTTTCGTCGCTCTGCAAATGTTTCCGCGCCCAGTTTCGTGAGAGAATCCGCCAATAGTGAAACATGGAAATTCACCGTGAATCAATGCCTGGCGAATAATTTCGCCCATCACTACTTTCTGCCCTTAGTCAAGCCTTCTGCAGAGCCATTATGACTAGTGATGAGAGAATTTTTTGCATTTCATCATTGGAGAATAGTTTTGTGATACTTCCATGAAAATTCGTTGTGTGGAATTTGTTTTGTTGAGCATCAGAAAAAGACACAGTTGCGTCAGAAAAATCACGGGCGACAAAAAAAATCGTATGGCAAATGTGTTTCACAAATTTTTCGCTAATTCGCGCATTTTCTTGCCGTTTCGCAAATTTTATAGGGAATCGCAACGGCACAGATTTGCTCATCACAAATTATGGCAATGAACAACACTCTATGCTACTTTACTATACAATATAAAATATTCTACACGTATGTAGTGTAATTAGACAGATCATTAGAACAATTCTGGCCTCAGCCGTTCAGCCCGAAACAAGTCCTTCACAACTTTATGCCAAGGGAGGCAGATGTTTCAGCGCTCAATCCATAAAGACTTGGAGATGAATGAGACACATTCAAGACTCGGTATCAAAGCATAATTATAGTCATCCATTTTATATTCATCAGTGTAATAACTGGACTGGCTGTTTTTTTCTTCAAGACGTTTCACCAGTCACCCAACTGGCATTCTGAATTGAGAAAGATAAGAGTAATTATCACATCATTTCCACCAGCGATGAGCGAATGAGTCCCATTTTGCTTTGCCCAAAAATTTGCAAATCTCAAAAGATTCGCGAAATGGTGTAAAATGTGTGCAATGGCGAAAATGGTGCACGTAAAAAAAAAATTGCACGCAACTATTCATGGATTGTAACTTTTTTTTGACACGTGCAATTTTTTTGGACATGCGACAATTTTTTTGACAGGGGCAACAATTTTTTTGTCGCTCTGCAAATGTTTCCGCTCCCAGTTTCGTGAGAAAATCCGCCAATGGCAAAACATGGAAATTCACTGTTAATCAATACCTGGCAAATAATAGTACTCATTACTAGTTTCCGCCCTTAGTCAAGCCTTCTGCAGAGCCATTATGACTAGTGATCAATCGCAGCGAATTTCTTTATTTCGCCATTGGAGAATTGTTTTGTGAATCAATGCCTGGTGAATAATAGTGCTCATCACTAGTTTCCGCCCTTAGTCGAGCCTTCTGCAAAGCCATTATGACTAGTGATGAGTGAATTTTTTTCGCCAGGCATGGATTCGTGGCAAATTTCTGCATTTTGCCATTGGAGAATTGTTTAGAGAAACTTCTGTTAAAATTCGCTGCAGAAAATTTTGTCGTGCAGAATTTGTTTTGTCGTGCGTCAAAAAAGGGCGCGGTCGTGTCAGAAAAGGGCACAATCGCGTACAATTGGGTGCGGTCGCCTCAAATTGGGCGCGGTCACGTAAAAAAAATGTGGGCATCAAAAAATTGACGCGGGCGACAAAAGAAATCGCTTGACAAACGCGTTTCACAAATGTTTTGCAGTTTCGTGAATTTTCTTGCCGTTTTGTGAATTTTATGGCGAAACGGGACAGATTCGCTCATCACTAATTATGACAATGAACGACACTCTGCTAATTTACTATACAATATAAAATATTCTACACGTATGTCGTGTAATTAGACCGATCATTAGAACAATTCTGGCCTCAGCCGTTCAGCCCGAAACGAGTCCTTCACAACTTTGTGCCAAGGGAGGCAGATGTTTCAGCGCTCAATCCATAAAGACTTGGAGATGAATAAGACACACTCAAGACTCGGTATCAAAGCATAATTATACGGCGCCGAGTATTCCATTTTATATTCATCAGTGTAATAACGAACCCCCGGATGTGCATTTCTAAAGAAAATAAGTTAAACCATTTGCCGATTGTTCCTACGAGTAAAGCCGAATCCCGGGCAAATTAGGGGTTGGGGAAGGAAGAGCGGCGGATCAGTAGACGCGCTAATGAGTCCCGTGATGTCATTCCGCTCGAGTTCCCCTCCTTGATTGAAATGTTTGAGCTTCCTTTACAGCCCATTGAGCCGAGCAACGTCAGTGCCCTTCCCACGTGTGATTTCTGATGGAGCGACTGATTAGACTGTCATCTACAAACTGCCATTTTTTTTTCTTGTCGCAGAACGAGTTCTCGCTTGTGGATATTTGCCTCTCCGAGTTCCATCTTGCAGGAAGGCGCTCGCGTGCAAACAATAAATCATTTCTTCACGTTATGTTTTATTGTTCCGGAATGATCCATATCAAATTATTTCAGCGTTAGACAGAAATTGCTGGATTTTTTTTTTCAAAAATCAATTCAAATATCTCGGCAGAGTATGAAGAGCTTATGTTTAAAGGATTCTCTTGTCATTATAACACTGGGTTTAGCCTGATACTGTATTAGTCTGTAATAGCGGGGTGAAGGACTTCTTTCATTTGAGGATAGAATATCAAATAGAAAATATATTATATGTATAATATTTTTATAGTACAGGTATAGGACCCATTATCCAGAATGCTCGGGACCAACGGTATTCTAGATAAGGGGTCTTTCTGTAATTTGGATTTCTATACCTTAAGTCTACTAAAAAATCAATAAAACTAATTACACCCACAATTGTTCTAGCCCCAATAAGGGGTAATTATATCTTAGTTGGGATCAAGTACAGGTACTGTTTTATTATTACAGAGAAAAGGGAATCATTTAACCATTAAATAAACCCAATAGGGCTGTTCTGCCCCAATAAGGGGTAATTATATCTTAGTTGGGATCAAGTACAGGTACTGTTTTATTATTACAGAGAAAAGGGAATCATTTAACCATTAAATAAACCCAATAGGGCTGTTCTGCCCCAATAAGGGGTAATTATATCTTAGTTGGGATCAAGTACAGGTACTGTTTTATTATTACAGAGAAAAGGGAATCATTTAACCATGAAATAAACCCAATAGGACTGTTCTGCCCCCAATAAGGGGTAATTATATCTTAGTTGGGATCAAGTACAGGTACTGTTTTATTATTACAGAGAAAAGGGAATCATTTAACCATTAAATAAACCCAATAGGGCTGTTCTGCCCCAATAAGGGGTAATTATATCTTAGTTGGGATCAAGTACAGGTACTGTTTTATTATTACAGAGAAAAGGGAATCATTTAACCATTAAATAAACCCAATAGGGCTGTTCTGCCCCAATAAGGGGTAATTATATCTTAGTTGGGATCAAGTACAGGTACTGTTTTATTATTACAGAGAAAAAGGAAATCAGTTTTAAAATTCTAAATTATTTGATTAAAATGGAGTCTATGGGAGACAGGCTTTCCGTAATTTGGAGCTTTCTGGATAACAGGTTTCCGGATAAGGGATCCCATACCTGTACCTGTTTTTAATGTCTAACCTAAAGACCCCCCCAACCTTTTTTTACCTGTGAGACAAATTCAAATCTAAAAAGAGTTGGGGAGCAACACAAGCATAAGAAAAAGTCCTGGGGGTGACACATATGGGCTGTGATTGGCTATTGGGTAGCTCCAATGTGCATGGTAGCCTACAGGAGGTTCCATTTGTCAGAACACCTTTATGCCAGGTATTCAAAAATAATCACCTTCTTTAAAGGGCACTGGGAGCAACTTCCAATGGGTTGGGGAGCGACATGTTGCTCCTAAGCTGCAGGTTGGGGTCACTGGTCTAACCTGTAGATGCCCAACCCAATAGAGGACTCGAACTAAAGCTCTTAACTGTATTCCAATCTGTCTTATATCACAGCTCTTGTGAAATATGTTGGCAGCCCCCATGGCCTAGAATATTTATAAATATATTTGTTTGATGTAAGTGGAACCTATAGGCCCCCCCAGTCAACGTAGTTCCTTTGTTCCTCAGCACGAATGAATCGCACAAGTTCAAATCCAGGGCTGAAAAAAAGCCAATTATTCATCTTGCCTTTGAATAATGTGGAATTCGACGATTAATATGAGAAAACAAGGACATTAGTATGAAACTCTGGTTGTTGCTTAAGACAATATTGGTTTAATAACTTGAGCTGCCCCAGATATAATTTTTCATTTCATTTCCAGGAGCTAATCATAATGTTAAATATTTGTGACATATGTTCTTAGGCATCAATTAATTAACAGCAACCCGCGGAGATTTCACGGTGCGGAAGCCGATGGTGGGAAAGAGGCTGAATAAGAAACCGCTTTATTTTGTTCTTTCTAAAGGGCTGCAAATTAAATTTCAATTGATGGGCCTGCGAGCTTGAGCAACGGGAAAGTGACTGAGAGCCGGGCTAATGCAATTCCGAGCCAATTCGGAACCGGTCGTAAAAGCCTACAACAAATATTTGCTGCAATTTGTTGCGTTTATTTATTTTCATTTATTTCTTTTTTTTTTGCTATGTGTGTGGGGAACGTGATTGGAGAATCAATTAGTGAATATTACTTAGCAGCTTATCCAATCACGGAATAGCAGATAGTTGGCATTACTGGGGGTGGCAAATTAGGCTACGCAAGGGTTAAGGAGCACCGTGCATGAAACTTTTTCGACCTTGTTTACGTGACAAAAAGTCCCGTGATGTTAAGGATTCGATTCGCTCCAGGGCGTGGATTCACCTGAATCCGAATCCACCTGAAAAAGGCTGCAGTTTGGCCAAATCCCAAACCAAATCCTGGATTCAGTTCATCCCTATTCTAAATTATATAGAAGAGAATAGAATCACTGCTTACAGGAGATTTAAGCACATAAAACTGCCCCATTGTGCCCCCTTGTTCTCTAAAGAAGGCTGCAAAGAACTGAAATCCAGATGCAAAAGAACTGACCAATGAGAATGTTGCTTACAAGCATTTGTTTTATCCTACATAGGGAGAGTATTGTGCGGGGGCATCATCGGGGGGGAGAAGAGGTACTGTTGTGTTCTGCTTCAGAAGGTAACCCGGCCGCAACACAAAAGTTACGCAAATTGTGTAAGACTTACGCAATTCACGTAACTTCCGCAAACGTTGCCTAGAAACTTAGGTAACTTGTGTAACTTGCCTTGAAACTTAGGTAACTTGCGTAACTTGCCTAGAAACTTAGGTAACTTGTGTAACTTGCCTAGAAGCTTAGGTAACTTGCGTAACTTGCCTAGAAACTTACGTAACTTGCCTAGAAACTTAGGTAACTTGTGTAACTTGCCTAGAAACTTAGGTAACTTGCCTAGAAACTTAGGAAACTTGCCTAGAAACTTAGGTAACTTGCGTAACTTGTCTAGAAACTTAGGTAACTTGCGTAACTTGCCTAGAAACTTAGGTAACTTGCGTAACTTGCCTAGAAACGTAGGTAACTTGCGTAACTTGCCTAGAAACTTAGCTAACTTGCGTAACTTGTCTAGAAACGTAGGTAACTTGCGTAACTTGTCTAGAAACTTAGGTAACTTGCGTAACTTGCCTAGAAACTTAGGTAACTTGCGTAACTTGCCTAGAAACGTAGGTAACTTGCGTAACTTGCCTAGAAGCTTAGGTAACTTGTGTAACTTGCCTAGAAACTTAGGTAACTTGCGTAACTTGCCTTGAAACTTAGGTAACTTGTGTAACTTGCCTAGAAACGTAACTTGTCTAGAAACTTAGGTAACTTGCGTAACTTGCCTAGAAACTTAGGTAACTTGCGTAACTTGCCTAGAAGCTTAGGTAACTTGCGTAACTTGCCTAGAAGCTTAGGTAACTTGCGTAACTTGCCTAGAAACTTAGGTAACTTGTGTAACTTGCCTAGAAACTTAGGTAACTTGTGTAACTTGCCTAGAAACTTAGGTAACTTGCCTAGAAACTTAGGTAACTTGCGTAACTTGTCTAGAAACTTAGGTAACTTGCGTAACTTGCCTAGAAACGTAGGTAACTTGCGTAACTTGCCTAGAAACTTAGCTAACTTGCGTAACTTGTCTAGAAACTTAGGTAACTTGCGTAACTTGCCTAGAAACTTAGGTACCTTGCCTAGAAACTTAGGTAACTTGCCCAGAAACTTAGGTAACTTGCGTAACTTGTCTAGAAACTTAGGTAACTTGCGTAACTTGCCTAGAAACTTAGGTAACTTGCGTAACTTGCCTAGAAACTTAGGTAACTTGCGTAACTTGCCTAGAAACTTAGGTAACTTGCGTAACTTGCCTAGAAACTTAGGTAACTTGCCTAGAAACATAACTTGCCTAGAAACGTAGGTAACTTGCGTAACTTGCCTAGAAACTTAAGTAACTTGTGTAACTTGCCTAGAAACGTAACTTGCCTAGAAACGTAGGTAACTTGCGTAACTTGCCTAGAAACTTAAGTAACTTGTGTAACTTGCCTAGAAACGTAGGTAACTTGCGTAACTTGCCTAGAAACTTAGGTAACTTGCGTAACTTGCCTAGAAACGTAACTTGCCTAGAAACTTAGGTAACTTGCCTAGAAACGTAGGTAACTTGCGTAACTTGCCTAGAAACTTAGGTAACTTGCGTAACTTGCCTAGAAACTTAGGTAACTTGCGTAACTTGCCTAGAAATGTAGGTAACTTGCGTAACTTGCCTAGAAACTTAGGTAACTTGCGTAACTTGCCTAGAAACGTAGGTAACTTGTGTAACTTGCCTAGAAACGTAGGTAACTTGCGTAACTTGTCTAGAAACTTAGGTAACTTGCGTAACTTGCCTAGAAACTTAGGTAACTTGCCCAGAAACGTAGGTAACTTGCGTAACTTGTCTAGAAACTTAGGTAACTTGCGTAACTTGCCTAGAAACTTAGGTAACTTGCGTAACTTGCCTAGAAACTTAGGTAACTTGCGTAACTTGCCTAGAAACTTAGGTAACTTGCGTAACTTGCCTAGAAACTTAGGTAACTTGCGTAACTTGCCTAGAAACGTAACTTGCCTAGAAACGTAGGTAACTTGCGTAACTTGCCTAGAAACTTAAGTAACTTGTGTAACTTGCCTAGAAACGTAACTTGCCTAGAAACGTAACTTGCCTAGAAACGTAGGTAACTTGCGTAACTTGCCTAGAAACTTAGGTAACTTGCGTAACTTGCCTAGAAACGTAACTTGCCTAGAAACTTAGGTAACTTGCCTAGAAACGTAACTTGCCTAGAAACGTAGGTAACTTGCGTAACTTGCCTAGAAACTTAAGTAACTTGTGTAACTTGCCTAGAAACGTAACTTGCCTAGAAACGTAGGTAACTTGCGTAACTTGCCTAGAAACGTAGGTAACTTGCGTAACTTGCCTAGAAACGTAACTTGCGTAACTTGCCTAGAAACGTAACTTGCGTAACTTGCCTAGAAACGTAACTTGCCTAGAAACTTAAGTAACTTGCCTAATACGTAACTTTCATATCAAGCAACAACAGCGCAGGGCCAGTGCAGGAATGAGATTAAATTTACAGCCAACTCCACTGACTGTTAATGAACTGACCACTAATTAGCACATTAATTAATGGAACTCTTTCTATGAACTACTTATTATAGGTTACATCACCTGTTTACATTGCACACACAAGGGGCGTGGCAAAAATGTTGCCACTGTGCACTTGTGTTCACGGGGGGCCCCATATAAATAACTTGTACGGGGCCCCAAAGTTTCTGATGGTGGCCCTGGTATTGTGTAATTTTGGCTCATGAATAGTGATGGGCGAAATGTTTCGCCAGGCATGGATTTGCGGCGTCCAAAAATTGTTGCCTGCGTCAAAAGAATAGCTGCGCAACAAAAGAATAGCCACGGGCGACAAAAGAACAGCCACACAACAAAAGAATAGCCGCGGACGACAAAACAATAGCCACGCGACAAAAGAATAGCGTTTTCGGCAAAACGAAACGGGACAGATTCGCTCATCACTACTCATGAAATGAAACTGGAATTAAACATCGGGAAGAAGGGCAGGCTTTCAGCTTCAGTTGCAGGAGCAACTTTTTTTAATATACAGTATCTCGGTAGAATAACTACTAATATTTTTGTTAGACATTTGGCTAACCAAAACATGTTTATATCCCCTTTAAAATGTCTCCACTATTCTAAACCAGTTCACCAAGTTATAGTTACCCTTAAACCCTTTTCTTGCTAAATTGCCCCACCCCTCTGGGAAAGAGATTGACTCTGAATTTGTCCCCATAGGCAGCACGATTCTCAGGCTATTAGATGGCCACCTAAGCAGGTCCTTCGGCATGGAGGAGTTCAGTGCACAAATTGGCCAATTAGGGAGCCACAAGCAGCAACACTTTCAATTTGCGGTGTAATCTGAATCGCCTCCCTGATTGGTCAGTGTATACACTGGAGTACTCTGTGCCCAAGGAGTTTTTCTTACTTATTGATTCTGACTCCAGTGTCTCCCGTAACCCAATCCCCCCTCCTGTACAGATCATGATTTAACTACAGAAGAAGGAAAGGAACGCTAGCTGAGAAGACAAACAGAAGATGGTAGCGGTGAGCAAAATTTTTCGCCAGGAATGGATTCGCTGCGAGTTTCGAAAATGGTCGCGGGCGGGAAATCAGAACTCAACCCAAACCCGGAAATGGTCTCCCGCGGGTATCGGGCCGGCCTGCGCGTTAACTAGTACAGGTATGGGATTACCCGTTATCCAGAAAGTTCCAAATTACGGAAAGGCCATCTCCCATAGACTCCATTATAAGCAAATAATTTTAATTTTATAAAATTATTCCCTTTTCTCTGTAATAATAAAACAGTACCTGTACTTGATCCCAACTAAGATATAATTACCCCTTATTGGGGCAGAACAGCCCTATTGGGTTTATTTAATGGTTAAATGATTCCCTTTTCTCTGTAATAATAAAACAGTACCTGTACTTGATCCCAACTAAGATATAATTACCCCTTATTGGGGCAGAACAGCCCTATTGGGTTTATTTAATGGTTAAATGATTCCCTTTTCTCTGTAATAATAAAACAGTACCTGTACTTGATCCCAACTAAGATATAATTACCCCTTATTGGGGCAGAACAGCCCTATTGGGTTTATTTAATGGTTAAATGATTCCCTTTTCTCTGTAATAATAAAACCGTACCTGTACTTGATCCCAACTAAGATATAATTACCCCTTATTGGGGCAGAACAGCCCTATTGGGTTTATTTAATGGTTAAATGATTCCCTTTTCTCTGTAATAATAAAACAGTACCTGTACTTGATCCCAACTAAGATATAATTACCCCTTATTGGGGCAGAACAGCCCTATTGGGTTTATTTAATGGTTAAATGATTCCCTTTTCTCTGTAATAATAAAACAGTACCTGTACTTGATCCCAACTAAGATATAATTACCCCTTATTGGGGCAGAACAGCCCTATTGGGTTTATTTAATGGTTAAATGATTCCCTTTTCTCTGTAATAATAAAACAGTACCTGTACTTGATCCCAACTAAGATATAATTACCCCTTATTGGGGGCAGAACAGTCCTATTGGGTTTATTTAATGGTTAAATGATTCCCTTTTCTCTGTAATAATAAAACAGTACCTGTACTTGATCCCAACTAATTACCCCTTATTGGGGGTAGAACAATCCTGTTGGGTTTATTCAATATTTAAGCAGACTTAAGGTAGGAGATCCAAATTACGGAAAGATCCCTTATCCGGAAAACCCCAGGTCCTGAGCATTCTGGATAATAGGTTCCATACCTGTATTATAATGGTTTATTCTTGCCGTTGCTGTGAGCAGGTTGCTTTATATAATTGTTATTATGGGAAGCCAAGCCTTGTTTTCAGACCAGCCATTGGAATGAGAGCTATCGATTCCTGATTATTTTATAAAACTGTGTCACTGACTTCCATCACGCACTGAAAAACAATTCATTTTCGGCCCCTTGGGGACATTCGGGAACAGGTGAAGTTGTTATTGTACAATCCAGTTATGTAAATACCACATTATCTGCTTATTTTCCCACTTCAGGACGCGCAGTGCCTGATATTGATTGTCTGCAGAAGCCGTTTAAGATGTAACCATTATTGCCAGCCCGAGTGTAATAAGTCAGAAAACATATTAAACTAGTTCATTACTTTGATGCTTCTTCAGAAAACTGTATTATTAATTCATGTTTGCTGAAATCTGGACCAGAAAACAAACTTCTTTGTGTGGTTACGGGTTCCGATGAGAAGGAACCAAGGGATTCCTACAGGGAAAATAGAGATTTGTAGTACAGAAAGGTACATAGATACAATAGGGGTCAGTTATTATGGGCAGGCCAAGAAGCTAAATGGCAAAAACAGGCACAATCTGCCATGTTTTTTGTATATTTTCCCTTCCAAGAACGTAAAATCACCCAAAGCCCAAAGGACCTAGGTTCCCCCCACCAGTGCATACAGAGGTTCTTGCATTTGGCAGCTCTGTGTTCATGAGGGGTGGGTAGGTGGACACTTGCTGTCTATAGGTAAATTGCTAGGAAAAGCAAGAAGCATCTTTTGGGTACAAATACAGGTTAAGGGCTGAGGTGTGGGTCACTGGATAATGGTTTGGATACAGGTCCTCCCATTTACTTCTGCCCAGGTCATCGTCTTTTGATTGTAAGATCAAGGTAAGGTCCAACTGTGTTTTGTGTCCCAGTTGCATTTGCAAATTATGATTTGGATTCGGTTCATTGTTCACGAAGAATTTGTGGTTCTGCTAAATCCCAAAATAGAAGCTAAATGGCAAAACAGGCACAATCTGCCACGTTTTTTGTATATGTTCCCTTCCCTGAACGTAAAACCGCGCAAAGCCCGAAGGACCTAGGTTCCCCCCACCAGTGCATACAGAGGTTCTTGCATTTGGCACCTCTGTGTTCATGAGGGGTGGGTTGGTCGACACTTGTTGTCTGTAGGTAAAGTGCTGGGAGAAGCAAGAAGCATCTTTTGGGTACAAATACAGGTTAAGGGCTGAGGTGTGGGTCACTGGATAATGGTTTAGATACAGGTCCTCCCATTTACTTCTGCCCAGGTCACCATCTTTTGATTGTAAGATCAAGGTAAGGTCCAACTGTGTTTTGCGTCCCAGTTGGATTTGACATATTCTTGCAGCATGGAAACTATATAATCCAACTTGGGCATGACTGGCTGTCCCCCATCATGTCATTAATTTTCAAGGAACATGTCTATGGAGAACCCTACACAAGGGTTGGCAATCTCCACCTTGGAGAATTATGAATGTCCTACTGAAGAGTTTGGGGGGTAGGGGAGGATGAACATAGGTGATTAATAGCAGTTATTGGTCAGAGCATTGACTATATTAGTTGAGGGAAGGGATGTACCAAATCCAGGGTTCAGTTTGAGATTTGGCCTTTTTCAGCAGGGTTCAGATTCGGCCGAATCAATTTTCCTGGCCGAGCCGAATCTTTAAAATCACATGACTAGTGACTTGAGTGAATTTTTTAGCCAGACATGGATTTGCAAGTGATTTTCCGAATTTCACGGAACTTCAGTGAAAATTTGCCGCAGAAAACTTTGTCGCGTGGAAATGTTTTTTTTTGTTGCTCGTCAAATTGGCAGTGGTTGCGTCAAAAAAGCGCAGGTGACAAAAAATGTAAAAAAATCACCATCTAAAAGCTTGCTAATTTCTATGGAAGTCAATGGGAGTTGGCAAAGTCAAGCCATATCAAAAATTTTTGAGTTTTTCGAGTTTTGCATTCAAATGAGTTGACCAAACGAAATCTTTAAAATCACATGACTAGCGATGAGCGCAGGTGACAAAAAATAGATGCGGGTGACAAAAAAGACAAGGGTGACAAAAAAATTGCGCGTTTTATGAATTTTTCGACGTTTTGCGAATTTTATGGCGAAGTGAAACGGGACAGATTGGCTCATCACTACACATGACTTTTTGTCACATAAATACAGAAGTTGAAATTTTTTCGCTACGCTTGGTTTGCCTTGACCCTTCTTTCACGAAGAATTTGGGGTTCGGCTGAATCCAAAAATAGTGGATTGGGTGTATCCCTAGTTGAGAGTAGCTGTTGTTCCATTTGACTTGATAAAACCCAAAACCCAAACCTCCCATAAGGTTCTGCAAAAGCCAAGAGCCCCCCCTACAACAGTGGGCCAAATTGATTGCCTTTATTGCTAATGCCAGCCCTGCATAGTCAGTTGAGGAAGGATGGACTTTTAGTTCAACAGTAAATATTATGCCAATGCCTTACCTCAGGTGGCCCCCCTGTTTCTCTTGAGAGAACAATAACATGTGCTATCTGCCCCCCTTTCCTTAGGAAGCAGGGAAACCCAGGGCAAATGCGTTGGTTGTACTCTAAAACAGAACTTGAGTACTTATTGATGATCGTGTCCCCGTTACTCGTGTTAAACAAGAAAAGCCGCCCCCTCATTTTGTTTTCCCTTTTCTATCCTCAGATGCTTCTGTTCCTTGGTGAGTAACGAGGGGAGCGTCTGGCACAATTCCGCTGCCAACTCTCCAAGAAGTACGTCGGGCCTTTGTGTATCACGAAATGTATCAAATCAGATCTTGAGAATGTCCACCATGTCTTCCTTAATTAGCTTTGTTTAAATATAACAGTAGCTTTTAATTAGTGTCTTCTTATTAATAGTTTATTAAATGTCCTGGTTTTTCAGAAGCCTACCCTCCACCCACAGTGTTTTTTCTCAGTTATCGTCCCTCCATCAAGTTACAGCCCGGCTGAGACCATTGACTCTTTCTGAGAGGTGCTTATAACATAAAGGTGAACTGAGGCAGAGAGATGGGAATATGAATAGGGGAGGGGCTGAATAGAAAGATAAGGAATAAAAAGTAACAATAACAATAAAACTGGAGCCTCACAGAGCAATAGGTTTTGGCTGCCGGGGTCAGTGACCCCCATTTGAAAGCTGGAAAGAGGCAGAAGACTAAGGCAAATGATCCACCCAAGGGGGTTGAGTTCTACGTATATATATATTCTGAAAGTTTCTAACTCTTTGCAAACATTTCTACCTGCAACATTTACTTCAGCTGATAAGTAACTGCAAAGCTGCTCGACAACTTTGTATTAACCTTTTGCTAAAAAAAAAATCCATTTCTGTTTTCCTTATTAAATAAATAAGCGAGCATTCTATATGTGAGTTTATTCGATTCAGAAAAACAAACTCAAATTCACACACTTAAAAATTGATAAATAAAAGGATTGGAGGTCAAGCAGACAATGTTGGAGGCCAAGCAGACAATGTTGGAGGTCAAGCAGACAATGTTGGAGGTCAATCAGACAATGTTGGAGGTCAAGCAGACAATGTTGGAGGCCAAGCAGACAATGTTGAAGGTCAATCAGACAATGTTGGAGGTCAAGCAGACAATGTTGGAGGTCAAGCAGACAATGTTGGAGGTCAAGCAGACAATGTTGAAGGTCAATCAATGTTGGAGGTCAAGCAGACAATGTTGGAGGTCAAGCAGACAATGTTGGAGGCCAAGTAGACAATGTTGAAGGTCAAGCAGACAATGTTGAAGGTCAAGCAAACAATGTTGAAGGTCAATCACACAATGTTGGAGGTCAAGCAGACAATGTTGGAGGCCAAGCAGACAATGTTGAAGGTCAATCAGACAATGTTGGAGGTCAAGCAGACAATGTTGGAGGTCAAGCAGACAATGTTGGAGGTCAAGCAGACAATGTTGAAGGTCAATCAATGTTGGAGGTCAAGCAGACAATGTTGGAGGTCAAGCAGACAATGTTGGAGGCCAAGCAGACAATGTTGGAGGTCAAGCAGACAATGTTAAAGTTCAAGCAGACAATGTTGGAGGCCAAGCAGACAATGTTGGAGGCCAAGCAGACAATGTTGGAGGTCAAGCAGACAATGTTGGAGGCCAAGTAGACAATGTTAAAGGTCAAGCAGACAATGTTAAATGTCAAGCAGACAATGTTGGAGGCCAAGCAGACAATGTTGGAGGCCAAGCAGACAATGTTGGAGGCCAAGCAGACAATGTTGGAGGTCAAGCAGACAATGTTGGAGGTCAAGCAGACAATGTTGGAAGTCAATAAGACAATGTTGGAGGTCAAGTAGACAATTTTGGAGGTCAAGCAGACAATGTTGAAGGTCAAGCAGACAATATTGAAGGTCAATCAGACAATGTTGGAGGTCAATCAGACAATGTTGGAGGTCAAGCAGACAATGTTGGAGGTCAAGCAGACAATGTTGGAGGTCAATCAGACAATGTTGGAGGTCAATCAGACAATGTTGGAGGTCAAGCAGACAATGTTGGATGTCATTTAGACAATGTTGGAGGCCAAGCAGACAATGTTGAAGGTCAATCAGACAATGTTGGAGGTCAAGCAGACAATGTTGGAGGTCAAGCAGACAATGTTGGAGGTCAAGCAGACAATGTTGAAGGTCAATCAATGTTGGAGGTCAAGCAGACAATGTTGGAGGTCAAGCAGACAATGTTGGAGGCCAAGCAGACAATGTTAAAGTTCAAGCAGACAATGTTGGAGGCCAAGCAGACAATGTTGGAGGCCAAGCAGACAATGTTGGAGGTCAAGCAGACAATGTTGGAGGCCAAGTAGACAATGTTAAAGGTCAAGCAGACAATGTTAAAGGTCAAGCAGACAATGTTGGAGGCCAAGCAGACAATGTTGGAGGCCAAGCAGACAATGTTGGAGGTCAAGCAGACAATGTTGGAGGTCAAGCAGACAATGTTGGAGGTCAAGCAGACAATGTTGGAAGTCAATAAGACAATGTTGGAGGTCAAGCAGACAATGTTGGAGGTCAAGCAGACAATGTTGAAGGTCAAGCAGACAATATTGAAGGTCAATCAGACAATGTTGGAGGTCAATCAGACAATGTTGGAGGTCAAGCAGACAATGTTGGAGGTCAAGCAGACAATGTTGGAGGTCAAGCAGACAATGTTGGAGGTCAATCAGACAATGTTGGAGGTCAAGCAGACAATGTTGGATGTCATTTAGACAATGTTGGAGGCCAAGCAGACAATGTTGAAAGTCAAGCAGACAATGTTGGAGGTCAAGCAGACAAATGTACCAAACTGCATATGGCGCACATCTAGATGGATCAGTTGGGGACTTCTTATGTTTTGCGTCTGTTTTAGTTGAAATTGGAATGTTCCATTTGAAAAGGAATGGTAAATAAATGGCTTAGATTAAGAAAGAATAAGAAAGGGGAGGCAGTGGTAGGAGGAGACTTCATCAGTTATGGGGCTGAAGAAGCAGAAAGCTGAAGACAGTTTATTTGGCGTGTTGGATAGCACAAGGGATGATATAAATACATGTAATATCTTGTTGCCAATGATATTGAACAGGGCGGAAATATGTTGGATTGTGCAAAGTCCTTTATTCCGAGCCAGAATTCCTACTAACGAAGCGAATGAACAAGCAATAAGTGTCTGTATGTAGAGTTGCTAATTCCTGCAAACCTTGTGAGGATTTCTAATAAAAGGGCAGAGGCAGAGGAACGGCCAATACAAACACAATCTAATAAGATGACAATGTGCAAATGCGGCAGGGTTAACGGGAGCATCTGGCGCACAAACACTGTTTGGACAAAATCTCTGTTTATCTCAAAGTAATCAGAATCTTGAGCTGGAGAATCTGCCGAATACCCCCGCGGTCTGTATGTACATTGCCAAAGGCTCCTCGTCGTTGTTTGATAAACAATTAGTTCAGTACAAAACAGACTGAACGGGAATTAAATCCAAGAAAAAAAAAATAAAAAATCCCTTCCCTACGTTAGAGCTTTCTGCCAAGGAACAAATTGTTGACTGTAAATAATATCGTAGAGTTCATCGTTCCTAATTGGCACTTTCCCCTTTAACTTCGGCCTCGTTTGCAACCACACGGTGTTCCAGAAGCAGGAGGAGGAGGAGAGCTCTTGAAACTATTGATTGAAATATAATACTGGAGGCTGAAAGCTCCTGTTTGTGCCAAGGCAGCGCGCACTAACCTCACTTTAAAGGACCGATTTTCTCCAAACACGGAGCCAACAAAGATTCTCCAGGATGACCCTGCCTCGGGTGAGGTGATGGAATGGATTTTAGCTCAACGTTTGTTGAATTTAATGTTCTGGTAGAAACATCCCTTTCTGCTTCATAAAAATATTACCTGGGCTTTTAACAAATTAGACTATAATTTGGACCCTGGCCAATAATTGGCTCACAACATAGGTCTTCTCAGATGCATCAGGGAAGGACCTCCAGTGTGTCCAAGGTGGTCCTAACCCAGCAAGACTTTCTAAATTGCCTTGGTATTGGTCAGGGGGGCACATACACAAGCCAATAAACTTCTGACTTGGTCACTTATATCAACCAGTGTCCAATAATTGGCTCACAACATGGATCTACTCAGATTCATCAAGGAAGGACCTCCAGTGTGTCCAAGGGGGTCCTAACCCAGCAAGGCTTTCTAAATTGCCTTGGTATTGGTCAGGGGGGCACATACACAAGCCAATAAACTTCTGACTTGGTCGCTTATATCAACCAGTGTCTGGTCAGTTTTAGAGCAGTGGGAGATCAATTGCCCTGGTCCAACCCTAAGGGAAAGCCATTTTCCATAGTAAATTTCACTGTAAAATAATTACAAGGTGTAATAAGTGATAGATGTCTTGACTTTTTGTAGGGATTTCTCCAGTGTGTCCAAGGTGGTCCTAACCCAGCAAGGCTTTCTAACTTGCCTTTGTATTGGTCAGGGGGGCACATACACAAGCCAATAAACTTCTGACTTGGTTGCTTATATCAACCAGTGTCTGGTCAGTTTTAGAGCAGTGGAAGATCAATTGCCCTGGTCTAACCCTAAGGCAGTAATCCCCAACCAGTAGCTCAGGGTCAACATGTTGCTCCCCAACCCCTTGGATGTTGCTCTCAGTGCCCCCAAACCAGGAAGTTATTTTTGAATTCCTGACTTGGGGGCAAGTTTTGGTTGAATAAAAACAAGATTTCCTACCAAATAAAGCCCCTGTAAGCTGATAGGGTGCATAGAGGCCCCTAATAGCCAATCACAGCCCTTATTTGGCACCTCCATGAACTTTTATGGTGCTTGTGTTGCTCCCCAAGTCTTTTTATATTTGACTGTGGCTCACGAGTAAGAAAGGTTGGGGATCCCTGGTTTAAGAGAACTGCACGGCGAAAAAATTTAAACTTCCGTGTTTATGTGACAAAAATTCACATGATTTTACGGGTTCGCATTTGGTTATGGTGGTGGTTAGTGATGAGTGAATCTGTCCCGTATTGATTCGCCATAAAATTGAAACTGCAAAAAAATTTGCAAAACAGCAGAAAATTCGCAAAACGCATTTGTCACGACATTTTTTCCCCCCGTGTCTTTTTTGTCCCTCGTGTCTTTTTTGTCCCCGTCTCTTTTTTGTCGCCCGTGTCTTTTTTTGTCACCCGCATCTTTTTTATTTGCCACCCGCATATTTTGATGTGACCGCGCTCAATTTGTCATGACCACGTCCTTTTTTGACACAACCATGCCCAATTTGACGCAACTGCGCCCTTTTTGACGTGACCTCGGCCAGTTTGATGTGACCACACCCAATCTGATGCGACCGAGCCCTTTTTTGATGTGACTGCACCCTTTTGGACGTGACCTTGGTCAATTTGATGTGGCCATGCCCAATCTGATGCGACTGCGCACTTTTTTTATGCGACCACACCCTTTTTTGACGTGACCTCGCCCAATTTGACGCACGACAAAAATTTCCGTGCGCCGAATTTTTCTGTGCCGAATTTTCACGGAAGTTTCGCGAAACAATTTGCCACTGTTGAAATGTGGAAATTTGCTGTGAATCCATGCCTGGCGAAAAAATTTGCTCATCACAAGTGGTGGTTTCTGGTCCCTGCCAGAAGCACAGTAGGAGGGGGAGAGCCAATCACAGCCCTGCACTCACACAAGCACAGACAGGCTTCAGTTCCCTATCAGGTCAGCCTAGCTGCTGATTGGTTCCTATCCTAGAGGGAAGTGTGCTGAGTGCCGCTGGCCCTGGGAAAGGAGGAAGCAGGAAGTGGAACAGATGGGCGGGGCTAGAGGGGTTTTTGGAGATATTTTCAATAAATCAGCCCCAAAACACTACTTTTTAAAGCCAAATTCCTCTATATTTAGATGAGTACAAGTCATTGGCACAATGTCGTTTTTCACAGAATATGTCCCCTTTTAAATAAAGTGATTTTCTATCTCTCTGTAGATGCTTTGTG
The DNA here is from genome assembly GCF_000004195.4 of Xenopus tropicalis. Taxonomy (NCBI): domain Eukaryota; kingdom Metazoa; phylum Chordata; class Amphibia; order Anura; family Pipidae; genus Xenopus; species Xenopus tropicalis. The sequence goes on along the minus strand of NC_030682.2, from coordinate 148,603,368 downwards.
CGTAATGGCATCTCAGACGGCAAGGTCTGTTGGCTTCCTGATGCCGGTAATGTCGGGCCCAGCGGGAGGGCTCATAAGCAGGGTTAGAAGCCATTAAGAAGACATAGATACACACTGCCTACAGGTACGGGGATGGATTCATTCAACAATAAGTGTTTGGTACTTTCTATTTTTAAAAGCAAAACGGAATAGACGAGAGGCTTTATTGGAGGTAAATATCTCAACATCAAGCGAACTTGATTACTGCTAATAAAAAAACACCAGCAGCCTTATGGGTAGCTCTTAAAGGGACAGTAACACCAAAAAAACGGAAGAACATAAAAGGAATTTGTATATAATGTACTGTTACCCTGCACAGCTGGGGTGTTTGCCTCAGGAACATTACTATAGTTTATATAAACAAAGCTACTGTGTAGCCATTCAAAGGAGATTCTGAGACAATTTGCAACTAGTCGTAATTTTCTATTTTTTGTGAATGGTTTTTCAGTTCAGCAGCTCTCCATTTGGTATTTTAGCAGCTATCTGGGTGCTAGGGTCTTATTTGCCCTAGTAACCAGGCAGTGGTTTAAAGAAGAGATGGGAATATGAATAGGGGAGGGGCTGAATAGAAAGATAAGTAATAAAAAGTAACAATAACAATAAAACTGGAGCCTCACAGAGCAATAGCGTTTGGCTGCCGGGGTCAGTGACCCATATTTGAAAGCTGGGAAGAGGCAGAAGAATAAGGCAAATAATTCAAAAACAATACAAAATAAATAATGAATTGTGATGGGCGAAATGTTTTGCCAGGCATGGATTCGCGGCAAATTTCCGCGTTTGTCCATTGGCGGATTGTTTCGCAAAGCGGATGAAAAAATTTGCCGCAGAAACATTTCCCGCGAGTCCAAAAATTGTATTAAATAGCTGCGGGTGACAAAATAATAGCCGCGGGCGACCAAATAATAGCCGCGTGACAAATGAATAGCTGCCCGCGACAATTTCTTTTTTGTTTCGCGAATTTTTCGCCATCTCGAGAATCTTTTAACAGATCCGCAAATTTTTTGGTGAAGTAAAACGGGACAGATTCGCTCATCACTAATAATGAAAACCAATTTCAAAGTTGCTAAGAATAGGGTATTCTATTCTAAAGATTATCTAGAATTATCCCCCCCACTGATACTTAATATGGAACCAACCAGAGAGACAGACTAAAGGTCCCCATACACGGGCCGATCTAGCTGGCAATATGGGTCCCTTAGACCGATTCGGCAGCTAATCGGCCCGTGTATGGGCACTAACAAGGGGCCTGTCCGACCAACATCTGGCCTGAAATCATCCAGATCTCCATCGGGCAGGTTAGAAAATCTAGTCGGATCGGGGACCGTATTGGCTCGTTGATGCGGTCCCCGGGCCGACTTTGCCTATACCCGTCGTTATAATTCGATTGTTTTGCCCCAGGGCCAAACGATCAAATTATCCTGGATTCTCCCAATATTGCCCACCCATAGGTGGGGATATGGGGAGAAGATCCGCTCACTTGGTGACATCGCCAACTGAGCGGATCGGTCCGTGTATGGGGACCTTAAGATAGACATCCCATTGGCTACTCCTACATGATCTGCCTCTGAGACCACACGGTTATATACTGAATCCAATGCATTAGTCTAAACTCCAGCCCATACTGCCAATCCATTAGTCTAAACTGCCAGCCAATCAATACGTTAGTACGACAATCTACTTACCCATAAAATCATTACAGGGATTTGCGGAAGAAGAAGGAGATTTTTGTCAAGGTCATTTTTCTCCAGCGAGTTAATGAGCCTCATTAGCCAAGGGAAAGTTGGCCATCGATACGGCTTTTCTGACTCACTTTGTTTGGCGCTCGCGTCTCCTCTGTCACTTGCAATGTGTCACCGTCGCTTATTGACATAATCCCTTTCCTTGTGACCAGAGCTCCTCTAACGACGAGAAGAGGGAAAAGTCAGTTGCCCGTGGTAGAAAGATCAATCTCTGCGTCAATCAACCATTGAAAGGAATCATGGGAGAATTACAGAGACGCTCAGTAATGGCCTGACCCAACCCTCTCTGCTTAATTACTTCATCCACAAACAGCTGTACATCATAAGCTTATAAACAGCCCCATTAAAGGGAAACTATACCCCCGAACGATGTATATTGCATAAACAGCTCATATGTAAAGCCCTGCTTCATCTAAATAAACCATTTTCATATAAATATACTTATTTAGCCGTATGTGCCATTGGGTAATCCTAAATAGGAAACTGCCATTTTATGTACTAAGGGCCGCCCCCTGGGATCATAGGAGTCACAGTGCACACAAACAAGCCAAGGCACACATACATGCTAGGCCCCATCAGCCAATGAATGGGCAGAGTTCTGCCTTTTGCTCCCACACTACTTCCTGTTACAGTTAGAGCTGCATCACTTCCTGTCAGCTGATCTCTGAGGGAGCAATCAGCCCATCACTAAATGGCGGCTCAAGGGAAAGGATGTAAAAGGGCAATATTTACTGATATATATATATTCCAGTTTGGGGAGATTCTTTAATAGGAAACTTAACATAATATAAACTGTCTGTTGGTTACGTATTCATTCTGGGGGTGTAGTTTCCCTTTAAGCCATTGGGAGAGATAGCCCCTGGGTGGGTGGGTGATAAGCCTCTTAATTTTGGGTGGAGTTCCTCTTTAAAAGAATGACATGGAGTTTCTAAAATTTGAGAAATTTGTTGGGAACTAGTTTAATAATAGCGATGAGCGAATCTTTTGCCCAGGCGTGGATTCACAGCCAAATTCCAAATTTTGCCATTGGCAAATTCTTTGACTAAACTGCAAAAAATCCCATGAAAAAAATTCACAAAGTCAAAATGTGTCAAAAAAAGTCACTGACGTGTCAAAAAAAGTTGTGGTCCCATCAAATAAACCAAAGTCACTGATTTTTTTTGCCGTTTTGCGAATTTTTCAGCAAAACGGGACAGATTCGCTCATCGCGATTTATATAAATCTATGTGTTTAAGAGAAAAATGTGCCCATTATTATAACTCTCAGCGAATACTTCATTTCCCCGCCGGGTTGGCTCAGAGCCTATTCGCTATCAGACTTGCCCTTACTGTAGGGCCGTTCTGCCCCCGCTCGGCATCGGAGTTAATTGTATTGTCGGAATCAGGCGAAGGCAGTCATTAGCACAAAAGGTCTTTATATAAGAATTAATTAAATCTAATAACCGCGTCTGGCTCGTCCCAGTCTGATCTCCAGCAGCAGGTTCTTCAGTTCTACAGGAATTAATGCCACCAAACCTGTATAAATGTTTCCCGTTCTGTACTTGTGTTGGAAAACGTTTCCCACTCGTTATAGCCACCATGGTAATTACCCTTTGTCTGATTAAATGTTCTGCGCAGCCGTAGAGTTAAAGTTCAGCCAAAATACTTTTTCTCTGATCTGCATAAATTGGGTTTGGATTGTCCCTTTGGCTATTAGGATATTATGAAAAAATTATTTTTTTGGGTGTGAAAAAATACCTACTGGGAGCTGCTATCTTGCTCCCTTCCCATTGTTCTGCTGATCGGCTGCTGGGGGTGAGGGGGGGGGATATCACTCCAACTTGCAGCGCAGCAGTAAAGTGTGCCTGAGTCTGAGCTTTCAGCCAGCGTTACACATTAGAACTGCTTTCAGCTAACCTATTGTTTCTCCTACTCCCATGTAACTGGAGGAGTCCCAAGCCGGACTTGGATTTCTTACTATTGAGTGCTATTCTGATACCTACTGGGAGCTGCTATCTTGCTCCCTTCCCATTGTTCTGCTGATCGGCTGCTGGGGGTGAGGGGGGGGGATATCACTCCAACTTGCAGCGCAGCAGTAAAGCGTGCCTGAGTCTGAGCTTTCAGCCAGCGCTACACATTAGAACTGCTTTCAGCTAACCTATTGTTTCTCCTACTCCCATGTAACTGGAGGAGTCCCAAGCCGGACTTGGATTTCTTACTATTGAGTGCTATTCTGATACCTACTGGGAGCTGCTATCTTGCTCCCTTCCCATTGTTCTGCTGATTGGCTGCTGGGGGGGAGGGGGGGGATATCACTCCAACTTGCAGCGCAGCAGTAAAGTGTGCCTGAGTCTGAGCTTTCAGCCAGCGCTACACATTAGAACTGCTTTCAGCTAACCTATTGTTTCTCCTACTCCCATGTAACTGGAGGAGTCCCAAGCCGGACTTGGATTTCTTACTATCGAGTGCTATTCTGATACCTACTGGGAGCTGCTATCTTGCTCCCTTCCCATTGTTCTGCTGATTGGCTGCTGGGGGGTGGGGGGGGGATATCACTCCAACTTGCAGCGCAGCAGTAAAGTGTGCCTGAGTCTGAGCTTTCAGCCAGCGCTACACATTAGAACTGCTTTCAGCTAACCTATTGTTTCTCCTACTCCCATGTAACTGGAGGAGTCCCAAGCCGGACTTGGATTTCTTACTATTGAGTGCTATTCTGATACCTACTGGGAGCTGCTATCTTGCTCCCTTCCCATTGTTCTGCTGATCGGCTGCTGGGGGTGAGGGGGGGGATATCACTCCAACTTGCAGCGCAGCAGTAAAGTGTGCCTGAGTCTGAGCTTTCAGAATAAGCCAGCGCTACACATTAGAATTGCTTTCAGCTAACCTATTGTTTCTCCTACTCCCATGTAACTGGAGGAGTCCCAAGCCGGACTTGGATTTCTTACTATTGAGTGCTATTCTGATACCTACTGGGAGCTGCTATCTTGCTCCCTTCCCATTGTTCTGCTGATTGGCTGCTGGGGGGGAGGGGGGGGATATCACTCCAACTTGCAGCGCAGCAGTAAAGTGTGCCTGAGTCTGAGCTTTCAGCCAGCGCTACACATTAGAACTGCTTTCAGCTAACCTATTGTTTCTCCTACTCCCATGTAACTGGAGGAGTCCCAAGCCGGACTTGGATTTCTTACTATCGAGTGCTATTCTGATACCTACTGGGAGCTGCTATCTTGCTCCCTTCCCATTGTTCTGCTGATTGGCTGCTGGGGGGTGGGGGGGGGATATCACTCCAACTTGCAGCGCAGCAGTAAAGTGTGCCTGAGTCTGAGCTTTCAGCCAGCGCTACACATTAGAACTGCTTTCAGCTAACCTATTGTTTCTCCTACTCCCATGTAACTGGAGGAGTCCCAAGCAGCCGTAGAGTTAAAGTTCAGCCAAGATACTTTTTTTCTGATCTGCATAAATTGGGTTTGGATTGCCCCTTTGGCTATTGGGATATTATCTTGTAGGTCTTCCCTGTTTGAAGCCTCTCTATAAAGTTATAATAATGGAAAAAAATGTCATTAAAGCAGTTGTAATAGTATAATGTCTGTTATACAGATAGCTAGAATCTCAGCCATAAAGCAGGGCAGGACTGCTGCTTACAATGGGGGGATCAGATAGGATCTGTGCCACTGTGACAGAATGCTCTGTTATACAGATAGCTAGAATCTCAGCCATAAAGCAGGGCAGGACTGCTGCTTACAATGGGGGGATCAGATAGGATCTGTGCCACTGTGACAGAATGCTCTGTTATACAGATAGCTAGAATCTCAGCCATAAAGCAGGGCAGGACTGCTGCTTACAATGGGGGGGATCAGATAGGATCTGTGCCACTGTGACAGAATGCTCTGTTATACAGATAGCTAGAATCTCAGCCATAAAGCAGGGTAGGACTGCTGCTTACAATGGGGGGGGATCAGATAGGATCTGTGCCACTGTGACAGAATGCTCTGTTATACAGATAGCTAGAATCTCAGCCATAAAGCAGGGCAGGACTGCTGCTTACAATGGGGGGATCAGATAGGATCTGTGCCACTGTGACAGAATGCTCTGTTATACAGATAGCTAGAATCCCAGCCATAAAGCAGGGCAGGACTGCTGCTTACAATGGGGGATCAGATAGGATCTGTGCCACTGTGACAGAATGCTCTGTTATACAGATAGCTAGAATCTCAGCCATAAAGCAGGGCAGGACTGCTGCTTACAATGGGGGGGGATCAGATAGGATCTGTGCCACTGTGACAGAATGCTCTGTTATACAGATAGCTAGAATCTCAGCCATAAAGCAGGGCAGGACTGCTGCTTACAATGGGGGGATCAGATAGGATCTGTGCCACTGTGACAGAATGCTCTGTTATACAGATAGCTAGAATCTCAGCCATAAAGCAGGGCAGGACTGCTGCTTACAATGGGGGGGGGATCAGATAGGATCTGTGCCACTGTGACAGAATGCTCTGTTATACAGATAGCTAGAATCTCAGCCATAAAGCAGGGCAGGACTGCTGCTTACAATGGGGGGGATCAGATAGGATCTGTGCCACTGTGACAGAATGCTCTGTTATACAGATAGCTAGAATCTCAGCCATAAAGCAGGGCAGGACTGCTGCTTACAATGGGGGGATCAGATAGGATCTGTGCCACTGTGACAGAATGCTCTGTTATACAGATAGCTAGAATCTCAGCCATAAAGCAGGGCAGGACTGCTGCTTACAATGGGGGGATCAGATAGGATCTGTGCCACTGTGACAGAATGCTCTGTTATACAGATAGCTAGAATCTCAGCCATAAAGCAGGGCAGGACTGCTGCTTACAATGGGGGGGGGGTCAGATAGGATCTGTGCCACTGTGACAGAATGCTCTGTTATACAGATAGCTAGAATCTCAGCCATAAAGCAGGGCAGGACTGCTGCTTACAATGGGGGGATCAGATAGGATCTGTGCCACTGTGACAGAATGCTCTGTTATACAGATAGCTAGAATCTCAGCCATAAAGCAGGGCAGGACTGCTGCTTACAATGGGGGGATTAGATAGGATCTGTGCCACTGTGACAGAATGCTCTGTTATACAGATAGCTAGAATCTCAGCCATAAAGCAGGGCAGGACTGCTGCTTACAATGGGGGGATCAGATAGGATCTGTGCCACTGTGACAGAATGCTCTGTTATACAGATAGCTAGAATCTCAGCCATAAAGCAGGGCAGGACTGCTGCTTACAATGGGGGGATCAGATAGGATCTGTGCCACTGTGACAGAATGCTCTGTTATACAGATAGCTAGAATCTCAGCCATAAAGCAGGGCAGGACTGCTGCTTACAATGGGGGGATTAGATAGGATCTGTGCCACTGTGACAGAATGCTCTGTTATACAGATAGCTAGAATCTCAGCCATAAAGCAGGGCAGGACTGCTGCTTACAATGGGGGGGATCAGATAGGATCTGTGCCACTGTGACAGAATGCTCTGTTATACAGATAGCTAGAATCTCAGCCATAAAGCAGGGCAGGACTGCTGCTTATATATACAAATAACCAGTTATATATTAAGAACTGAAAAAAGGGAATCTGCATGCAGGGACACAATGGGTTACAGCGCATTAATAATAAAATACAGCATTAAATCACGCAGAGTATAGTTTAACTTGAAATGACCAAAAATCCGCGGCAAAGCAGGAAATCCGCGGCGCCACCCCAAGACCCGCCATTAGTCTCAATTAAAATTCCTTAATGCCACATAATTGTAAATTCAATATCAGTCAATATCAGTCATATGCAGACAAATTGGTATTATAACTGTGTTAATTTCTTAGCTTTTATTAAAAAAAGGGGGGGAAAGAAACCTTATGATACAATTTATTGGAGCAATACGTTAGCAGCCTCCGGCCATATTACTTATAAATAATTAGAAATGTTCCCTTTCTGCCTGTCTGCCTCTCCCTCCAGCCGGAAGCCGGGACAATATATCATAAAACAAATTGTCTTCAGCCTTTTACTTTAGCTCTCCCCCCACGGTAGGATGAATATTACTGGTTTTAACCTTTATTATCCATTAGAAATGTTTTTTTTTTTTTATTTCTGTGGTTCAAAAGATAAAAGTCATCAGATTGGATCTCAAGCTGTCGGCTGTTATCATTAGAACTGAGCGCATAGTCTCCTTGTTTAGTCTATTGTTTCTCCTACTCCCATGTAACTGGAGGAGTCCCAAGCCGGACTTGGATTTCTTACTATTGAGTGCTATTCTGATACCTACTGGGAGCTGCTATCTTGCTCCCTTCCCATTGTTCTGCTGATCGGCTGCTGGGGGTGAGGGGGGGGGGGGATTTCACTCCAACTTGCAGCACAGCAGTAAAGTGTGCCTGAGTCTGAGCTTTCAGCCGGCGCTACACATTAGAACTGCTTTCAGCTAACCTATTGTTTCTCCTACTCCCATGTAACTGGAGGAGTCCCAAGCCGGACTTGGATTTCTTACTATTGAGTGCTATTCTGATACCTACTGGGAGCTGCTATCTTGCTCCCTTCCCATTGTTCTGCTGATCGGCTGCTGGGGGTGAGGGGGGGGGGATATCACTCCAACTTGCAGCGCAGCAGTAAAGTGTGCCTGAGTCTGAGCTTTCAGCCAGCGTTACACATTAGAACTGCTTTCAGCTAACCTATTGTTTCTTCTACTCCCATGTAACTGGAGGAGTCCCAAGCCGGACTTGGATTTCTTACTATTGAGTGCTATTCTGATACCTACTGCGAGCTGCTATCTTGGCTATCCTGAATGGCTAGATTAGGGCAAAGAGCTGGAGGGCTGGTAATGTTTTGTGTTTGCTCTCTATAACAAGTCATAAGAAAAACAGATGAAAAAAACCCAGGCATGGATTTGCTGTGAAATTCTGGATTTTGCCATTGGCGGTTTTTTTTTTTGCGAAACTGCCACAAAAATTTGCCAAATGAGGAAATAGTTTTAAAGCGTTAAAAAAGTTGCACGTTTTTCACACATTTTTTACCGTTTCGCTCATCAATAGAAGTTAGACCTCCTTCCCACACTCCTTGCTTGTGAGGCCATACGTTGCCACAATAAGCTGGCAAAGCAAATGTACAAGTCAGAATTATCTGCTAATTTTGGTCAAGGGGGTAACTGGCAGCTTGATTGACACAACACAGAAGCAGTCACATGACTACACCTTCAGGTATAGACCTACTATACAAAAAGTATTGTGAATGGATTCATCATCTTCATCAGCAAGCAGGGACATGATGAGGGAAGATTATTGACTTCGGCAATTGTTTTCCATTCATTATTAAAGCATTTCTATCCAGGAGCAGAATATTCTGGAATATCACATCATTCCCAGAAGAAATTATTTCATTTCCGCCATTCGAACATTAACTGATAAAACGTCTTATGAAAAATGGTCGTGCATTGACCCGCTGGGTTCCCAGATACGAGAGGAATTAATGTGAAGCTGCAGTGAAACGGAACTGGAGTGAAACGGAACTGGAACTGGAGTGAAATGGAACTGGAGTGAAACGGAACGGGACCTGGAGTGAAACGGAACTGGAACTGGAGTGAAATGGAACTGGAACTGGAGTGAAACGGAACGGGACCTGGAGTGAAACGGAACGGGACCTGGAGTGAAACAGAACTGGAACTGGAGTGAAATGGAACTGGAACTGGAGTGATTGGAACTGGAACTGGAGTGGAACGGAACTGGAACTGGAGTGAAACGAAACTGGACCTGGAGTGAAACGGAACTGGAACTGGAGTGAAATGGAACTGGACCTGGTGTGAAACGGAACTGGAGTGAAACAGAACTGGACCTGGAGTGAAATGGAACTGGACCTGGTGTGAAACGGAACTGGAGTGAAACGGAACTGGACCTGGAGTGAAATGGAACTAGAACTGGAGTGAAACGGAACTGGACCTGGAGTGAAATGGAACTGGAGTGAAACGGAACTGGACCTGGAGTGAAACGGAACTGGAGTGAAATGGAACTGGAGTGAAACGGAACTGGAGTGAAATGGAACTGGAGTGAAACGTAACTGGACCTGGAGTGAAATGGATCTGGAATTAAATGGAACTGGAACTGGAGTGAAACGAAACTGGAACTTGAGTGAAATGGAACTGGAACTGGAGTGAAACAGAACTGGAACTGGAGTGAAATGGAACTGGAACTGGAGTGAAACGGAACTGGAGGCTTCTCCTACAAGGTTCTCCTACAAACCAGAGATATTGACTCCTAATGACGATCATGGTCAGAGTTGTAAAGTCTTATCCGTCTGTTCCACTTCCTTTATTTTCTAGGTTGGATTTTGCTTAAAGAATTTAGGATTTGATTTTAGAACTTGATTTTTTGTGTCAAGTTGAAGGATAAAGGTCTTATCTTGAGCGATTTAGTGACTTCTCTATGGGCCAAAATAGTACAAGTCCTCTCCTAATTCAGTTGACCGAGGTGTAAGTATTGGAAAGTCTATAGGAAACTCCACCATCTTCATAACGTTTTCTTTCTCAAAATGTATCAACATTTTTTCACTGCTAATGAAAACTTTTTCTGCCCTTAAGTATTATTTTTGTTTTTCCACAACGCTTATGTATCATCGTATTGACATTCTGTGATGGTATTACACAAGACTATCAATGAATAAGGAAACAAGGGTCCCAGAATTCAACAAAACCACAAAAGGCCCCTGGTTACAAATAATACGGGCTTTAGAGAGTTACATTAATTACTGTATGTTGGTACCAATATATCATTGAAGTAATAGGTCCTCAGGAAGTATATGAAGAGTTAAAGGAAGGGGAGGGTCTTATAGGATTAAAAAAAAGGGTAGAGGCCAGATATAGGCAGAAGATTGGGGGCCTGCTGATTTATTTATTTTTTATAAGGGGTGGTAGATATAATACAATTTAACATTTTTGAATTTATCAAAAAAATAATTCAACTTGAACCCAGTTATTTACAAAAATACCCCTTGAATCATAAAGACTAAAATCCCATTCTACTATTTATTTTTTATTTCAGGGACAGATTTATCAAAATGTGAGATTAGAGCTCAACACAGAACAATTCGCCCACATTCTATTCATTCCCATGGGATTTTATAAAACATATTTATTAATAAGTGAAGTTCATCATTTAATAAATAGGCTTCTAAAAATCCCATAGGAATGGGTAGAAAGTGGGTGAGTCTTTCTATACTGAGCGCTAATCTCACCCTTATGGGCTTATTTATCAATTTTTGAATTTGTGAATTCGAGTTTGTTTTTCTACATTTAATAAACTCACATAACAAATGCTTGTTTCAATAAAAGACTCAAATATATAGTATTTTTCAAGTTTACAAACTCAAAAAACTCAAAAGAACAACTCCCATTGGGGAATATTTATCAAAATGTGAGTTTAGAGCCTAATACACAAAAACTCTCCCACGTTCTATTTATTCCTATGGGATTTTTAGAAGTGTATTTATTAATGGGTGAACGTTAGAACTCACCATTTGATAAATTCCCATAGGAATGAATAAAACGTGGGAGAGTTTTTGTGTATTAGGCTCTAAACTCACATTTTGATAAATCTGCCCCACTGATTTAGTTATAGAAACTCGCAAATTTTTACATGGCAAGTTTTTCGGGTTTTGCACTTAATAAATACCAGACATCCAAGTTTTTGAATCATACAGTAACTCAAAATTTGAGTTTTTTAAGGGCAAAAAAAAAACGAGAAAAAAAAATGAATCTTACCCTTTGATAAATCTGTCCCTTAGGGGCACATTTACTAATCCACGAACGCTCCAAATGCGTCTGATTACATTTTTTTCGTAATGAGTGTATTTTCCGCAACTTTTTCGTACCTTGCACGACTTTTCCACACTTGCACGACTTTTTCGACGCTACTTCGACATCGTATTTTTAGCGCGAAAAAAATCCGATTGGTTTTGCCGCTGTTTACAATCGTTCGGTACGAAAATTTTGTGACAATACGATATTATCGTGACAGTTTTTCGGAAGCATTTTCGTGATATTTGCGATCTTCAGAAATTTTCGTTTTTTTCAATCCAAATTTTTACCATTCGGGATTCGAACTCGTGTTTTGATAAATCTGTCCCTTTGGGGCACATTTACTAATCCACGAACGTCCGAAAAGCGTCCGAATGCATTTTTTTTGTAATGATCGGTACTTTGCAACTTTTTTGCGAATTGTCGCGACTTTTTCAAGCTCTCAATACAAAAGTTGGGACAATTCGCGAAATTTGTAAGGGCTATGAAAAAGTCGCGACAATTCGCGCAAGTCGTTACGGTTACGAAAAAGTCGCGACAATTCACTGAAAAGTCGTAACGGCAATGAAAAAATTGCAAAAAATACGAAAAAATCGCAAAATGTTCGTTTTTCAATCGGAATTTTTCTCATTCGGGATTCGAACTCGTGTTTTGATAAATCTGTCCCTTAGTCTGAAAAATCTCGGATATTTTTTTTTTCATTTTTTCTTTTAAACCTTGCATTTGAATATAGATTGAATTTTTAAAAAAAAAATACATACACCTCCCATTGCCTACAGCAGCTTGTCAGGTGAAAATCTTTGAATTCAAATTTTCAAGATTATTATTATATATTATTATTTTGAAATTTTGCCAGAGAAATGGAATTAAAATGTTAATACATTAACTCCATAGTGTGTATCTTTCTACAGTAATTTCAATTACAATGTTGATCCAATAGGGAAGTCCAGTTATAGTCCGAGGGTCAACCCTAAAACAGGTATGCGACCCGTTATCCAAAATGCTTGGGACCTGGGATTTTCCGGATAAGAGGTCTTTCCATAATTTGGATCTCCTATCTTAAGTCTGATAAAATTATTTAAACAGTAATTAAACCCAATGGCATTATTTTGGCTCCAATAAGGGGTAATTATATCTTAGTTGGGATCAAGTACAGGTACTGTTTTATTATTACAGAGAAAAGGGAATCATTTAACCATTAAATAAACCCAATAGGGCTGTTCTGCCCCAATAAGGGGTAATTATATCTTAGTTGGGATCAAGTACAGGTACTGTTTTATTATTACAGAGAAAAGGGAATCATGTAACCATTAAATAAACCCAATAGGGCTGTTCTGCCCCAATAAGGGGTAATTATATCTTAGTTGGGATCAAGTACAGGTACTGTTTTATTATTACAGAGAAAAGGGGATCATTTAACCATGAAATAAACCCAATAGGGCTGTTCTGCCCCAATAAGGGGTAATTATATCTTAGTTGGGATCAAGTACAGGTACTGTTTTATTATTACAGAGAAAAGGGAATCATTTAACCATGAAATAAACCCAATAGGGCTGTTCTGCCCCCAATAAGGGGTAATTATATCTTAGTTGGGATCAAGTACAGGTACTGTTTTATTATTACAGAGAAAAGGGAATCATTTAACCCAGTGCTGTCCAACTGGCGGCCCGCGGGCCGCATGCGGCCCGCGACCCCCCTCTGTGTGGCCCCCCACCTGTCTGGCTGCTTTGATGGCTTACTCTTGTGTAAGCTTTAAATGGTATCAGTACTGTGATTAACTGCCCCCCCTGCATGGTTCTCACCTCAGATTCAGGCTGTAATCAGGCTGTATTGTTTAAATATGTAATCCCCTGTACTGTTCACACCTTTTAATCTCTGCATTGTTCACCCCCTGCAGTGTTCACACCTCAGGCTCAGGCTGTAATCACCCACATTGTTCCCCTGTTCACACCTCAGGAGCAGTAGAAACCCCCAAATAATCCCTGCACACTACAAAAAGAACATATACTGAGGTGGTACTGCAATTAAAAGGTTTTTTAATATATAGTTATTGTGCAGACTGTAGGAGCAGTGCCAGCATTGTGTCACTGTATGCTGCCTGTGTGTGCCATACAGGCAGCATAGGGCAAGCAGAGTATGGCACACACAGGCAGGGTAGGGAAGGCAGAGTATGGCACACACAGGCCGAGTAGGGCAGGCAGAGTATGGCACACACAGACCAAGTTTGGCACAAACCAGCCAAGAATGGCACACACAGTGAAAGTATGGCACACGCAGGCAGGGTAGGGAAGGCAGAGTATGGCACACACAGGCAGAGTAGGGCAAGCAGAGTATGGCACACACAGGCCAAGTTTGGCACAAACCAGCCAAGAATGGCACACACAGTGAAAGTATGGCACACACAGGCAGGGTAGGGAAGGCAGAGTATGGCACACACAGGCAGGGTATGGCAGGCAGAGTATGGCACACACAGGCCAAGTATGGCACAAACCAGCCAAGAATGACACACACAGTGAAAGTATGGCACACAGGCAGGGTAGGGCAGGCAGAGTATGGCACACTCAGGCAGGGTAGGGAAGGCAGAGTATGGCACACACAAAGGCAGGGTAGGACAGGCAGAGTATGGCACACACAAAGGCAGGGTAGGGTAGGCAGAGTATGGCACACACAGGCAGGGTAGGGTAGGCAGAGTATGGCACACAGGCAGGGTAGGGCAGGCAGAGTATGGAAGGTTTTTGCTGTACTACAACCATTAATATGGGTATGGTCATGTGATAACATGGGTGTGGTTTCAAGTGGGTGCGGTTTCAAAAAGGGGAGTGGTCAAAACTGGCTTCCATTATCGGCCCACCACCACGTAGGTCGGAAAAATTCCGGCCCTCGGTACAACAGAAGTTGGACAGCACTGATTTAACCATTAAATAAACCCAATAGGGTTGTTCTGCCCCAATAAGGGGTAATTATATCTTAGTTGGGATCAAGTACAGGTACTGTTTTATTATTACAGAGAAAAGGGAATCATTTAACCATTAAATAAACCCAATAGGGCTGTTCTGCCCCAATAAGGGGTAATTATATCTTAGTTGGGATCAAGTACAGGTACTGTTTTATTATTACAGAGAAAAGGGAATCATTTAACCATTAAATAAACCCAATAGGGTTGTTCTGCCCCAATAAGGGGTAATTATATCTTAGTTGGGATCAAGTACAGGTACTGTTTTATTATTACAGAGAAAAGGGAATCATTTAACCATTAAATAAACCCAATAGGGCTGTTCTGCCCCAATAAGGGGTAATTATATCTTAGTTGGGATCAAGTACAGGTACTGTTTTATTATTACAGAGAAAAGGGAATCATTTAACCATGAAATAAACCCAATAGGGCTGTTCTGCCCCAATAAGGGGTAATTATATCTTAGTTGGGATCAAGTACAGGTACTGTTTTATTATTACAGAGAAAAGGGAATCATTTAACCATTAAATAAACCCAATAGGGTTGTTCTGCCCCAATAAGGGGTAATTATATCTTAGTTGGGATCAAGTACAGGTACTGTTTTATTATTACAGAGAAAAGGGAATCATTTAACCATTAAATAAACCCAATAGGGCTGTTCTGCCCCCAATAAGGGGTAATTATATCTTAGTTGGGATCAAGTACAGGTACTGTTTTATTATTACAGAGAAAAGGGAATCATTTAACCATGAAATAAACCCAATAGGGCTGTTCTGCCCCAATAAGGGGTAATTATATCTTAGTTGGGATCAAGTACAGGTACTGTTTTATTATTACAGAGAAAAGGGAATCATTTAACCATTAAATAAACCCTTCTTTAAGACCTTTATTATTTCTATTGCTATTGGGCAGCACCCACATCACCTTCTTCCCTTATAAAGTATCTCTGCTCATCGGCACCCACAGAATCCCAATCACCTTGGCTCGTCTGGTCGAGATATTTTTCTTTATTAGCGAAGCCCAAGGAAAGTTTCTTCCAATCAAAGTTGAATGAGACGCTCCAGTTATCTATCAGGCAGGAAGAAAGTGGAAAGATATATAAGAATTAGTGTAAGTAGCACTTGGTTGAGCTTATTAAATTGTCAGATTGGGCAGCAAAGAGCAATAAATCTCACCTATAAGTAGTCAGAGGCTGAACTGCTTCGGTGGGTTTTATTTTAATGTTTTTTGAGAGAACTTCCAAAGAGCCGCCACTTCTTCTGTCTTTTGGTTTTAGTATCAATCTTACAAAATACAAATTCTATTATTATAGGGAAACCATGTGAGAGCCGGAATGTCCGATCCTGGGCCAAACATTAGGGGAAAGTGGGGCCTGTTACTACAGGAAGGCCATCTCCTACAGACAGGGGCATATTTATTATTACATTGCATTACATTAACATTTATTTATAAAGCGCCAACATATTCCGCAGCGCTGTACAATAAGTGGGTTACATACATTGGACATACAGAGTAACATATAAAGCAATCAGTAACCGATACAGGAGGGGAAGAGAGCCCTGCCCAAAAGAGCTTACAATCTACAAGGAGTAACATATAAAGCAATCAGTAACCGATACAGGAGGGGAAGGGAGCCCTGCCCAAAAGAGCTTACACTCTACAAGGAGTAACATATAAAGCAATCAGTAACCGATACAGGGGGGGAAGGGAGCCCTGCCCAAAAGAGCTTACACTCTACAAGGAGTAACATATAAAGCAATCAGTAACCGATACAAGAGGGGAAGAGAGCCCTGCCCAAAAGAGCTTACACTCTACAAGGAGTAACATATAAAGCAATCAGTAACCGATACAAGAGGGGAAGAGAGCCCTGCCCAAAAGAGCTTACACTCTACAAGGAGTAACATATAAAGCAATCAGTAACCGATACAAGAGGGGAAGAGGGCCCTGCCCCAAAGAGCTTACACTCTACAAGGAGTAACATATAAAGCAATCAGTAACCGATACAAGAGGGGAAGAGGGCCCTGCCCAAAAGAGCTTACACTCTACAAGGAGTAACATATAAAGCAATCAGTAACCGATACAAGAGGGGAAGAGAGCCCTGCCCAAAAGAGCTTACACTCTACAAGGAGTAACATATAAAGCAATCAGTAACCGATACAAGAGGGGAAGAGGGCCCTGCCCCAAAGAGCTTACACTCTACAAGGAGTAACATATAAAGCTATCAGTAACCGATACAAGAGGGGAAGAGGGCCCTGCCCCAAAGAGCTTACACTCTACAAGGAGTAACATATAAAGCAACCAATAACCGATACAAGAGGTGAAGAGGGCCCTGCCCAAAAGAGCTTACACTCTACAAGGAGTAACATATAAAGCAACCAATAACTGATACAGGAGGGGAAGAGGGCCCTGCCCCAAAGAGCTTACACTCTACAAGGAGTAACATATAAAGCAATCAGTAACCGATACAAGAGGGGAAGAGGGCCCTGCCCAAAAGAGCTTACACTCTACAAGGAGTAACATATAAAGCAATCAGTAACCGATACAAGAGGGGAAGAGGGCCCTGCCCCAAAGAGCTTACACTCTACAAGGAGTAACATATAAAGCAATCAGTAACCGATACAAGAGGGGAAGAGGGCCCTGCCCCAAAGAGCTTACACTCTACAAGGAGTAACATATAAAGCAATCAGTAACCGATACAAGAGGGGAAGAGGGCCCTGCCCAAAAGAGCTTACACTCTACAAGGAGTAACATATAAAGCAATCAGTAACCGATACAAGAGGGGAAGAGGGCCCTGCCCCAAAGAGCTTACACTCTACAAGGAGTAACATATAAAGCAACCTATAACCGATACAAGAGGGGAAGAGAGCCCTGCCCAAAAGAGCTTACACTCTACAAGGAGTAACATATAAAGCAACCAATAACCGATACAAGAGGTGAAGAGGGCCCTGCCCAAAAGAGCTTACACTCTACAAGGAGTAACATATAAAGCAATCAGTAACCGATACAGGAGGGGAAGAGAGCCCTGCTCAAAAGAGCTTACACTCTACAAGGAGTAACATATAAAGCAATCAGTAACCGATACAAGAGGTGAAGAGGGCCCTGCCCAAAAGAGCTTACACTCTACAAGGAGTAACATATAAAGCAACCAATAACCGATACAAGAGGTGAAGAGGGCCCTGCCCAAAAGAGCTTACAATCTACAAGGAGAAAGGGTTGAGACACAAGGTGTGGGAATGGGCATGACCAGAGTTGTGAGAGGTGGGGCACAGGGTATTGCTAAACTAGATTAGGGTAAGCCTCTCTGAATAAATGTGTTTTTAGAGATTTCTTGAAGGCAGAGAGATTGGGAGAAAGTCTGACAGTTTGTGGGAGCGAATTCCAGAGAAGGGGGGCAGCCCTTGCAAAGTCTTGAATGCGAGCGTGTGAGGAGGGAATGAGAGAGGAGTTGAGGAGCAGGTCAGTAGGGGGGTAACAAGCGGGTTGGTTGGTACCTAGAGATGAGTTCAGAGATGTAGGGTGGGGCAGAGTTATGGACTGCTTTAAATGTGAGGGTCAATAGCTTGAATTTTATCCTGGATGGTAGGGGAAGCCAGTGCAGGGATTGGCAGAGTGGCACGGCAGAGGGATTGGCAGAGTGGCACGGCAGGGGAGGAGCGGTTGGAGAGGTATATGAGACGGGCAGCAGTATTCATTATGGACTGGAGAGGGGACAGTCTTTGGAGGGGAAGGCCAATTAATAGGGAGTTACAGTAGTCCAGGCGAGATATTATAAGAGAGTGAATAAGAATTTTGGCAGCATCTTGGGTGATAAATGATCGGATTTTGGAGATATTTCTTAGGTGAAAGTGACATGATTTGATAAGTGATTGGATATGAGGGGTGAAGGACAGGGCAGAATCAAGGATAACCCCAAGGCACCGGGCCTGGGAAGATGGGGTGATGGTAGAATTGTTAACCGTTATAGATACCTCGGGAACAATGTGGGCGTTGGATGGGGGAAAGAGAACCAGTTCAGTTTTAGAGAGGTTTAATTTGAGGTAACGTTGGGACATCCAAGTGGAGATAGCGGCCAGGCAGGAAGAGACGCGAGTTAGAAGCTCTGGGTTGAGATCAGGAGAGGAAAGATAGATCTGAGTATCCCCAGCATAGAGGTGGTACTGAAAGCCAAAAGAACTGATTAATTTGCCAAGTGAGGAGGTATTATACTCCCTTATTGGGGGCAGAACAGCCCTATTGGGTTTATTTAATGGTTAAATGATTCCCTTTTCTCTGTAATAATAAAACAGTACCTGTACTTGATCCCAACTAAGATATAATTACCCCTTATTGGGGCAGAACAGCCCTATTGGGTTTATTTAATGGTTAAATGATTCCCTTTTCTCTGTAATAATAAAACAGTACCTGTACTTGATCCCAACTAAGATATAATTACCCCTTATTGGGGGCAGAACAGCCCTATTGGGTTTATTTCATGGTTAAATGATTCCCTTTTCTCTGTAATAATAAAACAGTACCTGTACTTGATCCCAACTAAGATATAATTACCCCTTATTGGGGCAGAACAGCCCTATTGGGTTTATTTCATGGTTAAATGATTCCCTTTTCTCTGTAATAATAAAACAGTACCTGTACTTGATCCCAACTAAGATATAATTACCCCTTATTGGGGCAGAACAGCCCTATTGGGTTTATTTCATGGTTAAATGATTCCCTTTTCTCTGTAATAATAAAACAGTACCTGTACTTGATCCCAACTAAGATATAATTACCCCTTATTGGGGCAGAACAGCCCTATTGGGTTTATTTAATGGTTAAATGATTCCCTTTTCTCTGTAATAATAAAACAGTACCTGTACTTGATCCCAACTAAGATATAATTACCCCTTATTGGGGCAGAACAGCGCTATTGGGTTTATTTAATGGTTAAATGATTCCCTTTTCTCTTTAATAATAAAACAGTACCTGTACTTGATCCCAACTAAGATATAATTACCCCTTATTGGGGCAGAACAGCCCTATTGGGTTTATTTAATGGTTAAATGATTCCCTTTTCTCTGTAATAATAAAACAGTACCTGTACTTGATCCCAACTAAGATATAATTACCCCTTATTGGGGCAGAACAGCCCTATTGGGTTTATTTCATGGTTAAATGGTTTTCACTCCAAAAGCATTCTGCAGACCAGTCCCCATACCTATAATAGAATTACCCAATGCAGTTCACTATAGAAAATCTAAACCAAAACACCTTTCATTTTCCCAATTGTGAATTTAATGGGGATTTTTTTCCCATGTACAATTCACTCCCCGCTGGTTATTATTTGCTGCCTGTAGTTTCTAATGTTCCTGAATCACTGAATAAAATTTCTTTTGTGTTGCCTACAAGGACCAAGGTGTCGCTGCAGTTGGGTCTCTGCCCCCATTGCTGTTCCCATTGTAGCGTGTATGTATTATACACATAGAGCTGTATGGGCAGCCTGGGGGGGGCAGGATAGGGGGGTCTCTTTATCTCTTACATAATCATTACATGGGGATATTCAGTGGTTACTAAGAGGCAGATCTATCAATCTTCATGATTTTTTCCTCCTGGAAGAATGGAAGATTTCCATTCACGTGCTGATGTGCCCATTGGGTCATTTGGACCTTGCCAAGTTTTTTTTTTGCTCCAGAATTCATTTGGCATCTAAAAATGCAAGAGACTTTGATAAATGTCTCAATAAATCTCAGTCTGTTGGAGAAAGCGTTTTTACAACGAATAAGCAGTTCATTGTGAAGTCACTGTATAATGAGTTGCTCTTATCATAAAGCCTAAAAGGCTGCAGCTGGGGGAGGGGCTTCTTATTTGGACTGTGCTCACTGGGAACAGGAAGTAGCATGTGACTTTGCTTTCAGTTTTAGATTTTCCCCTGTTTATTGTAACAAATAATAAGCAATGGGCAAAGGAAGTCTTTAAAATCACAAGTGTAGAGTCTGAAGTGCATTTTAGGGTAAGGTGACCAGATTGCCAGAGTGAGATCTGGGGACAGGGGGACGAATGGTGGCGTGTGAAGCATGTCGCTGCAACTAGTGATGGGCGAAATGTTTCGCCAGGCATGGATTCGCCGTGGAAAAATTCGTTGCACGTCAAAAAATTCCGACTGCATCAAAACAGAATAGTCATGGGCGTCAAGAGAATAGCTGACTGCCGAAATAATAGCCGCGCGACAAAATAATAGCTGCGGGCGACGAAACAATAGCCGCGCGACGAAATAATAGCCGCAGGTGATGAAACAATGGGCAACATGTTGCTCCCCAACCCCTTGGATGTTGCTCTCAGTGCCCCCAAACCAGGGAGTTATTTTTGAATTCCTGACTTGGGGGCAAGTTTTGGTTGAATAAAAACAAGATTTCCTACCAAATAAAGCCCCTGTAAGCTGATAGGGTGCATAGAGGCCCCTAATAGCCAATCACAGCCCTTATTTGGCACCTCCATGAACTTTTATGGTGCTTGTGTTGCGCCCCAAGTCTTTTTACATGTGACTGGGGCTCCCGAGTAAGAAAGGTTGGGGACCCCTGACTTACAGAATGCATTACATAAAGTAGGGGACCCCCAGCAAACACATGAAGGCTGGAGCCCCACAACAGCCAGAAATATTTTCAATTACTGACAAAGGAAGGTTGAGTGCTGTGTCAAATAGGTTGTGTCAAAAAAGTCAGGTTTTAGGGGAGCTGTTGTGGCAGAACAAAGCTTAATTGTAGGGAGTTCCCCTAGCCTCTAAACTCCTGGAACGTCTTGTCTTTTCTCGTGTAACTAACTTCCTCTGCCCCATAATCTGCTGGCCCCTATGCTGTCTGGTTTTCGGCCTGCACACTCCACTGAGACGGCCTTATGTAGAGGGGCAAATGATCCCCAGACTGCCAAGGCCAAAGGACGCTACTCGGTTCTCATTCTCCTAGACCTTTCCTCTGCTTTTGATACTGTCGACCATTCTATTCTTATACAAACTCTCTATTCTCTGGGTATCCGGGATCAAGCTGCATCCTGGTTCTCTTCCTATCTCTCTAACCGCTCCTTCTCTGTCGCTTTTACTAACAAATCCTCTACCCCGGTTCCGCTTAGTGTGGGGGTGCCTCAGGGCTCTGTGCTTGGTCCCCTGCTGTTCTCCCTGTACACTCTCTCTCTAGGAGACCTTATTTCTTCTTTTGGGCTTAAATACCACCTATATGCAGATGACATCCAGATATATTTAGACCCCCCTGCACTAACTGCTGATGTCCAAACCCAGATTGGTAACTGCCTCCTGGCTATCTCCTCCTGGATGAACCGACGCCAGCTCAAACTTAACCTAGCTAAAACAGAGCTCATGGTCTTCCCGCCCAAACCTGGCCCTCCTCCTCCTGTCACCATAACTATTGATGGCATGACCATCAACCCTGTAAATTCTGCACGCTGCCTTGGGGTTATCTTTGACCATTCTCTCTCCTTCTCTAACCATATTAATAACACTGCCAAAACCTGCCGCTTTTTCCTCCGCAATATTGCCAAGATACGCCGCTTTCTCTCACAAGCAACAGCTAAAACACTAATACATGCCCTTATCCTTTCCCGCTTAGATTACTGCAATCTCCTACTAACCGGCCTCCCAGACTCCCACCTCTCTCCCCTGCAATCAATCTTAAACTCTTCTGCCAGGATCCTCCTGCTCTCTCCTAAGAGGGATCCTGCTCAGCCTCAATTAAGCTCACTAGCATGGCTGCCTGTCAAGCAAAGGATAGCTTACAAAATCCTTCTGCTGACATTCAAAGCCCTTCACTCCTCTGCTCCTCACTACATTCCCTCACTGGTCTCCCTGCTCCTCACTACATTTCTTCACTGGTCTCCCTACATGTTCCTGGTCGTCTCCTCCGCTCCTCTCAGAGCCTCCGTCTCTTTACACCATCCACACCCACTGCGCTCTCTCGTCTTAACCCTTTCTATCTCGCTGCTCCTTACCTCTGGAACTCTATCCCTGAATCCCTCCGTAGGGAACACTCACCCACTCTCTTTAAGAAAAAACTCAGCTGTTACCTTCTGGGGCACTAAGACATTATTTTGCCCAGTCCTGCGCTTAAGGGCAAATGCCCATACCTGGTGCACTCTTACCTTCCAGTTTGTGCCTGTATGTTACCCAACCACTTAGATTGTAAGCTCTACGGGGCAGGGACCTCCTTCCTACTGTGTCTCATACCACATGGCACTTATATATATATATACATATATGTATTTATTGTATTTATTTATTATATCACTTGTCCTCCCTGTGTGTGATTGTGTATTCTGTAAGACTGTACAGCGCTGCGTACCCTTGTGGCGCTTTATAAATAAAGTTATACATACATACATACATAATAAACCATAAACAATAGGAAAAATATAATTGTGAAATACATAATATATTATATAAACTTGATATATTTTATGAAATTTGATTTTTTTTTTTTAACTAAACTGTTTGACCTAAATCAGATGAAATAAAAGATACAACTCGGCGTATAAATGAGTCAGTGACGCACCGGCTGCAATGTACCAGGGACCCACCTAAGGCGCAGAATCTCATCTGAATGAAATGTTAATTATTAAAAAAAAGAGATTCGTTTTGCAAATAATTTCCCCTTAATGGAAATAAATCTCCCCGTGTGAAACCCACAAGCCGATAGAATCACAAACCTTCGGGAGAAAGAAAAAAAAAATTCATTACTTGAAACAAATCAATATAAAGAGACAAAACTGAATATTAACAGATTTGTCTGTGGTCGTTAGTATTCACAGCGCAGAGAAATATATACTTTATACTTTATCTCTTATTTCTCCAGAGAAGGGAGATTTGCGGAATATTATTCTACACGTTCCCCGTGATGAGATTCCCACCCCGGGCGGCCGCTGATAATAATAATCCTTCCTTCTAAGGGATCAAAAAACAACATTTACCTTCGTTTCATGGAGACCCAAGGGCCCGTGGTCATGAGTCGCAATGAGTTTTACCCGCTGCTGCTGCTACAGGTAATATTGTTATACGTCATACAGCATTGTCACCCATACTCGCCAACTGCTGATATCCTCATTTGTAGATTTATTTATGTGTGTTTCATTATGGAGAAAAAGAGTATATTCATTTTAGATAAAACAAACCCCCCCCTGTTTTTTTTAACTACTAACCCCTTCAGGCTGGGCCCCCTTAGCCCATAACAAGGTTACAGATATATAGAAACATTGGGGTAACAGTCACCCTGCTATAGTTCCAGGGGTACCCAGGGCACAAATAAGCACTCACCCCAAATCCCCCTCTAACTGGCCTTCAGGCTGGGCCCCCTTAGCCCATAACAAGGTTACAGATATATAGAAACATTGGGGTAACACTCACCCCGCTATAGTTCCAGGGGTACCCAGGGCACAAATAAGCACTCACCCCAAATCCCCCCCTAACTGGCCTTCAGGCTGGGCCCCCTTAGCCCATAACAAGGTTACAGATATATAGAAACATTGGGGTAACAGTCACCCCGCTATAGTTCCAGGGGTACCCAGGGCACAAATAAGCACTTACCCCAAATCCCCCCCTAACTGGCCTTCAGGCTGGGCCCCCTTAGCCCATAACAAGGTTAGAGATATATAGAAACATTGGGGTAACAGTCACCCCGCTATAGTTCCAGGGGTACCCAGGGCACAAATAAGCACTTACCCCAAATCCCCCCCTAACTGGCCTTCAGGCTGGGCCCCCTTAGCCCATAACAAGGTTAGAGATATATAGAAACATTGGGGTAACAGTCACCCCGCTATAGTTCCAGGGGTACCCAGGGCACAAATAAGCACTCACCCCAAATCCCCCCCTAACTGGCCTTCAGGCTGGGCCCCCTTAGCCCATAACAAGGTTACAGATATATAGAAACATTGGGGTAACAGTCACGCTGCTAGACAGAAGAGACAGACGGGAGGAAATGAGAGGAGGAGATGAGACGTCATTTATCCGTTCAGGTTCTTTAGCTTCAGACCCAGCTCAGACTCAGAGAGGGAAGAGACAAATGGAAGGCGCGTCAGTAACTTCGCTTGTCGAGAGCTCAGACTTAAGGTCGGTCAATGTGAAACAGTCGAGCGCGAGGCTGAACCCAAGAGGTAAATTTCTCACACAAATCCGTGGATCGGGGCCAAGAGCGGCAGTAAACAGGAGCTAATTGGCGCAATTAATTCAGCCGCTGGAAGACATTTTGGCATCTAAGCACGGAGCCTGTCAAAAGCTTAAAAGGGTGAAAGATCTTCTGATTCCGTCTAAAGGAATTTTCTGTATATTCCTAGAGAAACAGATTCACTCCGTCACTTACATTTATTTTACTCACATCACATTAATATTTCTAAGAAGACGGTTGGACTGTAATGTAGCGTTGGATTTGCCCGAGGTGGGACAACGCGGGGGGATTCATTCTGAGTAAATACTCGATATTGTTGCTAAATACAAGAGCGGGGGGGGGGGGTCCATCATCTTCAAACATAGTAAATCTTTGTTGTTTTTCTGCAAATTTATTGAAATCGGGGTATTTTTAAATAAAAGAATGAAGCTCTGGGGCGGGGACAACAGATTGGTTAGAAAGGGCACAAGAGCAAATATGGAGGTTTTGTTGCTCCTGATCCTGTTCCCTAAGCCCCATGGGATGGAGTTTTCCCCTGTGGAACCCCGACTGTGAGCCTGATCCCCAACATCACTGCCCAACCTCACTAATGCTCTTGTGGCTGAATGGGAGCAACTCCCAGCAACACTGTTCCAACATCTAGTGGGAACCTTCCCAGAAGGGCAGGGGCAGTTATAGCAGCAAGGGGAGGGGCAACCCAACTGACCCCCTGTGGGATGGAACCCCGACTGTGAGACTGATCCCCAACATCACTGCCCAACCTCACTAATGCTCTTGTGGCTGAATGGGAGCAACTCCCAGCAACACTGTTCCAACATCTAGTGGGAACCTTCCCAGAAGGGCAGGGGCAGTTATAGCAGCAATGGGAGGGGCAACCCAACTGAACCCCTGTGGGATGGAACCCCGACTGTGAGCCTGATCCCCAACATCACTGCCCAACCTCACTAATGCTCTTGTGGCTGAATGGGAACAACTCCAAGCAACACTGTTCCAACATCTAGTGGAAACCTTCCCAGAAAGGTAGGGGCAGTTATAGCAGCAAAGGGAGGGGCAACCCAACTGAACCCCTGTGGGATGGAACCCCGACTGTGAGCCTGATCCCCAACATCACTGCCCAACCTCACTAATGCTCTTGTGGCTGAATGGGAGCAACTCCCAGCAACACTGTTCCAACATCTAGTGGGAACCTTCCCAGAAGGGTAGGGGCAGTTATAGCAGCAAGGGGAGGGGCAACCCAACTGAACCCCTGTGGGATGGAACCCCGACTGTGAGTCTGATCCCCAACATCACTGTCCAACCTCACTAATGCCCTTGTGGCTGAATGGGAGCAACTCCCAGCAACACTGTTCCAACATCTAGTGGAAACCTTCCCAGAAAGGTAGGGGCAGTTATAGCAGCAAGGGGAGGGGCAACATATAATGGGTCTGGCCATATAACAGTGCAAAGAACAAAATGGCCCCGGATTTAAAGCCTTTGTACAACGTTCTGGTCCCATGTATCGTATATAAATCCTGGCAAGTCACAGTCAAGTTAAAAAAAGAAGGTTTTGTTGTTTCTCCTGAAGGATACTTTATAGACTTAATTACTCAGAAAATCACTGATTTTATGAGCATATTTAATAACAGAGCCATAAACTGACTAATTGTAGTGTCTGGTTGCAAATCAGTTTTAATGGCACTTAAACTAAATTCAGCTGATTCGAGAACATGGGATTCTAACACTCGGTCATCATGAAGCAGGTCCATTTGCAAACCCGTCACATTTGCGTCGGCCGGCCCGACACCCCCCCCCCCCGCCAGCGTTTATACGCTCAGGAGTTTGATAGACAACACAAATAGCAGCTCCGTTCTGACACCAATTAATCAGAATTCAGTCGGACCCCCGGGAACATGAATTGTGACTCATCATAATAACGGGGAGAATTGTGGGACTCGGGGAGAGGTCTCATAGACTGCCTCGTGGATTGGTAATGTGACTGCTTTTTGCAGCCCACCCTTCTCCCTCCCACTCACAGAATAGCAAGTGCCAATATTCTGTATATTCAAAGGGCTTTTACCTTCAGTCAGTGGTTTATAATTTATGCACTTTGTCCTGTTGATGGGAGAGTTTCCATAGCTCAACTGAAACTCATGTGACAGCCCCTACTATTCCATTGTATTCTGGAAGCCATAATTGTGGCAATGTGTGCCATGGTGGGTAATGGGAAGTAATAGCTAAGCAAATGCTTTTTAATCTCTCCATTCAACCCCCTAAGCATTTCCATAGATTGGATATTTATACTGACAGTGCACATCCAACCTAGACTTGCTCCAAGCTGCTTGGGGGTCTCCTATATTTATTGTTACACTCTCCATACCCTATATTGCACCAATGGCCAATGAAAGGGGTTTTGGAAGTTTTCCAAATATTCATGGAACCTCCCTTCTTCTAATCGGAGTGGGTGCCCTCGTGTCCGTTGGAAGGACCTAAAAGTTATTATATGATCCCCTTATATATTTATACATAGTGATCATATCCCCCCTTAAGCGCCTCTTTCAGCCTTGGCAAATGTTGGCTCCTCAACCCATAAGGGGTCATTTACAAATGCAAAGTGCAACAGTGTTGGACTGGGGTGTCTAGGGCCCACTGGGGCTGCAGCCTCAAGGGCCCCTTCCTGGTGTCTGTCCCCCTCCCCTATCCATGCTGCTCTGCATGCCCTTTACCTCCTTTCTCCTCCTTAACTTGCAACTGTGAATAGGCGGAGGAGTGTCGGCAGCATCCAATAGGAGCAGTCTGGGGGGCCCATGAAGGCCAGGACCCACCAGGTTTTTCCTCAGTGTCCCACTGGCCCATGCCAACCTTTTAAACATGCTTTATAATTGAGCCTATGCTCCAAGTTGTGCCTCTAGAGGGGCTCAGATGAGTGTCCGGGAGCCAGAGAGGGTGACATTTTGGGTAAATGCCCTTTTCAATCCTGGAAGCCCATGTTGAAGGTTTATTAGGCTGAGATCTCTTGGGGAAAACTCATTTTCTGCCCTAGATATTCTTGGGACTATGGTTGAATGGCTCTGATATGTCAACTGTGATGATCCAAGGGTGGCACCACTGTCGATACCAGGAAAACTCCCGGTGGGCCCAGGTGTCAGTGGGCCCTTCTTGTTTCTGACTATTTGGCCAATTGCATGGTCATTCCCTATTTCTGTATGGGAAAAAGAGATGGAAGGATAGAGAAAAGAGACTTGGATAATGAAGACATTGATTGAGGAGAGGGGGAATAAGAGTTTAGAGAGTGGGCCTATGGTCCAAGGTTTCCTGGTGGCCCCTGGCATCTCAGTCCGACACTGGGTGGCACTGACCCAATCTTGGTTCTTCAAGGGGAACTTGAACTAGAGAAGCTCTGCCTTGTGGGGAACTACCATGACTATGAAGGTCTTGCTATCCCTTTGGCCCTAGCCTTGAATTATTGAGTTAATTCATTATCCTCAATACCTCCAAGAAAATGAGAAAGGCCGGAAATGTATTGAAAAGAGACAAATAATCCGTATAGTGAATGATAAGATGAAGGGAAGCAAATGAGCAGCCTCCCCCCCAGCTAACAACACATAAAATGATATTCTCCCACCACCAGATGTACTATTCATTAGGCACGGAAAGAGCCTGTGGTTTGTAAACATCATTAATTGATCTGAAAAGGAGCTCAACCAATTCCAGCCGAGAACTAATTAAAATATGGTTAATCATGAAATTATTCCGGCTCCTCTATTTTACGGCGTGTGAAAAAAATATAATCATCTTCATAATTTCTCCAAAAGGTAAAATCCGCGCTGAGGATTTCGGTTTCTTCAGTTTCCTCTCCCGGGACAAGTCCATTTGTAATGGTTAATGGCAAGTACAGGGAACGCACGCAGGCTGAATAGATTGGATTGGGTTTCTTTCTTTTTCATTTTAGCTGCAAGTACAGGGACTGCTATCCGAAAGGATGGGGACCCTGAGCTGCCGGATAGGGGGGGTTTCCTTAGAGATCAGCAATAAAAGGTACTGGGGGTCATTTACTAAGTGTGCAAAGTGCAGAATAGCGGTGCAATCCACTGTTTTTGCTCTGCTGTACACTTCTGTGAATCGAGCTGTATTCAGCAACACTGTATTCACGAGGGGCTGGCAAGGGAAAACACAAAGCCTCCCACCCATTACCTGTAGAAACTAAAACACTGGCATTCAGGAGCTGCAAACGGGACTGGCCCTTTAGAAATCCTTATTGCAGAAATGCAGCTCCTGAGTGCCAGTGTTTTAGTTTCTACTTGGAATTTTGGGAGGGTGCCGATCCCTTCAACATTGTGCATCGAGCGCTTGGAGAGCAAAGGGTGTGCGAGAGGTCTTCTGTTCGTTCCAACCCATTACCTACCATTAGTCCATTAGTGATGGACAAAATGTTTCGGCAGGCATGGATTCACGGCGAATTTCCGCGTTTCGCCATAGGCGGATTGTTTCGTGAAACGGATAAAAAAGTCCAAAAATTGTTGCAAGAATAGTCACGTGTCCAAAAATTGTTGCAAGAATAGTCACGTGTCCAAAAATTGTTGCAAGAATAGTCACGGGCATCAAAAGAATAGTCGCACATCTAAAGAATTGTCGCGGGTGACAAATTTTTTTTTGCTTCGCATCATTTTTGCCTTTTCGCAATTCTTTTGAAAGATTCCCAAATTTTTTGCCGAAGCAAAACAGGACAGATTCGCTCATCACTACCTGCCACCTACCCACTCACTACCTGCCCCCTACTTCATGGAGTTAGATCAGGGGTCCCCAACCTTTTATAGGTGTGAGCCACATTCAAATGGAAAAAGTGTTGAGGAACATCACAAGCATAAAAAAGAGTCCCGGCAAAATGAGAGCTATGATTGGCAATTTGGTAGCCTCCAAAGAGGCCGGAACTAGGCTAGATACCCCTAGTCTGCTTTCTTTTGTCACTGTGCCTGCCCCCTGATGTCACTGCGTATATGTATGCAGGGAGCAGGAGTAGGGGGTTTGGGGGGCGAGGGGGCTGGCTAAGTTGCCTAGGTTGCCTGGCCTGCTGGGTCCAAGGGTTGCCATCTCTGCCAGCTTCTATCTCTGGGCAGGGAGGCGGGCAGCGATGTCACAAGGGGCAGGGAGGGTGTGGTCAGTGATGTCACAAGGCAGATTGGTGATGTCACGGGGGTAGGGCTATAACATGGCGATTGGCCAATCACCACATCAATCACTGCCCAGGTTTCTTAATTTGAAAAATCAGGCAGGCAGTTTTGACCCAGACACCTCTTCTGAAAACTGAGCTGTCTGGGTCAAAACCAGACAGGTGGTAACCCCACTGGGCCCACCCCCGCTCAGTATGGACTGGCAGCCTACAGAAGGATCTGTTTTGGCATTAACCAAGGTTTTGATGCAACCAAAACGTGCCCCCAAGTCAGGAATTCAAAAATAACTCCCTGGTTTGGGGGCACTGAGAGCAACACCCAAGGGGTTGGGGAGCAACATGTTGCCCTGAGCCACTGGTTGGGGATCATTGAGTTACAGGGTAAGTACAGGGCTTCCTTGCATCTAGTGCCTTATTTCCTGAGCAGGACACAAATGCTTCTTAGTGCCCTTACGTGCAGGGTTGTAATAAATGACCCCCAACTGTCTCATTATTACTGAAAAAAATGTAAAGCGCTCAGAAATGATAAACTCTTGGCTTGTAGAGGAATCTGTAGGAAATACTATTGGCATGTTCTGGAACCTTCTGGATAACAGATCCCATATATGAGCTGACCAATTGCAAAGTTGCTAGGAATAGGACATTCATACTAAGATCTATCTTAAAGGTGAACCACACCTTTAATGGGCTTTTTTTTATCTTAAAACCTTAAAAGGACCCTGTAGTTGAATGATTTGAATTTGTTTAGTTTACCCCCTTTTTTTGGTTTCCATGGCAACCGAAACATCAGACTCAGGCGTGCCTGATATTGCTGAGGAGTGACAGTCATCATGTTCTCATACTGCTGATTCATAGTTACTAATTTGACCGTTTCTTCCGCAGGGGCGGAGTTATTTCTTTTCAGTATCTGCCCACGAGGATCCTGTTAGTAATAAATATGTCCAGTAATACAGTCGGCTGAATGGGGATTTTTATTTTCTGACGTTAGTGACCCATTCAATTGAGATAATATTATATCCACATCCTTATATTTACATGGCGGATATAAATATATATATATTATATATAAATATTGTTATAAAAATCCTTATATTAAGGGGCTGATTTACTAATCCACGAATCCGAATCCGAATGAGAAAAATTCGGATTGGAAAACGAACATTTTGCGACTTTTTCGTATTTTTTGCGATTTTTTCGTCGCCGTTACGACTTTCCAGTAAATTGTCGCGACTTTTTCGTAACCAGTACGACTTGTGCGAATTGTCGCAACTTTTTCATAGCCATAACAAATTTCGTGAATTGTCGCGACTTTTTCATTGCCATTACGACTTTCGCGAATTGTCGCAACTTTCGTATTGAGAGCTCGAAAAAGTCGCGACAATTTGCGAAAAAGTCGCAAAGTACCGATCATTACGAAAAAAACGCATTCGGACACTTTTCGGACGTTCGTGGATTAGTAAATGTGCCCCTATGTCTCACAAATGACAATTTTCATCCAGTTATAATTCAGGGTTTCAATTACGGAACAATTTTACCGTTAATTTTGTTCATCTTTTCCCAGAGTGTCACTGATTAGACTCACGTTTCTGGGAAAGACACGTTTGCAGTATATTTAGGCGGAACCTACTGTTCCATTTGCATAATGACAAATCAATGGCGTCTCCTTACTGCGGCAATTACGGTAATGTTCCATTCACTATCGACGCCTTCCAGCTGGAGGCAAAATTTCCTCAAATGAAGCAAATCTTACTGGCTGGTTTATTCAATTAAACTTTGAGTTTTTGCCGTGATTTTAAAAAATTGTGGCAAAAAATAGCAAATTTGAATATTTTTAAATTTAAGGGGCAGATTTGCTAAAACTCCATAATTTCCATTTTTTTTTTCATTTTCAAATTTTTGGCTAAGTGTTGTGGGGCCTCAGCAACCAATGTCTGGTTGGAGATTGGCCAGATATCTAATAGTAGGACCACCTCCTAATTTGCCTAAATTTGTTTTCCCGAATGTCTGATCTTAGCTAAAAAAATGTTGCAAAGAAAAGTTGTAAAAAAGTTGACTTTTTCGAATTGTTGATGCAAAAATCCCGACTTTATTGAATTGTTGCTGCGAGTTTTCGGACAAGACCCAGCAAAATCTCTAAAGTTTTGAGACAAAACAAAGAACTTCAAGGAAAGGGAAGGGACCTCTGCCATTGGCTTCTACATGAACTTGGCAAATTTACCCTGGTGAATTGTCGGATTTGGATTTTTTTCCTTTTAGATGGTTAGTAAATGAGCCCCTTCGTTTTCCAAACTTCTAAAACAATGAGCAGTTTTTTTCAATGGCAAAAAGTTTCTGTAGAAACTCGTATAGACAAGAAGTTGTGAAGAAGTAGAACATGAAGACATGAAGGTTGCAATTGGAGTCTCCTCCTTATTGGCTGATCATCTAAGCAATCACAATGGTCTGGACTGAAGAACGTCTACTTTAGTGATGTGTGGGTTGACCTGCACCCTGTGGGACCTGTGGGTTTACTAGTTAGTGATGAGCGATTTTTTTTTGCCTGGCATGGATTCGCAGCAAATTTCTTCATTTCGCCATTGTTTCGCAAAACTTCTGTGAAAATTCACTGCGGGAAAAATTGTCGCTCGTCAAATTACGCCAGCAAAGTGTGGGCAAAAAAAATAGACGCGGGCGACAAAAAAAAAAGATGTGGGCTACAAAAAAAAATAGACACGGGCTACAAAAAAAAAAAGACGCGGGCTACAGAAAAAAATAGACACGGGCGACAAAAAAAAAAAAAGACGCGGGCTACAGAAAAAAATAGACACGGGCGACAAAAAAAATAGACGCGGGCAACAAAAAAAAGTTGTGCAAATTTTCTTGCTGTTTCGCGAATTTTATGGCAAAGCGAAACGGGACAGATTCGCTCATCACTACTCTCTTATTTTGCTCCCAAAGTTTCCCTGTCTTGGACAAAAGGCGGGAGTAGAAGTAGCGTATAGAGCAGAAAACACAGGAATGGTTTGGGTGCGGGTCCTACAATGGCAACATATTGCGGGTTTGGGTCAGGTACGGGTTGAGTCTTTCCAGACCCACACATTACTAGTCTACTCACTTCTGGTATTCCTTTCAGTCATTGGCTTAATTTAAAAAAATCAAGGGCACGGGAGTAAGGGTGTCTTGTAACTGCGATAATCACCCACAATGCCCCTGGTCTTGCCTTCATCTAGAACCTTTACCAAAGCTGAAACGACTCTGTCAGGCCTCCTTTTAGAAGTTCTTGTTTCTCAGTAACAATCTGCCCTATCCACTTGTGTATCACGACTAGCAGTGCTCTATCTCGTTAGGTTTTAATGTGGGTTTATGGGTATTGCCCTGAGCCAAACCAACACTTTGGGGCCCATTTACTAAACATTTTTGAGATAATTTCATGTTTTTTCTTTTTTTTTCTTATAAAACATTTAGGAATGTATGCAAAAAGTTTGGTAAAATTCCACAATCTTTTTCTGGTTTTGTGATTTTAAAAAAATCGTATTTTGTCTAAAAACTAAAAACATTTCAGAATTCTTTAAAGCTTTGATTAAACTTTCCTCGGGACAGGTTTGATCTGTCAAGAACCATTGGGTCCTATAGAAGGCTTCCAAAGCCAGACATGGAAGGCATCAAAGCAAGAAAGGGTTTTCGTGGCTCAACGAAATTTTCGGCACAAAAATTTAGTGACTTTCGGAACGCAATTGCGATATTTTCGTACAACGGAGAAAAGAATTTTTGTGACATTTTTCAACACCAGCAAGGTATTGGTATGGCTTCATGGTTTCATTTTTGGCGTCACCTATGGATTCGCAGCAAATTTCCGCATTTTGTCAATGGCGAATTGTTTGGTGAAACGTCCATGACAAAAAAAAAAATTCTGTGCCAAAAAAAGGCAGTTGCATCAAAAAAGACGCACACCACCCGTGTTTCACGAATTTTCCACCATCACTAAAACTAAATTAAAAAATTCTATTGGAAAAATTCATGAAACGCTGAAAAATTTGCTAAACATGGAAAATTGTCTCATGTGTCAACAAAAATTGGTGAAAAAGTGACGCATGCAACATTTTCCAGCGTTTCGCAATTTTTTAAAGAAAAATTGTATTCTGCGTAAAAACTAAAAACATTTCAGAATTCTTTAAAGCTTTGGTTAAACTTTCCTCGGGACAGGTTTGATCTGTCAAGAATTGAGTCCTGTAGAAGGATTCCAAAGCCAGACATGGAAGGCATCAAAGCAAGACAGGTTTTTGTGGCTTAACGAACTTTTCGGCAAAAAAATTTAGTGCCTTTCACAACGCAATTGCGAAATTTTTGTACAATGTAAAAAAGAATTTTTGCGACATTTAAGAACACCAGCAAGGTACTGGATCTGTTTTTTTAGTTTGTATTACTTTAGTTTTTAAGAATTATAAAACATTTTTAGGGTCCCGTTTATTGTAAATTTTCGAATTAACATAACCTTCACTTCTCTGGAAAACTCCCGCAACGCCATTTCAGTTCAAGGCTGCGGATAATCTGCGCCGTCGTTTTCAGCCGGACACATAAAAAAGGTTTAGCGAGGACTGAAATAAATATTCTGTTAAAAAGAAATCTCTGTGATCTTAAAACTTTTATCCAACGTCGGTAACTGTAACGGCTGAAATAAAAAAACATAAATTTGGAAGACAAATCCCATGAAAAGGATTAGATGAAATGCGGCTGTTCCGCCGGAGCCATAAAGAAGCGACACATCCGAAAAGTAGTTTTGCGTTGGGTTTGATGAGATACGGAGCTTCCCCTTCAGTGAATCAACATACATAATGGCTTCATGGTTTCATTTTACAAATCCTAAATAGTAGGGTCAGACTGGGCCATGGAAAAACCCCGGTGGGCCCCGGCTCTAGTGGGCCCCGGCGGGCCAGACCCGACTCTTGCAGCGCTCCCCCTGCCCGACCGCTCCTCCCCTGATGCGTTGAATTTACGCGCTCGGGGTAGGATGTCGGGTGGGGGGCCCTGCAAGTGGGGATCAGGGGGCCCCTGCGGGTGGGGTTAGGGGTCACCTACAGGGCCCCTGGGGCGGGAGCCCCGGTGGGCCCCTCACCCACCAGTCCAACCATGCTAAATAGTCAGCAAATTTTTGGCGCCACATATTGATTCACAACGAATTCCCGCATTTTGTCATTGCCATTTGTTTGGCAAAACGTCCGCAATATTTCCATGACAAAAAAAAATTCTGTGGCAAAAAAAATGCACATCAAAAGAGATGCATCAAAAATTTTCCACCATTTTGAGAACTTTTCCCATTGTTATGCTGAAAAATTGATGCACGTGTCAATAAAAATTGTTGTAAAAGTGACACATGGCAATTTGCCTAAGTAGGACCCTACTATTATCATTTTTTATCCTGGGCTCAAGCAATCGGATCAGTACAATTTGACCCGTCACCCAGTCAGCTAAATCAGACCAAGGGCCCCTTGTAGAACGAACTGCGTGTATGATAAGGTGATTTTCCTAATGGTCGCCAATTTTTCTTACATCTAGTTGGGCAGTTTGTATTGTATTGTAGCCCCTTTAGCCCACTGACCCGTTACCACCCTGATTGCAACACTGCATAGTAATTGGGTGGGCACGCCAACAGGTTTCTTACCCACCAGTTTTATATATATACATTTTTAATCAAATTTGCCTGTAACAAGCGGTGACTTGGTTATGAAATTGAAGTGTCTCGTAATCAAATTGAAATTTCTCGTTCTAATGACAAAGGGTTCGTTTCGACGAATGACCCGATGATGTGGGTAATGATTCATCGTCACTGGAAAACTTTAATGGCTTCCTGTAAATTATCATATAAATGAGTCATTTTCATTGAAAATATATGAGTCTCTTAACAACATTACTCAATTATTACGTTGGCATAAACGCTAGCAACTGTGGTTGCTATGGTCACCAACAACTTTGATGCCAAAGTTCTCCAGAAAATGGTGCAAGACTTGAAAATGCCACAAACACCCAGAAGGTCCACGGCACTATACTGGGTACCTGTAAGGGAAAGTTAGGGGGCGCTAAGGAGGAAAAGGTGGGGGGGGGGCAAAGTCTTTCAGGCAGGAAGCCACTTTCTAGCTAGATATGAACCAGGAAGTTGGACCACTGACAGAAGTCTGACTCTTCAGTAAGTAGGAGATACCCAACCAGTCCCGGTGTTCACCAACGCCCTTTTGGGCCCTGGACTTGCTGCTGCGGCACTGGCAGGGAACCTACTAACTTCTGAGTTTAAGACTACCAAAATACAAAGTACAGGGAAGGATGAGACAAAAATGTGGTCAATTCAGGCTAAGGTCAAGAGGATCAACAAGTTTCATGGTCAGGAAAAGAGTCAGAAGTCCAAACTGGTAAAATGCAAAAAAACAAGGGTTAGCAGGATCTGAGACAACCAGAAGCCAATTTGGGCAAAGAGGGAATGAGAGGAAAAGTGAGGAAAAAGGAAGTAAATAAAACTACCATAACCAAGATGGCGCCTTTGGCTTCAAAACACAGCCCCTACGCAACAATGCAACAACGTTTCCCTATGTGTGCGCAGAAGCCTGGAGACATGAACTGAGTTAGAGGATTGGGCTGGACCGGCAGTGCGCCTTATTCAGGGACTGGTATAGTGAAGACAGAAAAAAGGTTGGAGAAGTTGCGGCTGCTTCAGAAGAGTGACAGTTGTATCAAAAAAAGTCTTCCTCGTGTCAAAAAAAGACTTGGTTACTTCAAAAAAAAAAATTGAAGTCACACCAAAAAAGCTGCAGTTGAATCAAAAAGTTCCAGTCACTAGTGATGAGTGAATGTGTCCTGTTTTGCTGACCTTCTGAAAAACTAGTGAAATGGCCAAAAATTTGCAAAATGTGACTTTTGACATGCGCAACATTTTGACTGCAACATTTTTTTTTTACACCACAGCAACTTTTTTGATGCGGATGAGACTTTTTGTGACGTGACCACGACACACAAAAAAATTGCCGATGTCAAAATGTGGAATTTCACTGCGAATCCACGCCTGGCGAAAAAATTCGCTCATCAATGCAAGTCATGTCAAAAAAGGATGCGGGCACATAAAAAAAAGTTGTGGGCGTGTCAAAAAAGTCCTATGTGTAAAAAAAAAGTTGCGTGGTAGCAGCATTTCGTAAAATTTCACCATTTGGTGAAATTTTCAAGACAGATTCGCTCATCACAAGATCAGGGTGAGGAGGGCAAAGAACCAGTGCCGGACTGGTGGCAAAACAAGGGACAGAGCGCCAGGATCACAGTGCTCAGTACATAGGCCAATGCTCAGCAGGGAGGAGGGATGGGCTTATATAGGGCAGGGTCAGCCCTGATTGGCTGACAATACCTAACCAATAAGGCTGCTGTCCTAATGTAACACGTAATTTCGTAATTGCCAGGGAAAGGAGAATGGATGGCAGAAGAGAAATTGCTGGCTGCTCTCCTGGTAACCAGGAGGTTCTGAGTTCAAACCACAGCAGAGCCCTGCAGAACCCGGCTACTTCCATATGTGGCTGCCATTTTTCATACTTATCACATGACATGGGCAAGTTAACATCATTAGTAATATATATTGTATGACCAAATCAGATAACTCTCTAGCCGCCGAAGACTGGGTGGATAATGAACTGTATCCTATAGAAGGACATATTTCATATAATGTCCCAGTTTAGCCACAAAAACGCTCCTTGTGGGGAAGATTTAATGACTGCTGAAGTTCAGTTGCCCTTTATTGTAGATCTTTGCCTTTCACAAGACACATTTACCTCTGTTTTAGAGACAATGAGAGATATTTTGTGTTTCGGTTCCCCACAAAGTAATAAACAGAGATGAATTCTCTGAAGCCTATTTACGAGTGTATCGTGGGTGCCCAATGTGCTCTGGCAGCTATCAGTAGGGTAATAAATACACAAACACAGGCAATGAAGCATTAATGGTTCCTACAGGTAATTTGGCAGTTAACAGAAAGGTAATAAACACACTTGGGCGGTTAAGCATGAACAATACATGCAGGCAATTTACAGTTATGAATGTCATTAAGAAATCTCTAGAAGGTGCTTCCATGTTGTCCTTCAGCTATTGTGGGGCTGTGGATTTAAGCCTGTGGCTCCCTATGTATCACGTATGGGGGTGTAGTTTAACAACTGCAGCTCAATAAGGTCCATTGTATTGATTCCCCATTAGCCTGTCTGCCCACCCAGCTCACCCTGGAGCAGTGGCCAGTGAGTGCAGACTGAAGGCCAGTTGAAGTGAAAACTCAGCCTGAAGGTCAGTTGGAGTGAAAACTCAGCCTGAAGGCCAGTTGGAGTGAAAACTCAGCCTGAAGGTCAGTTGGAGTGAAAACTCAGCCTGAAGGCCAGTTGGAGTGAAAACTCAGCCTGAAGGCCAGTTGGAGTGAAAACTCAGCCTGAAGGCCAGTTGGAGTGAAAACTCAGCCTGAAGGCCAGTTGGAGTGAAAACTCAGCCTGAAGGCCAGTTGGAGTGAAAACTCAGCCTGAAGGCCAGTTGGAGTGAAAAATCAGCACGAAGGCCAGTTGGAGTGAAAACTCAGCATGAAGGCCAATTGGAGTGAAAACTCAGCCTGAAGGCCAGTTGGAGTGAAAACTCAGCATGAAGGCCATTTGGAGTGAAAACCCAGCCTGAAGGCCAGTTGAAGTGAAAACTCAGCATAAAGGCCAGTTAAAGTGAAAACTCAGCATAAAGGCCAGTTGAAGTGAAAACTCAGCCTGAAGGCCAGTTGGAGTGAAAACT
The DNA here is from genome assembly GCF_000004195.4 of Xenopus tropicalis. Taxonomy (NCBI): domain Eukaryota; kingdom Metazoa; phylum Chordata; class Amphibia; order Anura; family Pipidae; genus Xenopus; species Xenopus tropicalis. The sequence continues at coordinate 148,564,820 of NC_030682.2, read as the reverse complement.
CAGCATGAAGGCCATTTGGAGTGAAAACCCAGCCTGAAGGCCAGTTGAAGTGAAAACTCAGCATAAAGGCCAGTTGAAGTGAAAACTCAGCCTGAAGGTCAGTTGGAGTGAAAACTCAGCCTGAAGGCCAGTTGGAGTGAAAACTCAGCATGAAGGCCAGTTGGAGAGAAAACTCAGCCTGAAGGCCAGTTGGAGTGAAAACTCAGCCTGAAGGCCAGTTGGAGTGAAAACTCAGCCTGAAGGCCAGTTGGAGTGAAAACTCAGCCTGAAGGCCAGTTGGAGTGAAAAATCAGCACGAAGGCCAGTTGGAGTGAAAACTCAGCATGAAGGCCAATTGGAGTGAAAACTCAGCCTGAAGGCCAGTTGGAGTGAAAACTCAGCATGAAGGCCATTTGGAGTGAAAACCCAGCCTGAAGGCCAGTTGAAGTGAAAACTCAGCATAAAGGCCAGTTAAAGTGAAAACTCAGCATAAAGGCCAGTTGAAGTGAAAACTCAGCCTGAAGGCCAGTTGGAGTGAAAACTCAGCATGAAGGCCATTTGGAGTGAAAACCCAGCCTGAAGGCCAGTTGAAGTGAAAACTCAGCATAAAGGCCAGTTGAAGTGAAAACTCAGCATAAAGGCCAGTTGAAGTGAAAACTCAGCCTGAAGGCCAGTTGGAGTGAAAACTCAGCCCGAAGGCCAGTTGGAGAGAAAACTCAGCATGAAGGCCAGTTGGAGTGAAAACTCAGCATGAAGGCCAGTTGGAGTGAAAACTCAGCCTGAAGGCCAGTTGGAGTGAAAACTCAGCCTGGAGGCCAGTTGGAGTGAAAACTCAGCATGAAGGCCAGTTGGAGTGAAAACTCAGCCCGAAGGCCAGTTGGAGTGAAAACTCAGCCTGAAGGCCAGTTGGAGTGAAAACTCAGCCTGAAGGCCAGTTGGAGTGAAAACTCAGCCTGGAGGCCAATAAATATGGATATGAAGGACCAAGAAAATGCAATGGCCTGTGCAAATATGGCCACCAAGCAAACTTGCCCTAATGCATGAAATGGGGCACATATTCATACATGCAGATTGTTCATGTTAGCAACTATTTTTTTTCACTTGTAAGAAGCATTTAAACTAAATATATATATATATGTCAGTGTCAGTGACCTTCTACCCCCAGAGCAGGGAAGGAGTAACAATACTTCAGTTCATAAATTCTATTTCCTATCCAATTAATTAAGGCTTCACGTGGCATTCAGCAAATACAGTGCATAACTGAGTACAACAAAAGGTTCCACCCTTAATATGTGTAACTCCTGCCTTTATGGAGGACTGAAGAAGCCACCCTTGAATCAACCCCCCACCCCCGAAAACTGGATAAATCTCTGAATCAGCCGACTACAACATAAATAAATAGCAGTTGCCTTTAGGGCTGGTTTTAGACCAGTATCCCATGTTTGTGGAATATACATAGGGTTGTCCTGTCAATGAGATGCTGAGAGTTACTATACAAGTAAGACCAGAAATCCTCCCCACATAATAAATAAATAAGCAAATAATTCCCTCTGCCATTTAACCTTTTATTCTTGGACCAACAAATGTATTTGTAGCTGTAATATTGGTGTGTAGGCGCCATCTCAGTGCCTTGTGCCTGAGTCTGAGCTTTCAGCCAGCGCTACACATTAGAACTGCTTTCAGCTAACCTATTGTTTCTCCTACTCCCATGTAACTGGAGGAGTCCCAAGCCGGACTTGGATTTCTTACTATTGAGTGCTATTCTGATACCTACTGGGAGCTGCTATCTTGCTCCCTTCCCATTGTTCTGCTGATCGGCTGCTGGGGGTGAGGGGGGGGGATATCACTCCAACTTGCAGCGCAGCAGTAAAGTGTGCCTGAGTCTGAGCTTTCAGCCAGCGCTACACATTAGAACTGCTTTCAGCTAACCTATTGTTTCTCCTACTCCCATGTAACTGGAGGAGTTACTCATTCTGTAACATATATCAGTGCCCCACTGGGCCCCTCTGTGGGTCCCTAGCCTTAGCCTAAAGGGAGCAGTTTTATACCCTTGTACCCTGTAAATGAGCCCTAAAACCTTATGACTGGGAGTAATACAGTATACTGAGAGCAAGTGAATCTATCCCAGTAAATTGTAGTGACATTTTGTTTTAATACAGGTATGGGACTCATTATCCAAAATGCTTGGGGCCTGGGGTTTTCCGGATAAGAGGTATTTCCGTAATTCGCATCTCCTACCTTAAGTCTGCTGATAAAATTATTTAAACGGTAATTAAACCCAATAGGATTGTTTTGGCTCCAATAAGGGGTAATTATATCTTAGTTGGGATCAAGTACAGGTACTGTTTTATTATTACAGAGAAAAGGGAATCATTTAACCATTAAATAAACCCAATAGGGCTGTTCTGCCCCCAATAAGGGGTAATTATATCTTAGTTGGGATCAAGTACAGGTACTGTTTTATTATTACAGAGAAAAGGGAATCATTTAACCATTAAATAAACCCAATAGGGCTGTTCTGCCCCAATAAGGGGTAATTATATCTTAGTTGGGATCAAGTACAGGTACTGTTTTATTATTACAGAGAAAAGGGAATCATTTAACCATGAAATAAACCCAATAGGGCTGTTCTGCCCCAATAAGGGGTAATTATATCTTAGTTGGGATCAAGTACAGGTACTGTTTTATTATTACAGAGAAAAGGGAATCATTTAACCATTAAATAAACCCAATAGGGCTGTTCTGCCCCAATAAGGGGTAATTATATCTTAGTTGGGATCAAGTACAGGTACTGTTTTATTATTACAGAGAAAAGGGAATCATTTAACCATGAAATAAACCCAATAGGGCTGTTCTGCCCCAATAAGGGGTAATTATATCTTAGTTGGGATCAAGTACAGGTACTGTTTTATTATTACAGAGAAAAGGGAATCATTTAACCATTAAATAAACCCAATAGGGCTGTTCTGCCCCCAATAAGGGGTAATTATATCTTAGTTGGGATCAAGTACAGGTACTGTTTTATTATTACAGAGAAAATGGAATCATTTAAACAAGACATTATAAATGATATTGAGATGTACAGTAAATACATTCTTGGATTTTTGGATACTTGCCCCATTTAATGACTATAAGTTTCCAACCAAGTGATATTAATGATGCCAAGACCCTCCGTGCCGACTCCCACAATGTGCCAGATACACTATTATGGGGAGAGTAAAGAAGCACCTCAAACAATAACATTTGATTAATGCCAGGAACAGACGCTTTAATGGCGTCTTGGAGATAATAAGATTGTTTTCTTGGCCCGTTCGGAATTCTCGCCTTGTTTGTGTCCCAAGCACCAAAGCAGAATTTTGATTTATTCCGGCTATTAAACAAATATGGCTCCCTGTTTTGCCTTATTCCGCTCCTTATTGTCTGCGCTTGCCTCTAAATATTTAGTGCCATCTGTACGATTTGGCAGTTATTAACGGAATTACATATATTCTAAAAAGTACAACAAATTCTTCTCAAGAAAACTCTGTGACACAATAGGAAAAAGTTCACCTTCAGGATATTTTGTCTTTTTATAAAGTACAGGAGGTCCGGGAAGTCATCGGATTAATGAGACTTATCTTTAATGGAACAGATTTATTTGTGAATCTTTGTCTTTCCATAAACATTTATAAGTTACATTTCTTTCAAACAAGGTCGGCAGCTTATTGGCCAATGAAAGCCTGTCTCCCATAGACTCCATTTTAATCAAATAATTCACATTTTTAAAAATGATTTCTTTTTCTCTGTAATAATCAAACAGTACCTGTACTTGATCCCAACTAAGATATAATTACCCCTTATTGGGGGCAGAACAGCCCTATTGGGTTTATTTAATGGTTAAATGATTCCCTTTTCTCTGTAATAATAAAACAGTACCTGTACTTGATCCCAACTAAGATATAATTACCCCTTATTGGGGGCAGAACAGCCCTATTGGGTTTATTTAATGGTTAAATGATTCCCTTTTCTCTGTAATAATAAAACAGTACCTGTACTTGATCCCAACTAAGATATAATTACCCCTTATTGGGGCAGAACAGCCCTATTGGGTTTATTTAATGGTTAAATGATTCCCTTTTCTCTGTAATAATAAAACAGTACCTGTACTTGATCCCAACTAAGATATAATTACCCCTTATTGGGGGCAGAACAGCCCTATTGGGTTTATTTAATGGTTAAATGATTCCCTTTTCTCTGTAATAATAAAACAGTACCTGTACTTGATCCCAACTAAGATATAATTACCCCTTATTGGGGCAGAACAGCCCTATTGGGTTTATTTAATGGTTAAATGATTCCCTTTTCTCTGTAATAATAAAACAGTACCTGTACTTGATCCCAACTAAGATATAATTACCCCTTATTGGGGCAGAACAGCCCTATTGGGTTTATTTAATGGTTAAATGATTCCCTTTTCTCTGTAATAATAAAACAGTACCTGTACTTGATCCCAACTAAGATATAATTACCCCTTATTGGGGGCAGAACAGCCCTATTGGGTTTATTTAATGGTTAAATGATTCCCTTTTCTCTGTAATAATAAAACAGTACCTGTACTTGATCCCAACTAAGATATAATTACCCCTTATTGGGGCAGAACAGCCCTATTGGGTTTATTTAATGGTTAAATGATTCCCTTTTCTCTGTAATAATAAAACAGTACCTGTACTTGATCCCAACTAAGATATAATTACCCCTTATTGGGGCAGAACAGCCCTATTGGGTTTATTTCATGGTTAAATGATTCCCTTTTCTCTGTAATAATAAAACAGTACCTGTACTTGATCCCAACTAAGATATAATTACCCCTTATTGGGGGCAGAACAGCCCTATTGGGTTTATTTAATGGTTAAATGTTTCCCTTTCTCTGTAATAATAAAACAGTACCTGTACATAAAGGGGGGGGATCACCTATAAGGTAACATTTAGGGGCACATTTACTAATCCACGAATCCGAATCCCGAATGGGAAAAAAACGGACTGGAAACGAAAATTTTGCGACTTTTTCATCGCCGTCGCGTTTTTTTCGTATTTTGCGAAATTTTTTCATCGCCTTTATCGTCTTTATCGTATTTTGCACGACTTTTTCGTCGCCGTCGTGTTTTTTTCGTATTGAGCAATTGTAAAAGGCAGAAAAACCAATACGATTTTTTCGCGACGGTGACGAAAAAGTTGCAAAAAATATACAATAAAGTCGTAACAGCCAAACCCTATTGCTCTGTGAGGCTCCAGTTTTATTGTTATTGTTACTTTTTATTCCTTATCTTTCTATTCAGTCCCTCCCCTATTCATATTCCTGTCTCTCATTCCAACCACTCCCTGGTCACCAAGGTAATTAGGACCCTAGCAACCAGATAGCTGCTGAAACTCCAAACTGGAGAGCTGCTGAACAAGAAGTGAAATAACTAAAAAACGACAAACAATAAAAAATGAAGACCAATCGCAAATCATCTCAAAATATCACTCTCTACATCATACTCAAATTTAACTCAAAGGTGAACAACCTCTTTAACATTATTTGGAATTACCAGTGTTCCGGCATAATTCTCTCCTGAGTGGATACACATAACATACCGGGCAGAGTCCCTATGCGAGTAATTGGCCGTAAGTGCGGGAAAGTCGCGGCACACGGAGCCCTATGCTCAGCTCATATACATTAGTCTATAGCGTGTAAGTTAAATATATAAAACACCGCTAATAGACGCACTTTGAGCAGACTTGTCCCGGTGCCAGCGCGGAGAGGGCCGCCGCCATTTACAGGTTGTGAGATTGCAGCGGCGCATAACGATGTGCGGGGAGATAGACTGCTGCTTTAGTAACGTTCCCGCACATAATTAGTCTGGTTGTGCCGTTCCGCAGTCACATTTCTCTCAGTACATGTCCCTTCAGGGACCCACACAGTCGGCTATTACAGATGCTCAAAATATGCCGTGGAATTCTAAACGAATATCAAAGGGAAACTATACCCCTGAACAATATATGGCATAAACAGCTCATACGTAAAACCCTGCTTGCCCATATAAAAGCCCGAGGCATTGGTCATTTTTTGTTGATGCGCGTAATTTTTTTGCCGCATGCGTAGTTTTTTGGACGCACAAGTCAATTTTTTGTCGTGCAAGTAGCTCTAACGAGAAATTTTGCTCAGCGCTATTTATAAGGATATAATTTCCAGTTTCCAGTTTAGTCCCATAGGGAAATAACTGTATATTATATATTGATAATGGGGAGTGCAGAGGACCTTTTGTTGTCTATATAGATTGTAAGCTCTACGGGGCAGGGACCTCCATCCTCTTGTGTCTTTGACTCTTAACTTATTGCAACTGTATCTTGTATTTATTTGTATTATTGTTACACTTTGTATTTATTTGTATTTATTGTTACACTTTGTATTTATTTGTATTTATTGTTACACTTTGTATTTATTTGTATTTATTGTTACACTGTTTTGTATTAATGTATTCTACTGTACAGCGCTGGGTACATAAGTAGTGCTTTATAAATGAAGATATACATACATATTACATACATACATATATTTTGTGGTCACGGCAAATCTGACGGAAAATCACAGGAAAATTCGTGAAACAGTGAAAAATCCGCAAAACGTGTTTGTTGCGCGACTTTTTTGTGACACAAGTCTTTTTTTTTAACGCACTACGAATTTTTGCCGCTGTGATTTTTCACTAAAATTACACAAACCAATTCGCCAATGGTAAAATGCGGAAATTCACTGGGAATTCATCACTAGTCACAGCCTCATTGCACCCCGGCCTAATGGTTAAAATTTTAGTGGTTGAGCACAACTTTCCCTTGTTGGTTACACCCCTACCATCTCCCTGTCTGCAAGGTGACAACTCTGTAAGGCAGGGATCCCCAGCCTTTCTTACTCGGGAGCCACAGTCAAATGTAAAAAGACTTGGGGAGCAACACAAGCATCATAAAAGTTAATGGAGGAGCCAAATAAGGGCTGTGATTGGCTATTAGGGGCCTCTATGCACCCTATCAGCTTACAGGGGCTTTATTTGGTAGGAAATCTTGTTTTTATTCAACCAAAACTTGCCCCCAAGTCAGGAATTCAAAAATAACTCCCTGGTTTGGGGGCACTGAGAGCAACATCCAAGGGGTTGGGGAGCAACACACGCACCATAAAAGTTCATGGAGGAGCCAAATAAGGGCTGTGATTGGCTATTAGGGGCCTCTATGCACCCTATCAGCTTACAGGGGCTTTACTTGGTTTTAAATATTGTTTTTATTCAACCAAAACTTGCCCCCAAGTCAGGAATTCAAAAATAACTCCCTGGTTTGGGGGCACTGAGAGCAACATCCAAGGGGTTGGGAAGCAACATGTTGCCCCCGAGCCACTGGTTGGGGATCACTGGTGTAAGGTATTATAATGCCATAGAAAACCAGTAGAAGACAACCAGAAAGGTCATGGCCAAGAAAATGGAGAACAATGGAGTCTTGTGCAAGACCTGGGGAAAGACTACACAAGAAGAGCAGAGGAGTTCTATGAGAGAAATACAGAAGGAAAATACAAAATAAAGGTGCAGTGACCCTTTAACATTGCAGTTCATTGTCCACTTGTCCGCAAGAAATAAAAATGTCATGGTGCCCCATTATTTATTCATTTGGGGCTGTTGTTTGTGTAAGTGAGCACAACCCTCTCCATTGTTAAACGGCTGTCACCTGTCTGAGCCATTGATTTTATCTGTCAATGATTCATCCGTTGCACATATTCACCCGCTGTAGGTACAGACGGAATCATTGTCGTCCCCCGTGTAACTCACCAATAAAAAGAGAAAGATTGAGGTACTTAATCATGCCTTCCCTGGGAGCCGCCGAGCAGGAATGGCTGGCAGGGGGAGGGACAGTTTTTACGATCCAAACGCATCAGAAATTACAAAAAGAAAAAAAAATTGACAATTTTAAAGACTGGCGGATGGAAATGAAACAATTGGCAGAGAAATTCGGAGAAGATTGAATATTATCATTTTGACAATATCTGTAAATCATGCGATATGTCTGGAATCCGACATATACCGAATGCCAATGAGCCAAGGTGAAGGTTACAGACAGGAACGGCGCAACATTACGCCCTCCAAAGCGGATTCGCCAAAAGTTCCTATTCATTTTATTAGCCCTTATCTTCTAAGAGGGAAAAAATTACAAAAATGTCTAGAAGTAGGTACTGGTACCATTAAGCCAGTGGGATTACAGGTATACTTCTCTTGGTAGACATTTGCCCATCGGATCCTGTAGGATGTTCCCAAGTTGAACATGAAACCTTAAACTCATACTGGGCCGTCTGATTAGAATTCAAAGTAAATGGTTAAAAACTTCTATACATCAATAGATCATTCAATTCTATATTTAATAAAGTAGACCTTTGTTGCATATTAGAATGTAGGCCAACATGTTCTTATGCAGTAGTAAATGTTATTCCCAACTGTGCGCTTACTTAAGGGACCCCAGCCTTCATGCATTGTCAAGGGTTGTCTTGTCTCTAACTCCCAACCTATCTACATACAGAGATCATCGCAATGGTTCCATGGGTGGAGATCATTGCAATGGCTCCATAGGCGGAGATCATCGCAGTGGTTCCATGGGCGGAGATCATCGCAATGGTTCCCTGAATGGAGATCATCGCAATTCCTCCATGGGTGGAGATCATCACAATGGTTCCATGGGCGGAGATCATCGCAATGGTTCCCTGGACGGAGATCATCATAATGGCTCCAAGGGTGGAGATCATCGCAATGGTTCCATGGATGGAGATCATGGCAATGGCTCCATGGGTGGAGATCATCACAATGGTTCCATGGGCGATCATCACAATTGGTCTATAGATGGAGATCATGCAATGGCTCCATAGGCAGAGATCATCACAGTGGTTCCGTGGGCGGTGATCATCGCAATGGTTCCCTGGATAGAGATCATCGCAATGGCTCCATGGGTGGGGATCATCGCAATGGTTCCCTGGATGGAGATCATCACAATGGTTCCATGGGTGGAGATCATCACAATGGTTCCATGGGCGGAGATCATCACAATGGTTCCATGGGCGGAGATCATCGCAATGGCTCCATGGGTGGAGATCATCACAATGGTTCCCTGGATGAAGATCATGGCAATGGCTCCATGGGTGGAGATCATCACAATGGTTCCATGAGCGGAGATCATCGCAATGGTTGCCTGGATGGAGATTATGGCAATGGCTCCATGGGGGGAGATCATTGCAATGGTTCTATGGGCAGATATCGTCGCAATGGTCCCTTGGGCAGCGATCATTGCAGTGGTTCTATGGGCAGATATCGTCGCAATGGTCCCTTGGGCAGCGATCATTGCAATGGTTCCATGGGCGGATATCATCTCAATGGTCCCTTGGGCAGCGATCATTGCAATAGTTCCATGGGTGAAGATTATTGCAATGGTTCCATGAACTTTTACCCAGGCCAAGTTGGCTGCGCACATTAGTCAGTGCATGTGCCCCATTTCACAATGAATATTTTACTCATTCATTTTAAAAGCTCATGTGTCTGAGTGCAAATTCTATTAGCTGGAGGTTAATGACCATTGGGAATGGTGATCCAAATCTTCTATATTGGAACAGCAACGATTGTAAAACTGTTGTAGGACTGTTATTAAAACATAAAATAGGACGGACACACAAGGGCCAACTGGGATTGTTATCTTACAGAAATGAAATAAATGAGACCTCTAAATCTGTTTAATCCTCAGTCGTTTGGTTCTTACAATCTTAAGTGCAAAAACAGAACCCAATTTAGAATAAATTTGATCCAGAGACTTTATGGGATTCCAGTCCTGACCAGTTTCTGCTTACTTGCCCCACTGGGAGGTCCATGGAGGTCCATGTAAAAGTGACTGTTTAATACATCCTTGATAAATGGCCCACACAGTCCCGATGGAAAAAAAAAGTTGACAGTTGCAGTGCTTGAGTGTACAGTCTATCGAAGGAACTTTTTCATATATCCGCGAGTTGCCTACTTTTACATTTTAAAATGGAACATGTACCAATTCTATAACTTTTTGTTAAGGATCAATGAGAAGGCACAGTGGAGATGACAGGGCCATCTGTTTCACCACAGTAAATACTCCCAAATTAAAGTCTTATTTTTGTCCCCGATTGGGTAATTCATCATACAGTTTATGCAATGCCTTCGCCATGGGACTGACAAATGCTTCAATAAAATAAAGCTTGCTAGTAAAAACTATAATCTAAGTGGGAATTTAAGGCTATTTTGGACGAGGACGAAAATAAATCAAATAGAGCTCTTGTAAGCAAAAAAAATGGAAAATACCCGTTATTCATTTGGCCACAAAGAGGCATAGAAGTGGGTAAGTTCTTATATAAGATGCAAGAAACTGTGCCAGATCTTAACGGGGTATCCCGTTGCATTTCAATGACATTTGTCTTTTTGGGGTGGGGTGGGATGAGGGGGGTTGTAGACATGACAGTATTTAAAAACCATGACTCCATAACCACATTTATTTTTAGATACAGTAGGAAGATCCGCCTCATCTACTAAAGAATGTTTGATCCAGAAAAAAAATTGCATTTTAGGGATTGTGACCATGATTTATTTTCCCCTGTTTCCATCCTTTGAGCTGTTTTACAATAAAACAAACATGGTTCAGATGGATCACTGATCTCCCATATCCTTTTTTAATTATATTGACCTGTACCATGTATAGTTGGTACCTAGTCTTTCAGAGACATGACATCTCTGCTCCATAGGCAGAGATCATTGCAATGGTTCCATGGGCAGAGATCATCACAATGATGCCATGGGCAGAGATCATCGCAATGGTGCCATGGGCAGAGATCATCGCAATGGTTCCATGGGCGGAGATCATTGCAATGGTTCCATGGGCGGAGATCATCGCAATGGTTCCATGGGCAGAGACCATCGCAATGGTTCCATGGGCAGAGACCATCGCAGTGGCTCCATGGGCAGAGATCATCGCAGTGGTTCCATGGGCAGAGATCATAGCAATGGTTCCATGGGCAGAGATCATCGCAATGGTTACATGGGCAGAGACCATCGCAATGGTTTCATGGGTGGAGATCATCGCAGTGGTTCCATGGGCGGAGATCATTGCAATGGTTCCATGGGCGGAGATTATTGCAGTGGTTTCATGGGTGGAGATCATCGCAGTGGTTCCATGGGCAGAGATTATTGCAAGGGTTTCATGGGCAGAGATCATCACAGTGGTTCCATGGGCGGAGATCATCGCAATAGTTTCATGGGCAGAGACCATCGCAATGGTTCCATGGGCGGAGATCATCGCAATAGTTTCATGGGCAGAGACCATCGCAATGGTTTCATGGGTGGAGATCATCGCAGTGGTTCCATGGGCAGAGATTATTGCAAGGGTTTCATGGGCAGAGATCATCACAGTGGTTCCATGGGCGGAGATCATCGCAATAGTTTCATGGGCAGAGACCATCGCAATGGTTTCATGGGTGGAGATCATCGCAGTGGTTCCATGGGCAGAGATTATTGCAAGGGTTTCATGGGCAGAGATCATCACAGTGGTTCCATGGGCGGAGATCATCGCAATAGTTTCATGGGCAGAGACCATCGCAATGGTTCCATGGGCGGAGATCATCGCAATAGTTTCATGGGCAGAGACCATTGCAATGGTTTCATGGGTGGAGATCATTGCAATGGTTCCACGGGCAGAGATTATTGCAAGGGTTTCATGGGCAGAGATCATCACAGTGGTTCCATGGGCGGAGATCATTGCAATGGTTCCACGGGCAGAGATTATTGCAATGGTTTCATGGGCAGAGATCATCACAATTGTTCCATGGGTGGAGATCATTGCAGTGGTTCCATGGGCGGAGATCATTGCAGTGGTTCCCTGGAAGGAGATCATTGCAATGGCTCCATGGGCGGAGATGATTCCCAATAAAGAGTCCATGTATATCTAGTATAAGTAAATCTAGAGCAACTGGACTTGGGTTAAGTTGAGTAATCATTGAAGATGTATCACTACTCATCCGAGCTTTAATGACACCTTGATAATCCTATCAAAGTAACTTCACAGCATTCACGACCTCAGTGAGTCTCAGTTGTCATCTCTCTGAAGAGCTACAATGCACCATTGTGATTGGATTAGAGGAAGAGGACTTCCCATACCAGTCAGTTGAACTGAAGAAGCTGCTCGGATGAGTAGTGAAACGTCTTCAATGATTACTCAACAAGTCCAGTTGCTCTAGATTTACTTATACTAGATATGCATAGCCTCTTTACTGGCAATCATCTCCGCCCATGGAGCCAGTTTGGGGAGATTCTTTAATAGGCCACTTAACATAATATAAATTGTCTGTTGGTTACGTATTCATTCTGGGGGTGTAGTTTCCCTTTAAACTTACGAATCAATGACTTGTATTTTAGCAACAGGAGCCTGAGAAGAACTGAACGAATAAAATCTGAGCTCCTTTTTGCAACCTCTCGTTGTTTCTCTCCAAACTCGAACATTCGGCACAAAGCGAAACAGAATAAAGCAGTATTTTCTGTCGGCTGAGGGCACCGCCGGGCACTTATCTCAATTCTCCAGGATTAGAAAGGAAAGGACCGGTCATTACCATGTTTATCATATCCAATCACAGTTCAGCGAAGACTCGTGGCTGCAAAACATTTCAGGGCTGCAACTCAATTTGAGCAGAATTTAAAGGAATGACCTCCACCAAGGAACACATTATGATGAAATCCATATGCATTTTGTGCCGTGACATTCGGAGCGCTCGTTATTCCCCGCTCTCCAGACGAGCCGCGTTCTCACCCAGTAAATATCTAAGAAATAGGCAAAGATGATATTGTTTCACAAACAAAGCTGATTAGCATATAAATTGATTACATTTGTAAACCAGATAGGTAAGGGGAGCGAGCCGGGGGGGAGCCGGGGGGGAGCCGGGGGGCGGGGGGCGGGGAGGAAATGCAACGAGTCCCTCTCCCCTCTCCTTCCCAAAGTCTTTCTTTTGTTTCAGTGTAGGGCATTTGGTTTAAATAGGCACCATCTCTCCCTACTATACCTGCTATCCCACAGCCCCAGTCCCTTCCCAGAGGCTATTATCCCCCCACTGCTACTATAGGCACCATCTCTCCCTACTATACCTGCTATCCCACAGCCCCAGTCCCTTCCCAGAGGCTATTATCCCCCCACTGCTTACTATAGGCACCATCTCTCCCTACTATACCTGCTATCCCACAGCCCCAGTCCCTTCCCAGAGGCTATTATCCCCCCACTGCTACTATAGGCACCATCTCTCCCTACTATACCTGCTATCCCACAGCCCCAGTCCCTTCCCAGAGGCTATTATCCCCCCACTGCTACTATAGGCACCATCTCTCCCTACTATACCTGCTATCCCACAGCCCCAGTCCCTTCCCAGAGGCTATTATCCCCCACTGCTACTATAGGCACCATCTCTCCCTACTATACCTGCTATCCCACAGCCCCAGTCCCTTCCCAGAGGCTATTATCCCCCACTGCTACTATAGGCACCATCTCTCCCTACTATACCTGCTATCCCACAGCCGGGTCCCTTCCCAGAGGCTATTATCCCCCCACTGCTACTATAGCACCATCTCTCCCTACTATACCTGCTATCCCACAGCCCCAGTCCTTCCCAGAGGCTATTATCCCCCACTGCTACTATAGGCCACCATCTCTCCCTACTATACCTGCTATCCCACAGCCCCAGTCCCTTCCCAGAGGCTATTATCCCCCCACTGTTACTATAGGCACCATCTCTCCCTACTATACCTGCTATCCCACAGCCCCAGTCCCTTCCCAGAGGCTATTATCCCCCCACTGCTACTATAGGCACCATCTCTCCCTACTATACCTGCTATCCCACAGCCCCAGTCCCTTCCCAGAGGCTATTATCCCCCCACTGCTACTATAGGCACCATCTCTCCCTACTATACCTGCTATCCCACAGCCCCAGTCCCTTCCCAGAGGCTATTATCCCCCCACTGCTACTATAGGCACCATCTCTCCCTACTATACCTGCTATCCCACAGCCCCAGTCCCTTCCCAGAGACTATTATCCCCCCACTGCTACTATAGGCACCATCTCTCCCTACTATACCTGCTATCCCACAGCCCCAGTCCCTTCCCAGAGGCTATTATCCCCCACTGCTACTATAGGCACCATCTCTCCCTACTATACCTGCTATCCCACAGCCCCAGTCCCTTCCCAGAGGCTATTATCCCCCCACTGCTACTATAGGCACCATCTCTCCCTACTATACCTGCTATCCCACAGCCCCAGTCCCTTCCCAGAGGCTATTATCCCCCCCCCCACTGCTACTATAGGCACCATCTCTCCCTACTATACCTGCTATCCCACAGCCCCAGTCCCTTCCCAGAGGCTATTATCCCCCTACTGCTACTATAGGCACAATCTCTCCCTACTATACCTGCTATCCCACAGCCCCAGTCCCTTCCCAGAGGCTATTATCCCCCCACTGCTACTATAGGCACCATCTCTCCCTACTATACCTGCTATCCCACAGCCCCAGTCCCTTCCCAGAGGCTATTATCCCCCCACTGCTACTATAGGCACCATCTCTCCCTACTATACCTGCTATCCCACAGCCCCAGTCCCTTCCCAGAGACTATTATCCCCCCACTGCTACTATAGGCACCATCTCTCCCTACTATACCTGCTATCCCACAGCCCCAGTCCCTTCCCAGAGGCTATTATCCCCCCACTGCTACTATAGGCACCATCTCTCCCTACTATACCTGCTATCCCACAGCCCCAGTCCCTTCCCAGAGGCTATTATCCCCCCACTGCTACTATAGGCACCATCTCTCCCTACTATACCTGCTATCCCACAGCCCCAGTCCCTTCCCAGAGGCTATTATCCCCCCCCCCACTGCTACTATAGGCACCATCTCTCCCTACTATACCTGCTATCCCACAGCCCCAGTCCCTTCCCAGAGGCTATTATCCCCCTACTGCTACTATAGGCACAATCTCTCCCTACTATACCTGCTATCCCACAGCCCCAGTCCCTTCCCAGAGGCTATTATCCCCCCACTGCTACTATAGGCACCATCTCTCCCTACTATACCTGCTATCCCACAGCCCCAGTCCCTTCCCAGAGGCTATTATCCCCCTACTGCTACTATAGGCACAATCTCTCCCTACTATACCTGCTATCCCACAGCCCCAGTCCCTTCCCAGAGGCTATTATCCCCCCCCCACTGCTACTATAGGCACCATCTCTCCCTACTATACCTGCTATCCCACAGCCCCAGTCCCTTCCCAGAGGCTATTATCCCCCCACTGCTACTATAGGCACCATCTCTCCCTACTATACCTGCTATCCCACAGCCCCAGTCCCTTCCCAGAGGCTATTATCCCCCCACTGCTACTATAGGCACCATCTCTCCCTACTATACCTGCTATCCCACACTGTGTGTATACCTTTATATTGTACTAAAGGAAACAGTATGGCAGCTCCTAACCATACGCATTCCCAGTTGCTGAATGGCTGACATGCGCTGCTGCATTGGTGCAGTATTGCAGTTACATTATTGAGTTTCCCCCAGTGAATAATCTAATTGATGTACAACATATGCAGCCGAGGGACTCAGTAAATGGCTTTACATTCATGGAAGGGGATAATGTTATTACGGCAACGCAGAAAGCTGTGCTGGAAGCAGAAATAGCAGCACCAGATGCCGTGTTCCCTCTTTATTTATCTACGATTTAAATTACTATAATTATTTTCCCTTTTTTTTTCTCTTTCTTTTCCGTCCCATTGTATCAGCTGTTACGGCCCCTTGTGCATCTGGGTTACTCCATTTGCTATAATGTAACTGGGAACACTGGCCATTGGGTTGGCTGAGCCTTCGTACAAAGGCTTCAACTCATCTTCCTTCCACTTATATTGGCTTTCAATTGGGTCTCACAGAAATAT
Organism: Xenopus tropicalis; assembly: GCF_000004195.4. Lineage (NCBI taxonomy): Eukaryota > Metazoa > Chordata > Amphibia > Anura > Pipidae > Xenopus > Xenopus tropicalis. Next base: position 148,548,837 of record NC_030682.2, on the reverse strand, counting down.
AATGTTTCACTTTCGGCCAATGACCTTCCTGGGATCCCCGTGCTACACCCCTCATTTACCCCCAGCTTATTGATCCAACCCCTTTGTTGTTATCCCTCACCTCCTGCTTGTTTGATTCAAAAAGATCCTTCCCTGTGGTAAAATATCTGTTTGTGTCTCTGGGGGTCCCCTTTATATACAGCTAGGGGGTCCCCTTTAGATACAGCTAGGGGGTCCCCTTTAGATACAGCTAGGGGGTCCCCTTTAGATACAGCTAGGGGGTCCCCTTTAGATACAGCTAGGAGGTCCCCTTTAGATACAGCTAGGGGGTCCCATTTAGATACAGCTAGGAGGTCCCCTTTAGATACAGCTAGGGGGTCCCCTTTATATACAGCTAGGGGGTCCCCTTTAGATACAGCTAGGGGGTCCCCTTTAGATACAGCTAGGGGGTCCCCTTTAGATACAGCTAGGGGGTCCCCTTTAGATACAGCTAGGAGGTCCCCTTTAGATACAGCTAGGGGGTCCCCTTTATATACAGCTAGGGGGTCCCCTTTAGATACAGCTAGGGGGTCCCCTTTAGATACAGCTAGGGGGTCCCCTTTAGATACAGCTAGGGGGTCCCCTTTAGATACAGCTAGGGGGTCCCCTTTAGATACAGCTAGGGGGTCTCCTTTAGATACAGCTAGGGGGTCCCCTTTAGATACAGCTAGGGGGTCCCATTTAGATACAGCTAGGGGGTCCCCTTTAGATACAGCTAGGGGGTCCCCTTTAGATACAGCTAGGGGGTGCCCTTTAGATACAGCTAGGGGGTCCCCTTTAGATACAGCTAGGGGTCCCCTTTATATACAGCTAGGGGGTCCCCTTTAGATACAGCTAGGAGGTCCCCTTTAGATACAGCTAGGGGTCCCCTTTATATACAGCTAGGGGGTCCCCTTTAGATACAGCTAGGGGGTCCCCTTTAGATACAGCTAGGGGGTCCCCTTTAGATACAGCTAGGGGGTCCCCTTTAGATACAGCTAGGGGGTCCCCTTTAGATACAGCTAGGGGGTCTCCTTTAGATACAGCTAGGGGGTCCCCTTTAGATACAGCTAGGGGGTCCCATTTAGATACAGCTAGGGGGTCCCCTTTAGATACAGCTAGGGGGTCCCCTTTAGATACAGCTAGGGGGTGCCCTTTAGATACAGCTAGGGGGTCCCCTTTAGATACAGCTAGGGGGTCCCCTTTAGTTACAGCTAGTGGGTCCCCTTTAGATACAGCTAGGGGGTCCCCTTTAGATACAGCTAGGGGGTCCCCTTTAGATACAGCTAGGGGGTCCCCTTTAGATACAGCTAGGAGGTCCCCTTTAGATACAGCTTTGGGGTCCCCTTTAGTTACAGCTAGGGGGTCCCCTTTAGATACAGCTAGGAGGTCCCCTTTAGATACAGCTAGGGGGTCCCCTTTAGTTACAGCTAGGGGGTCCCCTTTAGTTAGAGCTAGGGGGTCCCCTTTAGATACAGCTAGGGGGTCCCCTTTAGTTACAGCTAGGGGGTCCCCTTTAGATACAGCTAGGAGGTCCCCTTTAGATACAGCTAGGGGGTCCCCTTTAGATACAGCTAGGAGGTGCCCTTTAGATACAGCTTTGGGGTCCCCTTTACTGGTACTCATTAGCTCAGTGCCTCCACCTAGTGGGAGTGCAGCTTTGATGGTCCCACTAGGAACAATAAAAACACACACTGTGGGGGGGCCATTTATAAACACTGAGCAAATTTGCACCAAGGCAGTAACACATGGCAACCAATCAGAAGTTTGCTTTTATCTGTAAAACTCCGATCGCTAATTGGTTGCTATGGGTTACCGCCCAGGAGCAAATTTGCCCGGTGTTTTTATATGAGACCCACAGTCTCTGATAAACGAAATAACCCTTTATCAAAAATTAAAGGGGAAACTAATACTGGAAACACTCCTAGCAAAAGGCAATAAGGCCTCACTATCTACAGGGTTGGACTGGGGTGTCCAACCCTCCTCCTTATGTAATAAAAGGCACTAAGTTTGCCCAGGAGCAGTAACCCATAGCAACCGATCAGCAGGTAGGATCTTTTGGTCACCTGTTTAAAAGCCAACATCCTATTGGTTGCTATGGGCTAATGCTACTTGGCCTTTTATAACATAACCCCCTAAGCGTTTTACTCTCATAGAGATTCTGTGTCTCTCAAGAGGCCACCAGTGTCTTCCGATATGGTTAATACTACTCCTTTAGCCAAACACTCTAAATTCCTGCCGTGTCTAAAGCGCAGCTTGTCCCTCTCCCAACTCCATCGGCGAGAGACAGAGAATCTGAGCAATGGGAACACCTGGCTGCGTGGGAAAGGCAAGAAAGGCTAAGATTCCAGATTACAGGAAAAATATTGTCACTAGGTGGCGCCTGAGAGACACTGAGAGCCCAAAGTGCATTAGACACTTATTGGCAGCCAATGTGCTAAGTGTACATGTTAACCCTTCAAGTGTTTGTTGCCTCTGTGTTTCGTAGGTTCACTTCTAGCCAAGGAATTGTAGCCCTCAGATTAGGGGGCTGTTCCTGCTGAATTGTGCTTAGTACAGGGGAATCCCTATGTGCCATAGTTTTATGGTATCTCTCTGTAGAGGCTATGAGGAAACTTAGGGGGCTGTTCCTGCTGAATTGTGCTTAGTACAGGGGAATCCCTATGTGCCATAGTTTTATGGTATCTCTCTGTACAGGCTATGGGCAAACTTAGGGGGCTGTTCCTGCTGAATTGTGCTTAGTACAGGGGAATCCCTATGTGCCATAGTTTTATGGTATCTCTCTGTACAGGCTATGAGCAAACTTAGGGGGCTGTTCCTGCTGAATTGTGCTTAGTACAGGGGAATCCCTATGTGCCATAGTTTTATGGTATCTCTCTGTACAGGCTATGAGCAAACTTAGGGGGCTGTTCCTGCTGAATTGTGCTTAGTACAGGGGAATCCCTATGTGCCATAGTTTTATGGTATCTCTCTGTACAGGCTATGAGCAAACTTAGGGGGCTGTTCCTGCTGAATTGTGCTTAGTACAGGGGAATCCCTATGTGCCATAGTTTTATGGTATCTCTCTGTACAGGCTATGAGCAAACTTAGTGGGCTGTTCCTGCTGAATTGTGCTTAGTACAGGGGAATCCCTATGTGCCATAGTTTTATGGTATCTCTCTGTACAGGCTATGAGCAAACTTAGGGGGCTGTTCCTGCTAAATTGTGCTTAGTACAGGGGAATCCCTATGTACCATAGTTTTATGGTATCTCTCTGTACAGGCTATGAGCAAACTTAGGGGGCTGTTCCTGCTGAATTGTGCTTAGTACAGGGGAATCCCTATGTGCCATAGTTTTATGGTATCTCTCTGTACAGGCTATGGGCAAACTTAGGGGGCTGTTCCTGCTGAATTGTGCTTAGTACAGGGGAATCCCTATGTGCCATAGTTTTATGGTATCTCTCTGTACAGGCTATGAGCAAACTTAGGGGGCTGTTCCTGCTGAATTGTGCTTAGTACTTCACAGTCACAGAACCAGAGTCCAGCGGGTTTATTATATTTTACTGATTTTTGCGATTTTTAAGACTTACTTTTCTTTTTTCTTGATTTTTCTATGGGTTTAAATGTCCACGTTTCAGTCTATTTGTACAGAGCATGACGGATAATATGGGGCAACCCATAATAAGATAGTGGGACCAGTGGCATCAGGGTCAGACTGGGCTGGTGGGACACTGGGAGAAAACCTTGTGGGCCCTGCCGGCCAAAACCAATCCCTGGCTCCAGGGCCCATAGGTCCCCCTCTCCCAACACGCCAAAGTATGCAATGCTCGGGGGGGGGGGTTGGTTGTGTGGGGGTCCCTTGGTGGGGGGTGAGAACTGGGCCCCCCTGCAGAAAAATCTTTTGAGAGACCCCACTGGGACCAGTCCCTCCTCCTCTTGACACTTCTGCCGGCTAAGAAACCTGGGCAGGGGGCGGAGAGAAGGAGGGGCATGATGTTGTGGGGCAGAGAGGAGGTGGGGCTGTAACAACACGGGGGCGGGGCTATGACGCAGCAGTTGCCCCGTCAGTGTTACTGATTTCTGCCCAGTTTTCCTAATTAGGGAAACCAGCCAGGAAGTTATGACCAGGGCAGCCCTTCCGACAAACTGGGCTGTGGGTCAAAACCGGACAGGTGGCAACCCTACACCCCCCCCGACGGTGCTGCACCCCAAGGAAGTAGTGGGGCCAGGGAGGGGAGCCCCCTGCTGTCCGGGCAGGGCAGGCTGTATATATAGTTACACCACTGAGTGGGACTGAACTATTCCGACTTGGCTTTCAGGAATCCAATTGGGTTCAGTCGCCTTATAGTGGGGCATTTTCCTTCAATGGAAACATTTACAATGTGTGGAAGGAAAAGCCAAAGTAGATATTACTGCAAGGTGTGTTTAACCAATGAGAATCCTCCGCTGATCTGTGACAGGCCGACTCCATCCTGCAACTGGAGCTGAATGTGCAAAGCCCAACCCCCGGGTTATTTCCCATTATATCCCACTATATCCCATTATTCCACTATATCCCACTATATCCCATTATATCCCGCTATATCCCACTATATCCCATTATATCCCACTATATCCCACTATATCCCATTATATCCCACTATATCCCATTATATCCCACTATATCCCATTATATCCCACTATATCCCACTATATCCCGCTATATCCCGCTATATCCCATTATATCCCACTATATCCCACTATATCCCACTATATTCCGCTGTATCCCACTACATCCCACTACATCCCACTATATCCCATTATATCCCACCATATCCCACTATATCCCATTACATCCCACTATATCTCACCATATCCCACTATATCCTACTATATCCCATTATATCCCACTATATCCCATTATATCCCGCTATATCCCGCTATATCCCGCTATATCCCGCTATATCCCATTATATCCCAGTATATCCCATTATATCCCACTATATCCTATTATATCCCACTATATCCCATTATATCCCACTATATTCCGCTATATTCCGCTGTATCCCGGTATATCCCACTACATCCCACTACATCCCACTATATCCCATTATATCCCACCATATCCCACTATATCCCATTACATCCCATTATATCCCACTATATCTCACCATATCCAACTATATCCCATTTTATCCTACTATATCCCATTATATCCCACTATATCCCATTATATCCCACCATATCCCACTATATCCCACTATATCAGGCTATATCTCACCATATCCCACTATATCCCATTATATCCCACTATATCCCACCATATTCCATTATATCCCGCTATATCCCATTATATCCCACTATATCCCACTATATCCCATTATATCCCACTATATCCCATTATATCCCACTATATCCCATTATATCCCACTATATCCCACTATATTCCGCTATATCCCATTATATCCCGCTATATCCCACTATATCCCATTATATCCCACTATATCCCATTATATCCCGCTATATCCCATTATATCCCACTATATCCCATTATATCCCACTATATTCCGCTGTATCCCGGTATATCCCACTACATCCCACTATATCCCATTATATCCCACCATATCCCACTATATCCCATTACATCCCACTATATCTCACCATATCCTACTATATCCCATTATATCTCACTATATCCCATTATATCTCACTATATCCCATTATATCCTGCTATATCCCATTATATCCCACTATATCCCGCTATATTCCATTATATCCCAGTATATCCCATTATATCCCACTATATCCCACTATATTCCACTATATTCCGCTGTATCCCGGTATATCCCACTACATCCCACTATATCCCACTACATCCCACTATATCCCATTATATCCCACCATATCCCACTATATCCCATTACATCCCACTATATCCCACTATATCTCACCATATCCAACTATATCCCATTTTATCCTACTATATCCCATTATATCCCACTATATCCCATTATATCCCACCATATCCCACTATATCCCACTATATCAGGCTATATCTCACCATATCCCACCATATTCCATTATATCCCGCTATATCCTATTATATCCCGCTATATCCCATTATATCCCACTATATCCCACTATATCCCATTATATCCCACTTTATCCCATTATATCCCACTATATCCCATTATATCCCACTATATTCCGCTATATCCCATTATATCCCGCTATATCCCACTATATCCCATTATATCCCACTATATCCCATTATATCCCATTATATCCCGCTATATCCCATTATATCCCACTATATCCCATTATATCCCACTATATTCCGCTGTATCCCGGTATATCCCACTACATCCCACTATATCCCATTATATCCCACCATATCCCACTATATCCCATTACATCCCACTATATCTCACCATATCCCACTATATCCCACTATATCCCATTTTATCCCATGTTATCCCAGTATATCCCATTATATCTCACTATATCCCATTATATCCCACCATATCCCACTATATCCCACTATATCCCACTATATCAGGCTATATCCCACCATATCCCATTATATCCCACTATATCCTATTATATCCCACTATATCCCACTATATCCCATTATATCCCACTATATCCCATTATATCTTACTATATCCCATTATAACTTGATTTTAACACCACATTTCCCCTTTATACACACAGAACCATTTCAAACCATAACAAACCTTCTATTTCTCTGCCCAAACCTACAGCCCACACTATGATAGGTGAGGACGGGGCAGCGCCAGGTTTGTTCCCGCAGAGCAGTCGGAGCAAAGGGGAAGCGCAAACTCCGGTTCTGCTGCATTATTGATGCTTTCCATCAGCTCCAACTTGTTTTTATTCCATATATCCCTCATTCCAATAGAGTATTACGAGCCGACATAACAGCCGCTATTAGATCAATGCTACGGACGTCTGCACAATATTCTATTAATATTTCATTGTAACTTATTATGGGCTGCGCTATTTACTGGAAGTGTAAGAGAGAACTCAGACAAGCGCTAACGTCTCCTTTGAGAGACATCTCGGCGGTTAAACACAGGCAACGCCGCGTACAGAGCCGGGGAGAGCGTTTCGCTATCTGCTGAATTAGAATTCCACGTTCATAGAATAAAATGGGTTTTAATATATCGCACAGGGAGAAAGGAGGAAACCCGATACGCTAAAATATCTTTATGTCTTTAACCCTTAACACTAGCAGAGTGCGTGTGAATGGGTCTATAGTCGGACCTGTAGTCAGGCCTTATCTCTTCATTTGGTCTTAAAGGGGACATTGTGTGAAAAACAATATGGTACCAATGAATTGAAATCATCTAAATATAGAAGGGATGGTCTTTAAACCCCACTAGCCCCGCCCATCTGTTCCACTTCCTGCTGCCTCCTTTCCTAGGCTGTGCAGGGGGGCCGGCGGCACTGTAGGATAGGAACCAATCAGCAGCTAGGCTGACCTGATAGGGAACTGAAGCCTGCCTGTGCTTGTGTGACTGAAGGGCTGTGATTGGCTCTCCCCCTCCTACTGTGCTTCTGGCAGGGACCGTTAGGACACTCCCACCCCTCATGGGAAACCCAGACAGGGACCTGAGAGGATCTATAGGGAGCTCCAATAAAGGGGCCATTGTTACAGATAGGGTTAATGTTTAGCCCAAAGGGAAACCAGCACCGTATATTATTCATAATTGCCTACAGGGTTAGGGGTTTTTATTTACTATATCCTATATAAATTTCACTTATACGAAGATGATATGCAGATATATTTAGACCCTTCACTGATATTCAGATAGAGATCTCTAACTGCCACCTGGCTATCTCCTCCTGGATCGGGGGCTACATCGGATAGTTGATGTGGTCCCGATCAGACGGCGCCTATGCCCGCCTATGGCCCTAGAGCCAAATGATTGATATCGCCTACCTTTAGGTGGACATATTGGGAGAAGATCCACTCGTTGGTGACCTCGCCAAATGAGCGAATTTTCCAGCGTATGGCCACCTTAAGGCCCAGGGTGTGTAATTGTGTATCTTGTAAGATTATACAGGGCTGCATCTTCTTGTATAAAGTTATACCTACATACTCAAGCAAGGGACAGAATGTAAAGGGGAAGAAGACACCAAAACAGGTTCAACAACCACTGGAAACACCTCACATCCAAAACACAAGCCTCCTGAGCATAATAAGCTTGTTGCCACATCTAGACAACACATCTAGATGACATTGTGGGAATCAAAAAGAAGGAATGAACAAGGACTAGTTTGAGAATAACCCTCCGTAGGGGTGTGAGATGCTTAGGGTGACTATTATTGGCAGTCCTGTGCTCCAGTGAGGAGAATAGGGGTTGTTCCCTAGGCAACACCATCCAGACTGTAAAGCCTAAAGGTGGACATACAGAGGAGAATTAGCTGGTTCCTTTATACTGTTTCGGCAGCTTATCTGCCCATGTATGGGCGCTTTCAAAGGGTCTACTTGACCGATATCTGGCCTAAAATTGGGCAGGGTTGAATTTCCATTGGATCGGGGACCACATTGGATCATTGATGTGGTCCCTAATCCGATGGTGCCTATGCCTGCCTATGGCCCTAGGGCAGGGGTGGGCAAACTTTTTGGCTCAGGGGACAACAGACGGGCCAGGGGTTTGACAGATGGGCTGGGCCAGCATTACGCCGTCTCCGCTTGTCAGTCCAAGCAGTGTCGGACTGGGATGCCAAGGGCCCACCAGAAAACCTTAGGCCCACTCTCCCCTTTTCTGTTCACCTACTTTTTTTAGTCTCTTAATTCATTCTTTTTACTTACTATTATCTATACTTTCCTCCATTTCTTCTGTTTATTCTCATATAGAACTGAGTATAGGCATACAAGGCAAATGGCTGGGTGAGCAGGAGGGCCCACGGACACCTGGGCCCACCGGGAGTTTTCCTGGTATCCTGGTAGGCCAGTCCCACACTAAGTCCAAGTCTCGCGTGATGAGACTTGCGGAGTCGGCGGGCCGGATTAAGAAGACCAACGGGCTGGACGTGGCCCACGGGCCGTAGTTTGCCCACCCCTTCCCTAGGGCCAAATGATCAAATTAGCCCAATATCACCAACCTTTAGGTGGGCATATTGGGAGAAGATCCACTCACTTGGCGACCTCACCAAACAAGTGTATGGCCACCTTGAGGCCCAGGGTAGAAGCCACTAGGGCTAGTCGCTTGGCCTGTGAGTACCACCCATGACCCAGTGACTGCTGTTGATAAGTGTTGCTATAAAGAAGCCAATGTAAGTTCTAAGTAAAGTTTGTTCTGTAATAACATCCCAGTTATTCTATCTTCAAGAACCTCTGGCACCCAAGTTACTCCAAAGAATGTGGGAGTGTCAACTTGGAGATCCTCTATTCTCCTACTACAGCGAGAGCCCAGCGGAGGGGGTATTATAACGATATAGGGATCCAAACAAATAAAAAATTGCAGAATGACGTTCATGTATACAACAGTCTTCTTTCCAAAGGACCAGGAACCAGTAGGGCAATGGGTTAAGGCGGTGGAAGCGTACAAATGTCTTTTCACTTCACAGAATTGCGAACGGGAGCATTGAGTAACTATCAGTCAATGAAGGCGACATTAGTAGAGGGTAAATCGATAGGAACATGTTTAGAATAATGGTTGAGTATGTAAAGTGCAATTACCTAGAAGCCAAGTAGTTATTTACTGTGTGGAACAGTTCTACTCCCGCCAGCACTGTTGCCTGAACTTACTCTATCATGAGGAATGGGACCCATTTACTGCTGTGGAACAAGGACCCATTGCCCCATTATCTCCCTATAGTCCCTTCCACTTGAGGCCTCCACTGCTCTGGGCCAAGCATCTGCCTTTGCTTCCAGTTTCATCATGGTTGGGTCAAAGGAAATTGGATCAATGGAATAGTAACCCCCGCCCAGGTGGGATGAGTAGCTGGGGACACAATTTCCTTTGGTTTGTGTACATCCCAACAAGACACCTGGACACCTGAAGATCTACTACTGTGAGGTCACCAAACATAGTGTATCTTTGCCCAATATGGACAACCTGGGCTAAATTGGGCTTGATCATTTACCTCCATGGGGCTTATGGAGATCCATCAGTAGAGGAGCAAATCAATGTGCCGATTGGGTCCTCACCAATAGGATTATCAAACTTACTTGAGATGCTTCTGGCCAATATTTGGTCAGATATTGGTCAAGCAGGCTATCAGGAGGTCAAGTTGCCGACTTGGCCTTGGGCAGCCTGGCTCTTAAGGATTTAAGAAATTCAGAGCCCATATATTTTAAAAAGTAAAGTGGTACCAAGGCAAAAGGAGCCTGTGATTGGTGCTTCTCTCATTTGTCCCTTGAAGGGGTTGAGTTAACTTGTAGCATGATGTAGAGAGTGATATTCTGAAACACTTTGCAGTTGGTCTTCATTTTTATTGTTTGTAGTACTGATTTTATTTTCAGTTCAGGAGCTCTCCAGGTTGGAGTTTCAGCAGTTATTTGGTTGCTAGGGTCCAAGTTACCTTAGCAACCAGGGAGGGGTTTGGATGAGAGACAGATATAGGAATAGGGGAGGGACTGAATAGAAAAGAAAGTTACAAAAGGTAACAATAACAATAAAACTGGAGCCTCACAGAGCAATAGGGTTTGGCTGCCAGGGTCAGTGACCCCCATTTGAAAGCTGCAAAGAGTTGGAAGAAAAAGGCAAATAATTCAAAAACTATAATAAATAAATAATAGAGACCAGTTGAAAAGCTGCTTGGAATAGGCCATTCTATGTCAGACTAAAGCTTAAAGTTGAACCGCCCCTTTAAAAGCGAGAAATGATCCATATAAAGAAACAAAATGCCTTGAGGTGTGTCATGTAGCTCTTTGTCTCGCCATTGTAATCATTTGCTCCCAGGGAAACAGCACCGGTCCAGATAAACCCTCAGCTTTGCATTTGGAGCGGTTCTGTATTATCGTCAGGTTCCTCCCTAATTAGCTGCTGTAGAACAATCCGTTTATCTACGAGCCGTTCCCCCATCACCCAGGAATATCATTACACGCCTGGGCTTCTTCTCCTTTCTACTCATCTTGTTTAGATGCTGAAATGGTATCCAATCACAGCAGGGGTATCCTGTGCAACTAGGCTGGGGGCTATACATGCCCATGTTTTACACCCACCCCGGGGGGGGACAGCAGCTTGGACAGAACGTCCATTTATCAAACCTGTCATCTACGAATGCCCCTCGGTGCAATAGACATCATGCACTAATAGAAGGTGCAAAGCTTGGTCCAAACCAGCAGCTACATGTCTACCTGGAACAGTTACTACTAACAACAATATATTTACCCTTTTCAGCTACAAAATATACAACCTATTTTGATACCCACCAATGAATCTCTCATCCCCCCTCTCTTGGTAGGGAATCCCATAACCTGACTGCCCTTACAGTAAGGAACCCCTTCCTATCCTGATGGTGAGATCCCGTTTCCTCCCCACCCCCAATGAATCACTCATTCCCCCTCTCTTGGTAGGGAATCCCATAACCTGACTGCCCTTACAGTAAGGAACCCCTTCCTATCCTGATGGTGAGATCCCGTTTCCTCCCCCCCCCCAATGAATCACTCATTCCCCCTCTCTTGGTAGGGAACCCCATAACCTGACTGCCCTTACAGTAAGGAACCCCTTCCTATCCTGATGGTGAGATCCCGTTTCCTCCCCACCCCCAATGTATCACTCATTCTCCCTCTCTTGGTAGGGAATCCCATAACCTGACTGCCCTTACAGTAAGGAACCCCTTCCTATGCTGATGGTGAGATCCCCTTTCCTCCCCACCCCCAATGTATCACTCATTCCCCCTCTCTTGGTAGGGAACCCCATAACCTGACTGCCCTTACAGTAAGGAACCCCTTCCTATGCTGATGATGAGATCCCCTTTCCTCCCCACCCCCAATGTATCACTCATTCCCCCTCTCTTGGTAGGGAATCCCATAACCTGACTGCCCTTACAGTAAGGAACCCCTTCCTATGCTGATGGTGAGATCTCCTTTCCTCCCCACCCCCAATGTATCACTCATCCCCCCTCTCTTGGTAGGGAATCCTATAACCTGACTGCCCTTACAGTAAGGAACCCCTTCCTATGCTGATGGTGAGATCTCCTTTCCTCCCCACTCCCAATGTATCACTCATCCCCCCTCTCTGGATAGGGAATCCCATAACCTGACTGCCCTTACAGTAAGGAACCCCTTCCTATGCTGATGGTGAGATCTCCTTTCCTCCCCACCCCCAATGTATCACTCATCCCCCCTCTCTGGGTAGGGAATCCCATAACCTGACTGCCCTTACAGTAAGGAACCCCTTCCTATGCTGATGGTGAGATCTCCTTTCCTCCCCACCCCCAATGTATCACTTATCCCCCCTCTCTGGGTAGGGAATCCCATAATCTGACTGCCCTTACAGTAAGGAACCCCTTCCTATGCTGATGGTGAGATCCCGTTTCCTCCCCACCCCCAATGTATCACTCATTCCCCCTCTCTGGGTAGGGAATCCCATAACCTGACTGCCCTTACAGTAAGGAACCCCTTCCTATGCTGATGGTGAGATCCCCTTTCCTCCCCACCCCCAATGTATCACTCATTCCCCCTCTCTTGGTAGGGAACCCCATAACCTGACTGCCCTTACAGTAAGGAACCCCTTCCTATGCTGATGGTGAGATCTTTACAGTAACCCATCCCTACCTTAAATACTTTTAATACTGTATTTTATGTCTAGCAACATCAACAAGAAAGCTTCTCAGTGTATTTGAATATAATGTGCTGTTACCTTGCACTGTATTTGCCTCAGAATAGTTAATATAAGCAAACCAGCAAGGTGGCCGTGGGGGCTGCCATTCAAGCTTTAGTGGGGCTGCAGGGCTCACATTTCCATAGCAGATAACAGGGAATGAAATGGCTGCAGTTCTGGGGTGGAGATTAACTGGGACCAGTTGTCCTTCTCCTATACAAACCCATTGCCCCTGGTGCCTGAGGATTTACCCCCAGAGGGTGTCACGGTGACAGCCTGCCATTCTGCCGACATGATATTCCCTCTGTAACCTGTCACTGGGCTTATTGCTAACACATGTATATTATATTCTGCATGCTGCGTATGGTACCAGAGAGCTGAATAATAATTACCCTTTACTGGGGCAGAACAGCCCTATTGGGTTTATTTAATGGTTAAATGATTCCCTTTATCTCTGTAATAATAAAACAGTACCTGTACTTGATCCCAACTAAGATATAATTACCCCTTATTGGGGCAGAACAGCCCTATTGGGTTTATTTAATGGTTAAATGATTCCCTTTTCTCTGTAATAATAAAACAGTACCTGTACTTGATCCCAACTAAGATATAATTACCCCTTATTGGGGGCAGAACAGCCCTATTGGGTTTATTTCATGGTTAAATGATTCCCTTTATCTCTGTAATAATAAAACAGTACCTGTACTTGATCCCAACTAAGATATAATTACCCCTTATTGGGGGCAGAACAGCCCTATTGGGTTTATTTCATGGTTAAATGATTCCCTTTATCTCTGTAATAATAAAACAGTACCTGTACTTGATCCCAACTAAGATATAATTACCCCTTATTGGGGAAGAACAGCCCTATTGGGTTTATTTAATGGTTAAATGATTCCCTTTATCTCTGTAATAATAAAACAGTACCTGTACTTGATCCCAACTAAGATATAATTACCCCTTATTGGGGGCAGAACAGCCCTATTGGGTTTATTTAATGGTTAAATGATTCCCTTTTCTCTGTAATAATAAAACAGTACCTGTACTTGATCCCAACTAAGATATAATTACCCCTTATTGGGGCAGAACAGTCCTATTGGGTTTATTTAATGGTTAAATGATTCCCTTTATCTCTGTAATAATAAAACAGTACCTGTACTTGATCCCAACTAAGATATAATTACCCCTTATTGGGGCAGAACAGTCCTATTGGGTTTATTTAATGGTTAAATGATTCCCTTTTCTCTGTAATAATAAAACAGTACCTGTACTTGATCCCAACTAAGATATAATTACCCCTTATTGGGGCAGAACAGCCCTATTGGGTTTATTTAATGGTTAAATGATTCTCTTTTCTCTGTAATAATAAAACAGTACCTGTACTTGATCCCAACTAAGATATAATTACCCCTTATTGGGGGCAGAACAGCCCTATTGGGTTTATTTAATGGTTAAATGATTCTCTTTTCTCTGTAATAATAAAACAGTACCTGTACTTGATCCCAACTAAGATATAATTACCCCTTATTGGGGCAGAACAGCCCTATTGGGTTTATTTAATGGTTAAATGATTCTCTTTTCTCTGTAATAATAAAACAGTACCTGTACTTGATCCCAACTAAGATATAATTACCCCTTATTGGGGGCAGAACAGCCCTATTGGGTTTATTTCATGGTTAAATGATTCCCTTTTCTCTGTAATAATAAAACAGTACCTGTACTTGATCCCAACTAAGATATAATTACCCCTTATTGGGGCAGAACAGCCCTATTGGGTTTATATAATATTTAAATAATTTTTAGCAGACTTAAATTATGTAGATCCAAATTACAGAAAGATCCCTTATCCGGAAGCTCCAGGTCCCAGGCATTCTGGATAACAGGTCCCATGCCTGTAGTATTTGTTTGGTAACTGTTTGATAGTTACTAGGAAACAATGATATAATAATAATGGCAGTTGATAGATGGATTTGATATTATAACAACAGTCACAGTCAGTTAGTGCTCCCCCAGGGCCCAATGGGTGGGTGTGGGGGTCACAGTGACCCCTATTTCCCTCGTGTCAAATGTGGAGCCCAGTTTTTCTTATTTGTCAAAGCAAAACGTTGCTGAATTTCTGAACATCCTGAAACATTTCTTTTATCCGCAGCTATATTATTATATTATATTACTATTATTGTTATAAGTGACACAGGGAATAATATCGGTTTGTCCCACGGGGAAAGGCAATATAAAGGCCACAAATGAGTCAGAGGAGGCGGAACTCAGAGTTATTAATTATTAATGTTTGTACTTTTCACAGTACATTATACTCTCCATACATATTAGTGATATCTGGGGGTGCACGGAATCCAGGATTTGGCCTTTTTTAGCAGCATTTGGCACATAAATATGAAAGTTGGACATTTTTTGCTTTTCCTAATTTGCCGAATCTTTCACAAAGGATTTGGGGTTTGGCCAGATTTGGTGGATTTGGTGGGTTTGGTGCCTCCCCAGTAATATCATCCGGCATTTGTGGTTCCTATGTATATCGCTTGGGCAGCGTGTACCTCATCATACACAAGTGATGTCAAAACTATAATGTCAATGTTACAATCCAGCAGTTACAGTATTATTTCATTCAAGGTTAATCTCATTTTAGGCGTATTATTATAATAAGCACAGCTGTGGGAAGTGTTATCCACTTTTTAGAATGTTTTAGAATCCTAAATGCCGTTCCCCACAGTGTTTCATCAACCCGCCCCGGGACCCGCACCCCCAAAGGTGCCCTTGCCGGGCGCATCCCCCGTACCAGCCCCTGACCACGTCCCCCTAACCCCCTGCAGGGGCACCCCCCGCACCACCCCCCAACCGCGTCCCCCTAACCCCCTTCAGGGGCACCCCCCGCACCAGCCCCCAACCGCGTCCCCCTAACCCCCTGCAGGGGCACCCCCCGCACCAGCCCCCAACAGCATCCCCCTAACCCCCTGCAGGGGCACCCCCCGCACCAGCGTCCCCCTAACCCCCTGCAGGGGTACCCCCCGCACCAGCCCCCAACCGCATCCCCCTAACCCCCTTCAGGGGCACCCCCCGCACCAGCCCCCAACCACGTCCCCCTAACCCCCTGCAGGGGCACCCCCCGCACCAGCCCCCAACCGCATCCCCCCAACCCCCTGCAGGGGCACCCCCCGCACCAGCGTCCCCCTAACCCCCTGCAGGGGAAACCCCCGCACCAGCCCCCAACCGCGTCCCCCTAACCCCCTGCAGAGGAAACCCCCGCACCAGCCCCCAACTGAGTCCCCCTAACCCCCTGCAGGTGCACCCCCCGCACCAGCCCCCAACCGCGTCCCCCTAACCCCCTGCAGGGGCACCCCCCGCACCAGCCCCCAACCGCATCCCCCTAACCCCCTGCAGGGGCACCCCCCGCACAACCCCCCAACCGTGTCCCCCTAACCCCCTGCAGGGGCACCCCCCGCACAACCCCCCAACCGTGTCCCCCTAACCCCCTGCAGGGGCACCCAACGTCCTCCTCTGAGCGCACATAAGTAAAACGCATCAGGGGAGGACTCGGCTGTATCCTTAACCTACAAGTACCCTAAACCTATAAACCTTAGAATCAGTCAAATTCCGGGTTAAATCAGAGATTTGGCTAAATCCCAACTTTTTTGTGAAACTCCAGCAAAAATTTGCAGCAACAAAAACTTGGGTGCGGGAGAAAAAGTTGTACTTCTGTCAACAAAGCCATAAAAAAAAGTACCAGTTGAGTCAAAAAAGTCTTGTGTGTCAAAAGTCACACAATAGCCGCAATTTACACATCTTTTGCCATTTCATGGATTTTTTCCAAATTACTTGGCAAATCGAAAAAGGACAGAATCCTTGATCATTAGTGATGAGCGAATCTGTCCTGTTCCACCGGAAAATTTGTAAAACTGTGAAAAAATTAATGAAATGGCGAAAAATTTCAAAAAAGTTGAAAAAAAAAAAAATCAAAAAAGTTGTATTTTGCAAATTTTTCGCCATTTCATGTTTTGACGCCCACAACAATGTTTTTTTGTGACACGTGTCTTTTTTTTGACTGACGTGCACAACTTTTTTTTGTTGTGTACAAATTTTTTCACTGCGAATTTTTGATCCCGTTTTGCAAAAAAATCTGCCAGTGGCAAAATGCAGAAATTTGCCGCAAACTCTTGCCTGCTGAAAAAACACTCATCACTTCCTACTACAGGTATAGGACCCATTACCCAGAATGGTAAGGGTAGAACAAAGGGTATTCCGGATAAGGGGTCTTTCTGTAATTTGGATCTCCATACCTTGTTTACTAAAAAATCAATAAAACATTAATTAAACCCAATAGGATTATTTTGCATCCAATAAGGGGTAATTATATCTTAGTTGGGATCAAGTACAGGTACTGTTTTATTATTACAGAGAAAAGGGAATCATTTAACCATGAAATAAACCCAATAGGGCTGTTCTGCCCCAATAAGGGGTAATTATATCTTAGTTGGGATCAAGTACAGGTACTGTTTTATTATTACAGAGAAAAGGGAATCATTTAACCATGAAATAAACCCAATAGGGCTGTTCTGCCCCCAATAAGGGGTAATTATATCTTAGTTGGGATCAAGTACAGGTACTGTTTTATTATTACAGATAAAATGGAATCATTTAACCATTAAATAAACCCAATAGGGCTGTTCTGCCCCCAATAAGGGGTAATTATATCTTAGTTGGGATCAAGTACAGGTACTGTTTTATTATTACAGAGAAAAGGGAATCATTTAACCATGAAATAAACCCAATAGGGCTGTTCTGCCCCAATAAGGGGTAATTATATCTTAGTTGGGATCAAGTACAGGTACTGTTTTATTATTACAGAGAAAAGGGAATCATTTAATCATTAAATAAACCCAATAGGGCTGTTCTGCCCCAATAAGGAGTAATTATATCTTAGTTGGGATCAAGTACAGGTACTGTTTTATTATTACAGAGAAAAGGGAATCATTTAACCATTAAATAAACCCAATAGGGCTGTTCTGCCCCAATAAGGGGTAATTATAGCTTAGTTGGGATCAAGTACAGGTACTGTTTTATTATTACAGAGAAAAAGAAAATCCACAATAAAAATCTGAATTATTTGATTAAAATGGAGTCTGTGGGAGACAGGCTTTCCGTAATTCGGATCTTTCTGGATAACGGGTCCTATACCTGTACCACTAATCCTGTTTTAGGCTGGCCCAAACAGCTGATCCCCAAAGTGCCAGGACCTATAGGAAAGTGGGTGGGCATGGCCTAAAATGTCCTGACTTTTTGATATTTGTACCAGATTTATATTTTCTCACAGACCCAGGAATCCGTATGAACGTATCTGCCCCGCAACATGGCAATACTGTGTGCGACTTGACGGAGCAGGAATCATGCGCATCATTGTTTATACTTTTTTTTATTAGAAATAAAACACATTCATTTGTGCTCTGAAAACTGTACAGAAAAACTGACAAACACAGATAGGAAAGAAAACAAAATCAGCGGAATTGGGGAAAAAATAAAAATAGAAAAGTAAAATGTCGACAGGTATTAAACGGAGACGGAGCTGAGTTATTACATAACATCGCCGGATGGTTTGGGACGAGGAATGAAAAAATAAAAAATAAAAACCAAAATTCAAAAAGAACCAAAAAAGGGGGAAAAAAATAATGAAAACACAGTATAAAGATATTTATAGGCTAAAATTCATAGTGTGTAATAATTACATTATTATACAACACGGCACCGGAGGCCTTGTGCTTTCTTATCATATATATAATCTAAAATCTGACAATTACATCACAGTTTTAAGTAATCTTTCCTCTCTTTATTTGACTATTTTGGATTTGTGACGGTCCGTCACATTGGTCGGTTTATTTCATACACAGCGAAATGACAACATAAATGTCATCTTTGTTTAAAACGTCGGCGCAATAAAATGCTTGCATATCAAGCAACCTTCATCAAGGTTAATCTATTTGAACTCTTTCCCCATTGACGCGTTGACCAGTAGCTTCTTCTCGGTGGCTTCTTCTCGGTGGCTTCTCTCTTCTCTTCGCTTCTTCCCTCTTCTCCTCGCTTCTCCCCGCCTTTCTCTCTCTGAGCTCCCACATTAAACAACTGAATGAACTCGGGCAGAACGCACGGGAAACGTCTACCCTCGATTCTGCCGGATCCCTGGTCCAATGGAAAACATTCTCAAAGGGTGAGGAGCAAAATAAACAAGTGCCCTCAGGTTTCAGAACACTTTATTATATCTTCATATCGTACGTTTCTAGGCAGGTTCTGTTAAGTCCGACAAGCCAGGTTACAAAACTATATAAACATTTCTGTAGATAACAATCTTCTTATGACAAATATCTGCTTAAGGGAGCAGAAGATGAAGATAAAGTAATCAGAAGGTATTTTTACGGGTTCTTCGTAACAGTCAAAGACTTTCTGTCAGTGAGTAAGCCTAACCTGCTCTATGTATGAATCCTCACTTAGGCTGGGTTATTTGGCTAGTAACCTAGTAGAAGAGACCAGGGACGTGTGGCTACCTCACACTTGCTTTATTGTTGCCGCTCTGGGCCAGCACTAGAGGAACCAGTGATTTGACCATATTGTATTATGTTGTATTGAAATAACTGAATGTAAGTTCATGGCCATGGATGGCCAACTTGCCTTTCTACCGCTATGTCTTTCCATATCCTGTGTCTCGTATTCTAATTGTCAGCCAACCAGACTGGTTCATTTCTTTGTAACCCTTACTTTTCCCATGGAAGATGACCCCTTATAAAGTCCTTTAATGTCCCCATCCACTGAGCCTCATCTCACATGACTTGCCTTCTATTCCTCTGCCGTACCTTGGAGAGATCGTGTTGTACCTAGCTCTAAGAGTCTAACGGAGTTTTCCCCCTTCTGAGAACGATGCAAAAAAGTATTTTAACAAGGTTTCAAAAGAAACCAAACTTCTCTCCTTTTTATATGGAAACATATTCTTTAAAAATAAAAACAAGTCTTTTCTGTGAAGTTTCAGACTTCAGTCTGAAGGTCAATTATGTCTTGTCCAACCAGAGGTATCGTTGCTCCTGTTTTCTCCCACTCCACAGTCTTTAGCTCTAGGGGAGAAGGGGACACAGGTTCCAGGTCTTTTTTAACCCATGATGGTGGGGACTGGATTTTTCTCATTCCTTCCCATGGCCTCTTATTTGGTGTCTGTTGCTTTTCTAACTGTAAAGGAAAAAAAGTCAACAACAAGTGGTAAGTTTTGACATACTTTAAGGCTGTTTGAAGTCTCATATGTTAGCAGTTATGGTTACACTAATGAATCTCCACAATTAGTTATTTGGATTGTGTGCTTTATGACTATGAAGATTTTCATTCATCTAGGTCATGGTATATCTAGTATAAGTAAATCTAAAGCAACTGGACTTGTTAAGTACTTCAACGTCTTCAATGAGTACTTAACAAGTCCAGTTGATTTATATTTATGTATACTAGATATTGTGTGCTTTGTTAATTTCTGAGCTAATTGGTAGGTCCTTGGGTTGAAGACCTTTGCATCTAAAAAAAGTCTTAGCTACAAGTTTAAAGCTCCTAGGAGTGGGATCATCAAGCATAACCCAACATTGGCATATCCTTAGCCTTATGATATGGGGGAATCTAGAAAACATGACAACCTTCTTGTAAACACAGCCTTAGCTAAGGGTTTAAAGGGTTTAGGCATGGGATCAACAACTCTAAAGGTGGCCATAAACGGGTTCTATTCTAGCTGCCAATATGGGTCACTTAGACTGATTCGGCAGCTAACCGGCCCGTGTATGGGCACTAAAGATGGGCCTGCTCGACTGACATCTGGCCTGAAATTGTTCAGATCTCGATCGGGCAGGTTTGAAAATTAGAGACAACATTGGATGCCTATACCCCTCGTTCTAATTCGACCAAATTAGCCTGATATCGCCCATAGGTGGGGATTTTGGGAGAAGATCCGCTCACTTGGCGACCTCGCCAAATGAGCTGATCTTAGCGTGTATGGCCAACTTAAGCCAACATTGACTTATCACAATTCTAAACCATCTCTTTGATTTTAGTGTGGCCTATTCTAAAACACATGACAGCAACAAGAACCTTCACATATGCACAAATATCCTCATTTGGATTGTTTTTGTTGTTGTTGTAAGTTGCTGGGCTAATGGTGGGACCCAAGACCTTTACATCTAAGCAGCCTCAGCTAAAGTTGGCCAGACACGGGCAGATTATAGCTACCAATTCAAGTCCTTCAGACCAATTCGGCAGCTCATCTGGGCAACCCTGATGGGCCTACCCGACTGAGAACTGGCCTAATATTGGCCAGATCTCAATCGGACAGGTTTAATTTTCTGTTGGATTGGGGGCCACATTGAGTTGTTGATACGTCCTAAATCAGGCAAGGCCTATGCACGTCAATCATTTTAGTATGCTAATGAAAAAAGGGTGCTTTTTTTTTTTTTTTATAAATTCAATTATGGGGGACCCCTGTATAGAATAGCAGATATGTAGTGATGAGCAAATTTTTTCGCCAGGCATGCGAATTTCCACATTCGCCGTTGGCAAATTGTCTAGCGAAACTTCCATGAAAATTCGCAGCGGAAAATTTCGTTGAAATTTTTTTTTCTCGCGTGTCAAATTGGGCGCGGTAGGGTCAGATTGGGTGCGGTCGCATCAAAATTGGGCACGGTTGCATCAAAATTGGGCGCAGTCTCATATAAAAGCACAGGCGACAAAAAAATAGACGCGGGTGACAAAAATGCGTTCCACAAATCAAATTTTTCGCCGTTTCGCAATTATTTTTGCGGAGCCAAATGGGACAGATTCGCTCATCACTACAGATATGCTGTAGATCAGATGATTTACTTAGAAGGCACTGAATACCTTGCTCTCTGCAGTAGGGGATTCTTTCTCTTTCTCCGCATGTTGAAGTTTTCTGTTTAAGTCTTGGAACATATCCTGATGGCGTTTCCTGGTGTGCATAATTTTCTAAAAAATAGAAATTGGACAGTGAGGACATTAGAACATGGAGCTGGTTATTCCAGAATTGTAACCATTAGCTCTATCCAAACAGAATTATGGCAAGGTCGCCATGCACATGTATGTAAGTACCTATGGCGTATGTCTTTCCTGGACATGTGGACTGTAGAGGACTGGCTAGTGTATAGCCACCTTAAGAAGCCAGTTAAGAATTAGGAAAATAGAAAGATCAATCTCATGGTCATCAAGCAGAGTCCATTGGGGACCGCCATTGGGCTGGAGTGCAAGGAAACATGGGGCAAAACTAATATTTTCTGTTTGCCAAAGTTGAATATTCTACTGTACCTAGACCACAAGGCATTTATATTATATCATTATTGTGCTGATTCTATGGAACAGCTGTTATTTCTAATTTAAACCAGTTAATATGCTGAACAGTGGGTTCTGGTTATGAGGTGGCCTATTACTCTAGATCGTCCATTTATCTGAACATTCTGATTGACCATTGATTCATATACAAATGAAAGAATCGTCTTACCTCAAAATCTAACTCTGCGTACCGTGATTTTCTTCTCTGTAAATGTAATAAAATAACACCATTAACAGGATTATTCTGTACTCATTCAAAGCCCCCAGGCATACACACCCCCAAGGAAAAAAATGTAAACCATCTGTAGTTTCTATTTATTCATTTATTTTTTAGCAATGTTTTGAACCCAAGATTCCCATATCTGGATTTGGCAGCTGAACTGAATCTGAACGCCTCAAAAGGACTGATGGTGAAAGTTTTAGTTTTAATGTATTCATACTTTTCGCGGATAAGATAGGATATTTGGCTAAATACAAAAAAAACTGGGAATCCCTGCCGGGGGATGTTGGGTAGGGGGTTCCTCATGGTGAGGGCAGTGAGGGTGTTGGGGAATGCCCTGCCGGGGGATGTTGGGTAGGGGGTTCCTCATGGTGAGGGCAGTGAGGGGGTTGGGGAATGCCCTGCCGGGGGATGTTGGGTAGGGGGTTCCTCACGGTGAGGGCAGTGAGGGGGTTGGGGAATGCCCTGCCGGGGGATGTTGGGTAGGGGGTTCCCTCACGGTGAGGGCAGTGAGGGGGTTGGGGAATGCCCTGCCGGGGGATGTTGGGTAGGGGGTTCCTCACGGTGAGGGCAGTGAGGGGGTTGGGGAATGCCCTGCCGGGGGATGTTGGGTAGGGGGTTCCTCACAGTGAGGGCAGTGAGGGGGTTGGGGAATGCCCTGCCGGGGGATGTTGGGTAGGGGGTTCCTCACGGTGAGGGGGTTGGGGAATGCCCTGCCGGGGGATGTTGGGTAGGGGGGTTCCTCACGGTGAGGGCAGTGAGGGGGTTGGGGAATGCCCCTGCCGGGGGATGTTGGGTAGGGGGTTCCTCACGGTGAGGGCAGTGAGGGGGTTGGGGAATGCCCTGCCGGGGGATGTTGGGTAGGGGGTTCCTCACGGTGAGGGCAGTGAGGGGGTTGGGGAATGCCCTGCCGGGGATGTTGGGTAGGGGGTTCCTCACGGTGAGGGCAGTGAGGGGGTTGGGGAATGCCCTGCCGGGGGGTGTTGGGTAGGGGGTTCCTCACGGTGAGGGCAGTGAGGGGGTTGGGGAATGCCCTGCCGGGGGGTGTTGGGTAGGGGGTTCCTCACGGTGAGGGCAGTGAGGGGGTTGGGGAATGCCCTGCCGGGGGATGTTGGGTAGGGGGTTCCTCACGGTGAGGGCAGTGACGGGGTTGCGGAATGCCCTGCCGGGGGATGTTGGGTAGGGGGTTCCTCACGGTGAGGGCAGTGAGGGGGTTGGGGAATGCCCTGCCGGGGGATGTTGGGTAGGGGGTTCCTCACGGTGAGGGCAGTGAGGGGGTTGGGGAATGCCCTGCCGGGGGATGTTGGGTAGGGGGTTCCTCACAGTGAGGGCAGTGAGGGGGTTGGGGAATGCCCTGCCGGGGGATGTTGGGTAGGGGGTTCCTCACGGTGAGGGCAGTGAGGGGGGTTGGGAAATGCCCTGCCGGGGGATGTTGGAAGGGCAGATTCTGTTAATGCCTATAAGAGGGGCCTGGATGATTTCTTGAAGAAGCAGAATATCCAAGGCTATTGTGATTGTGAAATATGTGAGTGTATAGATAGGTCGGTATGAGAGTGTATATACAGTATATGTGCGGTTCACTTAGAAGGGTTAAAGTATAAATTAATTAGGAGAAAAAAAATTCTTCTCAAATTAAATCTCCTCCATAAATTTGTGATAAACCATAAAACACCATTTTCTCAATGACACAAATAGGTACAAATAATGTAGACAAATATGTTCTGCTCACCTCCAAAGAGCTCATGGAAAGTGTGGAAATGGTTTCGCCCTTTGTTACAATTCCCAATGTCCCTGAGTCTCCTTTATCACAAAGGCCGAGGGGAATCTGTGATTCGCTGGGATGAATTTGATGTTTTTGCATTGGTGACCCTTGCTCGGGACACTTCATACCCATTCGTTCCCTGGGAGGACTTTTCAGCATGTAGCTTGGATCAGCCATATTAAGGTGTATGAGCCTGGTCTGTGGCATCTGATCAATGTTCATACTGTATTTGTTTTCTTCTTTTGGCTTTGCCCTCAGAGTTGAGGTGTTGCTGGGTAAGATGACGTAGCTTGGGTCCATGGACTGCTCCTGAGCTCTTGTGAGTTCTGAATCTAACTTCTTAAAGATGTCCCCTTCACACATGTACATCGGCTTGGAGGACTGGCTTTTGTCCTTTTTAAGTGTGAGTGTATGATTGTTGTACTCGTTGAGGTTTATCCCCCCTAGGTAGTGCGGAGAGCCTTGATGATGAATTTTTGACACATTGGATGGAAGACTGTTGAAGTTGGAACCTTTCTGGTGGTTCATCTTCATTTTTTCTTCATCCTGGAGAGATGGTCGCTTTAGTGTCCCTGTGATTGTAGATGTTCGGAGTGTGGACATGTCCTTGTTTAGCACTGAGGGGGAAAGAAAAATGAATTACAAGGGAATAATTCCGTCACTGGGGTTCAACATTTCCTTTCATTGATAGGGAAAAGACGATGGAGAAAAAAACATTGACTGTACCCTGTTGTCTGCTGTATCCCATAACTAATATATAAATTCAATTCATAAAGCTGGGAGCTGGTGCTGCCTTTAGGGGGTCCAAATTGGGGTGACTGCACTGGATGCCACACATTGGGCCAGATTTAATTTAGTGAGAGAAGTTAGCGTCTGGTTTATCATGGAAAACTGATGGACCAAATTCAATTTCGGATGCAATTCAGTTCAGAAAAAAACTTATCTCACTGTTAAGCACGTAAAAACGTATTGAATTTTATGGATAAAGGCTGGAACTGAATTAGGAGAAAAGTTTTTTCTGCTCCATCTGAATCTTGTCCATCATTTTTCACATGATAAACCATGAGATTACTTTTTCTCACTGAACAGAACCTGGCCCATAGTGTAACTCTTCAAAGTAGCAGTTGCAGCTAGGACTGAAGGATAATAGGTATAATAGGTCCAGGTGGTAGACAGTAGGACAAGATGGAGACAGTAGAGCAAGATGTAGACAGTAGGGTAAGATGGAAACAGTAGGGTAAGATGGAGACAGTAGGGCAAGATGGGAACAGTAGGACAAGATGGAGACAGCAGGGCAAGATGGAGACAACAGGGCAAGATGGAGACAGTAGGGTAAGATGGAGACAACAGGGCAAGATGGAGACAGTAGGGCAAGATGAAGACATTAGGGCAGGATGGAAACAGTAGGGCAAGATGGAGACAGTAGGGCAAGATGGAGACAGTAGGGCAAGATGGAGACAACAGGGTAAGATGGAGACAGTAGGGCAAGATGGAGACAACAGGGCAAGATGGAGACAGTAGGGCAAGATGAAGACATTAGGGCAGGATGGAAACAGTAGGGCAAGATGGAGACAGTAGGGCAAGATGGAGACAGCAGGGCAGGATGGAAACAGTAGGGCAAGATGGGAACAGTAGGACAAGATGGAGACAGCAGGGCAAGATGGAGACAACAGGGCAAGATGGAGACAGTAGGGTAAGATGGAGACAACAGGGCAAGATGGAGACAGTAGGGCAAGATGAAGACATTAGGGCAGGATGGAAACAGTAGGGTAAGATGGAGACAGTAGGGCAAGATGGAAACAGTAGGACAAGATGGAGACAGCAGGGCAAGATGGAGACAACAGGGCAAGATGGAGACAGTAGGGCAAGATGGAGACAACAGGGCAAGATGGAGACAGTAGGGCAAGATGAAGACATTAGGGCAGGATGGAAACAGTAGGGCAAGATGGAGACAGTAGGGCAAGATGGAGACAGTAGGGCAGGATGGAAACAGTAGGGCAAGATGGAGACAGTAGGGCAAGATGGAGACAGTAGGGCAAGATGGAAACAGTAGGGCAAGATGGACACAGTAGGGCAAGATGGAGACAGTAGGGCAAGATGGAGACAGTAGGACAAGATGGAGACAGTAGGACAAGATGGAGACAGTAGGGCAAGATTGAGACAGTAGGGCAAGATGGAGACAGTAGGACAAGATGGAGACAGTAGGGCAAGATGGAGACAACAGGGCAAGAGGGAGACAGTAGGGGAAGATGGAGACAACAGGGCAAGATGAAGACAGTAGGGCAAGATGAAGACATTAGGGCAGGATGGAAACAGTAGGGCAAGATGGAGACAGTAGGGCAAGATAGAGACAGTAGGGCAAGATGGAGACAGTAGGGCAAGATGGAGACAGTAGGGCAAGATGGAAACAGTAGGGCAAGATGGGGACAGTAGGGCAAGATGGAGACAGTAGGGCAAGATGGAGGCAGTAGGGCAAGATGGAGACAGTAGGGCAAGATGGGGCCAATAAAGGGGGATTGTGACAGTTGAGAAAATGGCTCTAGTAGGCTAAGGGGACAGTAGGGCAAGATGGAGACAGTAGGGCAAGATGGAGGCAGTAGGGCAAGATGGAGACAGTAGGGCAAGATGGGGCCAATAAAGGGGGATTGTGACAGTTGAGAAAATGGCTCTAGTAGGCTAAGGGGACATACAGAGGTCAAACTGTAGACATTAGGTCTGATAGCACTTTATATAAATGATGGGGTGCCCGTATCCTTTTACCACTGCTCCTTCCACCAGACAGCCCTAAATAAAGTCCCATCATGCTCTGTGGCACTGTTCTCCAAATAATGACTTTCAAGTTAAACAAACTGTTTAATCTGAGGCCAAGTTCATTTTTAATAAATAGTTGTTTGCAGGGTCTGGAATTGTCTGTAAACCTCATTCATGGCTATTAAAGTGCAATTAGGGAAACATATGTGTTTTATTAGAGCATCCCGAGGTTCAAGTTCCGAGGCGGCATAAAGCTGTTGTCCCTGTGTGTGTGCATTATGGGAAATACGTTCCAGCTCCACTGGTCACAGTGAGTTATGGTTGCCTTGCAGCTACTAAAGCACGGATTGGAAAATGACTATCCAATCACATTAAGCAGGATGGAATTTTCTTTCTTTCTTTAGAAGCCAACTAACACAAGAAAATGGAACCTTTGGGCATATTGAAAGGGACACTGCCAGGGATAAAATCAAAATGCACCAATATTATAGGGAATGTTTCATAAATCTTCTTCACAGGTTTTATTGCACGTTTATTTATGCCCTCCCTCAGCCATACATTATGGGTTATTCACTGTGACCTGCAACAAAAGTTCAAGGGCACTACTGGGTGAAAGAATGTTCCCCTGGTGCCTCATAATGAATACAGTGCTGCCAGATGCACCCCATGTTGCATTCATGAGAAGAACCCAGACTTGCGCTCCATTTTGGTGAGACCAACGCCAATATTCCAACATGGAGGACAGAGTGCAAACAACATGGCAGATTCTGACTCTTTTTTGCCCCTTGCCTGTAATAAATAATGCCTCTTGTATTCCTTAATCAGCCAACCCCCTCCCCAATGACTAGTGACTATCCCACCCATGGTGTTTATCCCCATAAAGAGCAACCTCCTAAGCAAGTGTAGGTTATAGTGTCCCTCTGGTACATTCAGATGGTTCTCTAGTGAG
The DNA here is from genome assembly GCF_000004195.4 of Xenopus tropicalis. Taxonomy (NCBI): domain Eukaryota; kingdom Metazoa; phylum Chordata; class Amphibia; order Anura; family Pipidae; genus Xenopus; species Xenopus tropicalis. The sequence goes on along the minus strand of NC_030682.2, from coordinate 148,521,038 downwards.
TATAAAAAGGAGGGAAGTAGCCATGTTCTCTATCTTGAAAGATCTTGATATCTAGCTCTTGTAGAGTAGGGTGGATATGTGTCCAGAACCTGGGGTAGGAGTACTATAGACCTCATTGAACAGTCAACGAGACTCCTTGGATGAGGATCAGCCACATAACATGAATTTTTGGACAAAAATCAATGAAATAGGGGTTAGATCCCAAACCCAGTTGCTGAAGAAGCCAAGTGTCTATATATTCTGAGATTTAATTGAGGGGTGCAGTGAAGTTAGCAATCTTGATGTGTTTGATTAGTGCAGGTTGTGTAGACTCAAGGTAGAAGAGAATCCCTTGACAGTTTGGAGGACCCTGAAGGTGCTGTGGTTAAAGTCCAGTGGTGCCTATTAAGAGCCACTGCAACTAAGATATAACCCTGCTTCTAGGACTGAACTAGGAAGAGCTTTGGACTCCTCAACAATAGTGTTACACTAGAAGTTTGAAATGAAATGTAACTGCCAGTAGGCAACCAAAAAGAACATTTTACTGAGGCTAGAAGATGATGAACATAAGTAATATGACTTCGTTTATTCAGACCAATTCGTCCTCCAGTCAGGTTGCTAGGGTGAGTGGGACCCTAACAACTAGGTAACTAGGTAGGATGGAGAGCTGCAGAACAAATTTTGTCTTGTAATATCAATGTCTACAAACTACCCCTTCTGACACAGGTACAGAGTGCAGTGCGCACAATGCAACCATGACCTTTCCATCTGCCATAGGGTAAACTATCAGTATAGGGTTCCATAGCAACATGCCATAATGGAAGGTGGCACCCTGCAATTAGTAAACCCTCCCCCCCAATGTTTTTCAAATTACAGGTTCCAAGTGCAATAAATATTTCTACAATCTCTACATTGTCTATACCAGGATCTTTGGTAGGGCACTCACCTGATCTACATGCCAAATCCACATCCTTTTCAAAATCCGACTGGAAGAAGAAAAAAAATAAAAAAAACAAAAACATGACATTAAATCAGGAATAATTTCTATATTTTGAAAGAATTCTTCTGCCTGCGCTTGAGTCACTCCAAGATAATTTAGCCCCATGTGATATGGTTTCATTAAGACGGTAGGGCTTATTTATGAGTTCTTGCATATCTATTGGTAGATCATGCCCAAGTATTTGAATGGAGGAGCATTACTTTTGTGATTGGCCAACCCCTTCCCCTTTAATAGACACACCCCTACTGTATTATTATAGGGTGAATTTTTCGCTCTTGTGTCAATAACTGCCCCTTGCACCTCTGTGTATTTGCGCTCTATGCCGCTCAGTCTGCTCCGCCTCCTGTTCTGAATTGAGCGTTGAGTGTTTATTGAAGTAGACAAAGCCTGGAGCTACCGCCACCTCTGATTGTGTTAATTGTGAACTTGTGCCTAAAAAATGGGACGTGCAACAGGAGGCAAGAGGAGGGCGGGGCCAAGCTTAATTATACAGAAGTGCAAGGAATGCAATTTCTTTAATGAATGGGATTCTTCATGCTTGCCCCCACATACTGGGCCAAAAATATATGGCGGCCTCTACTCAACCAATGAACTCAAAGTCCTTGGGACCTTCACAGAAATGTAAAGGTGATGTAGGTTCTGTTTCTATAAAGCCTCTCTGCACAAGTGGATCTCTGGATCCCCACATATTAAACGTAAGAGCCAAGGTAGGGCTTATTTATGAGATCTTGCATATCTATTGGTAGATCATGCCCAAGTATTTGAATGGAGGAGCATTACTTTTGTGATTGGCCAACCCCTTCCCTATTATTAGACACACCCCTACTGTATTATTATTGGGTGAATTTTTCTGTAGCAAAAGACATGAGTCAAACCACAGTTTTGGTTGTGCACATTGGCCACCGTTGTTCTTGAGGCAGTAACTGCTCCTTGCACTTCCATGTTTTTGCGCTCTATGCCTCTGTTCTGAATTGAGTGTAGAGTGTTTATTGAAGTAGACAAAGCCAAAGTGCAAGGAATGTAATTCATCTAATGGATGGGGTTTTTGGGCCAAAAATATATGGCGGCCTCTACTCAACCAATGAACTCAAAGTCTTTGGGACATTCACAGAAATGTAAAGGTGATGTAGGTTCTGTTTCTATAAAGCCTCTCTGCACAAGTGGATCACTGGATCCCCACATACTAAACGTAAGAGCCAGGGGTTGGCTACATATCCGTAGAAATTCCAGGGAGATCCAGGCAACGAGCCGTTGTTTATTTAGCAGAATCCTCTCTTTAATATAACAACGAAGGTAAAGCGTCGCCGGAGAATAGCCCATTCGTTAATGCAAAGCCATAAGCCAATAAATTACACCCATAACGACATCTTCAGTTATTGGGCTTCGGTCATAAAGAGAATATATACGGCGGCGCATCGGTTAGCATTGTGCTTGTGATAAATGGGTTTCATAAGGACCCTGCCAACGCCGCACCTCAGCAATTATACACCAGCAACTTACATTGTGCGTAATGTCTGATTTGGAATTGAGGAATTTGGAATCACTGATACGGAAAACAGCTCAGTTTTCATTTCTACTTCAGAAATAGGGATTAACTTAACTAGAATAGGCAGGGGCAAAGGGGGTGGGGCAGAGTAGCTCTTGGGTGTGGTCAAAATGTTGTAAATTTTCCTTTGGAAACCCAAGAAAGTGTCTAAAGGACTTTATGCCGAAAAGAAGACTTTGCTTACCGGTACCTTCTTGTCCTTCAGACCAACCATGGCCGTGCAGATGTATGGGTTATTGGCTTCTTCCAGCTGAGAGTGGGACAGAAAGAAATAAAGCTGATAACTAACTGATGTGAATGAGGGATCACTACTGATGTGATGGGATCACTACACAAATACATTTATTTCCAAGTGGTAATAACCAGTAATGGTAGAGGGCTCATTTGCAATGTGGAGGGTAGGGTGCCCTATTGCCCAATTTCACCTCCAATGGGCCCCATGGCATCATAAAGTTCATCTTTATCAACTACATTCAAGTTTCTAACTCAAACACCCAATTTGTCGTATACAGTTTACAGTACAAGCCTTCTACTGGATCACTGCATTGTAACTGGGTAATTAGTTACACAAACAATGTGCTGTAATGTGGGGCTATTGGCTTCAACCATCTGCTGTGGGAATCTTCACAAGTCTGATAGAGAAAATGTGTTGATTGGCTCTGGTTTAGCTCTGATGGCATCTTGCACGTACGGCTTTAACGAAGGTGCAATTCTGTCAGCTAATTATGTAAAGTATATAACTTATTATGCAGGGGAAAATGGAAATAAAAATGGGAAAAACAACACCATTGGCAATGTGATCTGTCTCCTGTAATTGTAATTATGAAAGGAGAGGGGAGGTCCGCCATATTGGAACAATCAGATTCTGAATAAATAGCTACAAACTGGATGCCATTGGCTTAGACATGACAAGACAGGCACTCAGAGACATGAGATGGGAACTCAGAAAAGACAGGAGATGGATACTCATTGGAGGTATGAAGAGATGTGAGATGGGCACTCATTAGAGACAGGAGATGGCCACTCATTAGAGACAGGAGATGGGCACTCAGAGGCATGAGAGAGGCATTCATTAGAGATATGAGATGGGCACGCATTAAAAATATGAGATGGGCACTCATTAGAGACAGGAGGTGGGCATGAGAGAGGCATGAGAGAGGCATTCATTAGAGATATGAGATGGGCACGCATTAGAGACATGAGATAGGCACTCATTAGAGATATCAGACTGGCACTCATTAGAGATATGAGACGGGCACTCATTAGAGATATGAGATGGGCACACATTAGAGACATGAGATAGGCACTCATTAGAGATATCAGACTGGCACTCATTAGAGATATGAGACGGGCACTCATTAGAGATATGAGATGGGCACGCATTAGAGACATGAGATAGGCACTCATTAGAGATATCAGACTGGCACTCATTAGAGATATGAGACGGGCACTCATTAGAGATATGAGATGGGCACGCATTAGAGACATGAGATAGGCACTCATTAGAGATATCAGACTGGCACTCATTAGAGATATGAGACGGGCACTCATTAGAGATATGAGATGGGCACGCATTAGAGACATGAGATAGGCACTCATTAGAGATATCAGACTGGCACTCATTAGACCATGAGATGGGCACTCATTAGAGATATGAGATAGGCACTCATTAAAAACATAAGATGGGCACTCATTAAAGACAGAAGGTGGGCACTCAGAGGCATGAGACGGGCACTCATTAGAGATATGAGACGGGCACTCATTAGAGATATGAGATGGGCACTCATTAGAGACAGAAGGTGGGCACTCAAAGGCATGAGAGAGGCATTCATTAGAGATATGAGATGGGCACTCATTAGACCATCAGATGGGCACGCATTAGAGACATTAGATAGGCACTCATTAGAGATATGAGACTGGCACTCATTAGACCATGAGATGGGCACGCATTAGAGACATGAGATAGGCACTCATTAGAGATATGAGACTGGCACTCATTAGAGATATGAGACTGGCACTCATTAGAGATATGAGATGGGCACTCATTAGAGATATGAGATGGGCACTCATTAGACCATGAGATGGCACTCATTAGAGACAAGAGATGGGCACGCATTAGAGACATGAGATGGGCACTCATTAAAGACAGAAGGTGGGCACTCAGAGGCATGAGATGGGCACTCATTAGAGATATGAGACAGGCACTCATTAGAGATATGAGATGGGCACTCATTAGACCATGAGATGCGCACTCATGAGAGACATGAGACGAGCACTCATTAGAGATATGAGACGGGTACTCATTAGAGATATGAGATGGGCACTCATTAGAGACATGAGACGGGCACTCATTAGACCATAAGATGGGCACTCATTAGAGACATGAGATGAGCACTCATTAGAGATATGAGACAGACACTCATTAGAGATATGAGACGGACACTCATTGGACCATAAGATGGGCACTCATTAGAGATATGAGACGGGCACTCATTAGAGATATGAGACAGGCACTCATTAGAGATATGAGATGGGCACTCATTAGACCATGAGACGCGCACTCATTAGAGACATGACATGGGACTGAAAGGCATAAAAAGAAAATCAGTGGGCAAATCCCATCACAGAATTGTCTACTTGTACATCCATTGGTTTTTACTTGTGGCACGTCAGGATTAAATATATTTTCTTTCTTTTTTTTTTTTTTTAAACAATTAAAAGAATGTGCCGCAATGCCATGGATTTACCATTAGCTGAGCATGGCCGTTCTGAAAGGACCCCCCGGAGTCACCGTTTCCTTCTTCTTGTTGGTCAACCACTCGACACTTCACAGCATCTTGCACCTAGAGTGAAAGTACAAAGGTTCAGGTACAGATCTGCTCACAACATGAGACACAGAACCTGGCTCCCCTGATTCCCCTGATTCCCCGGCACAAGTCTGGGGCACATATTCATGGAACCCATTGTTGTAATCATAGCCCCCCCCCCCCTGGATCAGGAGTGAGGGATATGGGCACTACACTGAGCAGGCAGCAGTAGCACAGTAGTGTATAGAGAATATAGAGAAGGAATGCCGGGCTAAATGAAGACAATAAAGCAGAATGAAATAATTAGTTTTCCAAGGGAGAATAATAAAGGGCTTAGGGCAAAGCCTTGAGGAACCTCAAAAGAAAGAATTAAGGGAGAAGTTACTACACTGCATGAAACACTAAAAGCACAATTTGAAAGAAAGAAGAAACTCAGCTTAGGGCAGTCTCATAGACTCCATGGGAATGGGAAACTAAAGGAGGAGGAGGAGAAGGAGAAGAGGGTGAACAGCAGAAAGGTTTAAGAGTATCAGCAATGAGAAGTGATTTCTCTAATGCAGATAGCGAGTCATTGTCATTGTGTTAGGGCAGTTTCTATAGAATGTTGTCATTCTTTCTTTCTCACTCTCTCGTTTTCTTTCTTTCTTTTTCTTTCTCACTCATTCACTCTCTTGTTTTCTTCTTTCTTTTTCTTTCTCACTCATTCACTCTCTTGTTTTCTTTCTTTCTTTTTCTTTCTCACTCATTCACTCATTCACTCTCTTGTTTTCTTTCTTTCTTTTTCTTTCTCACTCATTCACTCTCTTGTTTTCTTTCTTTCTTTCTCAAGCTCGCTTGCTCTCTCTTTCTCGCTTTCTTTCTTTTTTCTTTCTTTCTTTTTCTTTCTCACTCATTCATTCTCTCGTTTTCTTTCTTTCTATTTCTTTCTTTCTTTCTTTCACACTCTCTAGTTTTCTTTCTTTCTCAAGCTCACTCGCTCGCTCGCTCGCTCTCTCTCATTTTCTTTCTTTCTTTCTTTTTTTTCTTTCTTTTTCTTTCTCACTTATTCACTCTCTCATTTTCTTTCTTTCTATTTATTTCTTTCTCACTCTCTCGTTTTCTTTCTTTCTCAAGCTCACTTGCTCTTTCTCGCTTTCTTTCTTTCTCTCGCTTTCTTTCTTTCTCTCTCTCCCTCTCACTCATTTTCTTTCCTTCTTTCTCATGCTTTCTCTCTCGATTTCTTTCTTTCTCTCTTTTCTTTCTTTCTCCCTGTCTCTCTCTCTCATTTTCTTTCTTTCTTTCTCATGCTTTCTCTCTCGCTTTCTTTCTCTTTTTTCTTTCTTGCTTTCTCACTCTCTCTGTCTCGTTTTCTTTCTTTCTCACTCTCTCTTGCTTTCTTTTTTTCTAGCTTTCTTTTTTCTCTCTTTTTTCTTTATTTCTTTCTCACTCACTCTCTCTCGTTTCTTTCTTTCTTTCTTTCTTTCTCACTCTTTCTCGCTTTCTATCTTTCTCTCTCTCTCTTTCTTTTTTTCTTTCTCTCCTATTTTCTTTCTTACTCTCTTTCTTTATCTTTCATTCTTTTCTTTCTATCTATCTATCTATCTAGGTTTATGTCTAAATTATAATCCTGTGCTGGGGCAAAGCAAGCTTGGCAGTCACAAGAATGGCCAAACAAAGGGAAAGACAATGCCCATATTAGTATGCAAGTGGCAACATGACATTTTGTGCGCGCTGCTCTGCGGCAGAGACTGCTTCGGCGATGGAAATTAACTGCTAAAAGCCCATAAAGTGGGCAGATGTTGAAATGAATTGCTTTATGTGTGTAATCAGTGCTCTCATCTCTCTTATCATCCAGCGCTATTCGCTATTCACTGTTGTCTGTCATAAAAAGTAACGGCTTTATTTCTGCAACCCGACCAAGAGGATAACTACGTGCTATAGAACGCATGTTCTCCCTATGTAAAAGGGCATTTGGGGGCAGAAAATCTAAAAAGGATAAAGGTTTTTGAAATGCTTCTACTGTGTTTAACAGGCTTGGCCTTAGAGCTATAGCACAATATAAACAGTATAATATAGACAAATAAGTCTAAAACCGCAAAGAATACAAAATAAAGCTCAACTCATACTGTTTTTTGCTCACACATAGGTTTTATCATTGAAATACAAGGTGCCTATCTACCTCTCTCCTGAGGATACAATGCACCATGACAATGACGAATCCCTCCAGCGAATCAAAGACGGCAAATAGGATCTGGAAGAGAGCGGAGCGCCTGTCCGTGATCGCCAAAACAGCCGACATCCACGTGAGCGCCAACAGTGGGAGCACCACACACGAACTCCATAACGAGGCCCTGCCAATACAAAAGTAGGACAATGGTTTTCAGCAAAACACTTAGAAATGATTAAAAAGGCCTGAAAATGTCCAGATATGACAGATGTGAGTAAGAAAAAAAAAATCAAATTAACATTTATTGAGAGTTAGAAGCACTTTTGTACTTTCGTAGATGCTAATTAAATAAAGGGAAAGTATGACAAGGAAACAAACCGGTCATAAAACAGGACAGGGGAGTATAAAAAGCTTAAGATGTCTCCTTTCAGGAAGTGACATCATATGGCTACTTCCTGCCGCAAGGTTTCAATTCTGATATGATACTAATAATACTGCATCAAGCGAGTTAGTTGAGTTGAGTTAGGGTTTAACAATAAAGAGCATAGGGATTCATGTTTTAGTATTGCTTTTTGGCTCCATAAAGACTCCATAATGGCGCCAACTCTACAGTTCAGCGCAGCTATTTCTCAAGGCAATGGGAATGTATGAAGCACTTTGTTTCCTGGCAACAGCTTCCACTTATTTAATTAACAGAAATGGAGATTGCTTGATATACCTTTCCATAGACTTCTACTAAGCAATTGGTTGTCCAACTTCTATATAAATGATTCAATTATAAACCACCTTATAATGGATTGACGATGTCTAACGTCTATTTTATTGTATACAGCCTTATTACTAAGGAATGTGGCCAATGAATTCCCATAATATACTGTAAAGACTTCTTTATTTTTCTTTTTTTGGATTGTTTTCAGCAATTTAGAGAGCCTTGAACCCCTAAACTGACAAGGGAGATGCCCTATAGCATTACCAGATGCCTATGGATATCAGAATAAGCAAGGTGTTATCATTAAGTGTCAGCTGGCTGGCCATAGAGACCTCCTTTATTGTGCCCATCTGAAATCTGTAAGAACTAAGGGCAAGTAACCTTAATACAAAGGTTGCCTGTTTTATGAATCCCTGCACCAGCCCTATTCAAGCAAGGGGTTTTAATGATATCTACATACCCCCCCCCTCAGTTCTCCTAATTCAGGATATAAGTTCTTGCATCTAGAACCCCAAAGAAGTGGGTGCAAGATCAGGTAGCATAGTGTGGATAGGATAGTGTGCACCAAAGACATATTGGCAAAATTAATTTTATATTTATGTACATATGAGGTGCTAGATATTCCAGAATACCTCAAAAAGATTTCATTTAAATAAAATTAAGTCCAATTGGGGGGCTAAATCAAACTGACTTGAACCTTCTCAATTGATATCTGACTAGGCTCTAGTTTGGGGTTCCCGAAATTTTTTTTATTAAAAAAGTAGGAGAGTAACACAAGCATTCAGAAGGACCTGGGGGTGCCAAATATGGGCTATAATTGGCTACTCATAGCCCCAATGTCAACTGGCAGCCTACAGGAGGCTCGGGTTGGTAGTACTCATGGTTTTGCTGCAACTAAAGCTTGCATTAAATACAGGAATGTAAAAATAAGCCCTGTTTTAGGGACTCTTGGAGGAACATCCAAGGGGTTGGAGAGCAACATGTTGCCCCTGAGCCACTGGTTGGGGTTCCCTGCTCTAGTCAAAAAAGCTTAAAAAGTTGTTTTGGCTGAATATGGGTCAATAAACTAAGCTGTCTCAATCAGAAGATAGTGTTGCACCCCGTATGACCAACTTTAGTTGCACAATTGGCCCTAGCCTTAGGGGCTGATTTACTAAGACACGATTTCGAATCCGAATTGGAAAAATTCCGATTGGAAACGAACATTTTGCGACTTTTTCGTATTTTTTGCGATTTTTCGGCGTCTTTACGATTTTTGCGTAAAAACGCGAGTTTTCCGGCGTCTTTATGATTTTTGCGTAAAAACGCGAGTTTTTCGTAGCCATTACGAAAGTTGCGCAAAGTCGCGATTTTTTGGTAGCGTTAACACTTGCGCGCAAAGTCGCGCCTTTTTCGTAGCGGTAAAACTTAAAAGGCGCGACGTTTCGCGCAAGTTTTAACGCTACGAAAAAATCGCGACTTTGCGCAACTTTCGTAATGGCTACGAAAAACTTGCGTTTTTACTCAAAAATCGTAAAGACGCCGAAAAACTCGCATTTTTACGCAAAAATCGTAAAGACGCAGAAAAAAATCGCAAAATTACCGATCATTACGAAAAAAACGCAATCGGACGCATTCGGCCCGTTCGTGGGTTAGTAAATGTGCCCCTTAGTGTTTCTTCATATCTAATACTGGGAGCAACATCCAAGGGGTTGGAGAGCAACTGTTTGGGGATCACTGCTCTAGTCAAAGAAGCTCAAAAAGTTGTTTTGGCTGAATATGGGCCAATAAACTGAGCTGTCTCAATCAGAAGATAGTGTTGCACCCTGTATGACCAACTTTAGTTGCACAATTGGCCCTAGTCATAGAGTTTCTTTATATCTAATACTGGGAGCAACATCCAAGGGGTTGGTGAGCAACATATTGCTTATGAGCCACTGGTTGGGGATCACTGCTCTAGTCAAAGCTCAAAAAGTCCTTTTGGCTGAATATAGGCCTATACTGAGCTGGTTCAATCAGAAGATAGTGTTGCACCCTGTGTGACCAACTATAGTTGCACAATTGGCCCTAGCTGTAGTATTTCTTTATATGGAGTAGAGTTTCTTAATAAAAAGGCTGCATAAAATAAGAAAGGTTGACATTTCTTCTCAATTTATTAAAATCTCCATTCATTTGTCACATGACTACTTCAACAAATAGATTCCAACAGCATGCTGGGAAGTTTCTCTTCTAGCGCCAGCAAAGTTTTCAAAGTCATTCAAGAAAACCCCCACCAAAGTCATGCCCAATTAATGCAGTAACATCAAAAACATCCGCCAAGTTCGCCAGGAACATCCAAACCCAACTGAATGTTATCACCAAATTCGGAATGAATCGGGATCAGATCATTTAATTTAGAGAAATACCGTTTCTCGTTCTACTGAGATTTTGGCTCAGATTATTGCACAAGTGCACGTTCTTACAAAAAATCCCAAATATATATATTTTTTATCAGCTTTGATAGAATGGGTGCCGAAAGCCTTCAGGTCTCCATGGGAAGTTTATGGAAGTTGCACGTGATAGACTCAAATGTTCTTTGTCTTGGCCAATAATACTAACCGTGCCAGTAAACCAATGGCTTTAAAGGCAAAATTCATCTCCAGATATAGGTTTATTTCTCTTCCCTTAGATCTATATTCTAATTTTTTCAGTTTTTTTTTCTGTGAAAAGGTCATTGGGCTTGGAGCGTCTTTTTCTAACCCCATCACAATCTTTGGGTCCTGATGATGACAGATCTAATCTAACGTTTCAGTGGGATTACACTTTTGGGCCGGAAAAGTATTTTATTTAGCCCAACGGCAGACATTTCCTGAGAAAAATCTGCCATAGTCACCGTTTCTGTCACGAAATGAAGTTAATAAAAGCGACATACATGCGCATGCAGGGACGGGGGGAACGAAAAAAAAAAAATAACACGAAAATAAAGAGAAGAGCAGAGATGATGGATGTGAAGAGCTGTTAATGGCAAAGACATAGAGCTTGACCTGCTTCTTATGCCTTGTGGGGCACTTTAATAACTAGCCCGTTTAATGCCTATAGATAGCAAAATTATTACCCTGCTCAATTCAGCCTGTCACTTTGTTTTAGAAGGTCATTGGGGACCAATTTTACATTTTGCCTTTCTCTCTTCGAATGAATGAGAAATAGAGAGCAATGCCTTTATTTTCAGCTGCACTTTATACTAACAGTCTTCAGGCTCTGGTTCTCCAGTAAAGCTGCATAAACCCTGGTAATGTGAAATGAATCTTCTCATTTTCGTGGTTTTAGAGTTTTTTTTGAAACCACAACTTAACTCATTTCCACCAAAACCCAGAATGTCTAGTCTTTTTCTAAAAGAAAAAACACGAACAACACCCCCCCCCAAAGAACGGACTATACCAGAAAACCCCATTTTTTTTGTGTTTTTCAATGATTGGAGCATCCCAAAAATCTCTTATACCATGAAGCAAAAGAAGATCTTTCAACTGGAAACAGGACCTACTGATTTCTATGTGACCTCTAAAGCTTTTAGACAAAAAAAAAAATACGAACATTAGTATATTCCCTCCTTCGATTCACAGAACAATCATTGGCTCAACTGCTGGTTTATAACTAAACACATCCAACCAAAGGTGGCCATTGCACAGACACATTTATGCCACCAATCCCTGTCCATTCTATTGAAAATATCCAAGTCATAAAGTGGTACCTTCTCTATAATGTAAGCTTCAAAGGAAATGGAGACTCTTTGTGCACCCTAATCCTTTGCAGCTGTAGGCTTCCAAATAAATGGGTAACAGCTGCAAGAGGAGAAGGGCTTTTTAAACTCCCCTGTGCCAAGACCTAAAGGTGCCCATACAGATGAAGATTCACTCGCTTGGCGAGGTCGGCAATGGGTGGGTGATATTGGGGAACAAGTAGGCTAATTCGATCGCTTGGCACTAGGGCCAAAGGATCGAATTATAATGGCGGCAATGGGGCAGTCGGTTCGGGGACCGCATCAACGAGCCACTGTGGTCCCCAATCCAACTGAATCTTTTAAGCTGCCCAATCAATATCTGGCCAATTTCAGGCCAGATATCGGTCGGGTATGGTCGTCATTTCTGCCCCTACAGGGGCCGATAAGCTGCCAAATCAGTCCAAGGGACCGACATCGGCAGCTACAATTGGCCGTGTATGGGGACCTTCATACAAGTAGTACTGATTTGAATCATAAAGTGGCTCTGGAGCTTGGGTACCTTTGAGCTATCTCATAGTTTGTTAAATGTTCCCTATAGGAATACAGAATGATATAGTTGGTCAAAAATGTTTCAACCACCTATTGTAGTATTGCTTTCAGAACCCCTTTCCCAACTAAGGTAGGTCTAGATGGAGGACAGTCTACATTTTCCATAATTCCCTTTCAGGTAGCACATCCTCCCTCTGGCAGCACCCAGACTAGAACCAAGAAGAAGCAAGAACCAAGAATAAACAAGAACCAAGAATAAACAAGAACCAGGAAGAAGCAAGAACCAAGAAGAAACAAAAACCAAGAAGAAGCAAGAACCAAGAAGAAGCAAGAACCAGGAAGAAGCAAGAACCAAGAAGAAACAAAAACCAAGAAGAAGCAAGAACCAAGAAGAAGCAAGAACCAAGAAGAAGCAAGGCCCTAAAGATAAGGAATAATGGAAACCCAACATTTATTAAAGTCACAAAAAAACCAAAAGCTTCATGATAGGGATAAATGTTCACTGGCATTTTCGAGTTTACAAACTCAAAAAAATAGATAAATCTCAAATTGAAAATATGGCTTGACTTCGCCTATGACAAATCCCACTAACTTCTACATAGACCCGCAAGCTTTTAGCTGCTGAATTTTTCACAGTTCTGCAGATTTTTCAGTTTCGCAAATTTTTTTGCCGTTTCGCAAATTTTTAGGTGAAGAACAACGGGACAGATTCGCCTCATCACCTCTCTTAATATAACACAATCACTCGATTTTTAATGATACAACACAATGTGAAAAGTAATTGCCACCTTAAACCTTCTGAGAGTCTAAAGGTCCCCATACACGGGCCGATCTTTTCCCGATATCCCCCACCTACGGGTGGGCGATATCAGGAGAATCCAGGATAATTCAATCATTTGGCCCTGGGGCCACCTTAAACCTTCTGAAAGTCTAAAGGTCCCCATACACGGGCCGATCTTCTCCCGATATCCCCCACCTATGGGTGGCCGAAATTGGGAGAATCCAGGATAACTCAATAATTTGGCCCTGGGGACAAACGATCGAATTATGACGACGGGTATAGGCAAAGTCGGTCCTGGGACACATCAACGAGTCAATGCGGTCCCCGATCCAACTAGATTTTCTAACCTGCCCAATCGAGATCTGGCCGATTTCAGGCCAGATATCGGTCAGACAGGCCCGTCGGTAGTCCCCATACACGGGCCAATTAGCTGCCAAATCGGTCTAAAGGACCCATATCGGCAGCTACTATTGGCCCATGTATGGGGACCTTAAGAGTCAGTGGGAAGTTTGCCTGAAGCCTGAAGTTTTTTTGTTTGTTTATTTGTTTCCCAGCCTTGATGATAATGAATGGACCAATACGATCTCACTTTGTGATTGACTTTCTGTCCCACAAATAAACTGATTACTCAATAATGAGGTTACGGAAAGTTTTCCCATGATTTTTACATTTCTTTTTTTTACAAACATATTGAAAGGAAAGAATGGATCTGTATATAATCTGTATAAAACACGCTGCAGGGATAAATATCGGCCATCGCTGTGTTTACTGCTCCATTAATAATTGAATTTTAGAATGTTGCTCCTCGTCCTTTTTTTTATTTAAGCCAATCAATTATTTAATAGTTCATATCAATGAATTGATTGGTCGCCCGGCTCAGCTAATTTCCCCAGTGATACCGAGGCACTAAAATCCACCGTCGGTTTTTAGATCACCGGATTTATTTATTCGGCCTCGTTGTTGCCGGGTAGAAATTATCTTTCCTTTGTAAGTGGAGATAGTTCCAAATTGCAGCAGGATATTTATTGGGGACAATATAAATATAACCATAAATAAAATATATCCATGTCTGTTATTAAGTGATGCAGCTGATATTTTGGGGATTTCCAATTTCTCTATCCATTATGCAAGTTTTCCCATCTCCATTGCATGTAAAGGGGCAGTTCACCTTCAGGTTAGCTTTTAGTATGTTATAGAATCACCTATTCTTAGCAACTTTTCAACTGGTCTTCATTTTTTTATTTTGTATAGTTTTTAAATTATTTATGCTGCCATAGTTTTATTGTATCTCTCTGTACAGGCTATGAGCAAACTTAGGGGGCTGTTCCTGCTGAATTGTGCTTAGTACAGGGGAATTCCTATGTGCCATAGTTTTATGGTATCTCTCTGTACAGGCTATGAGCAAACTTAGGGGGCTGTTCCTGCTGAATTGTGCTTAGTACAGGGGAATCCCTATGTGCCATAGTTTTATGGTATCTCTCTGTACAGGCTATGAGCAAACTTAGGGGGCTGTTCCTGCTGAATTGTGCTTAGTACAGGGGAATCCCTATGTGTCATAGTTTTATGGTATCTCTCTGTACAGGCTATGGGCAAACTTAGGGGGCTGTTCCTGCTGAATTGTGCTTAGTACAGGGGAATCCCTATGTGCCATAGTTTTATGGTATTTCTCTGTACAGGCTATGGGCAAACTTAGGGGGCTGTTCCTGCTGAATTGTGCTTAGTACAGGGGAATCCCTATGTGCCATAGTTTTATGGTATCTCTCTGTACAGGCTATGGGCAAACTTAGGGGGCTGTTCCTGCTGAATTGTGCTTAGTACAGGGGAATCCCTATGTGCCATAGTTTTATGGTATTTCTCTGTACAGGCTATGGGCAAACTTAGGGGGCTGTTCCTGCTGAATTGTGCTTAGTACAGGGGAATCCCTATGTGCCATAGTTTTATGGTATCTCTCTGTACAGGCTATGGGCAAACTTAGGGGGCTGTTTCCTGCTGAATTGTGCTTAGTACAGGGGAATCCCTATGTGCCATAGTTTTATGGTATTTCTCTGTACAGGCTATGGGCAAACTTAGGGGGCTGTTCCTGCTGAATTGTGCTTAGTACAGGGGAATCCCTATGTGCCATAGTTTTATGGTATCTCTCTGTACAGGCTATGAGCAAACTTAGGGGGCTGTTCCTGCTGAATTGTGCTTAGTACAGGGGAATCCCTATGTGCCATAGTTTTATGGTATCTCTCTGTACAGGCTATGAGCAAACTTAGGGGGCTGTTCCTGCTGAATTGTGCTTAGTACAGCTGTATGTAACTCTAATATAAGCCATGGCCAGGATGTTCTTTGAAGTAATATCTTTGTTCAGCATTGTTCATATAATGAGTTGTCCCCATTATCCTGTGTTATCATGGTTGATATAATGAATATAAATGTTCCAATAAAAGCCTTCCTTGCATATTGTCGTTTCAGGGGATATTTTAGCTGAAGTAAAACCCTATTACTAAATCTGAGACTACAGAGGAAAGTGCCATTACATTAGCGGATGTGACAGTCTAAGCCAAAGAGAAGCCATTGTGTCAGTCACATTACAGGAGATGGAGTCGTTTCCCCGTATGTCCCGGCCGATTGGCGCAGACAAAACACTCGAGTGATTCCACAAGACGGATTTCCCTGCCGAACCCCCTGCAATTTCCTCCGTTATTTCTACTGAGCGGCAGGAAATTCGCTCTAAACTGAAATGAGGCTTTTAGAAAAATGCCATCATTTACCAATATATATATATACTGTATATAGTCGTATGTAAAAAATAAAACCTCAATTATAATTATATATTGTTTCCTAAAATAGCGCTGTTCTGGCAAACGATACCTTTACTGTCAGTAAAACTCAATCATTTATTTATTAACTTAATGAATTACGGATCTCTCCGTAATTTGGATCTCCATAACTTAAGTGTGATAAAAATCATTTAACCATGAAATAAACCCAATAGGGCTGTTCTGCCCCCAATAAGGGGTAATTATATCTTAGTTGGGATCAAGTACAGGTACTGTTTTATTATTACAGAGAAAAGGGAATCATTTAACCATTAAATAAACCCAATAGGGCTGTTCTGCCCCAATAAGGGGTAATTATATCTTAGTTGGGATCAAGTACAGGTACTGTTTTATTATTACAGAGAAAAGGGAATCATTTAACCATGAAATAAACCCAATAGGACTGTTCTGCCCCAATAAGGGGTAATTATATCTTAGTTGGGATCAAGTACAGGTACTGTTTTATTATTACAGAGAAAAGGGAATCATTTAACCATTAAATAAACCCAATAGGGCTGTTCTGCCCCAATAAGGGGTAATTATATCTTAGTTGGGATCAAGTACAGGTACTGTTTTATTATTACAGAGAAAAGGGAATCATTTAACCATTAAATAAACCCAATAGGGCTGTTCTGCCCCAATAAGGGGTAATTATATCTTAGTTGGGATCAAGTACAGGTACTGTTTTATTATTACAGAGAAAAAGGAATTTTTAAAAATTAGAATTATTTTCTTATAATGGAGTCTATGGGAGATGGCCATGCCGTAATTTGGAACTTTCTGGATAATGGGTTTCCCATAAGGGATCCCATACTTGTACTGGTATTATTATGATTATATTTGTCTTTATACAGGTATGGGACCTATTTCCCAGAATGCTCAGGACCTGGGGTTTTCTGGATAAGGGGTGTTTCCGTAATCAGGAACCTTAATAACTAAAGTCCACTAAAAAATCATTTAGTTGTTTTTTAGTGATGAGCGTATTTTTTTTGGCAGGCATAGGTAGCGAAATTCTGCATTTCTGCATTTTGTTTTGAGAAACTTCTGCAAAGTTTTGCCGCCAAGATATTTCATTGAGGATAATCAATCATTGCAACACCTTATCCCTATTAATTCCTGGAAACTCTATATCATCATAAGCAATGGTTGAACTTCATGGTAAGTTGTCTTGGATTCAGCCCACATGAACTATGTAGCAAGGTGACTCTTTCATAAAGCAAACTCCTAGATCCTGAAACGTTAGTTCCCAGTATCTTTATCAATCTAATTACCAAAGTCCTGATTGGATAACCAAAAACAAATCTTGACCATTGGTTAAGACAACCAACTAGCAAACATTTAGCTTCAACATGGCCAAGCCAGGTGGGTCTTGTGTTTCACTCCTTCTCTTTTGTTATGACAAAGACTTGAGTCTGAACACAAGAACTATTGTCTCTAGAGGTTTTTCCACCAAAGTGGAAATGGTTTATACCCCATATATATAGAGATACCCTCATCATCATCTTTGAGAATTTGGGGAAGTGTAACCTCTAAAACTGAATGTCCACCTGACTGCGGCCATTGCTCGTACCGACAGACACATAATCAAGGGACCAAAAAGCAAACAGACATTAATCCCACGCACAGAGTTAAACAGAAAACATTATATGGGATTATAACGGCCAAGCAAACATAGCAACTAATAAATATGTTGGCATGCCACACGAGAAACTTTTGCTATTGGGTCATATAAGGAACCCAAATGCCACCAACATCAGTGTAGTTTGCACCCTATTGTGCTTTAATGTATTGGAGATGACCAAAATTAGATATAGGGTGTAAACCCAGGGAAAACAAGCACCTTTCCAGGTACCTTGATCATTTTGAGTTGGATGAATATCATGGTCCGTATCCTGTCAAATAGTTTTCATTTTATAATTTGTATTGTTCTTCATATTTCATAAAGTGTCAACTATATTAATATCTAAGGCTTCTATGGTGCCAATACTGTGATACAGTTTGCAGCTATAGAAGTAGATGCCTACGTTGAGATTTAGCGATGGTTCTATTGGTTTGTGCTGGGGTATAAAATATATTTGAACATTTGAGACTACTTGTACATAACAGAACCCATTCATTTTGAATGTTTGTGATTTTATGGTTTGTGCTCCTCCTTACAGCACGTTGGGGGTCATAAAATAATCATCAACTCAACTTAATCTTCAGGGTCTACATTATAAAGTCATGGCCAGCCTACTCATCTGGAAACTCAACTTAATGTTGGCCATGATTTTATACTGTAGACCCTGAACATTAAGTTGGGTTTTCAAATGAGTAGACTGGCCATGATTTAATACTGTAGACCCTGAACATTAACTTGGGTTTTCAGATGAGTAGACTGGCCATGATTTAATACTGTAGACCCTGAACATTAACTTGGGTTTTCAGAAGAGTAGACTGTCCATGATTTAATACAGTAGACCCTGAACATTAACTTGGGTTTTCAGATGAGTAGACTGGCCATGATTTAATACTGTAGACCCTGAACATTAACTTGGGTTTTCAGATGAGTAGACTGGCCATGATTTAATACTGTAGACCCTGAAAATTAAGTTGGGTTTTCAGATGAGTAGACTGGCCATGATTTTATACTGTAGAACCTGAACTTTAAGTTGTGTTTTCAGATGAGTAGACTGGCTATGATTTTATACTGTAGACCCTGAACATTCAATTGGGTTTTCAGATGAGTAGACTGGCCATGATTTTTGACTGGCCATGATTTTATAATGTAGACCTTGAGCATTAAGTTGGGTTTTCAGAGGAGTAAACTGGTCATGATTTTATACTGTAGACCCTGAACATTAGGTTGGTTTTTCAGATGAGTAGACTGGCCATGATTTTATACTGTAGACCCTGAACATTAAGTTGGGTTTTCAGATGAGTAGACTGGCCATGATTTTATACTGTAGACCCTGAACATTAAGTTGGGTTTTCAGATGAGTAGACTGGCCATGATTTTATACTGTAGGCCCTGAACATTAAGCTGGGTTTTCAGATGAGTAGACTGCCCATGATTTTATATTGTAGACCCTGAACATTAAGTTGGGTTTTCAGATGAGTAGACTGCCCATGATTTTATACTGTAGACCCTGAACATTAAGTTGGGTTTTCAGATGAGTAGGCTGGCCATGATTTTATACTGTAGACCCTGAACATTAAGTTGGGTTTTCAGATGAGTAGACTGGCCATGATTTTATACTGTAGGCCCTGAACATTAAGCTGGGTTTTCAGATGAGTAGACTGCCCATGATTTTATACTGTAGACCCTGAACATTAAGTTGGGTTTTCAGATGAGTAGACTGTCCATGATTTTATACTGTAGACCCTGAACATTAAGTTGGGTTTTCAGATGAGTAGACTAGCCATGATTTTTGACTGGCCATGATTTTTTACTGTAGACCCTGAACATTAAGTTGGGTTTTCAGATGAGTAGACTGGCCATGATTTTATACTGTAGACCCTGAACATTGTTGAGTTTTCAGATGAGTAGACTGGTCATGATTTTATACTGTAGGCCCTGAACATTAAACTGGGTTTTCAGATGAGTAGACTGCCCATGATTTTATACTGTAGACCCTGAACATTAAGTTGGGTTTTCAGATGAGTAGACTGCCCATGATTTTATACTGTAGACCCTGAACATTAAGTTGGGTTTTCAGATGAGTAGACTGGCCATGATTTAATACTGTAGACCCTGAACATTAACTTGGGTTTTCAGATGAGTAGACTGGCCATGATTTAATACTGTAGACCCTGAACATTAACTTGGGTTTTCAGATGAGTAGACTGGCCATGATTTAATACTGTAGACCCTGAAAATTAAGTTGGGTTTTCAGATGAGTGGACTGGCCATGATTTTATACTGTAGAACCTGAACTTTAAGTTGTGTTTTCAGATGAGTAGACTGGCTATGATTTTATACTGTAGACCCTGAACATTACATTGGGTTTTCAGATGAGTAGACTGGCCATGATTTTTGACTGGCCATGATTTTATAATGTAGACCTTGAGCATTAAGTTGGGTTTTCAGAGGAGTAAACTGGTCATGATTTTATACTGTAGACCCTGAACATTAGGTTGGTTTTTCAGATGAGTAGACTGGCCATGATTTTATACTGTAGACCCTGAACATTAAGTTGGGTTTTCAGATGAGTAGGCTGGCCATGATTTTATACTGTAGACCCTGAACATTAAGTTGGGTTTTCAGATGAGTAGACTGGCCATGATTTTATACTGTAGGCCCTGAACATTAAGCTGGGTTTTCAGATGAGTAGACTGCCCATGATTTTATACTGTAGACCCTGAACATTAAGTTGGGTTTTCAGATGAGTAGACTGCCCATGATTTTATACTGTAGACCCTGAACATTAAGTTGGGTTTTCAGATGAGTAGACTAGCCATGATTTTTGACTGGCCATGATTTTTTACTGTAGACCCTGAACATTAAGTTGGGTTTTCAGATGAGTAGACTGGCCATGATTTTATACTGTAGACCCTGAACATTGTTGAGTTTTCAGATGAGTAGACTGGTCATGATTTTATACTGTAGACCCTGAACATTAAGCTGGGTTTTCAGATGAGTAGACTGCCCATGATTTTATACTGTAGACCCTGAACATTAAGTTGGGTTTTCAGATGAGTAGACTGGCCATGATTTTATACTGTAGACCCTGAACATTAAGTTGGGTTTTCAGATGAGTAGACTAGCCATGATTTTTGACTGGCCATGATTTTTTACTGTAGACCCTGAACATTAAGTTGGGTTTTCAGATGAGTAGACTGGCCATGATTTTATACTGTAGACCCTGAACATTAAGTTGGGTTTTCAGATGAGTAGACTGGCCATGATTTTATACTGTAGGCCCTGAACATTAAGTTGGGTTTTCAGATGAGTAGACTGGCCATGATTTTATACTGTAGACCCTGAACATTAAGTTGGGTTTTCAGATGAGTAGACTGGCCATGATTTTATACTGTAGACCCTGAACATTAAGTTGGGTTTTCAGATGAGTATACTAGCCATGATTTTTGACTGGCCATGATTTTTTACTGTAGACCCTGAACATTAAGTTGGGTTTTCAGATGAGTAGACTGGCCATGATTTTATACTGTAGACCCTGAACATTGTTGAGTTTTCAGATGAGTAGACTGGTCATGATTTTATACTGTAGACCCTGAACATTAAGTTGGGTTTTCAGATAAGTAGACTGGCCATGATTTTATACTGTAGACCCTGAACATTAAGTTGGGTTTTCAGATAAGTAGACTGGCCATGATTTTATACTGTAGACCCTGAACATTAAGTTGGGTTTTCAGATGAGTAGACTGGCCATGATTTTATACTGTAGACCCTGAACATTAAGTTGGGTTTTCAGATGAGTAGACTGGCCATGATTTTATACTGTAGACCCTGAACATTGTTGAGTTTTCAGATGAGTAGACTGGCCATGATTTTTTACTGTAGACCCTGAACATTAAGTTGGGTTTTCAGATGAGTAGACTGGCCATGATTTTTTACTGTAGACCCTGAACATTAAGTTGGGTTTTCAGATGAGTAGACTGGCCATGATTTTATAATGTAGACCCTGAACATTAAGTTGGGTTTTCAGATGAGTAGACTGGCCATGATTTTATACTGTAGACCCTGAACATTAAGTTGGGTTTTCAGATGAGTAAACTGGCCATGATTTTATTCAGACTCAATTTGGGCCAAATTTACAAGTATCTTTTTTATTTG
Organism: Xenopus tropicalis; assembly: GCF_000004195.4. Taxonomy (NCBI): domain Eukaryota; kingdom Metazoa; phylum Chordata; class Amphibia; order Anura; family Pipidae; genus Xenopus; species Xenopus tropicalis. Next base: position 148,499,265 of record NC_030682.2, on the reverse strand, counting down.
CCGGATCAGGGGAGAACAGACTGTTAATGCCTGGTACTGAACACATCTATTTAATAAAGTACAAGAGTAAATAGTGCTCACAGTATTTGCTTTTGGAACAGGTACATTTTTTGAAAGATTATAACTGGGGACTCTGAGAAAGAAATCCTTAACAAATCTGAGTATCTATGTGACTACATTCCATTATCACTACCCTCACAAATCGGCAACCATTGGCATTCATATCACAAGCCTTTCTGGGTAAAGAACGCATACCTTCTGCATCGATTAGTCAATTTATGCACTTCAGCTAGTGGTTTCCCCTTTTTTGAACTATCCAATTGTAGAGCGCTGTAAAAAACAACACCACTCTATAAAAATGAATAATCATTACGAAGGCAATATTTCTGCGTTCCCTAGTGTCTGGCTGACATATATGAGAAAAAGAGATTTCCATTTGTGTCATTTTTCATAAAATCCACACTCTGGACCTACGAAGGACTGTTTGCTTCTATTGGCGTTAGAACTTTTAGCTGTAGATCAATTATTGGAGACATAGTAAGTGTTTTCTGATTTATGTACCATACGGTAAGCAAAATTGTGTGATAATTTGAATCAACAGCTCAAAACGTGATGCCGCTATAAGACAAATTGATACAATCCATCCAATCATAATTCCAGTTTCCCTTGGATATGCATAACGCCTGTTTTTGGCTATGTGAGGATGAGATATCTGCCTGCTAAAATGAGTATAATCGGAACATGAAACATATTTAATGACAATGAAATATTCCTCCGTGTGGTGCTTATAATAAACAGATTTTATGAAATGACCAATTCCATTTGTAATTCCGTTCACTTCACATTTAGCTAATGTATTTAGTCAATGACATATCGTGTAACACAGTGGTCCCCAACCTTTTTTTGCACCACGGACCGGTTTCAAGTAAGATCATTTTTCCGAGGACCGGGGTTGGGGGGTGGAGCAACTAGTGCATAGTATATAATTTAATTATTACATATATAATGTAAATGTAATTATTGCATTTTATATTATGCACTTTATTTTATTATTATTATTACATTATAAAATATAATAGAGCTCATCATCAGTGGAGGACCCCTTCTCTTTCTTACTCCCACCCAAGTGGTGACATCCCCTGACACTTAGGGGCTGATTTACTAATCCACGAATCCAAATCCCGAATGGGAAAAAATCGGATTGGAAACGAACATTTTGCGACTTTTTCGTATTTTTTGCGATTTTTTTCGTCACCGTCGCGACTTTTTTGTAGCCGTTACGACTTGCGCGAATTGTCACGACTTTTGCATTATGACTTTCGTGAATTGTCGCGACTTTTGCATAACCATTATGACTTTCGTGAATTGTCGCGACTTTTGCATAGCCATTATGACTTTAGTGAATTGTCGCGACTTTTGCATAGCCATTATGACTTTCGTGAATTGTCGCGACTTTTGCATAGCCATTATGACTTTCATGAATTGTCGCGTCTTTTGCATAGCCATTACGACTTTCGCGAATTGTCGCGACTTTTTCGTATTGAGCGCTCCAAAAATTCGCGAAAAAGTCGCAAACTACCGATCATTACGAAAAAAACGCATTCGGACGCTTTTCGGACGTTCGTGGATTAGTAAATGTGCCCCATAGTATGGAGCTTTAAGTACTTTGGCCCTTGTTGCGATCAGTAGAAAGCTTCTTGGGCTTCATATTGCTGTTGACATGGCTGTGTAACACATTGGGGAGCCGAGATAACAGGTAAGAGGTGGCCCGGTTCAGCCCGGCCCGGTGGTTGGGGACCCCTGGTGTAACAAAACATAGAATGGCCGGGGAATACAATATATACACCTATATAATGAAAATGAAGTAAATATTCATGAGTGTTTGAAAAGATATCTATTAAAAAAAAATAATAATTTGGGTGATACCACTTGACCTTAAGACATCATCCAACCAAGCAAGTTCAAAGAACAGCCATTGATAATCTGAAAATCACTTTGAAAATCATTCAAACTGTGTTGATGAAGCCCATAAAAAAAACTACAAAACCAAATTTTGCTCATTTTGATTGTTTTGGATGATAGTGCTGCTAAGCTTTCAACTTTGCATGGCTGAGGTTAAAAGGAAACAAACAAAGGGGAAAAAAAGAAAAAAAATGTAATACATAAAACAGGGGAAAATAGGAGAAAAGAAAATTGGAAAAAAAATCAATAAAGGAAGAAAGGAATAAGAACAAGGAAGACTGAAATTAGAAGGACTAACATGGCATTACTGGTGGCTGTGGCGGATACTTCTGCTGAAGATACTATTCCACACTTGGAACATTTGAGCGTCATGCCGTATAGGGGCATTGTCATCTGACTGCAATTAAAATCAAAAATACTGAAACAAAAACAAAGGATACTTTGCTTTTAAAACAGAAAAAAAAAACAAAAACAAAAAAAATGCACCGGCACAATAAAAGCATATCAATTCTGAAATGGCGTCTCTCTATTTCCAACTGGAAAACCAGATCCAAATTTCTCCATTTAGGGATAATGGGGGGGTTTAATAGGGAACAGACTAAGCTACGAGTAGATGGCAGTGCTTCGGAAGTTGCTCAATAATTTGACCAGAGGAAGAGAAAGAAAGGACCAATTATCCTACAGAAAAGGAATGTTCTATTACAGTAGAAACATATACTGTAAGACTATATCCAGTTTTAAGACTATGAAGATTTTCATTCATCCAGGTCATTGTATATCTAGTATAAATAGATCTAAAGCAACTGGACTTGTTAAGTAATCACTGAAGACGTTTCACTACTCATCTGAGCAGCTTCTTCAGTTCTACTGACTGGTATGGGAAGTCCTCAGCATATGTACTCTTCCACTACTCATCCGAGCAGCTTTTTCAGTTCTACTGACTAGTATGGGAAGTCCTCAGCATACTCTTCCTCTTCCTTTGTGATTGGATCAGTGGAAGAGTTCATATGCTGAGTACTTCCTATACCAGTCAGTATACTAGATATCCGGTTTTAAGATGATTTGGATATTTTTATACAAGTAGTAATGAAAGAATTTTGTGTTCTTACACAAAGCCAAGGCACTGCAGTCACTAGAACTCGCGCTTAGTCTTTTCTGTATTAAACTTTTGTTTTGGCCACAGATACAGTAGACATGAGTAATTTTCCACAATGTGAGCAAATAAATGTATAAATATATATTAAGGTCACCTCTTCACCCCTGAGATATTAACTATACATATATCGTCTTGCCTAGTTCACAAATATTTAAGGTTATGATTGCCTTATACGTCTCTGAATTCCATACAAACAAAGGTTCTTGTCACTTTTCGGAGAGTCCCAGAGTAAAATCTAAATGAATGGCTCACTCAGTAAACTAAATGGAGTTCGGCAGTTGAATGGAAAGTGCCTATATATCCAACAAAATAATCTTAATGAGCCAGCATGAGTATTAAAGACACCATCAGAGAAGGTATGTCATCGATGTACCTGACCTCTATGTTCCTCAGTCTCTACACAAAACCTGAAGAATTCTCTCAGGGGTGAAGGGGTTATACGAGCAGAGAACTGTCTCTGTTCCAGATCTTTTGGGATTCCAGGAGCAACACCTTTGTTGGCAATTGTTCCGATTTTTCCAGAGTCAACGCATCATTTGTATGAATTCAGGGATACAAAGTTGTCACTGCTTAACAATATGGAAACCAGCCAAACGTAGAAATATTTCTTAGCACAAATGTAATTTTTACAATTCTAATAACTGCCGGTAAATCTAATTTAACCAAACGTCATCGATACAAGGCGTTTGGAGTCTTTTGGAGGCGTTATTGAATCGATGCTGGTCTCATTAAATGTGGAAAATGAAATAATGTATTTACATTTATACTGGAGAAATTTCAATTTTGTAAAAGATGGAAAAAGTTAGATTCATCATTTGGAAATCGTCTCTTATAAAGAATCCCAAAGAACAAACCTGCCATGTTTTCATGTTGGAAGACAGTGTGGGGGTCTTGAACCTTTTTCCAAGGTGTGGAATTTGTATTCAATTATTCTAAACTCAAACTGAATGTCATTGAAATGAACTCTGTATTTCTACGTACGTTGACTTAATTGGATGATTATGTTTTTTTATCAAAAAAACCCATTGAGAACTTAAAGGAACAGTAACACTAAAAAATTAAAGAGCTTTAAAGTAATAAATATATAATGCACTGTTGCCCTGCACTGGTACAGCTGGGGTGTTTGCTACAGAAACCCTACTATAGTTTATATAAATACCCCGCTGTGTAGCCCCGGGGGCAGCCATTCCTGCACTGGTACAGCTGGGGTGTTTGCTACAGAAACCCTACTATAGTTTATATAAATACCCCGCTGTGTAGCCCCGGGGGCAGCCATTCCTGCACTGGTACAGCTGGGGAGTTTGCTACAGAAACCCTACTATAGTTTATATAAATACCCCGCTGTGTAGCCCCGGGGGCAGCCATTCCTGCACTGGTACAGCTGGGGTGTTTGCTACAGAAACCCTACTATAGTTTATATAAATACCCCGCTGTGTAGCCCCGGGGGCAGCCATTCCTGCACTGGTACAGCTGGGGTGTTTGCTACAGAAACCCTACTATAGTTTATATAAATACCCCGCTGTGTAGCCCTGGGGGCAGCCATTCCTGCACTGGTAACAGCTGGGGTGTTTGCTACAGAAACCCTACTATAGTTTATATAAATACCCCGCTGTGTAGCCCCGGGGGCAGCCATTCCTGCACTGGTACAGCTGGGGTGTTTGCTACAGAAACACTACTATAGTTTATATAAATACCCCGCTGTGTAGCCCTGGGGGCAGCCATTCCTGCACTGGTACAGCTGGGGTGTTTGCTACAGAAACCCTACTATAGTTTATATAAATACCCCGCTGTGTAGCCCCGGGGGCAGCCATTCCTGCACTGGTACAGCTGGGGTGTTTGCTACAGAAACCCTACTATAGTTTATATAAATACCCCGCTGTGTAGCCCCGGGGGCAGCCATTCCTGCACTGGTACAGCTGGGGTGTTTGCTACAGTAACCCTACTATAGTTTATATAAATACCCCGCTGTGTAGCCCCGGGGGCAGCCATTCCTGCACTGGTACAGCTGGGGTGTTTGCTACAGAAACCCTACTATAGTTTATATAAATACCCCGCTGTGTAGCCCCGGGGGCAGCCATTCCTGCACTGGTACAGCTGGGGTGTTTGCTACAGAAACCCTACTATAGTTTATATAAATACCCCGCTGTGTAGCCCTGGGGGCAGCCGTTCCTGCACCGGTACAGCTGGGGTGTTTGCTACAGAAACCCTACTATAGTTTATATAAATACCCCGCTGTGTAGCCCCGGGGGCAGCCATTCCTGCACCGGTACAGCTGGGGTGTTTGCTACAGAAACCCTACTATAGTTTATATAAATACCCTGCTGTGTAGCCCCGGGGGCAGCCATTCCTGCACTGGTACAGCTGGGGTGTTTGCTACAGAAACCCTACTATAGTTTATATAAATACCCTGCTGTGTAGCCCCGGGGGCAGCCATTCCTGCACTGGTACAGCTGGGGTGTTTGCTACAGTAACCCTACTATAGTTTATATAAATACCCCGCTGTGTAGCCCCGGGGGCAGCCATTCCTGCACTGGTACAGCTGGGGTGTTTGCTGCAGAAACCCTACTATAGTTTATATAAATACCCCGCTGTGTAGCCCCGGGGGCAGCCGTTCCTGCACTGGTACAGCTGGGGTGTTTGCTACAGAAACCCTACTATAGTTTATATAAATACCCCGCTGTGTAGCCCCGGGGGCAGCCGTTCCTGCACTGGTACAGCTGGGGTGTTTGCTGCAGAAACCCTACTATAGTTTATATAAATACCCCGCTGTGTAGCCCCGGGGGCAGCCATTCCTGCACTGGTACAGCTGGGGTGTTTGCTACAGAAACCCTACTATAGTTTATATAAATACCCCGCTGTGTAGCCCCGGGGGCAGCCATTCCTGCACTGGTACAGCTGGGGTGTTTGCTGCAGAAACCCTACTATAGTTTATATAAATACCCCGCTGTGTAGCCCCGGGGGCAGCCATTCCTGCACTGGTACAGCTGGGGTGTTTGCTGCAGAAACCCTACTATAGTTTATATAAATACCCCGCTGTGTAGCCCCGGGGGCAGCCATTCCTGCACCGGTACAGCTGGGGTGTTTGCTACAGAAACCCTACTATAGTTTATATAAATACCCCGCTGTGTAGCCCCGGGGGCAGCCGTTCCTGCACTGGTACAGCTGGGGTGTTTGCTACAGAAACCCTACTATAGTTTATATAAATACCCCGCTGTGTAGCCCCGGGGGCAGCCATTCCTGCACTGGTACAGCTGGGGTGTTTGCTACAGAAACCCTACTATAGTTTATATAAATACCCCGCTGTGTAGCCCCGGGGGCAGCCATTCCTGCACTGGTACAGCTGGGGTGTTTGCTACAGAAACCCTACTATAGTTTATATAAATACCCCGCTGTGTAGCCCCGGGGGCAGCCATTCCTGCACCGGTACAGCTGGGGTGTTTGCTACAGAAACCCTACTATAGTTTATATAAATACCCCGCTGTGTAGCCCCGGGGGCAGCCATTCAAGCTGGAAAAAAGGAGAAAAGGCACAGGGTACATAGCAGATAACAGATAAGCTCTGTAGAATACAATACTGTTTTATCTGTTATCGGCTATGTGCCTGTGCCTTTTCCCCTTTGAATGGCTGCCCCCATGGCTACATAGTAGCTTATTTATATAAATTATAGTAGACTTTCTGAAGTAAACACATAACTTTTACCAGTGCAGGGCAGCAGCACATTATATTTTAGTTACTTTTATACACTTTCATTTTTTGGTGTTACTGTTCCTTTAAGAAATTGATACTGAAAATCATCTAAATTATATGTAAATAAACGAAGCGTGTATAATATTCCTAAATGATACTCTTGTTTCTTTTATGTAAATGGGGGTGAGTTTTGGTAAAAACTGGGTAAAAACTTTTTTTTTTAACATTTTTTTTAGAAGCCCCTCCCTCAAAAAAGTGTTCCCCAAACTGGAATATATATATATCAGTAAATATTGCCCTTTTACATCCTTTCCCTTGAGCCGCCATTTAGTGATGGGCTGTGTGCCCCCTCAGAGATCAGCTGACAGGAAGTGATGCAGCTCTAACTGTAACAGGAAGTAGTGTGGGAGCAAAAGGCAGAACTCTGCCCATTCATTGGCTGATGGGGCCTAGCATGTATGTGTGCCTTGGCTTGTTTGTGTGCACTGTGACTCCTATGATCCCAGGGGGCGGCCCTTAGTACATAAAATGGCAGTTTCCTATTTAGGATTACCCAATGGCACATACTGCTAAATAAGTATATTTATATGAAAATGGTTTATTTAGATGAAGCAGGGTTTTACATATGAGCTGTTTATGCAATATATTTGTATAGAGACCGACATTGTTTGGGGGTGTAGTTTCCCTTTAAAAGTAACGTATAAAGAAAATAAAAATCTAGGCACTAAAACTTGTTTTCTGTTACCCAAAATAAATAATTGAACACATTTATGAGAAAAAATAAACAGGAAAGCCACAGGGTTATAAATCTACTGCAAAGGGAATGATTAGTGTTTTCTTGGTGATTCTAAAAAAAAAATATCTAGAAATAACTGGAAAGGCATCAGAACTGACGTAAACAACTAAAAAAAAACAATTATTTCAAGTTTTCCAGCAGATTAAAAACAAGGAAAAGCTTGTTTTTTAAAGATTTCTTACGGACGTCATTGAGTTGCTCGCTACGTATTTATAGTTGGGGCTAAAGCCGCGTTTAAGTGCTCAAGGAACCGGCGTCTCAACAAAACATCCGCAGACCAACAACCGCTTGATTTTGTTCCTGAAAAGCATGATGTGCCGCTAAATAAGCCAATGTTCCGACATCTGCTCTGTGCGACACTCATGTTATCGGGGAAAAAACGTGTTTTTCTGTATTTTGTAGACCCTGGTCCCTAAGGTGATATCTACCACTAACACTCACCGATAGCTGTACAGGTATGGGATCCCTTATCCGGTAGGATAAACGTCATCTGCCATAGACTCCATTATAATAAAATAATTTTAATTTTATAAAATGATTTCCTTTTTCTCTGTAATAATAAAACAGTACCTGTACTTGATCCCAACTAAGATATAATTACCCCTTATTGGGGGCAGAACAGCCCTATTGGGTTTATTTCATGGTTAAATGATTCCCTTTTCTCTGTAATAATAAAACAGTACGTGTACTTGATCCCAACTAAGATATAATTACCCCTTATTGGGGCAGAACAGTCCTATTGGGTTTATTTCATGGTTAAATGATTCCCTTTTCTCTGTAATAATAAAACAGTACCTGTACTTGATCCCAACTAAGATATAATTACCCCTTATTGGGGCAGAACAGCCCTATTGGGTTTATTTCATGGTTAAATGATTCCCTTTTCTCTGTAATAATAAAACAGTACCTGTACTTGATCCCAACTAAGATATAATTACCCCTTATTGGGGGCAGAACAGCCCTATTGGGTTTATTTAATGGTTAAATGATTCCCTTTTCTCTGTAATAATAAAACAGTACCTGTACTTGATCCCAACTAAGATATAATTACCCCTTATTGGGGCAGAACAGCCCTATTGGGTTTATTTAATGGTTAAATGATTCCCTTTTCTCTGTAATAATAAAACAGTACCTGTACTTGATCCCAACTAAGATATAATTACCCCTTATTGGGGCAGAACAGCCCTATTGGGTTATTTCATGGTTAAATGATTCCCTTTTCTCTGTAATAATAAAACAGTACCTGTACTTGATCCCAACTAAGATATAATTACCCCTTATTGGGGCAGAACAGCCCTATTGGGTTTATTTCATGGTTAAATGATTCCCTTTTCTCTGTAATAATAAAACAGTACCTGTACTTGATCCCAACTAAGATATAATTACCCCTTATTGGGGGCAGAACAGCCCTATTGGGTTTATTTAATGGTTAAATGATTCCCTTTTCTCTGTAATAATAAAACAGTACCTGTACTTGATCCCAACTAAGATATAATTACCCCTTATTGGGGCAGAACAGCCCTATTGGGTTTATTTAATGGTTAAATGATTCCCTTTTCTCTGTAATAATAAAACAGTACCTGTACTTGATCCCAACTAAGATATAATTACCCCTTATTGGGGCAGAACAGCCCTATTGGGTTTATTTCATGGTTAAATGATTCCCTTTTCTCTGTAATAATAAAACAGTACCTGTACTTGATCCCAACTAAGATATAATTACCCCTTATTGGGGCAGAACAGCCCTATTGGGTTTATTTAATGGTTAAATGATTCCCTTTTCTCTGTAATAATAAAACAGTACCTGTACTTGATCCCAACTAAGATATAATTACCCCTTATTGGGGGCAGAACAGTCCTATTGGGTTTATTTCATGGTTAAATGATTCCCTTTTCTCTGTAATAATAAAACAGTACCTGTACTTGATCCCAACTAAGATATAATTACCCCTTATTGGGGCAGAACAGCCCTATTGGGTTTATTTCATGGTTAAATGATTTTTAGCAGACTTAAGTTATGGAGATCAAAAATATGGAAAGATCCCTTATGCAGAAAACCCCAGGTCCCGAGAATTCTGGATAACAGGTCCCATACCTGTATTTTGTTATTACTTTCCACTAAATAAAGTCCCTTGGCTGGTCAAGGTTTGTAAATTTTGTATTTGTTTCTAGTTTTTATTCAATAGATTTATGTGGAGTTACATCTTCATCATTTCTCTTTAGCCGAGTTAAATTCATATTGATCAAAATAATCCTTCATATTTTCCAACTATGTTTAAAAAGCCTGAACTGTATGTTTTTATGTCAATTAAGAACCCATACTGTGTTCCAACATGGCTGAAAATCATGCATTCATGTGGCCTTGATTGAGCAATGCGTTCAAATGAAATTGGTTTTATTAGCAACAAAAATAATAATTATTACGGCATCCAACTAATATGATTAATAGCCAGAGAAAAGTATCGTGAAAAAATGTCTTCGCTCTTCATCTTACTTCAGTATTGATGTGATTGTGGCAAATTCAATTCAAGATAATGAAAAAAAAAAAAGCTAGATATATTTGCCCCAGTGGAATTACCCATAGCAACCAATGAAATAGAATATTTCCTGCCAACATTGCCAAAGATGAAAGTTTCTGATTTTGGTGGTTTTTCATGTAATATAACCTTATCCAGCAGTTCTATACTGCTTGTACTAATCTGGCTATTGATCATAATAATTCACGTAAACCAGTAAATCAACTTACCCAGCCCGTTCCTTGAGCTTCTTGTCGGCAATGCCGTCTTTGGACACCAGTTTGTTGAATACAAGGATGCCTATAACCATATTAACCTGGCGGAACAAAAATACAGCATTTTAGAGATCTGGACTTATTATATAGTAGATTTAGACCAGATTTGGGTCATAATCGCAAGTTTCTAAGTGGTTTCATGTACCCGGGGCCTCACAAAGACTGAAGTGTCTCTGTAGAAGAGAGATGTTTAATTGCTCATTTCCAAGGACCTTTTTGAGTTCCAAGTAATGCTGTGCGACTCTGTCCCATTTCGCCATAAAATTCGCGAAACAGCAAGAAAATTCACAAAACGGTGAAATATTCACAAAACGTTTGTCGCGCAATTATTTTTGTCGCCCGCGAATAATTTTTTGTCGTCCGTGTATATCTTTTTGTCACCCGTATTTTTGATGCGACCACACCTTTTTTTTATGCGATTGTGCCCTTTTTTGCCGCGACTGTGCCCAACTGCGCCCAATTTGACGCGCGACAAAAAACATTTCCGCACGACTAAATTTTCTGTGGCGAATTTTCACGGAAGTTTCGCGAAACAATTTGTCAGTGGCGAAATATAAGACCCCCAAATAAGACCCCCAAAACCATATTTGGGTCAATGATAACCAATACTAGTGATGAGCGAATTTTTTCGCCAGGCATGGATTCGCAGCGAATTTCCACATTTTGCCATTCGCGAAACTTCCGTGAAAATTCGCAGCAGAAAAACTCATTGCACACAATTTTTTTTGTCGTGCTTCAAATTGGGCGCAGTTGCATCAAAAAAGGGCACAGTTGCGTCAAATTGCCAGCGGTTGCGTAAAAATTTGGACACGGTTGCATCAAAAAAAAGGCAAGACTGCGCCACAAAAGTGCGGGCGATAAGAAAAACGTGTGACAAATGCGTTTCGCAATTTTTTCGCCATTTTGATTCACCTTGCGCAAAAAAGCAAGAAAATTTGCGAAATGATGAAAAATTTGGCGCAGTTGCATAAAAAACCATGGTCGCGTTACAAAAGTGCGGGCGACAAAAAAGACACAGGTGACAAAAACAAACGTGCGACAAATGCGTTTCACTGATTTTTCACTGTTTCGCTTCGCCATTAAATGCACGAAACAGCAAGAGAATTTGCGAAATGGTGAAAAATTGGGGGCGGTTGCGTCAAAAAAACGCTGTCACGTCACAAAAATGTGGGCAACAAACAATAGACATGGGTGACAAAAAAGACCCGGGCGACAAAAATAAACGTGCGACAAATGTGTTTCGCCATTAAATGCGCTCAACAACAAGAAAATTTGTGAAATGGCAAAAAAATTGGCGCGGCTGCGTAAAAAAAAATGCGGTCGCGTCACAAATGTGCGGGCAACAAAAAATAGACATGGGTGACAAAAAAGACACAGGCGACAAATGGCAAAAAATTGTGTGCGGTTGTGTAAAAAAAAATGTGGTTGCATCACAAAAGTGTCGGCGACAAACAATAGACATGGCGACAAAAAAAAAACGTGCAACAAATGTGTTTTGTGCATTTTTCGCTGTTTCACTTTGCCATTAAATGCGCAAGCCAGCAAGAAAATTAGCGAAATGGTGAAAAATTGGGCACAGTTGCGTCAAAACAAGACGCGGTCATGTCACAAAAGTGCGGGCAACAAAAATAGACATGGGTGACAAAAAAAAAAAAGCGTTTTGCGAATTTTTTGCTAAATTTCTGCTAATTTTCTTGCTGTTTCGCACATTTAATGGCGAAGCGAAACAGAACAGATTCGCTCATCACTAACCGATACCCTTTTTCAATCAAGTATTTTATTTAATCCAAATTTTGCTTTTGGATTATTTACCGAAAGTATTAAGTCCCGCCCATCTCCATAATTAAGTCCAACGCTAACAATATTAAGGTGCGCTCATAGGACTTGCTAAAGCGCGAATTATATGAGAATGAGCGGCAACAACAAATCCCCCCACTGACTATATCAGTTAGCAATGCATGTATAAAATGCGGGGAAAAAAAAAAGTAATTATTCTTCTAAACACAGAATGTGATTATCCCTGCGGAAACTATAATCCCATGATTTCTGTCAGTCTGGAATAGCGGATTAAAGTATTGTCGGAGAAAATGAATCCCTCGGCGGCTCAAGGTCTTTCTATGGTTTGTTTTTTTGCCTCCGTTGTACCGAAAATTAAATTATTACCGAATTAACCGAGTTCACGCGTCCCCTGTACCAAATACCAAATACGGACCTTTCTATAAAGAACAATGGGATCAACTAGATTATGAAAAATAAATAAATATGAAGAAAATACCAAGACGACAGCAGCTGCCGGTCCAACAAATGCATAAAGTAGCCCTCCTTCCAGCGACAGCCAGCAGCTGAAATACAGGGAGGAGAATGAACATTATTCATATAAAACATTATATTCTATTTATATGGTATAAAACAAATTCATAGCAGGAATCTGATAGACGCCACCCAAAATTTCAAAAAGTGTTGTACAGGTATAGGACCCATTAACCATGAAATAAACCCAATAGGGCTGTTCTGCCCCCAATAAGGGGTAATTATATCGTAGTTGGGATCAAGTACAGGTACTGTTTTATTATTACAGAGAAAAGGGAATCATTTAACCATGAAATAAACCCAATAGGGCTGTTCTGCCCCCAATAAGGGGTAATTATATCTTAGTTGGGATCAAGTACAGGTACTGTTTTATTATTACAGAGAAAAGGGAATCATTTAACCATGAAATAAACCCAATAGGGCTGTTCTGCCCCAATAAGGGGTAATTATATCTTAGTTGGGATCAAGTACAGGTACTGTTTTATTATTACAGAGAAAAGGGAATCATTTAACCATGAAATAAACCCAATAGGGCTGTTCTGTCCCCAATAAGGGGTAATTATATCTTAGTTGGGATCAAGTACAGGTACTGTTTTATTATTACAGAGAAAAGGGAATCATTTAACCATTAAATAAACCCAATAGGGCTGTTCTGCCCCCAATAAGGGGTAATTATATCTTAGTTGGGATCAAGTACAGGTACTGTTTTATTATTACAGAGAAAAGGGAATCATTTAACCATGAAATAAACCCAATAGGGCTGTTCTGCCCCAATAAGGGGTAATTATATCTTAGTTGGGATCAAGTACAGGTACTGTTTTATTATTACAGAGAAAAGGGAATCATTTAACCATGAAATAAACCCAATAGGACTGTTCTGCCCCAATAAGGGGTAATTATATCTTAGTTAGGATCAAGTACAGGTACTGTTTTATTATTACAGAGAAAAGGGAATCATTTAACCATTAAATAAACCCAATAGGGCTGTTCTGCCCCCAATAAGGGGTAATTATATCTTAGTTGGGATCAAGTACAGGTACTGTTTTATTATTACAGAGAAAAGGGAATCAGTTTTAAAATTCTTAATTATTTGGTTAGAATGGAGTCTATGGGAGACAGGCTTTCCGTAATTCGGAGCTTTCTGGATAAGGGATCCCATACCTGTATAAACGGTAAATGAAAATGCTGTTATTGCGCTACAGAAATTCTTCTCGATGGCATTTTTCCATGACATTTCCACGGTGGTGGAGACATTTTGGAAGAACACATAGTCGCACTTATGGCGTTTTTATGGCAATTATGATATTTTCCTTTACCACCGGAGAAAGAGGATAGATTTTTTTTTTTTTTAAAACAAATAGGGGCGAGTTATTAGCAAAACATTCAACTAGGACTAAAAATGATTAAAGATAAAGGTGAAAAAAATGAAACTTCAGAGATGTATTTCCCAAGAATGGAACAATGACCTCATGAATCTATAGAAAGTAATGGCCATATATCCGTATAAATATGTTTGCAGGTAACGCGGCTCAAACATAATTTAAAACTACCTCCACCGACTCAAACAGACAGGACAAGAATATAAAGCAATGAGCACTATGGTCTGACAAGGAAATAACTAACTCTGAGCGGCTCTGGCACCGGGGTGAGAAGATTTCAAACTTGATGCCAAAATCCAGACTTTACTGCTTGAATGTTAATGAGACCCCGGCTCTCTCACACTGGCCAATTGTTTGCGCTTCAGGACAAAGTTAATACTGCGGTGACAGATGTCTGCATAGAGCAAAGAACTCTGCTCCTTACTGTGACAGCAGAGGGCAAAGTCGGGCACAGCAGGGAGACGTCTACATTGCCTTCAATCCTAATTAATGTATTTATAGGTATAACTTGGCAGCAGGAATGTACTTATGTATTAGTTCATGGAAATTGGTTGTATTTTTAGGTCATAAGGGGCAGTAGGTGCATGGAAAGTGAGTGTAGCGCATAGAGAAATGGTGAAGTTGAATGGAGAGTTGGTGTAGGCACATAGAGAGTTGGTGAAGGTGCATTGAGAGTTGGTGTAGGCACATAGAGAGTTGGTGAAGGTGAATGGAAAGATGGTGTAGGCACATTGAGAGTTGGTGAAGGTGCATTGAGAGTTGGTGTAGGCACATTGAGAGTTAGTGTAGGCACATAGAGAGTTGGTGAAGGTGCATTGAGAATTGGTGTAGGCTCATAGAGAGTTGGTAACTGTGCATTGAGAGTTGGTGAATGTGCATTGAGAGTTGGTGTAGGCACATAGAGAGTTGGTGAAGGGGAATGGAAAGATGGTGTAGGCACATTGAGAGTTGGTGAAGGTGCATTGAGAGTTGGTGTAGGCACATAGAGAGTTGGTGAAGGTGAATGGAAAGATGGTGTAGGCACATTGAGAGTTGGTGTAGGCACATTGAGAGTTGGTGTAGGCACATAGAGAGTTGGTGAAGGTGCATTGAGAATTGGTGTAGGCTCATAGAGAGTTGGTAACTGTGCATTGAGAGTTGGTGAATGTGCATTGAGAGTTGGTGTAGGCACATAGAGAGTTGGTGAAGGTGAATGGAGAGATGGTGTAGGCACATTGAGAGTTGGTGAAGGTGCATTGAGAGTTGATGTAAGCACATAGAGAGTTGGTGAAGGTGAATGGAGAGATGGTGTAGGCACATTGAGAGTTGGTGAAGGTGCATTGAGAGTTGGTGTAGGCACATTGAGAGTTGGTGTAGGCACATAGAGAGTTGGTGAAGGTGCATTGAGAATTGGTGTAGGCTCATAGAAAGTTGGTAACTGTGCATTGAGAGTTGGTGAATGTGCATTGAGAGTTGGTGAATGTGCATTGAGAGTTGGTGTAGGCACATAGAGAGTTGGTGAAGGTGCATTGAGAGTTAGTGTAGGCACATAGAGAGTTGGTGAATGTGCATTGGGAGTTGGTGTAGGCACATAGAGAGTTGGTGAAGGTGCATTGAGAGTTAGTGTAGGCACATAGAGAGTTGGTGAAGGTGCATTGAGAGCTGGTGTAGGCACACAGAGAGTTGGTGTAGGCACACAGAGAGTTGGTGAAGGTGCATTGAGAGTTAGTGTAGGCACATAGAGAGTTGGTGAATGTGCATTGAGAGTTGGTGTAGGCACATAGAGAGTTGGTGAAGGTGCATTGAGAGTTAGTGTAGGCACATAGAGAGTTGGTGAAGGTGCATTGAGAGCTGGTGTAGGCACACAGAGAGTTGGTGTAGGCACACAGAGAGTTGGTGAAGGTGCATTGAGAGCTGGTGTAGGCACACAGAGAGTTGGTGTAGGCACACAGAGAGTTGGTGAAGGTGCATTGAGAGCTGGTGTAGGCACACAGAGAGTTGGTGTAGGCACACAGAGAGTTGGTGAAGGTGCATTGAGAGCTGGTGTAGGCACACAGAGAGTTGGTGTAGGCACACAGAGAGTTGGTAGCGGTGCATGGAGAGTTGGTACAAGAAAATGTAGACTCTGTGTAGGAACACGGAGAGTTGGGGAGCAAATTCCAATGTGACATTTAATTAACTCCAAGCTGAAAACCCAGCTGTCTGCCCATTAATTGTCAAGGATCCAGAGCCACATTGTTTTATGTATTTTATTAATGGTTGGAACTCTTGTAGGAATGATGTAGCCTAGTTCAAAATTGAATTTCTCCAGATATTTTCCTTATTCCAGCACATAAAGTGTTATGTCAGAAAATGACATCAACTCTTGAATTTGCAGACAGGTCACACTACCCCCGGCCCAAGCTGACAACTCAGATTTCTATTGAAAGGTTTGAGGGCCACCTTCTTACTAAGGTGACATGGTCACTTGGTTATTTCTGTTTTATTGTCTAAGTATGTCTGTCTATATATACAGTATATATCAATCAATCAGTCTGTCTACCTATTTATGTCCCTCGCCCTTCGTTTTGCTCTCTCTCTCTGAATGTTATCATTAATTATTGAAGGTTTTCATGTTAAAGTCTTTGTATTTTCCTTGTATTCTGGTCACAGATGCCAGAGATTTTGGATGATGTTAATCTTTTAGATGAGAAAGTAACAATCATGTTGGCATCTTAAAAACAACCCATTATTATATTTGTTTGTAAGAGGGCACGGAGCATCGATTTGCCTGTAACGGCCCAGCGGGAAATGCTCGAGAGGTAAAAGTAGCGGTGAGATGTGAGCGCTGAATGGAAACAAAGAAAGTGGGAATTTGGTACCAGAACGTTGTTTTTTGTAAAGGATGTTAATTTCCTACTTAAGGATTAAAGAATTAGTATGATGTCATAATTAACTATTTTTACACAGATATATCTAGCTACAAATTGTAATCAGTTTTATAATCATATTTTCTGGAATAGCAGATACATAGAGAGAAAGAAAGAAAGAAAGAAAGAAAGAAAGAAAGAAAGAAAGAAAGAAAGAAAGAAAGAAAGAAAGAAAGAAAGAAAGAAAGATAGAAAGAAAGAAAGAAAGAAAGAAAGAAAGAAAGATAGATAGATAGATAGATGATAGATAGAGAGATAGATAGATAACAATTTACTAATAGACATTAACTTACAGAGAGACAGCTGATAGCTAGATGACATATAGATATAGATAGATAGATAGATAGATTAATAGATAGATGATAGATGATAGATATAGATAGATAGATAGATAGATAGATAGATAGATAGATACTGTAGATAGATACTTATTTACTGATAGACATTGACTATAGGATAGACAGCTGATAGATAAAGAGGGATGGAAAAAGAGGGATGGGTGGATGGATAGATAGATAGATAGATAGATAGATAGATAGATAGATAGATAGATAGATAAAGAGGGATGGAAAAAGATGGATGGATAGATGATAGATAGATAGATATATAGATAGATACTGATTAACTGATAGACATTGACTTACAGATAGACAGATGATAGATAATAGATAGATAGAAACCAATTTACTGATAGACATTGACTTTAAGATAGACAGCTGATAGATAAATGATAGATAGATAGATAGATAGATAAATGATAGACAGATAGATAGATAGATAGATGATAGATAGATAGATAGATAGATAGAGGATAGATAGATAGATAGATAGATAGATAGATAGATAGATAGATGATAGGAGAAGGTATTCCTCATTTAGGTGTGGACATTTAGTAATGTCTCTTCCACTTGATCTGCTCCCAGAGCAGCTCCTTCTGATGGCTCATATGAGTTGGATCAGTCACTATAGACAAGGAGTCTACATGACTAAAGGGAAGGGGCCCTGCTTCAAGTCTTCTGCCCAAACACACAACTGCAGCTTACATTCTTGGCCTGAAGCCACCCAATTTGTGGGAACACCAACAGGTTTGGAGTCACAGTAGGCATTCCCTGTGGGTTGGTTGGGACTTCAAACTTGACTTCTTTGGATTCCACTTAAGGACAAAGGTGAATAGAGATGGAAGCTTGAGGTAAGGGATGTCTCAGTGGAAGACCAAACTGTGGGCTGTACCAAAGCCTCCAGTGGGAGAGGGACTATAATTTGGTAGCAATGGTCATATGGTCTCCTAGATATTGCTAAAGGCCCAGCCTGAAGATGAGTTTGGTTGGATAATGGATATACACAGAATTGCTGTATCTTGTGGGATCTACTGCAGAAGGTCAGGTATGGCAATGTGTCTGTGGATCTGTAGTGCCATTAAGGAGTCCCTAGCCTTAGTTTTATACTGTAAGTTGAGGCTTGAAACCAACAACGTTAAATATCTTAATTTGAATTTTTCATTCATTTTTCCACCTAAGTACTTACATTTCTTACAACTACTTTACTATGGAATAAAAACGAATCAAACGTTCCAAATGAATACTCTTGATATATACTGTAGAGCGAAAGGATCCTACCCAATACAATATGGCAACCTTCATAAATAGAATATCTGGTCCCCCAATAACCCAGGCAAAATCCATGCTAGACTGTACGCTCCAAAGCATATCTCTAAGAACATTCGTGATTAATGACCGCGTTGGGCGGCACGGCGGCTCTTACTTCAATTTGACAACAGGTCCTTCGTCCCCCAAAGTTAAAATATGTAAAATCTAAGTGCCTGCCAGTGGCACGTACCTCGGCAATTTTCCACAGAATGAGCATGTTAACAAAATCATGATTGGCCTTCACCTTCTGCGTGCTAGATCAGTCTACCTTGAAGACAGCTAATAAATCCATTCAGCCACCCATGCCGTTTTCAGCGCTCGTATTAAGATTAATGCAGTGCATTCTCTCCCCCTAAATAAGGTGTTCAGAGCAATTTGCCAGACACGCCGGTGGAAAGGGTTGACACTATGGGGGTAGGAGGCAAGTTATTACTCAGTGTCACGGCCGCAGGGCCCCCACGCGGTGCACAATGCTAAATATTATGCTCTCAGGGTTGTTCAAGGTACCCAGTGACATTGAGGAATGCCCTTTTGCTTACAATCATCAGGAATAAATGGCGACAATAAAACGGAGAATCCAATGGCAACTGGGCAGCTAAATCCCTAGAATACTCATGAGCCTTTGAAGACTGCATGGAGACCAGTTGCAGAGGTAGGGTTGCCACCTGTCTGGGTCAAAACGTCCTGCCCAGTTTTCTAAATTAGGAAAACCAGACACAGACTCGCTAAGATGGACGTGGTGATCGGCCAATCGACCAATTGGTTCAAGAATAAAATGTTAAATGGCAGAGGGAATTATTTGCTGTGTAACAGTGTCATTTAGAGATAAACAGCCCCATAAATATCATGGCAGTGTCCCTTTAAAGTTACTGTTGCTGTTTTTTTTCTATTGGTCATTATGAAGCCATTGATTTTAATGGATCATTCATCATAACCAACTGTAGATCCACAACAAATCAGAATGATATGTTCTAAATTAATGGCATAATTTGTGCTTAGAGAAAAGTAGGTCAATTTGGATTTTGTATGGATAATAATCAAATGCACTGATAGATTCAATACATTAGAGACGTCTATCTTCTGGGGGGTCTAAGGTATCAAATCTATAGCCTGAAGAATTGATTGGCATATACAATCTATTCAATGAGAATTGATCAGATTAATTAAAAGTTGGTTATTGGTTACATAGAGAAGACTGTAATCAGTCCCAAGGACAACTCAAGGGCATTGAGCAGTGCCAGCGCGGAATTCTATATCCATGTCCATTTGTATAGTTTTTATATACCCACTGCATTCTCATTTAAATGGAATCAATCAATCAATCATAAGTCTTGTGATGATGATGATGGTATTTGGTCCAGCGTTCCCTTCTTCTTGTAGACCATGTGTGAAATGTAAAAAAAATCTTTTGTGTGGACTTTTTAAACTATGTGTGTGGAATGGTAGGTGTGTCCAAGGAGTACACGCATGTACAAACAAAAGACCTTATACGCACACCCTTAACTCTCCTCAGTAGTTCACGCTCGGTGCTCACTGCGGAGGGATCGGCACCCTCCAAAAAAGTCCAAATGGAAGAAAGCAATGGCACTCAGGAGCTACAAACGGGACCAGCCCTCTAGATACTTTATTAGCATGACAAAGGGGTTGTTTTGCCCCGAAACGTTGCACTTCCGTAATAAAGTATCTAGAGGGCTAGTCCCGTTTGTAGCTCCTGAGTGCCATTGCTTTCTTCCAAGGAGTATACGCAGGCATACAAAATTGAGGGCTCCATAATTAGCTGGGTGGGCTCAATATGAGGGAACATTGCTCATAAAGGTGCCCATACATGTGAAGATTCGTCACCAAGTGAGCGGATCTTCACCCGATATCCTCACCTACGGGTGGGTGATATCGGGGAACATGTAGGCTAAAAGATCGAATTATAATGGCAGTCGGTTTGGCAGTCGGTTTGGGGACCACCGATGCGGTACCCGATCCAACTGAATCTTTTAACCTGCCCAATCGATATCTGGCCAATTTCAGGCCAGATATTGGTAGGGATGGGCAGTTGTTCCTGCCCCTACACAGGCCGATAAATTGCCGAATCGGTCCAAGGGACCGATATCGGCAGCTACAATTGGGCCCTGTATGGGGACCTTAAAACTGGTCACCAAAAAATGTGGGGAAGGTCTTATGAAATAAACAGTGCTGATCATTAATATAGCCACCAGCATGGTCTTATTTCACCATCCATCTCTTATAGTAGCATTGCCTTATTATGGAGAACCTATTGAGCTTATTCATTTCTTTACATTGGTTTAGAGATCCAACTAGTGTTTGTGAGTAATAAGATAATAATACCTTGGTGCCTCCAGGCAGAAACTCTTCCATGGCTACTGGGAACCATTGGGGAGTTGCAGGTAGTGCTAACTGCATTTATTCCAGTTTTTCTATTCAGAGTAAATCTGAAGGACATAGAAATATGCACCACAGGATGAGATATTTACCGGACATATTTCTGTGCAGCCATAAAGAAGGGGACAGTAGCCACTTTATGAGGACAGTAGCCACTTCAGATTATAGGAGGATACAAAAAGCTATCTACTATAGCTTTCTTGGAAAACAGGAATAGCAATAGCCACCACAGGAGAAAGTATTATCAGTACTACAGTAGCTACATTGAGATGCAGAAAATGGAAGTAGTCACCTCAAGACACAGCAAGATACAGAAGCCATGTTGGAATACCAGAAGATATGTCATCTGCCTTAAGCTTGGGACTTGAAAATTGATGGAAGACAGCTAATAACACAGAAAGGCAAAGCAGACACCTTGGGAGCAACCTTGAGATGTGTTACCCCTTCAGGATATTGGATATAGTCCCCAAAACAAGACACATAATGGCACAGGCCATATTGAGGGGGGCACATAGAGACTAAAGCTAAAGGACATAGAAACATGCCCCACAGTATGACAATTATACCTGCAGTATTTCTAAAAAGCCAACATAGGAGGACAGTTTCCACCTCAGAATACAGGAGCACACAAGAAACAGCTCAGTAATGGACAATAACGGACAATAACCATGTTGGAATGCAGGAGGGGCAGGAGGTACCTCAAGATGCAAAAAGATACAGAAACCGCTTTGGGACACCAGAAGTTGAGTTTTGAGAGTGACAGACAACTCAGAACACAAGAAGATACAGTAAATAGCTTTAGGCAAGACATGGTCAACTCAGGACATAGCAACGGGCAGTGGCAAACTTAGGACTCAAGACTGGACGGCAGCCAAACCGCAAAACATAAAAAGTACAGTAGCAACAATAGGGGGTCAGAACCCAATGTCATCAGATTCTCAGTTCTAAGATACCCACAAACATTAGCTCTTTAAGGTCAGGTAGAACAATGGGAAACACAAGACTCTCTGCGCTTTCCAGGAGAGCACAGAATGCAGCAAGTACTGCGCCGCTCTATGATTAAATGTCACTGCAGTCTTGCAGGTTTCTGGCAGGAGTACAAAGGGGAGAAAACACTGTAAACAGAAATTAATTCAGAACTAATCTCTCAGAACGGTGGAGAATGAAACGCGCTGGGTTTCCTGGAATTCCAACCGATAAATCAATGCGCGGCAATAGGAATAAGCAGTAATAAAAGGAGACAGGGACAATGCTCTTTATAGAGCCCAGCCAAGCGCTCCATATAATATAAACCTCCCCACCAAACACACAAATTCACATCTTTCATTCATAATTTGGTCACTTTGGAAAGTGATCTGTATAGTCATCAGTGCGTAACCCCCTCCCTGGCCAATTAAAATCCAGTGTGATCACCCAAGCCTTGATTAGCCCAAATGGAAAACCAGACTTAAGGCCCCCTTGGACCGATTCGGCAGCTAATCGGCCTGTGTATGGGCAGGAACGAGCGGCCTGGCCGACCAATATCTGGCCTGAAATTGGCCAGATATCGATCGGCCAGGTTAGAAAATCCAGTCGGATCAGGGACCGCATCGGCTCGTTGATGTGGTTCCCGAACCGGCTGCCCATGGCCGCAAATGTAATCCGATCGTTTGGCCCCAGGGCCAAACGATCGGATTTTTTTTTTTTAAAGCTACTTGCTACCTGATATCGCCCACCCGTAGGTGGGGATATCAGGTAAAGATCCGCTCGCTTGGCGACATCGCCAAGCGAGCGGATCTTATAGTGTATGGGGACCTTAACCAATAATCTGCTTCAGCACGTGCTCCATTTCGACCCTAATGCCCTTTGCTTTCAGTTAGCGGTATTACATAAATAATTATAGTCTACTTATCCTTTACAGGGGTGGTGTAATTTATAAGAAGGGGGTGGGAATGTCCCAGAGTTACAAAATATATATATATGAAATGTAATTTTTCTTTACTCAACCAAATTGTCTTGTCTCTCAAGTGAGCATGAAGTTCCATTTTAATGAATATCATGAGATGAGTAAATTGCACGGAGATCCCCGGTGTGAAATATACTGTAGCATGACTGCTTCTGGTAAATGAGGGTTGGGAACGCGGCGCAACAAGGAAGAAATAGCTGTAATGGAGCAAGGGAACAGCACAGGGACGGCACAAGTGATTTGACTTCCTTTAGTCAAATGATGGAAATAAATCATTATAAAATGGAGATTTAGCCAACATTTTGTGCCCATCAAATAATACATATCTTTTCCACCTTAAGGCAGAATGGCTATGAGAATCATTGAGGGGAGGTATGATTTCCATTCAACCACACACGTCTTCTACTTGAGGTTGGGCTACAAGTCCCTACTATGACCTGTGCCTGTCGGACAACAATAACTACATAATTATATCAATAATTGGAGACGAGAACCAACCCAAGTTTTTGAAACGTCAGAATCTCAAATCTATGTCATTTTAATCTGAGTCATAAGGGTACAAGAGAGAACTGGTTACTGGTATAGTAGGGACACGCCATGAAGCAGCTGCAGGTCTACTCACTCTTCAGCTGTCAAGGGGTGATAGACATTGTGCTCCAACAAGGACTTGCATTGGATTCTGTTCCTTCTTATGTAGACTCAGGAATAATGTTGGTTGCATCTTTGAGCTGGATCTACTACAGGTATAGGACCCATTATTCAGAATGCTCGGGACCGAGGGTATTCCAGATAAGGGGTCTTTCCGTAATTTGGATCTCCATACCTTACGTCTACTAAAAAATCAATAAAACATTAATTATACCCAATAGGATTGTTTTGCCTCCAATAAGGATTATTTATATCTTAGTTGGGATCAAGTACAGGTACTGTTTTATTATTACAGAGAAAAGGGAATCATTTAACCATTAAATAAACCCAATAGGGCTGTTCTGCCCCAATAAGGGGTAATTATATCTTAGTTGGGATCAAGTACAGGTACTGTTTTATTATTACAGAGAAAAGGGAATCATTTAACCATTAAATAAACCCAATAGGGCTGTTCTGCCCCCAATAAGGGGTAATTATATCTTAGTTGGGATCAAGTACAGGTACTGTTTTATTATTACAGGGAAAAGGGAATCATTTAACCATTAAATAAACCCAATAGGGCTGTTCTGCCCCAATAAGGGGTAATGATATCTTAGTTGGGATCAAGTACAGGTACTGTTTTATTATTACAGAGAAAAGGGAATCATTTAACCATTAAATAAACCCAATAGGACTGTTCTGCCCCCAATAAGGGGTAATTATATCTTAGTTGGGATCAATTACAAGATGCTGTTTTATTATTACAGTTTGAAAATTCTGAATTATTTGATTAAAATGGAGTCTATGGGAGACAGCCTTTCCGTAATTCAGAGCTTTCTGGATAACGGGTTTCCGGATAAGGGATCCCATACCTGTATATATTTAAAGATCTGCTTTTCTGTCTCTGACACCAGATAAGCAGAACTTTACCCTACTTGTCCACCGAAAGAAGTAGGCCAGTTGGACAGACTTGAATAGTCAGCCTTAGGGCCAAAAATTTAAAGTTATAGACAGTCGTGCCATGGACCATGGACTTTCACCTCCTCCACAACAATATCTGAAGAGTCCCAATGAGGTATTAAGTGGGAAATGGGAGTAGTGTGGCCCCATACTCAATCACCACAATATACTAATATCTTGGTGATTGAGTATGGGGCCACACTACTCCCATTTCCCACTTTATACCTCTTTGGGACTCTTCAGATATTGTTGTGGCATATTAACTCTCATATTGGTAATAAACACTAATGAAGAAGACAAAACAAACAATTGGATTACTTACTAATTGGTGGATCCATACCCCTTTGCCTTGGTGAAACCAACAGAAATCGCCACTACTAGAGCTGGCAGCCCTGCAATAGAAAGGGACGGTGTCTCAGTACAATTAGATGGGCTAATAATGACTTGAATTGCATTCTTCAATATATTCTGTTTTACTGAAGGCAGAAAATAAGCAAAAAACTGAATAAAAATGACATTAAAACCCAGAATTTAGAACCCAATGAGGACAGTAAGGATGTCCAGCCCAGAGAGGACAGCATAGCTTCACTACATTACACTCACTAACAAACATCCCATTAAAAGCAGATTTCTAGGTGTTTATTCCACTAATGACTGCGAAGGTCAATGAGCTTGTTGACGATTCCCCCTTTCTGATTGCATTGCAAATAATGACCAATTAAATATCTGGCACGGCCGCTTTGTGCTAACAAACTGATTCCACTGCAATTATTGCCTTTGATTCTATGTTCTTCTCTCTATCCAATATCCACAGCGCTTAGTACAAAAGGCTTTTTAGGTCATGGAGAAAAAAATAATCTGTTTATTTTATTTGCACCACTAAAGTGCGATGTAGCCCAGTGATACAGAAATGAATCAGTGTTATTAGCATCTGCTTAATAGATAAGTACAAAGAAGATTCTGGAGCCAGATGCACTACACCGAGCTTTTACTTCTTCCTCACTGGCCCATGATGGGTTCATAAGATCATCTGCAACTTTCTAGTTGGCTAAATTATTTCTTTTAATGAAGTTCCTCTAGCGAAGAAGGCTGCATTATTCAACTAAGTATTAACTTGATAGATCTGGAAGAAGGATCTTGTTGACTTAGGTTCTTGTTGACTTAGGTTCAAGGCATAAAATGAAGCTTTTACTTCTTCCTCACTGGCCCATGATGGGTTCATAAGATCATCTGCAACTTTCTAGTTGGCTAAATAATTTCTTTTAATGAAGTTCCTCTAGCGAACCAAGAAGGCTGCATTATTCAACTAAGTATTAAAACTTGATAGATCTGGAAGAAGGATCTTGTTGACTTAGGCTCTTGTTGACTTAGGTTCAAGGCATAAAATGAAGCTTTTACTTCTTCCTCACTGGTCCATGATGGGTTCATAAGATCATCTGCAACTTTCTAGTTGGCTAAGTTATTTCTTTTAATGAAGTTCTTCTAGAGAACCAGGAAGGCTGCATTATTCAACTAAGTATTAAAACTTGATAGATCTGGAAGAAGGATCTTGTTGACTTAGGTTCAAGGCATAAAATGAAGCTTTTACTTCTTCCTCACTGGCACATGATGGGTTCATAAGATCATCTGCAACTTTCTAGATGGCTAAATAATTTCTTTTAATGAAGTTCCTCTAGCGAACCAAGAAGGCTGCATTATTCAACTAAGTATTAAAACTTGATAGATCTGGAAGAAGGATCTTGTTGACTTAGGCTCTTGTTGACTTAGGTTCAAGGCATAAAATGAAGCTTTTACTTCTTCCTCACTGGTCCATGATGGGTTCATAAGATCATCTGCAACTTTCTAGTTGGCTAAGTTATTTCTTTTAATGAAGTTCTTCTAGAGAACCAGGAAGGCTGCATTATTCAACTAAGTATTAACTTGATAGATCTGGAAGAAGGGTCTTGTTGACTTAGGCTCTTGTTGACTTAGGTTCAAGGCATTAAATGAAGATTTTACTTCTTCCGCACTGGCCCATAATGGGTTCATAAGATCATCTGCAACTTTCTAGTTGGCTAAGTTATTTCTTTTAATGAAGTTCTTCTAGAGAACCAGGAAGGCTGCATTATTCAACTATGTATTAACTTGATAGATCTGGAAGAAGGGTCTTGTTGACTTAGGCTCTTGTTGACTTAGGTTCAAGGCATTAAATGAAGATTTTACTTCTTCCGCACTGGCCCATAATGGGTTCATAAGATCATCTGCAACTTTTCAAGTTGGCTAAATAATTTTTTTTAATAAAGTTCCTCTAGCAAACCAAGAAAGCTGCATTATTTGACTAAGTATTAACTTGATAGATCTGGAAGAAGGATCTTGTTGACTTAGGTCCAAGGCATTATTTTGCCCTTGTCTGTCTTTCTACAGCCCTGATGGACCTCAAACCCTATGGAAATGATTATTATATTTATAGAGTGCCAATGGGGTATGTTACAAGGGATGTGTAGAAAAAACAAGGCCAAGCAATGCTACCTGTAGGAGCACAAGTGAAACATGATGTATAGGTTTAGGGCAGGGGTCCCCAACCTTCTTAAAATGTAAAAAGACTTGGGGAGCAACACAAGCACCATAAAAGCTTATGGAGGAGCCAAATAAGGGTTGTGATTGGCTTTTAGGGAGCCTTTATGCACACTATCAGCTTAAAGGGGGCTTTATTTGGTAGTAAGTCTTGTTTTTATTCAACCAAAACTTGCCCCCAAGTCAGGAATTCAAAAATAACTTCATGGTTTGGGGGCACTGAGAGCAACATCCAAGGGGTTGGTGAGCAACATGTTGCCCCGAGCCACTGGTTGGGGATCACTGGTTTAGGGCAAGACATGCCACTTAATCTGAAGGCCATTGATGCATTTTGCATGATTCAGGTGACGTTAAGGGACCTCTTGAAATAAGGTAAAGAGGAGAAAAGTCTAAGGGAGAGAAGGAGGGAGTTCCAAAAATAGGGGAGCTTCTCTGGAGAAGCCATAGCGATAAACATGGGAGGTTTATTAGGGGATAAAATCATGGTTGGAATAAATAAGATGGTTTTGGACATATATCCTATAAATGACCAATAATATTTGAATAACCTGTCAGTATATCTATTGTAAAAAAAAAAGTCTTACTGTATAAGTCCCTTGTCCCTAGAATTATATCTTACCAGGAGGTTGTTCATTGGGAGCTCAAGGTACATTCTCATTTGCTTCCATATTAATATACATATTTGTGACCCTCAGCTTTCAGACAATATGGTTGCCAAAGACTCACCCCAACCGAGGCAGAGGAAACGCTTGCGGATGATCCGGTTCCTCAGTCGCCCCGTGACGGCCATGTACGACTGCCAAGCTTCCGTCAGCACCCAGCAGAATGAGGAAAGGAAGAAGAAGTGGAGAAAGGCAGCCACCAGCGTGCATATTACCTGGGGTGGAGATAAAAGAAACAAGGGTTTTCTTTGACACCATTGGTATAAGAACCTCTAACCCAGAGAAGACCAAAAACCTTTCATTTTTGATTAAATCTCCCATTTCTGAAAGGAATTACATTGGCTTCTTTACCTTATAGTAAGTAAAGGCCAGTGCATAGACCCATATAAACATCAAAACTACCTTCCAGCAGATGAATCAGTTTGAAATGCCCTACAGGAAGAACGTCTGTCTTTAAAGGAGAACAAAAGCCGAACAATGAATCTGGCTAGAAATGGCATATTTTATATACTGAATTTACTGTACCAGTATACAGGTATCGGACCCCTTATCCAGAAACCAATTATCCAGAAAGTTCCAAATTACAGAAAGGCCATCACCCATAGACTCCATTTCAATCAAATAATTGACATAATAATAATAATTAATAATAATTATTGGGGGCAGAACAGTCCTATTGGGTTTATTTCATGGTTAAATGATTCCCTTTTCTCTGTAATAATAAAACAGTACCTGTACTTGATCCCAACTAAGATATAATTACCCCTTATTGGGGGCAGAACAGCCCTATTGGGTTTATTTAATGGTTAAATGATTCCCTTTTCTCTGTAATAATAAAACAGTACCTGTACTTGATCCTAACTAAGATATAATTACCCCTTATTGGGGCAGAACAGTCCTATTGGGTTTATTTCATGGTTAAATGATTCCCTTTTCTCTGTAATAATAAAACAGTACCTGTACTTGATCCCAACTAAGATATAATTACCCCTTATTGGGGCAGAACAGCCCTATTGGGTTTATTTAATGGTTAAATGATTCCCTTTTCTCTGTAATAATAAAACAGTACCTGTACTTGATCCCAACTAAGATATAATTACCCCTTATTGGGGCAGAACAGTCCTATTGGGTTTATTTCATGGTTAAATGATTCCCTTTTCTCTGTAATAATAAAACAGTACCTGTACTTGATCCCAACTAAGATATAATTACCCCTTATTGGGGGCAGAACAGCCCTATTGGGTTTATTTAATGGTTAAATGATTCCCTTTTCTCTGTAATAATAAAACAGTACCTGTACTTGATCCCAACTAAGATATAATTACCCCTTATTGGGGGCAGAACAGCCCTATTGGGTTTATTTAATGGTTAAATGATTCCCTTTTCTCTGTAATAATAAAACAGTACCTGTACTTGATCCCAACTAAGATATATTTCATGGTAAAATTATTTTTTTAGTAGGCAGGAGATCCGAATTATGGAAAGACCCCTATTCGGAAATCCCCAGGTCCCAAGCATTCTGGATAATGGGTCCCATACCTGTACAGTATTTTGTGCTGATAAGATCACAGATCTAAAGGTATGTAGTGAACTGTGCAGAAGCCCAAAGCATAAAGTATAACATTTCTAGCCTAATTGTTTGCTGAACTTTACTTCTCCTAAGGGTTCAAGTTACTGAGGAATTAAAGGGGAAGTAAAGGCATATTGGCATTTTATTGATACCGAAGGTTCCTTGGAACCAGAGGTGTTTGCCCACCTCAAAGCAAGAATAATATATTCACTATACTATCTATATCTGCCTGTGCCATTGATAAACATGAAGAGGTTTACCCAGTATGCATTGCTTCTGATCCCGCCCTACTGTACCTTGTTTCGCGTCTGGGTTTGCCCAATGAGTATTAAGGCATTCGAAGAGATAATGGACAAGCAGAAGTTAATGAGTATGACAGATCGTTCGGAGCGGATGTACCTGCAGTGAAAGGAACACAGAGAGAAGCATTTACTGGTCAGTTGTTTCAAAGCAAAGATCTGGTTGCTATGGGTTACTAGATCTGGGTAAACTTTTTATCCATTGATCTGATTGCTGGTTGCTATGGGTTACTAGATCTGGGTAAAACTTTTTATCCATTGATCGGATTGCTGGTTGCTATGGGTTACTAGATCTGGGTAAAACTTTTTATCCATTGATCTGATTGCTGGTTGCTATGGGTTACTAGATCTGGGTAAACGTTTTATCCATTGAATTTCCCCAATCGATTCTTACACACTGATCGTTATCGACATGAAAATTGCAAATGCCCCCCATTCTCGGATTTCAACAGTGCGGGTAGGGGGCAAAGGGGGGAAAAGTGGGTGTGGCCCAAAGAAGAGTGTTTTATTACCAGGTTCTTCATATCTGGATACTCTAAAACAGCTATTTATGAATCTAAGAATCTAAGTTTTTTTTCACACTAGGCATTGCCTGTCTATTTAGTGCTTTTCTGTTGGTTTTTCTGCTGGTTGCTATGGGTTACTAGATCTGGGTAAACTGTTTATCCATTGATCTGATTGCTGGTTCTTATGACTTACTAAATCTGGGTAAAACTTTTTATCCATTGATCTGATTGCTGGTTGCTATGGGTTACTAGATCTGGGTAAACTATCTGTAAATGAACAAAACCGATATCGTTGCCCTGGGTTACGGAATCCAATGGGGGTTTTCTAGACATCCCTGCTCGGTTTTTCTGAGGACACAACATGTTCCGACACAAACCCCTGGAACATATTTACCGGCACCATAAATGCATCAAGGTGGGATTTAGGTATTAAAAATGTTGTGAATAAAAAGTACAATTAGCCCCGACGGGGCAGTTGCTGGCCCAGTGGATCAGTTAAAGAGTAGACGCGCACCTTGGCAGCCATATAACGGTAATGTCTATAGCAATAGTATTGCACTGGGGCAATGGGACTTGTCTATAAAGTATCACAAAACATTGTTGTTTCTCCTGTTTTCATGGTTTTCTTTTTCCGGCAGCCCCTCAGTCTACTGAACTACCGTACGGAATTAGCAGGATGTTTTAGGAAGGTTAGATGCCCAATTTCATCTCGCTGAAGGATCTACTAAGGACACAGAGGTGGGACAGACAGGATCGGACTGGGCTGACGGGACGCCGGGAAAAACCTGGTGGGCCCCGTTGACCTAGACCCGATCCATGGTTGCCCTCCCTCGATTGCAGCAAAAGTATTAGGTCAGGGGTGGCCAAGACGTTGATCGTGGTCCACCAGTCGATCCCCCATGGATTTCTGGTGGTCCACGTCAAAGCTGGCAGATGCGGAAGTGCAGCGTGAATGCGTACGTACGCTGCGTCATGTCTTGGGGGAGAAGTCATCGGTCAAACGCCGATGTAAAAAGTCTGGCCACCCCTGTATTAGGTATTCCCACAGGGGGGAAGAGGCTGTGGTTGGTGGGGGGGGGCCTCAGAGGGAATGTGGGAGCCCCTGGAGCAGCAACCCCGATGGACCTCGGACACCCAGTGTTGGAAGCACTGCAAAGGGCACAGGGCAGATACATCTACCTCTGATGCCAGTGGCCCAAAGGACAACATTAAACCATGGGATCAACTTCTAGAGCAGCGGTTCTCAACCTGTGGGTCAGGACCCCTTTGGGGGGTCGAACAACCCTTTCACAGGGGTCGCCTAAGACCATCGGAAAACACAAATTTCCAATGGTCTTAGGAATAATTTTATGGTTGGGGGTCACCACAACATGAGGAACTGTATTAAAGGGTCGCGGCATTAGGAAGGTTGAGAACAACTGCTCTAGAGTATTTTAACTCCTCTCCATATGCTTTCAGGTACCTTCTTATGTATCCTGTCTACTCTTTCCTCTTCTATTTTACTCTTCTGTCTTTTCCCATTTTCATGTATTCATTAATTTCCCTTTTCTCCCCTTCTCTTTCTTCCCCTTCTCTTGGTTTCTCTTCTCTCATACAAAGTGGGGAATGACCTTGGTATAGGTCTAGAACAGTGATCCCCAACCAGTGGCTTGGGTCAACATGTTGCTCCCCAACCCCTTGGATGTTGCTCTCAGTGCCCCCAAACCAGGGAGTTATTTTTGAATTCCTGACTTGGGGGCAAGTTTTGGTTGAATAAAAACTAGATTTCCTACCAAATAAAGCCCCTGTAAGCTGATAGTGTGCATAGAGGCCCCTAATAGCCAATCACAGTCCTTATTTGGCTCCTCCATGAACTTTTATGGTGCTTGTGTTGCTCCCCAAGTCTTTTTACATTTGACTGTAGCTTATGAGTAAGAAAGGTTGGGGACCCCTGGTCTAGAAGGTCAAACTGGTATCATTGGGTGGCTTAGTTGGGCAGAGGTGCACCAAATCCAAACCTACAACTTGTACTTTTACCTCCCCTGCCTAAATAAATTATAAATGAATGTGATATGGGGGTGGCTAGAAGGCTGCATGGAAGGCAAACAAGACCCATTGACTTGCTCCCAACCTGCACCACTATTTAACCTGGTCAATTCCCACATTGCACTACATGTACCCGTCCTTCTGCAGGACTTTGCAAGAAGACAACTGATTGGTCAACATTTGGATTTTGCAAGTGTTTGTTGGGCAACACTAGGGGGCAGTGTACAGGTATTACTAGGAATACTCCGTGCCACCTACCTACCAGCTATAGGTGGCTGCGCCGTGGTGCTGACAGTAGCCGTTTAGGGTAAATACCATTGTCCAAAAGAGACTTCCCAATACATTTTTTTTCGGAAACCGTAAAACAGGTAACGATTTGTCTCTAATTAGTAATATATTCCTTCATATTTTATCACCTTAAAGATGTGCAAAAAGCAATTTTTTGGGGGGTTGCTACTTTAATTAAAAATATGACTTTTTTTTACTAGTCCACTTGTAACATAAGCTGCGAGTTTTTGCGACAATAAGTGATTATGTTTCCTAACAGTTAAATCAGAGGCGGCGAGGAGTCTTTTCTTATTACTTAATTATCTTCAATTGCGCCAATTAGAGCTTTAAAGTTCTTCCGTGGCCCCGGAGTGTGCTTGCCGACGAGGAGGATTGAGAGTGAGGATGAGCCGTAAATGGGAGCTCGGCGTGATAATGTTTTTTAGGAAAAATCTAAAGGGTAAATTATAAAATAAATGGAATATTGCCGAGTTTCCCATTAATATTTCTCATCATTGTAAAGCCATGAATTGGTCCCGAAACAAACTTTTATAATAATAACCCATATCTATATTACGTGGTACGTAATTATTTTCAGATTACACACCTGCCAAATAGAATCTGTCTCTTACGCTATTAAATGCGCAAAACGGCAAGAAAATTCACGAAACAGCGAAAAATTCGCGAAACGCATTTTGCGCTGCACATTTTCACCAAACAATTTGCCAATGGCGAAATGCGGAAATTCTGTTGAAAAAATTCGCTCATTGCTACTGCCAACCGTTCATATTTTTGGGGGTCATCTGTATTACATGGATTACTGTGGGGTCAAGAGATTTGCTGCGAAATACCGAATTTTGCCATTGGCAACAAAAATGCAATGAGGAAAAAGTTGCAGTTGTGTAAAAAAAAAGCTGCCGTCGCTAGTGACGGATGAGCGAATCTGTCCCTACAAATTCGCGAAATGCTGAAAAATTTGTGAAACGTGTTTGTCGTGTGATTTTTTTGTCGCCTGCGCCTATTTTGACGTGACCGCGACTTTTTTGACTCGCAACAAATTTTTCGGCGCTGAATTTTCTCAGAAGTTTCGCAAAACAATTCGCCGATGGCGAAATGCGGAAATTCACTGTGAATCCAGGCCTGTCGAAAAAATTTGCTCATTGCTACTGCCAACCGTTCATATTTTTGGGGGTCATCTGTATTACATGGATTGCTGTGGGGTCAAGGGATTTGCTGCGAAATTGCGCATTTTGCCATTGGCAACAAAAATGCAATGAGGAAAAAGTTGCAGTTGTGTAAAAAAAAAGCTGCCGTCGCTAGTGACCGATGAGCGAATCTGTCCCTACGAATTCGCGAAATGGCGAAAAATTCGTGAAACGTGTTTGTCGTGTGATTTTTTTGTCGCCCGTGTCTTTTTTTGTCGCCTGCGCCTATTTTGACGTGACCACGACTTTTTGCGACTCGCAACAAATTTTTCGGCGCTGATTTTTCTCAAAAGTTTTGCCAAACAATTCGCCAATGGCAAAATATGGAAATTCGCTGCGAATCTATGCCTGGCGAAAAAATTCGCTCATCACTAGCCGTGGCATCAAAAAAGTCATGGTCGCATCAAAAGTAGCGGTCATGTCAAAAAAAGTTTCCGTTACATCGAAAAGGTCACGCAGTAGACGCATTTTACCAGTTTTTCGCGGTTTTGTGAATTTTTCAGCAGTTTTGCTAATTTTTCAGCAAAACACGACAGATTTTGTTATCACTAATCAGGATGTAATGTGCTACAGAAGTACAAATACCGTCCATGTTTTGGAGATTTTTGGCATTACATTTGCCCAGGAGCAGTAACCCATAGCAACCAATCAGTAGCATTTAGGTCACCTGTTTAAAACAAACATCTTATTGGTTGCTACGGATGACTAAATGGTTTATTAGTGCAGTCACATGTTCTAAAGTTGGCCATACTCCTAAGAATCCAGTTATATGAGGAGGGCACCAATCAAGTGGATATTTCCCAAATTTTCACTGTTTCCCAAAGTGAAAAGAAGTACCAGCCTCCAAAGAGGACGCCAATAGAGGAGGTTCCAATTGCACAGCTGATAACCACCCCATGACAATGCACAAGAGAAAGCTCCACCCCCTGAATTAGGGTTCCAAGAGAGTAGGTTCCAAAGAGCATCAATGATAATCTAACCAACCACAGACAACGCAGAAGAGAAAGAATTTTAGGGAAGAAACAACAAACTCCTGAAACTTGAAGAGGTTGCAAAGAGACAGCCTCAGTAATTCCAATCAAGTGAAGGACAGATCTCAAGGTTAACTTAAGAGTAATCAATTCTGATTCCATATTAGTGTCACTATCAATTAAATAATGTCTTATTATTGCATGTAACAAGAATATTGAGGAAATATATACTATTTTGGTGTAGAAAAACACTAAATAAGGTTGATTTAGCATGGATGAAGCGTTCACTCACCTCCAGACAGAGACGTAAATGATGATCAGAAGCAGGAGTGTGAGTGACGAGACCCCACAGCCGACAATCAGAGTGACGGAAGGAACAAGCACCTTTTCCATATTCTGTAACATAAAAATCCAAACATTAAGGCTTGGTCATGTCTGAGGAACATCACTGAGGCATCAAAAAAAGTTGTTTCCACATATATACTACTGATACATGCAATGAACATATTCCTAGATTATTCATTCAGTGCTGTTCCTTAACATACTATATAGGCTGTGACATTGGTAATCTATGGTAATCAGAGGGTAAAACAACTTTGCAGTTCTGTGATAGCCATCTATTGATCAGAATCATTATGGAAGAAGAAGAAGAAATAGAACAAGAGGTCTGATTAGAACACAAACCCTACTGAGAACAGCAAGAACCCCGAAGAACTCAAAGGCCCGTAGCTGGAATAAAATGCTGCCTTAGAACATGAACTCTCACTAGAACAACATGTTGGCTTGGAATTAGGACCCTAGTTACAATAAAATGCAGCCTTAGAACAAGGAACCCTACTTAGAACAAACCTTCATCGTAGGGGAAGTGACAGACACAATAACTTCCAAAATTTCAGGCTGGCACAGTAACCGGACTCTTGGAACAAATGGCAAAGCAGTTGGTGATTTTGTATTTAAACACGGAAACTGTTTGTATGTTCTTCAGCCTATGATTAACTGCCCTATAAAGCATGAAACGCGTTGTTTTCTTAGACGTTCGTTCACTGCATCACCGTTTGTTTCAAGAGTCTGGTTACTGGGCCAGCCTGAAATTTTGGAAGTTATTGTGTCACCTCCCCTAAGCTGAAGGTCTGGGGCTTGAGCTCCTGGAAATCTTCTTATGCTTGGTGAGGTCCACCTCATTCTACAATACATTCTGGATTATCCAGAATGTATTAGAACAAAACCCTTCTTATTCTAAGGTTCTTGTTCTAAGCATCTTGGCTCAGAAACAGAAACCTTCTTGTTGATGTTGGCTAAGAACAAGAACTCCAGTTATAACAAGATGGTGGTGTAGAACAAGAACTCTAAATATGAAGTTAAGTGACATATTGAATTCTTAGATGTTTGTTCACTGCATCACTGTTTGTTTCAAGAGTCTGGTTACTGTGCCAGCCTGAAATATTGGAAGTCATTGAGTCTGTCACCTCCCCAACGCTGAAGGTCTGGGGCTTGAGCTCCTGGACCTCTCCTTATGCTTGGTGAGTTCTACCTCATTCTACAATACATTCTGGATTATCCAGAATGTATTAGAACACAATCCTCCTTATTCTAAGGTTCTTATTCATATTATTGGCTCGGAAAACAGAAACCTTCCTGTTGATGTTGGCTAAGAACAAGAACTCCAGCTATAATAAGATGGTGGTGTAGAACAAAAACCCTAAATATGAACAAGTTATGTGACCTATTGAATTCTTAGATGTTTGTTCACTGCATCACTGTTTGTTTCAAGAGTCTGGTTACTGAGCCAGCCTGAAATTTTGGAAGTTATTGTGTCTGTCACCTCCCCTAAGCTGAAGGTCTGGGGCTTGAGCTCTTGGATCTTTTCTTATGCTTGGTGACTTCTACCTCATTCTACAATACATTCTGGATTATCCAGAATGTATTAGAACAAAACCCTTCTTATTCTAAGGTTCTTGTTCTAAGCATCTTGGCTCAGAAACAGAAACCTTCTTGCTGATGAAGTTTGTCTAAGAACAAGAACTCCAGTTATAACAAGATGGTGGTGGAGAACAAGAACCCTAAATATCAACTACTATATAAATGACATACTGAATTCAATAAACAGTAACCACCCAGTAAGGTAGTAAAGTCTCAGTTTGCATGCAATGAATACAGTAAATATTAATATTAGGCACTTAATAAACACAAAAGAACAATAAAAGAACAGGTTTCTTGTTTTCTGAAAGGTAAAAAGGAATAATGACTAAAAGATCCAGTCATGGAAATCCAAGGTTCTCAAGCCCTGGACCTTCAGCAAAGGGATCAGAATAATTCCATAACTAAGGCAGGCTGGCACAATCTGGAATCTGAATGATAAGTTGTGGGGAAAAAAGACAATTAGCCACCAATCAGCTCACAATGTGTACCGTAAATGTATCAAGGTCATGGCCTCAATAATCAACTGCAATGGGGGCAACAGCCTCCAAACTTTTACTTTAAAAAAGTTTGAAGAAATGCATTGAGCAGAAGGCAATTAAAATAATATAAGAACCAATCCAGCATAATATAATATCCTCTAAGCAGCAGAAGTCATGATACAGAATATGCACCGGAACACTCTGGCACACACAGAATATAATTGACACTTGCTCCGTTTTTATCATTGTTACTCTCGGAGATGACAGGACATCTCTCCATATCTGTAAAATGGATTTTTACTTTGCATAAATCTGCATAATTGCAGTGACACCGAAAGCGATGGTTCTAGAGGTGTGAGAGCAAAATCAGGTACCTCGTGCCCCGGTCCTTAAGGAGTCCCACGAGGACGAACCGCTGCACGTGAACTGTGATGACTTTACTGTCATAATTAGAACTTCTATTTATAAACTGCCGATTCCACCTCTCCATAAAGTAAGGAGCAGGCACGCAGTAACTCTTCCATAAATACAAAATAATGATGTGGACACAGTAGCATAAAGGGAAAGTACTCTTAATTCAAAACAAATATTTATCTTCTACTTGAGCTTGAGAAGACAATGAAGAACGTTGCTTATTATCTTGATGAGGCATCCCTTATTTGTATTACATATTATTATTATTATTATTATTTATATAGAGCCATCAATTTACGCAGCGCTTTACAGAATAGAGGGGTACAAAAGACAGAACAGTTAACATGTACATATAAACAATTCACAGAAATGGTTTGCAGTTGCATTGGATGAGGATCGGAGACACTAGGGGGAGGGCCCTGCTCGCAAGAGCTTACATTCTAAAAGGGAGGGACATAAGGTCAAGGTAACTAGCATGGCGTTAGAGTTCATGTAGGTGTGTAAAGTGACAGTAAGTCAGAGCGAGAGGTGAAAACCAGTGGTTAGTGAATTTTTGAAGGAAGATTAGGGGTGCTCAATGGGAAATCACATTTCTGAGGGTTTAGATCTTAGGCTTGAGTGAAAAGGTGAGTTTTAGGAGACCGTTTAAAGGCTTGGAGAGTCTGGCAGTGCCTAATCGGAGCTTCCATGTTGATTTCCTTGGTAAAGGCTAAACATCTCACTAAAGTGAACATCTCACTAAAGTGAACGAAACCATTTGGTAGTTTTGGCATCAAGTCTATTCCTACAGTCATCTTTATTCTATATCTGATAGAGAAAAGGAGGGTGAGTCTGGGTAACTTAGGGCAAGCTAAAAGTAAAAGGTGTCCTGCTGGACTGATTTCTGAAGAAAGAGAGCAACGGAGTGTTAAAACAAGTGTAAACTAGCCATAAGCTACACAGTCAATGTTATGGAGCCACAGAAAGCCCAAAAAGGTCAACTAGGCATGTTGTAATTGTCTTGGTTTGGGGAGTTTGCTCTCCTAGAGGGATATGTTGGGTGGGAATAAATATTCCAGAGAATGGAGTGTAAAAGCTGTTCAACTCCCAAAAGTCATGTTTTGGAGCTACCTGTAGATTAAAGTAGGGAAACTAGGTTAATTGTCACTGTCTACGTTGGAATACTTTACTTTGGAGAGATTCCGAAGAGGGATATGTTGAGCGGGAAGAAGAGTGATTGAACAAATACAAGGATAGAGTATAAAAATGAGCATGTCATAGACTGAGGTATGAATCCCAAGTAAGAAAATGTATGTTACAGAGATACAGAGAATCCAAAGGGGCAACTAGTGTAAATTGGTTGACATTGTCCAGGTTGGGATAGATTTTTAAGACAAATACAAGGATATAGTATAAAAACTATCATGTCTTAGACTGAGGTATGAATCCCAAGCAGGGTCGGACTGGGCCCAGCTCCGCTGAGGTATGAATCCCAAGCAGGGTCGGACTGGGCCCAGCTCCGCTGAGGTATGAATCCCAAGCAGGGTCGGACTGGGCCCAGCTCCGCTGAGGTATGAATCCCAAGCAGGGTCGGACTGGGCCCAGCTCCGCTGAGGTATGAATCCCAAGCAGGGTCGGACTGGGCCCAGCTCCGACCCTTTGCCGGCGCACCCCCTGCCCGACTGCTCCTCCCCTGATGTGTTAAATTTACACGCTCGGGGGAGGACGTTGGGTGGGGGGCCCTGCGAAGGGGGTTATGAGGGCCCCTGAGGGGGCGGCTGGGGCACCTGCAGGGCCCGTGGGGCGGGAGCCCCAGTGGGCCCTTCACCCCCGAGTATGACCCTGATCCCAAGTAAGAAAATGTATGCTACAGAGATACAGAGAATCCAAAGGGGCAACTAGTGCAAATTGGTTGACATTGTCCAGGTTGGGATTGATTCTTAAGATGGGCGAGAAGAAAGATTCCAAAGCAAAGACAACAATAGAGAGTAAAAACCAGTATAACCTAGCCGTATATATGAAGTTCAATTCACAAAATGAATGTTTCAGAGCTGCCATTAGAGATTAGTTTGCTTGCCCAGGTTGGAACACTGTAGCTACAAAGTAGCAAATAAGGCCTTATGCAGCGCCCTTCGTGATCAATAAGTGCTCCTCAACAGGTTACAGACCCCGTGCTGGCTGTAAACAATTATTAGTGCACAGACCAATGACCCCGAGAGCACACCGTATCTTAATGCTTCATAACATGAAGAAGGCTGTTAAACTCTAACACGTAGTGCTACGATGTCTCCACAAATAAACAACACTCTAATGAAGCATTAAGATACAGTGCGCTCTCCGGGTCATTGGTCTATGTACTTTATACTGTAGTGTAGAGATGTTCCTAAAGATGATATGATCACTATTTAGTAATATATAAGGTCTGTAATAAATGCAGGTTAACAAATGTTGCCCTTTGGTAACTCCAGCCCACCCAATGCTAAGCTGGCTGTATCCCAATGTGATACCCCAATGTTTTTAAACCCTTGCTTGACCTGTCCCCCTCTGGTGACTTCAGAGACGGGTGGTACATTATGCTCTAGACACCAGAAAGGCCAGGACAGGTCTGTACATACATCAATGGAAGGGCTTGGACACAGGGATGATGCCACCAGTGGAAAAGGAGAAGGCTGGGCTCTCGCCATTAAAAGGGATAATTTACCCCAAGCTTAAAAAGAGAGATTTCCATAATTTTACAGCAGTGAAGAGTGGGTCACCCCAGGGCCTACCACCCTAGGATACTGCCCACCACTACAGTGAAATTATGGAATAATGGGGTCACCCCAGGACCTACCACCCTAGGATACTGCCCACCACTACAGTGAAATTATGGAATAATGGGGTCACCCCAGGACCTACCACCCTAGGATACTGCCCACCACTACAGTGAAATTATGGAATAATGGGGTCACCCCAGGACCTACCACCCTAGGATACTGCCCACCACTACAGTGAAATTATGGAATAATGGGGTCACCCCAGGACCTACCACCCTAGGATACTGCCCACCACTACAGTGAAATTATGGAATAATGGGGTCACCCCAGGGCCTACCACCCTAGGATACTGCCCACCACTACAGTGAAATTATGGAATAATGGGGTCACCCCAGGACCTACCACCCTAGGATACTGCCCACCACTACAGTGAAATTATGGAATAATGGGGTCACCCCAGGACCTACCACCCTAGGATACTGCCCACCACTACAGTGAAATTATGGAATAATGGGGTCACCCCAGGACCTACCACCCTAGGATACTGCCCACCACTACAGTGAAATTATGGAATAATGGGGTCACCCCAGGACCTGCCACCCTAACATACTGCCCACCACTGCAGTGAAGTTATGCAATAATGGGGTCACCCCAGGACCTACCACCCTAGGATACTGCCCACCGCTACAGTGAAATTATGGAATAATGGGGTCACCCCAGGACCTACTACCCTAGGATACTGCCCACCACTACAGTGAAATGATGGAATAATGGGGTCACCCCAGGACCTACCACCCTAGGATCCTGACCACCACTACAGTGAAATTATGGAATAATGGGGTCTCCCCAGAACCTACCACCCTAGGATACTTCCCACCACTACAGTGAAATTACGGAATAATGGGGTCACCCCAGGACCTACCACCCTAGGATACTGCCCACCACTACAGTGAAATTATGGAATAATGGGGTCTCCCCAGAACCTACCACCCTAGGATACTGCCCACCACTACAGTGAAATTACAGAATAATGGGGTCACCCCAGGACCTAACACCCTAGGATACTGCCCACCACTACAGTAAAATTATGGAATAATGGGGTCTCCCCAGAACCTACCACCCTAGGATACTGCCCACCGCTACAGTGAATTATGGAATTCTGTTATGGAATACAGTTGCCCTGACAACCACCCTTGATACTGCAGTTTAAAAACCATAGCAACAGTTTGGGGCTATAAAATAATAATATAAATATCACCTTCACTATAGAATACTTGTAGATACATTGGGAGAGGCCCAGGTTCAATCTGAGGAGAAAAACGGATCTCTTAACTCAATTCCAGATTTCTCCCTAGACTTTTTCATGAGATAAAGCACATGATATGTTCTTCCCATTGAACTGAATCTGGCCCAATGTGTGAACAAACATAAGTCTCTGCTATGTACCTACTACGAGACCTAAATAAATGAGAAGCTTGAACGGCCGGCCTTTCCTACGTTACTGTTTATGGTTTTTGCCAAGAGATTTCAGCCTGGAATAGAACATTAAATGAAAATGAGATGGGAGACAATTATTTTCAGGGCTGATATAAAAACCAGAACATTTGCCTTTGAGGTGTAACCTAAACCTGAAACCACTTTTGGTACATTTTCTTTTCATTTGTCTTCTCGCCTAATCCAATGGAACGTTAAGGTGGATCTGGCCACCCCAGGCGCTGATAATGCAGTATTAATGCTGCAGGAACCTGCCAAGGAACGCTCGAGCCTTAAATCATAGCCGCTTTATAATATGTTGTTCTCCGGCAGGACATAACATCGCCGCTACATTTTTCATTTTTTCTTATAGCTCTATTTATTATCTCATATCCATCCGCTGCTGCCTCTTGGCTTCCCTCCCTTCTATCCCTATTAAGGAGTAACATCTGGCCGTCTTCATAACCATCACTCACAAGTATCTATCTTTGCCGTGAAACAGAGGTAACAGCTGCACATTTGTCTTGTAAGAAACAATTTTTAGCTCCTGGCATCTAAAACTACCGCCATGATACTTTATATTCCTACAGCACATGAGAGGGTATTGTATATACTGATGGTACAGGGGTGCACATACACACGCTAAGAACACATATAAATAATGTACAGCACTCAATACACATAACACATAATTTAGTACTTAGGTGTAGAGGCCCCATATCAATATACTGTATATGTGTGAGATACAGATCATTATCCCCAAGGTTTGGGGGTGCAGGAGTATAGGGGGGCCAGTGGGGTCCCTGACTGATGAACAATATCAATATACAGGTATGTGTGAGATACAGATCATTATCCCCAAGGTTTGGGGGTGCAGGAGTATAGGGGGGCCAGTGGGGTCCCTGACTGATGTACAATATCAATGTATGTGTGAGATACAGATCATTATCCCCAAGGTTTGGGGGTGCAGGAGTATAGGGGGGGCAGTGGGGTTCCTGACTGATGTACAATATCAATATATGTGTGAGATACAGATCATTATCCCCAAGGTTTGGGGGTGCAGGAGTATAGGGGGGCCAGTGGGGTCCCTGACTGATGTACAATATCAATGTATGTGTGAGATACAGATCATTATCCCCAAGGTTTGGGGGTGCAGGAGTAAGGGGGGCCAGTGGGGTCCCTGATTGATGTACAATATCAATATATGTGTGAGATACAGATCATTATCCCCAAGATTTGGGGGTGCAGGAGTATAGGGGGGCCAGTGGGGTTCCTGACTGATGTACAATATCAATATATGTGTGAGATACAGATCATTATCCCCAAGGTTTGGGGGTGCAGGAGTATAGAGGGGCCAGTGGGGTCCCTGACTGATGTACAATATCAATATATGTGTGAGATACAGATCATTATCCCCAAGGTTTGGGGGGTCTAGGAGTATAAAGGGGTTAGTGGGGTTCCTGACTGATGTACAATATCAATATATGTGTGAGATACAGATCATTATCCCCAAGGTTTGGGGGTGCAGGAGTATAGGGGGGCCAGTGGGGTCCCTGACTGATGTACAATATCAATATATGTGTGAGATACAGATCATTATCCCCAAGGTTTGGGGGTGCAGGAGTATAGGGGGGTCAGTGGGGTCCCTGACTGATGTACAATATCAATATATGTGTGAGATACAGATCATTTTCCCCAAGGTTTGGGGGTGCAGGAGTATTGGGGGGCCAGTGGGGTCCCTGACTGATGTACAATATCAATATATGTGTGAGATACAGATCATTATCCTCAAGGTTTGGGGGTGCAGGAGTATAGAAGGGTTGGTGGGGTTCCCCACTGATGTACAATATCAATATAAATGCATATGCATGACAATCACTGAGGTCCTAGCTGGGTTTCTAACTGACCTACAGTATCAGTATAATGTTGGAAAGATATATTCTCAAAGGCTTTTTTGGTGGGTAGGTGGGTAGGACCCTTCAAAAGGCTGATTTACCAGGATGTTCAATGTGAGCCTTTCCCGTAACACTAACTCAGCATTATTATTATTATTGCCCGAATTTCCTATTTCCATGTGGATTTCTCCCCCAGTATTACTTCTCTTCCAGACACTAATTTATTTACATGAATTCATCTCTATCCACAACACACATTTGCTTCTAGATCTCCAGAGAGAACGGGACACAGATAAAATCTTTATATTAGCATCTCATTTTCACTGAGCATGTGCTTGAGATGAGTCAATCTGATGTGAAAATGAGACGTGGGACGTGTTACCTCTCATCTCTCGCCATACCTGAGATTGCCACGTAAGGGGGAGAAGATGGAAGCCAAGCAGAGCAGATGCCACGAGCAGACAGAAGCCCTTCACTGTATGTTACATATCTTATATCTGTGCTGCTATTTTAGGCCACCTCCAACTGCTTCCAGCAAAGCAAACACACTTTCAAGGGGTCCTTCTACCCAACTTAATAAGGAATATGTACCCCAGGGTATTCACTTCAATGGGTCCCTTGGGGTTGAGGCTTCAGCATCATCTTCCCCTCTCCATGAGAAATACAAGCATGAAATATGTTTCTGGAGAGCCACATAAGGATGTGATTGGTTATTTGGTAGACCCTATGTGGACTGGCATCCTACAGGAG
This sequence comes from Xenopus tropicalis, assembly GCF_000004195.4. NCBI lineage: Eukaryota > Metazoa > Chordata > Amphibia > Anura > Pipidae > Xenopus > Xenopus tropicalis. Next base: position 148,455,000 of record NC_030682.2, on the reverse strand, counting down.
GCTCTGTTTGGTAGTACACTTGGATTTAATGCAACCAAAACTTGACTGCAAGCCAGAAACTTAAATATAATAATGCTTTGAGGCCACTGGAATCTAAGGGGTTGGCGAGAAACATTTTGCTCACAAACCACTGGTTGGAGATCACAACATTAAGGGATGGTTCCTAAACTGTAGGGCTGCCACCTCTAGAGGGGCCCAGTTCAAAGGCCTGTAGGATGAAATTTATGTAGAATGACTCTTTGCTCTTCATCTTACTATGGAATATGTACCCCAGGATATCCCAGGGTATTCTCTTCATTGGGTCCCTTGGGGTTGAGGCTTCAGCATCAACTTCCCCTCTCAATGAGCAATACAAGCATGAAATATGTTTCTGGAGTGCCACAAGGGCTGTGATTGGTTATTTGGTAGACCCTATGTGGACTGGCATCCTACAGGAGGCTCTGTTTGGTAGTACACTTGGATTTAATTCAACCAAAACTTGACTACAAGCCAGAAACTTAAATATAATAATGCCACTGGAATCAACATCTAAGGGGTTGGTGAGGAACATTTTGCTCACAAACCACTGGTTGGAGATCACAACATTAAAAGATGGTTCCCAAACCATGGGGCTGCCACCTCTAGAGGGGACCCAGTCCAAAGGCCTGTAGGATGAAATTTATGCAGAATGACTCTTTGCTCTGACAGATAGTTCTGAAAGTCCATCCAAAATCCCCATTAGGGTGAGATTTGGAATGAACACCTATTTACTGTCCCAGACGCTCTTGGAATCATACCTGAAATGGTTGACACATCAAGGTGGCAGTTGGACAACATGACAACAGTAAAACAAGATGATAACTTCAACAGAGAAGGATGCCAGTAGGACAATATAGAGACTGTGAGCAAGATTATGGCATTAGTTCAAGATAAAGACAGTAGGGCAGGATATTACAGTAGGACAAGATGGCAACAGTAGTACAAAAAGGTGGCAATTGCATTTTACAACTGATCAAACCAAGATAACGATAATGTGCCTTTGAAATACACTATTTATAGCTCTGAGCAGCTGCCAAGTGACTAGAAGTCTTGGCTCCAAGTGCAAATCACCCGATATCTATATATTGCCATAAAACTCAACATACTGTGTACATACATTAATAACGCAGACAGCCCACAGCAGATTGGGTGGCACGTCTTTAAAGCTGGTATCTCTGTCAAATCAGTTCCACCCAACTGAACCAACATCATAACAAGGTAAAACAGAAAATGTTATCAGATTTGTGTCAATGATGAACGAAACTTGTCCACTGTGTGAACCGATAAAACGTTGGCAGTTGATGGAACGTGACATTTTACATTGTCTGCGCTGACATTTCTCAGAATTTTGAGAGATATTTCAGAAGAGAAATTAACTCTTCCATGACGAATAAATGAAACCCAAAAAGGAGTGAAAAGAGTCTGCTTTGCCTGTTTATAAGTTCTAGTACAAAATAGTCCAATGCCAAAGAAAGCCCAATGGTACATCTACTATCAGCAATTGTATTCTGTGAACACCTCTATAAAAGTGGTTCCCAAATGGCCTGGCCATGGGGGTCCTGGTCATCTGTAGGACCTTTAAAGAGGGATTTTTGACAAAGGTCAGGCCTTCAAGTAAGGTTTGACCTGACTTATTTCATGAGCAAAGGGGAGATCTAGCCAAGGGTTGGACCTTCAAAAAGGGACTTTGGCCAAAGAACTGACTCTCAAGTAGGGCTTCACATGAAAAAGTCTGACAAAAACTGCTCTCTAGAAACAATGGGCACATATAGTGGTTGCAGTCATTGTAGCTTATTTGCCTTACGCCAGTGATCCCTAACTAGTGGTTCGTGAGCAACATGTTAGATTTCTGGCTTGGGGGCAAGTTTTGGTAGCCCGGTTTTATTCCAAGCAGAGCCTCCAACAGGCCAGCCGTGCACATAAGGGTAACAAATAACCAATCACAGCCCTTATTTGGCATCCTCAAGGACGCTTGTGTGGCTCACCAAGACTCACCAAGACTTTCACAAGTAAAAGGTTGGGGATCCCTCTCTTACGCAATGTTCAAAGTGCAAAAAAGCCACAATCGGCCATTCTTTTGTACTTTGCTCACTGTGTGGGGCATTCCGCTAGAGACCTGCAGACTGAGCTTTGGGCGGGTGAGGGAGGTAGGTAAGGAACAAGCCCACAGGTAGCCTTGCCTCCCCCTTTGTAACCCTAATACTTGCCCTGCATATCGTTAGTGCAGGGGGTATCAAGTCCTTGTTTGATTGGATGCCCTTGCCAACAGGAGACTGCACTTACATTATTATGGCACCTCACCTACTCCTTTAGTCCCAGCGCCCTGCAGAAGCAGCCACAGTATCAGGAGCAGCTCACTAACACATGCAAATGGCTCGGAATTAGCAATGCAAATTGCTGCAGCTTCTGTGGGGGGAGGGAATACAGAACCGACTGCGCGAGAAACTAGAAAAAACGGATGTGGGTCAGTTTGGCATGAATTTGGGGGGAATGCCTTACAGGGTCCCTAATGAAATAATATGTCGTTGATCTAAAATATCAACCCCCCCCCAAAAAAAAGTACAATATGATCATGGTTTAGGGGACCATTCCAAACAAGATCAGCTGCTGCATCACAGTGACCCAAGGGCCACACAGTATTAAGGGTATGGCACCCACACTTACTGTCTGTTGAGGCTTGTTGGTCCACACCACAGAAATACAGGACCTTGTTCTGTTTTTTTATTCTCTAGAGCAGCGATTCTCAACCTGTGGGTCGGGACCCCTTTGGGGGTTGAACGACCATCGGAAAACACATATTTCCGATGGTCTTAGGAATCATTTTATGGTTGGGGGTCACCACAACATGAGGAACTGTATTAAAGGGTCACAGCATCAGGAAGGTTGAGAACCACTGCTTTAGAAGGGTATGATAGAAAACTACAATTTATTCATTCACACACCATTACCCAACATAAGACCATCCTGCCATTACGGATTCATGGTATTACCCTGGTTTCTGAATACAACCTAAAATTTAACCTGGTGATCCAGAAAGCACTGGTGCCCTAACCAGGCCTGGGTTTAGCACCATGATAAACCTGCAGTAGCCATGAATGACCATAGAAACGAACATTAATTGCTAAGAACCACAAAGCCCCAAGATATAAGTGAAAGTCACACAGGCAGTGATCCCCAACCAGTGGCTCTTGGGCAACATGCTGCTCCCCAACCCCTTGGATGTTGCTCACAGGGGCCTCAAAGCTAGTGCTAATTTTTGAATTCTTGGCTTGGATTCAAGCTTTGGATGCATAAAAACCAGGTGTACTGACAAACAGAACCTCCTTTAGGCTGCCAGTCCATATAGGGGCTACCAAATAGCCAATAACAGCCCTTAACTGGGAATATTTTTCATGCTTGTGTTGCTCCACAACTCCTTTTACATTTGTGAGGCTCTCTGGTAAAAAAAAGTTGGGGATCCCCACTTTAAGGTAATCTCTGCCCCCTTTATGATCCATAATTCAAGACTAAACTGGGACCATCAGAAGGTATCTTGTTCTACTTACTTGATCTTTCCCTATTGTCACACTTTTGTCTTACTGTTTCTATCTTGTAATACCATCACCATCATAATGTCTTCACCCAGCCCTAATTACTCCTTTGGTGTCAATAAGCAATATTTTGACTGTAGGGCATGATGGTTACAGGTGAACATAACATAGCATGACAAGATGTGAGTCTAGGGAAAAATGTAAGCAGTAGGGCAAGATGGTTACAGTAAGGCAACAGTAGGACAGTTGAAAGCAGTAGGAAAAAAAGACGACAGAAGAGCAGGGGAGTAGGGCGAGATGGTGATAGTGGTTCTGGGAGTTCAACAACAGCTAAACGGCTATAAGATCCGGCTCCGGCTCTCCAAGAACAAACAATGACCTTGATTATATTGTATAATCTTGTGCTTAGCAAAACATTTAATCTGACAGCAAACAAGAGCTGAATGGATCATCCAACCTGCCCTTCATCTGCCCAATCATTTCATAATCAGGATGAAACTGGTTTCTCAATGGTTCTCTCTGTGCCATTTTAGTAGTTATTTATATAAAGTAGGACTGCCCAATGTGCGAGCCTTCAGCTTTTGTTGAACTTCCAGACTTGCCCTACTGTCTCCATTTTGCCCTGCTGTTTCCATCTAGCCCTACAAGGGTCAGGCGGGAGGGTGCAGGGCCCACCAGGGCTACTGCCCCAGGGGCCAAGCACCCCCCAAGGTGCCCCCGCCGTGTCCCCTGCACCCCCTGCAGAGGCCCCCGCCGACGTCCGACGTTCTTCCCTGAGCACAAAATTTACCTTTTTACCGGCGAAAGGATCAGGTCTGGGCTGATGGGGACCACTGTCTCCATCTTGCCCCCCTGTCTCCATCTTGTTCTACTGTCTCCATCTTGGCCCCCTGTCTCCATCTTGCCCTACTGCCTCCATCTTGCCCTACTGTCTCTATCTTGTCCTACTGTCCCTATCTTGCCCCACTGTCTCCATCTTGCCCTACTGTCTCCATCCTGCCCTACTGTCTCCATCTTGCCCTACTGTCTCCATCTTGCCCTACTGTCCCCATCTTGCCCTACTGTCTCCATCTTGCCCTACTGTCTCCATCCTGCCCCACTGTCTCCATCTTGCCCTACTGTCTCCATCTTGCCCTACTGTCTTTATCCTGCCCTACTGTCTCCATCTTGCCCTACTGTCTCCATCTTGCCCTATTGTCTCCATCTTGCCCTACTGTCTCCATCTTGCCCTACTGTTTCCATCTTGCCCTACTGTCTCCATCTTGCCCTACTGTCTCCATCTTGCCCTACTGTCCCCATCTTGCCCTACTGTCTCCATCTTGCCCTACTGTCTCCATCCTGCCCTACTGTCTCCATCTTGCCTTACTGTCTCCATCTTGCCCCACTGTCTCCATCTTGCCCTACTGTCTCCATCTTGCCCTACTGTCTCCATCTTGCCCTACTGTCTTTATCCTGCCCTACTGTCTCCATCTTGCCCTACTGTCTCCATCTTGCCCTACTGTCTCCATCTTGCCCTATTGTCTCCATCTTGCCCTACTGTCTCCATCTTGCCCTACTGTCTCCATCTTGCCCTACTGTCTCCATCTTGCCCTACTGTCTCCATCTTGCCCTACTGTCTCCATCTTGCCCTACTGTCTCCATCTTGCCCTACTGTCTCCATCTTGCCCTACTGTCTTTATCCTGCCCTACTGTCTCCATCTTGCCCTACTGTCTCCATCTTGCCCTACTGTCTCCATCTTGCCCTATTGTCTCCATCTTGCCCTACTGTCTCCATCTTGCCCTACTGTCTCCATCTTGCCCTACTGTCTCCATCTTGCCCTATTGTCTCCATCTTGCCCTACTGTCTCCATCTTGCCCTACTGTCTCCATCTTACCCTACAGACAGTGAAATATTGAATATTCTTGACACCCTTCTTACTAATGAACCATTAATAAAATGGGCTTATAACCACGCTGTCTGGCTAAGGTACTAAAGGGGAGTATTTTATAGTAACACGATTGGTGGGCAATCACCAGCATCATAAGCCCACGTAACTATTTGATTCTGAGCACAATATGGCTGCCTGTGAGATACATACATACATACATACAGAGAGAGTCGATGTGGGATAAACTGATTTACTGTGGACTCTTCTGTTTTTTAGCATGGGTTATTTAATTCTTTATTATTGTGTTCCCTTAGCAATGGCTCCCCCGGTGCCAGCAAATGACTCCGGCTGATTATCCCCTACAGACAGTGGGAGAGTTGATTGGAACCCCAGCGGCTCCATAATCAGTGGCTCGGAGAGAGAGTACAAGAGATTTCTTGCAGCAGAATAAAAGAATAGTTCAGTCGAGAGAGCAATGAAGGCTTTCTGGGAGACTGCTTTATATAAAGCCACACTGGAACTCACGTATGGGATATATATATATATATAGTTACAGAAATATTCCTAATGTCATAGACCAAGGCCAGAGCTCCCCACCATGCCCGGTGTTGGGGCACCGCCAGTAATAATGTCAAATAACATTTAATTGTGGCCTTTAGGGAAGCTTAGAGTAGGAAATATTAGATAGCAGCCAAACAAATGATGGTGGAATATTGGCTAACACAGAGTCTATACCACTTAGTCTACTGAGGACAATACACAAGCTATTACAGAGTCATTTAAAGGGGAACTCCACCCAAACACAACTTCAACTTTTTGAAAAGTAATATATTTGCCATATATATCAATCAAATAATATTCAGCCTTTTCATTAATGTAATAATATGGTTTGGAACAGTTCCCTTAGCCCCGCCCCCTGTTCCCTTAGCCCCGCCCCCTGTTCCCCTGCTGATCTGGCTGACTACTTTGTGACTCAAATAAAATTTAACAGTAGTCACCTGCCCTCAGCCTGCCTCCTCCCAATCCCACAATCCCCTGCTGCACACATGATGTCACTAAGGAAAGGAACATCCCAGTGCAATGCATTGTGGGTTATGTAGTTCCTGAATGCTGTCTGTAAGCTGTGGGGAAGTTATTACAATTTGTAACATCAATGTTTTAGTCCCTTCTCCCCTGCCAGCTGGATTTCAGCCTATAAAAATGGGATTTATTCCTACTTTGTGAAGGAACAGATTACAGGGATAGGGATATTAGAGGTTTCTGTGTGGGGCTCTGTTTTGTTTTTACAGTAAGGGCAGATTGGAGAAAAATTGTGTTTTCTTGGGTTAGAGATAGAGCTTTGTGTTGTTTCTCGACATAATGTTTGTCTTTCAGCTACGTTGGAAGGACAGCATTGGGTGACTTCTTGTTAGTACTGAGCAAAGACTGGCCAGATAGAGAGGGCAATCTGTATATGAGTAGAGCAAATCAGTAGACTGGCCAAGGAGTGGTAGCTGGGTTGGCAGCCTTCAGACTACATTATACAGAGGGGATAGTAGAGCACTTGGATGTGGTAAATAGAGTAAAGTAGAGCAGAGCACTTGGATGTGGTAAATAGAGTAGAGAGTAGGGTAGAGTAGAGAAGAGCACTTGTATGTGGTAAATAGAGTAGAGAGTAGAGTAAAGTAGAGAAGAGCACTTGGATGTGGTAAATAGAGTAGAGTAGAGTAGAGAAGACTAGAATAGAATAGAGTAGAGCAGAGTAGAGTAGAGCAGAGTAGAGTGGAGTAGAGAAGAGTAGAGCAGAGTAGAGCAGAGCAGAGTAGAGTAGAATAGAGCAGAGTAGAAGAGAATAGAGTAGAGCAGAGTAGAGTAGAGTAGAGCAGAGTAGAGTAGAGTAGAGAAGAGTAGAGTAGAGCATAGTAAAGTGGAGTAGAGAAGAGTTGAGCAGAGAAGAGCACTTGGATATGGTGAGAAGAGTAGAGTAGAGTAGAGTAGAATAGAGTAGAGTAGAGCACTTGGATGTGGTAGAATAGAGAAGAGAAGAGTAGAATTGAGTAGAGCAGAGCAGAGTAGAGCAGAGTAGAGTTGAGTAGAGCAGAGCAGAGTAGAGAAGAGCAGAGCAGAGTAGAGAAGAGCAGAGTAGAGTAGAGTAGAATAGAGCAGAGTGGAGTAGAGAAGAGTAGAGCAGAGTAGAGAAGAGCAGAGTAGAGTAGAATAGAGCAGAGTAGAGTGGAGTAGAGAAGAGTAGAGCAGAGTAGAGAAGAGCAGAGCAGAGTAGAGTAGAATAGAGCAGAGTAGAGTAGAGCAGAGCAGAGCAGAGTAGAGTAGAGTAGAGTAGAGTAGAGAAGAGTAGAGCAGAGTAGAGAAGAGCAGAGTAGAGTAGAATAGAGCAGAGTAGAGTAGAGCAGAGTAGAGAAGAGCAGAGTAGAGTAGAATAGAGCAGAGTAGAGTAGAGCAGAGTAGAGTAGAGTAGAATAGAGCAGAGCAGAGTAGAGCAGAGTAGAGAAGAGCAGAGTAGAGTAGAGTAGAATAGAACAGAGTAGAGAAGAGCAGAGTAGAGTAGAATAGAGCAGAGTAGAGAAGAGCAGAGTAGAGTAGAGTAGAATAGAGCAGAGTAGAGAAGAGCAGAGTAGAGTAGAGTAGAATAGAGCAGAGTAGAGCAGAGTAGAGAAGAGCAGAGTAGAGAAGAGCAGAGTAGAGTAGAGTAGAATAGAGCAGAGTAGAGAAGAGCAGAGTAGAGTAGAGTAGAATAGAGCAGAGTAGAGTAGAGCAGAGTAGAGAAGAGCAGAGTAGAGAAGAGCAGAGTAGAGTAGAGTAGAATAGAGCAGAGTAGAGTAGAGAAGAGTAGAGTAGAGTAGAATAGAGCAGAGTAGAGTAGAATAGAGCAGAGTAGAGTAGAGTAGAATAGAGCAGAGTAGAGTAGAGCAGAGTAGAGAAGAGCAGAGTAGAGAAGAGCAGAGTAGAGTAGAGTAGAATAGAGCAGAGTAGAGAAGAGCAGAGTAGAGTAGAGTAGAATAGAGCAGAGTAGAGTAGAGAAGAGTAGAGCAGAGTAGAGAAGAGCAGAGTAGAGTAGAGTAGAATAGAGCAGAGTAGAGTAGAATAGAGCAGAGTAGAGTAGAGTAGAATAGAGCAGAGTAGAGTAGAGCAGAGTAGAGAAGAGCAGAGTAGAGAAGAGCAGAGTAGAGTAGAGTAGAATAGAGCAGAGTAGAGAAGAGCAGAGTAGAGTAGAGTAGAATAGAGCAGAGTAGAGTAGAGCAGAGTAGAGAAGAGCAGAGTAGAGTAGAGTAGAATAGAGCAGAGTAGAGTAGAGAAGAGTAGAGCAGAGTAGAGTAGAGAAGAGTAGAGCAGAGTAGAGAAGAGCAGAGCAGAGTAGAGTAGAGTAGAATAGAGCAGAGTAGAGTAGAGTAGAGTAGAGAAGAGCAGAGTAGAGTAGAGTAGAATAGAGCAGAGTAGAGTAGAGAAGAGCAGAGCAGAGTAGAGTAGAGTAGAATAGAGCAGAGTAGAGCAGAGTAGAGTAGAGTAGAGTAGAATAGAGCAGAGTAGAGTAGAGAAGAGTAGAGTAGAATAGAGCAGAGTAGAGTAGAGAAGAGTAGAGCAGAGTAGAGAAGAGCAGAGCAGAGTAGAGTAGAGTAGAATAGAGCAGAGTAGAGTAGAGTAGAATAGAGCAGAGTAGAGTAGAGTAGAGTAGAATAGAGCAGAGTAGAGAAGAGCAGAGTAGAGTAGAGTAGAGTAGAATAGAGCAGAGTAGAGTAGAGAAGAGTAGAGTAGAGTAGAGTAGAATAGAGCAGAGTAGAGTAGAGAAGAGTAGAGCAGAGTAGAGAAGAGCAGAGCAGAGTAGAGTAGAGTAGAATAGAGCAGAGTAGAGTAGAGTAGAATAGAGCAGAGTAGAGTAGAGTAGAGCAGAGTAGAGTGGAGTAGAGAAGAGTAGAGCAGAGTAGAATAGAGCAGAGTAGAGTAGAATAGAGCAGAGTAGAGTAGAATAGAGCAGAGTAGAGTAGAATAGAGCAGAGTAGAGTAGAATAGAGCAGAGTAGAGTAGAATAGAGCAGAGTAGAGTAGAATAGAGCAGAGTAGAGTAGAATAGAGCAGAGTAGAGTAGAATAGAGCAGAGTAGAGTAGAATAGAGCAGAGTAGAGTAGAATAGAGCAGAGTAGAGTAGAATAGAGCAGAGTAGAGTAGAATAGAGCAGAGTAGAGTAGAATAGAGCAGAGTAGAAGAGTAGAGCAGTTGGATGTGGTGGGAGATAGCACCAAGGACACCAGGGTAAATACTAGGGAAAGGGTAGGATAACCTACTGTATGGGGACCAGGTGGCCCTTAAATAAAAGGAAGAAGGGCTGGAAAACCATTATAATATTTCTATGGGAAAATGTGTTGTGTGAGGAGCTGAACTCACACGAGGAACATTCAGGAGAAGTGACAGAAGCTCCTGACGGGATGACACAAAGGCTGGCTGAGCCGTGGGGTGCGCATATCTCCCTTCCAGCCAACACATTATCCACTTGACTGTGTCGGAGTTGACATCTACACAGCGTAGTCTGTTTCACAATGGCAGAATGTCAGGCGCTTTACAGGAATCCGCCTCAACTCCCTGTTCTTTTGCCCCCATCTATCAAATTAGCTGCCCACTAACAGGGTCTCGCAGATTTGTCTGACACAATCCCACAGCAAGAGACCCCCCTCACATCCCGCCCGACCCCTGCGATAATAAAATATTCATTAAAGGCCATTTTCTTCCCTTTACATGGAAAATTATAACATTCGATTTTTTACACCATATAATGCTCTGTTATACAGATAGCTAGAATCTCAGCCATAAAGCAGGGCAGGACTGCTGCTTACAATGGGGGGATCAGATAGGATCTGTGCCACTGTGACAGAATGCCCTGTTATACAGATAGCTAGAATCTCAGCCATAAAGCAGGGCAGGACTGCTGCTTACAATGGGGGGATCAGATAGGATCTGTGCCACTGTGACAGAATGCTCTGTTATACAGATAGCTAGAATCTCAGCCATAAAGCAGGGCAGGACTGCTGCTTACAATGGGGGGATCAGATAGGAACTGTGCCACTGTGACAGAATGCTCTGTTATACAGATAGCTAGAATCTCAGCCATAAAGCAGGGCAGGACTGCTGCTTACAATGGGGGGGGATCAGATAGGATCTGTGCCACTGTGACAGAATGCTCTGTTATACAGATAGCTAGAATCTCAGCCATAAAGCAGGGCAGGACTGCTGCTTACAATGGGGGGATCAGATAGGAACTGTGCCACTGTGACAGAATGCTCTGTTATACAGATAGCTAGAATCTCAGCCATAAAGCAGGGCAGGACTGCTGCTTACAATGGGGGGATCAGATAGGATCTGTGCCACTGTGACAGAATGCTCTGTTATACAGATAGCTAGAATCTCAGCCATAAAGCAGGGCAGGACTGCTGCTTACAATGGGGGGATCAGATAGGAACTGTGCCACTGTGACAGAATGCTCTGTTATACAGATAGCTAGAATCTCAGCCATAAAGCAGGGCAGGACTGCTGCTTACAATGGGGGGGGATCAGATAGGAACTGTGCCACTGTGACAGAATGTTCTGTTATACAGATAGCTAGAATCTCAGCCATAAAGCAGGGCAGGACTGCTGCTTACAATGGGGGGATCAGATAGGATCTGTGCCACTGTGACAGAATGCTCTGTTATACAGATAGCTAGAATCTCAGCCATAAAGCAGGGCAGGACTGCTGCTTACAATGGGGGGATCAGATAGGATCTGTGCCACTGTGACAGAATGCTCTGTTATACAGATAGCTAGAATCTCAGCCATAAAGCAGGGCAGGACTGCTGCTTACAATGGGGGGATCAGATAGGATCTGTGCCACTGTGACAGAATGCTCTGTTATACGGATAGCTAGAATCTCAGCCATAAAGCAGGGCAGGACTGCTGCTTACAATGGGGGGATCAGATAGGATCTGTGCCACTGTGACAGAATGCTCTGTTATACAGATAGCTAGAATCTCAGCCATAAAGCAGGGCAGGACTGCTGCTTACAATGGGGGGATCAGATAGGATCTGTGCCACTGTGACAGAATGCTCTGTTATACAGATAGCTAGAATCTCAGCCATAAAGCAGGGCAGGACTGCTGCTTACAATGGGGGGGGATAGGATCTGTGCCACTGTGACAGAATGCTCTGTTATACAGATAGCTAGAATCTCAGCCATAAAGCAGGGCAGGACTGCTGCTTACAATGGGTACCAGACAGAACACAAAATCAACAGTCCCTTCAATGTCAGTGGAAGGTTCTGGCATCGAACACAAGAAACACCAGGTTGTTTGTAATAAATGACAAATATATATCAGTTTCACCCGGAAAACAGATTTTGGACAATACAACCCCCCTTCAGCCTCTAACAGCCTAAGGCTCTTTGGGAATCCAGGAAGAAGTATCTCAACAACAGCCGGAAGGCTGCTACAGGGAATGGTTATGGCCCTCCAGCCTTGGATATTGAGGAGCACAGGGAGTTTTAGTTCAGCAATGCCTTTAGTCTCATAGACGGACAACTCTCAAACAAACATCAGCCCTAAAACCCTTCATATTAAACTAAATATTCCATCATCCCTACCAGACTTTGCCGGACCTGAGTGACAGGGGACCGTGGGCCAGAAAGGAACCAGTTACTGTTGCTCCTCCAGCTTAAAGCTTAACGTTTAGTATGTTATAGATCAGCCTATATTTAGCAACTTTTCAATTGGTCTTCATTATTTTTTTTATAGTTTTTGAATTATTTGTCTTCTTCTTCAGCCTCTTTCAAATGAGGGGTCACTGACCCTTGCTTATCTTTCTAATCAGCCCCTCTCCTATTCATATTCCAGTCTATCTTTTAAACCACCGCATGGTTGCTAGGTGAAACTGAACCACAGCAACCAGATAGCTGCTGAAATGCCAAACTGGAGAGTGGTTGAACAAAAACCTTATAATAACTAACAGGGGCGTAAAAGTCAATATACAGGGCACATCCACAACAAACTCAATTAATCACCATTGAGATCCATACACTGTGTCTGACTGGCCCACTGGGCAACGGGAAAACTCCCGGGGGGCTCTGGTGTCAGTGGGCCCTCCTCCATTTGCCTTGTATGCCTTTACCATTATGCCAGGGATAGGGGAGGGGGGGGAGTCATTGTATAGGCCTTCTTCTACTACAGCTCCCATCATCTCCCAACTTCCTTTGGTCCTTGTGGCATGCTGGGAGTTGTAGTATTTTCCAAAAGCAACATGGCTGCAATGTTGACATCTATCTTTTAAACCACTGCCTGGTTGCTAGGTTAAACTGAACCATAGCAACCAGATAGCAGCTGGAATGCCAAACTGGTGAGTGGTTGAACAAAAACCTTATAATAACTTAAGGTGGCCATACACGTGGCGATCCGACGATGTTTCGTACGACCATCGGTCGCACGAAACATCGTAAGATCCGCCACACACCATTCAGGGCTGAATCGGCAGGTAAGGAGGTAGAAACAATAGGATTTCTACCTCCTTCTGCCGATTCAGCTCTGAAGGGAGAATTTTGGTCAGGCGCCTTCTATGGCGCCCGATCAAAATTTTCAAACTTGTCCGATCGGCGAGTCGTCCGATATCGGCAGCTTCCTGCGATATCGGTCGACTCGCCGACATGCCATACACGCACCGATTATCGTACGAAACGAGGTTTCGTACGATAATATCGGTGCGTGTATGGCCACCTTTACAGGGGCGTAAAGTCAATATACAGGGCCCATCCACAACAAACTCAAACAATCACCATTGAGATCCATATACTGTATCTGACTGGCCCACTGGGCAACGGGAAAACTCCCGGGGGGCTCTGGTGTCAGTGGGCCCTCCTCCATTATCCTTGTATGCCTCTACCATGGCCATTACTCTATGCAACATAAGAAGAAACAGAAGATATGAAGGAAAGGATAGATAATAGTTAAGAACAGAGAAGGAAAGTGGGACTGAGTGGGACTGAGGTGTAAGGTTTTGAGGTGGGACCTTGGCACCCAAGTCCGACACTGTCCCTATTACCCATAATAATAACAATAATATCTGTCCTTATGCCCTCAAAAACCTACTCAATAAATGAGACCTTTATTTGAAGAATAATCTACAATATATCATTCATAATACAGGGCACATACAGGTGTGTAACAAACTTCATCAACCAAAACTTTGAAAAGGGATGGGTATAGCCCCCGATAATTACTATATCTGTATATCTGCCTTCAAACATGTGCCCTGAATAAAATATTTTTTTTTCCAGTTTTTGCCATTTTTAAACAGTTTCCCTTTCTTTTGTGGGTTTTTATTTGACTTGAAGTTTAACACAAAGTCGATTCAACCTGAGATCCCCTGATTATAATGATCACTTATCTTTCTGTTCTGCCCCCTCGCCGTTTTGGCTTATGGCACAGGGGGGGGGGGGGGGGGCATTGTGCCGCTACTGCTGCCCGGAGGCAAAAAGTAAAATATCATTTTCCCAACTATCCTTGTAGCCTACTGTATCAAAACTATATGTAACTATATATATATATATATATATATATTACATTACATTAACATTTATTTATAAAGCGCCAACATATTCCGCAGCGCTGTACAATAAGTATATATATATATATATATATATATATATATATATAAATGAGCTTATTATCCATTTCCAAGGCCAGTTAAACAATGCAACTCTAATAAGACAATTAAATGCAATTAAATCACAGAATTCTGAAAATATTTCAATTTTTTTTTTACAAAAAAAGCAACGCAGATTATTGGCAAATCCAGTTTCACCCAATTAGGCAGGTTATATATAGGCATTATGGTTGAACGTGATGGACGTGTGTCTTTTTTCAACCTAACTTACTATGTTACTATGTAAACTGCTTCCCTAGGGGACATTGAAGAAGAACATCAAACCTTGAGCTAAGGGGGGGGTAAAGTCTCTGATAACCCACAAACAATTCTCTAATAAGAGACTTCTGGGAAATGAAAAGAGGCCCAATGCAACTCCTTATGAGCGCTGTTCCTTTAAACCCAAGTGCGGATGTAGTCTCCATGGCAACACGAGGACCAGATGAATTTGAGCATCTAATAATAGGTAACCTTCAGCTCTTCTTCAGATGTTTAGGGCAGTTTTTGGCCAAAAAGGTTGACAACGAATGGGCCAAACGCATGGATAAGGTTGAACGCACGGCCAATGGCACAAAAAGTGCTTTGATCCTATATATTTCATTTATAACCAAACCCCTTTGCTCGTTATACCGGATTATACCATTAAACCAGAGATAGGGGGAAAAAAAAGTCATTGTATAGGCCTTCTTCTATGGAGAACTACAGCTCCCATCATCCCCCAACTTCCTTTGGTCCTTGTGGCATGCTGGGAATTGTAGTTTTTTCCGAAAGCAAGATGGCTGCAATGTTGACATCTTTTTTTGGCTATAGAGATAAACATTTAGTCCTATCCCCAAAATCCAAAAAAAACCGTTAGACCATAAATTCCAGCAAAATTCCAATTTCACAAACAATTTGCATTTAGTTTTCAGCATGATTCGAAAATTCAAATTCACATTTTGTCCATTTTATCAACCAACATTCTTTCTCGTAATATCGATAAACTTGACTATAATCATATCAATAATAACAATTTCAATTCTCGAGAATCTGGGGGAAAAAAAACATCAATTTCCTTGAAAATATTCTTTGGGAAAGACAAACAGAAAGAACAGAAAGGGACGGAGGGGAGAAAGGGAAAAAAAAATCAATGTTTTGCAGCGAGAGATCAATTTTTGTTTCCACTTCTTCACAGGATCTTTTGAAAAGGCGGCGGCGGAGGAGGCGGAGGGGGGATCTGGGGAGAAACCGGTGGCATTTACTGATTTTTTTTTTTCCCTTTTCTTAATATTTAAGTTTCCGACTCACATCTTTCCGTGGATTTTGAAAAGCAACTCACACCCACACATCCGCACACAACCTTTCACCTCCTCTCTGCCTTCGGAAATCGCTCCAGACGCCAGCGCCGCGGCGCAGGGGGGAAATTTGGAATTTCATAATTTACAAATTGTATCTTTTTGTCATGCCCCCCCCCCCGTTACATTTTACAATAAATGGAAGAAGAGTAGAACGGGGGGCAAAGCCCAACAGAAAGGTTCTAGGAATGACCAGGAAGGGTTAATCGATTGAGCAGCGGAGATGGTGGCGGTGCAGATATATAATAAGGATTGACCCCCGCATTCAGGGGGGGGGGTTGTAACGGAGGTGCAACTTTAAGCGCTAATTACAGATGCAGGTTGATAGATACAGAGGGACTTACCATGTCTGTACTGAGGTGGGCTAAAATGGCGAAACTGGATAAACGATCACAAGAGCATTTAGTGTGATAGGAATCCACGGACACCGTACGACAGCCTTTCAGAGACCAGGCACCGAGATTAGATGATCTATAAGGGGAAAGGGGGGGGGCAAAAAAAAAAAAAAAAAGGAAGAACAAGATGAGAATCAGTATCAGTAATAAATAGAGGGATGGGGGGGCGGGTAGGGAAAATAAACCTCTGCAGCCGCTAGTTAAATCAGTCGAGGATAAAGAGGGAGGAAAATGTAGGAATTAGCGGAAAATAACAAAGAAATCACATACCAGATTGTTTTGGAGGCTATGGGGGGTGCGTCACATAGGAGCCCACACTCACACACACACACACGGGGGGGGGCACGGGGGGGAGGAGGAGGATGGGGGCAAGGGATTACGTTAAACTAAAGGGGCATGGAGGTAGGGCAGGGTAGGGGGCATTAAATGGACCAAAATATAGAAAATAAGGGGTGGGGGGGGAAGGTGCGAGATCTGAAAGGGTGTCCAGAATGGAAGGGGAGGAAGGGGTGGGGGGGCGCATGCAAATCCATCAGATCAAGCTGAATGGTGTTGTCTGGCCGGGGATGCAGGGAGGGCGGCTGGAGCGGAGATGGAGGGGGGGGAGCTGCAATTGACAGTCAGAGGGGAGAGGAGCTCACTGAGAACTTTCAGATGAGAAACTGGGGGGGGGGGGGGGGGGGGGGGGGGGGGGGGGGGGCAGGGAGGGAAGTGGATTAGAGGGGGGCAAAGCCAGAGAGATTGTCAGCCAAGGGAATTAGATGTTGCGCATCCTTAACCCCTAATCTCCTGCATTAAACTGTGCCCTGATTCCGTGGGTGCCCTGATGCTGCTGATGCTGTGGGTGCCCTGATGCTGTGGGTGCCCTGATGCTGCTAATGCTGGGGGTGCCCTGATGCTGGGGGTGCCCTGATGCTGTGGGTGCCCTGATGCTGTGGGTGCCCTGATGCTGCTAATGCTGGGGGTGCCCTGATGCTGTGGGTGCCCTGATGCTGCTAATGCTGGGGGTGCCCTGATGCTGCTGATGCTGTGGGTGCCCTGATGCTGCTAATGCTGGGGGTGCCCTGATGCTGTGGGTGCCCTGATGCTGCTAATGCTGTGGGTGCCCTGATGCTGCTAATGCTGGGGGTGCCCTGATGCTGTGGGTGCCCTGATGCTGCTGATGCTGTGGGTGCCCTGATGCTGCTAATGCTGGGGGTGCCCTGATGCTGTGGGTGCCCTGATGCTGCTGATGCTGTGGGTGCCCTGATGCTGCTAATGCTGGGGGTGCCCCTGATGCTGGGGGTGCCCTGATGCTGCTATGCTGTGGGTGCCCTGATGCTGGGGGTGCCCTGATGCTGTGGGTGCCCTGATGCTGCTAATGCTGTGGGTGCCCTGATGCTGTGGGTGCCCTGATGCTGCTGATGCTGTGGGTGCCCTGATGCTGTGGGTGCCCTGATGCTGCTAATGCTGGGGGTGCCCTGATGCTGTGGGTGCCCTGATGCTGTGGGTGCCCTGATGCTGCTGATGCTGTGGGTGTCCTGATGCTGTGGGTGCCCTGATGCTGTGGGTGCCCTGATGCTGGGGGTGCCCTGATGCTGCTGATGCTGTGGGTGCCCTGATGCTGTGGGTGCCCTGATGCTGCTAATGCTGGGGGTGCCCTGATGATGTGGGTGCCCTGATGCTGTGGGTGCCCTGATGCTGCTAATGCTGGGGGTGCCCTGATGCTGTGGGTGCCCTGATGCTGTGGGTGCCCTGATGCTGCTGATGCTGTGGGTGTCCTGATGCTGTGGGTGCCCTGATGCTGTGGGTGCCCTGATGCTGGGGGTGCCCTGATGCTGCTGATGCTGTGGGTGCCCTGATGCTGGGGGTGCCCTGATGCTGCTGATGCTGTGGGTGCCCTGATGCTGTGGGTGCCCTGATGCTGCGGGTGCCCTGATGCTGCTAATGATGTGGGTGCCCTGATGTTGTGGGTGCCCTGATGCTGCTGGGGCATGTGGGTTCCCTGATGCTGTGGGTGCCCTGATGCTGCGGGTGCCCTGATGCTGTGGGTGCCCTGATGCTGTGGGTGCCCTAACGCATCTCTCCAAGTTCTGTGTGCGCCAGTGGTGCCAGGGAAGCCAATATGGGACACATGGCGGCATAGCTATTACCCACAGAAGCACAGTATCTAATAGAAATGGTCCTGTAAGACGAGTAGGTGTAAGAATATAAATACTAAGGCTGAAAGTTAGTATTTTTTTAAGTGATGCTAAATCCCCACGACAGCAATTTGTACTACATTTTTATTACATTTTTACTAAAGAGCAACTTTGTTGTCAGAGCAGCCTGTACATTGGTCGGTGGATGTGGGGGAACAAAATCACTTCCCACTGACCCAGTGAAACGGCCCCCGGCTCACACTTTCTCGGTGCCAAATTGCACTAAGATGCAGCCCCTGCTCACTGGCCAATAGCAGCTTTATACGGGGGCCCCCCTGCAGTGCGGTCAGGGTGCTGGGCCAGATAAGGACAGGAAGGCTCACTAATTAACTAACTGCAAAGTGCAACATTCTTATGCAAAGCGACTTTTACCCAAAATGCAGCAGTGGATCTCACCATAAGTTGCATAGGAGCAACTTGGACTTTACCAGAGCTTTCCAGTTTAACCAGGGTTGGACTAGGGGGCACGGCTACCACATGAGGAGTCCCTGCACCCACCAAGGGGCCCACACAGCATCCCCCAAACTGCCTCACCTGGCAGCCTGGGGGAGCACCCAGCAGGGATTGGGTCTGGGCTCACTGGGTGTTTTCCCGGTGCCCCGCTGGCCCAGTTTGACCCTGAGAGTAACTTGGGGTGCAATTGGAATAAGGGCAGTAGCATAACAAAACACAGGCCAATCCACTCTCAGTTGGGTCAAGAGCATTTGAATGAGCAGCCAATGACTGGAGGGTAGAATTCAAGATAGAACTGAAAGTTGGGAAATGGGTGGAGATAAAAGCTGAGAAGGCGGAGCAAATTTAAAATGGTTACCCACAATTCCACTTTGCAGCCTGAGTATTATGGGATGCGAGATTCCTTGTTATTAACCTACAAGCCATTCCTACCAATTAACAGCAAAGCAACCCGGCTAATGAAATGTTAATTGCTCATACGGCAGGGAAGGATTGCCTTAGTGCCCAGCACCCCGCTAACATGCCTCCACTAATTAGAACAGCATTTCTAATTAGCAACCCTCCACCTCTCACAATTAATAAATAAAAACAACAAAACACTGAGGATCTCGCTTAGTTTCAGTTCTTTCCATCTCTGCTGAAACATTCATGAATCCTGGTACAGTCGGCTGCCCACAGCAGTGTAAATCCAATTATTTCTCATGAATGGCTGATTGTATGGGATGATGGGAGATGTAGTTTAACAACAACCGGAGAGCAGTCAGCGTCATTACAACTTTGGCACCTCCTACCCATATGTATAAATACAAATATACAGAGAAGGAATGTTCTGGGCACACAATAAGCTGTACCCCCATACTGTACTGTCTAAGGGAAACACTATGGCACCTCCTACCCATATGTATAAATACAAATATACAGAGAAGGAATGTTCTGGGCACACAGTAAGCTGTACCCCCATACTGTACTGTCTAAGGGAAACACTATGGCACCTCCTACCCATATGTATAAATACAAATATACAGAGAAGGAATGTTCTGGGCACACAGTAAGCTGTACCCCCATACTGTACTGTCTAAGGGAAACACTATGGCACCCCCTACCCATATGTATAAATACAAATATACAGAGAAGGAATGTTCTGGGCACACAATAAGCTGTACCCCCATACTGTACTGTCTAAGGGAAACACTATGGCACCCCCTACCCATATGTATAAATACAAATATACAGAGAAGGAATGTTCTGGGCACACAATAAGCTGTACCCCCATACTGTACTGTCTAAGGGAAACACTATGGCACCTCCTACCCATATGTATAAATACAAATATACAGAGAAGGAATGTTCTGGGCACACAATAAGCTGTACCCCCATACTGTACTGTCTAAGGGAAACACTATGGCACCCCCTACCCATAAGTATAAATACAAATATACAGAGAAGGAATGTTCTGGGCACACAATAAGCTGTACCCCTATACTGTACTGTCTAAGGGAAACACTATGGCACCTCCTACCCATATGTATAAATACAAATATACAGAGAAGGAATGTTCTGGGCACACAATAAGCTGTACCCCCATACTGTACTGTTTAAGGGAAACACTATGGCACCTCCTACCCTATGTATAAATACAAATATACAGAGAAGGAATGTTCTGGGCACACAATAAGCTGTACCCCCATACTGTACTGTCTAAGGGAAACACAATGGCACCTGCTACCCATATGTATAAATACAAATATACAGAGTAGGAATGTTCTGGGCACACAATAAGCTGTACCCCCATACTGTACTGTCTAAGGGAAACACTATGGCACCCCCTACCCATATGTATAAATACAAATATACAGAGAAGGAATGTTCTGGGCACACAATAAGCTGTACCCCCATACTGTACTGTCTAAGGGAAACACTATGGCACCTCTTACCCATATGTATAAATACAAATATACAGAGAAGGAATGTTCTGGGCACACAATAAGCTGTACCCCCATACTGTACTGTCTAAGGGAAACACTATGGCACCCCCTACCCATATGTATAAATACAAATATACAGAGAAGGAATGTTCTGGGCACACAATAAGCTGTACCCCCATACTGTACTGTCTAAGGGAAACACTATGGCACCCCCTACCCATATGTATAAATACAAATATACAGAGAAGGAATGTTCTGGGCACACAATAAGCTGTACCCCCATACTGTACTGTCTAAGGGAAACACTATGGCACCTCCTACCCATATGTATAAATACAAATATACAGAGAAGGAATGTTCTGGGCACACAATAAGCTGTACCCCCATACTGTACTGTCTAAGGGAAACACTATGGCACCCCCTACCCATATGTATAAATACAAATATACAGAGAAGGAATGTTCTGGGCACACAATAAGCTGTACCTCCATACTGTACTGTCTAAGGGTAACACTATGGCACCCCCTACCCATATGTATAAATACAAATATACAGAGAGGGAATGTTCTGGGCACACAATAAGCTGTACCCCCATACTGTACTGTCTAAGGGAAACACTATGGCACCCCCTACCCATATGTATAAATACAAATATACAGAGAAGGAATGTTCTGGGCACACAATAAGCTTTACCCCCATACTGTACTGTCTAAGGGAAACACTATGACACCCCCTACATCTGTCAGAGGAGCTGATGTTACTAATTGTAAATCAATTTTGATGCAGACTGCACTGATTTTGGAGCTGCCATGTCATTTGAATCGGAATTAATTACTAATCAGCCTTGTATTGTGACTGTTATATTGTATATATAATTTATATTGTAGTCGGTCCCTAAACTCAGGTAAGTGACAGCAGCCAGGAGAATGTTTACATAACACTGGAGAGGCCTAATCTCATTAGTTATTGTTACTTTAATAAGATTTTTTTTATATATATTAACCATTCAGACCTAATTGCATAAAATAATAATAAGAGAGAAGTAGAGAGTGGAGGCAGCTCACAGCTTGTATAATATCCCGGCATAGGAGACACAGGGATGCAAGCTTATTGGCCAAGAGAGGTCTCAGTGCCGGTAAAAGAGGGTTATTAAGTGATCATGAATTATTAAATCATCGCTTCTATAGGAGGATTCAGCCGGGACACGTCTCACAGGCCTCTTTACCATTAGCAGCTATTCATATAGCCACTTCCATGGGCAACTCCACCCAGAACTGTGGGTTTGCCCAATTCCAAGCAGCTCTCCTATATTCCTATATATATACATGCAGTCAGCTTGATAAGTTGAGGAACAAGATGGAGACAGTAGGGCAAGATACAAACTGGAAGGCAAGATGGTGACTCTAGGGAAAGATGGTAGGCTTAAGGCATGTGGCAATAGGGCAAGATGGATAAAGAAGGACTATGTGGACAGAGTAGGAAAAAATAGCAGGGACTGCAGGGAAAGAGGTAACAATAGGGAAATGAGGAGAAAGTAGGGCAAATAGCTTCTACAACACTTCATGGAGCTGTTGTTTAAGTATATTGGCAAGATGGTGAAAGTGGGACAGGATAGAAACCATATGGCAAGATGGAGATAGTAGGACAAGATGGAGACAGTAGGACAAGATGGAGACGGTAGGGCAAGATGGAGACAGTAGGAAAAGATGGAGACAATAGCACAAGATGGAGATGGTAGGGCAAGATGGAGACGGTAGGACAAGATGGAGACCGTAGGGCAAGATGGAGACAGTAGGACAAGATGGAGATGGTAGGCAAAGATGGAGATGGTAGGTCAAGATGAGGACGGTAGTGCAAGATGGAGACAGTAGGACAAGATGGAGACGGTAGGGCAAGATGGAGACAGTAGGAAAAGATGGAGACAATAGCACAAGATGGAGATGGTAGGGCAAGATGGAGACGGTAGGACAAGATGGAGACGGTAGGGCAAGATGGAGACAGTAGGACAAGATGCAGATGGTAGGCAAAGATGGAGATGGTAGGGCAAGATGAAGACGGTAGTGCAAGATGGAGACAGTAGGACAAGATGGGGACGTTAGGACAAGATGGAGACGGTAGTGCAAGATGGAGACAGTAGGACAAGATGGAGACAGTAGGGCAAGATGGAGACAGTAGGACAAGATGGAGACGGTAGGGCAAGATGGAGACAGTAGGACAAGATGGAGATGGTAGGGCAAGATGCATAAAGTAGAAGGGAAAGATGGAGACAGAAGGGAAAGATGAAGACAGAAGGCCATTATGAAGCCACTAGGGCAAGATTATGGCATTGGGACAACATGAAGACATTAGGACATTTTGGAGACAGTAGGACAAGATGGGAACCATAAGATGGAAGATGGTAAGATGGAAACAGTGGGACAAGATGGAGAGAGTAGTACAAGATAGAGACTTTAGGACAAGATGGGGAGAGTAAAGCAAGATGGAAATGATATGGTGACAAGATGTTGACAGTAGGACAAGATGAAAACATGAAGACAGTAGGGCAAAAGAGTAGGACAATTTGGAGACATTAAGACAAATGGAGACAGTTGGATAAAATGGAGACAGTAGGACAAGATGGAGACAGTAGGGCAAGATGGAGACAGTAGGGCAAGATGGAGACAGTAGGGCAAGATGGAGACAGAAGGGCAAGATGGAGACAGTAGGACAAGATGGTGATAGTACGTCAGTTTTCAAGTTCCGGAAATAATTATTGATCTGCTAAATCACTTTTGGCAACTGCTGAACTACATTTCCCAGCATCCCCAGACAGACAAAGAATGATAGCTCGGTGGCAGCTGCAGAAAGGCAAGCTAAATGTACTCTCTTTCTCTGGGAAATGCAATGAGTCACATTCTAGGTCCCATTCACCTCCTGCCGGAAGTTTCTTCGTGTCTAATGTTTCCACTCACTGGACATTCCCATTGATAGATCCCCCCCCCCCCATTCAGTTCTGTAGTTGCCCCTCCCTCTCAGCTCACTCCCAGGGGTTTCTATTGATGATAAAGAAGATGTCAAGTATGAATGGAAGGGGCAGCCCAAACAAGACAATGGACACCCTCCCCCCCATCACTTGCTCAATACAAACACATGAGATCAGGGCTACCAAATACCAACGTTCATTCAAAATGGAGTCACCTCGGCTTAATTAATCCTTCCCCACTGGGCACTTTGTATGCAGAGCTCTCCAGCAGCTATTCAGCAGCAAAGTACTGTCCCTTTAATCCAAAAACATGACCTAATAGGCACATCCCAAAAACCTTTAGTGGTTCCGTGCAGCCTTTATTCCTTCCAACACTTTCCCCTGTCTCTGCCCCTATATATTAGGTACCTACCTAGTGCTACCAACCCCTATTTCTGTAGGGAAATGAGAGCAGGGCAGGCAGTAACCCTTCCAACACTTTCCCCTGTCTCTGCCCCTATATATTAGGTACCTACCTAGTGCTACCAACCCCTATTTCTGTAGGGAAATGAGAGCAGAGCAGGCAGTAACCCTTCCAACACTTTCCCCTGTCTCTGCCCCTATATATTAGGTACCTACCTAGTGCTACCAACCCCTATTTCTGTAGGGAAATGAGAGCAGGGCAGGCAGTAACCCTTCCAACACTTTCCCCTGTCTCTGTCCCTATATATTAGGTACCTACCTAGTGCTACCAACCCCTATTTCTGTAGGGAAATGAGAGCAGGGCAGGCAGTAACCCTTCCAACACTTTCCCCTGTCTCTGCCCCTATATATTAGGTACCTACCTAGTGCTACCAACCCCTATTTCTGTAGGGAAATGAGAGCAGGGCAGGCAGTAACCCTTTCCCCCTTTCATATTATTGGCCGGCATGTTGGTCTGAGTTATGTTAATTATTTCTTGTGAAGTTTTTAATAAAAAACATAAAAACCCTATATATTAGGATATTAGGTAGGAATTAGGTAGGACCACACTGAGTGCCTCGGAGTTTATATACAGGGAGGGCACATTGTACAGAGGAAGAAACACCTCCGGTTTGGGGTGACCTTGAACTTTTACTGTTGTCACAGACTGAACTAAAGTCCCATCCAATTTGCCCCATAATTGCCCCTCCGGGTAACCCGGGAGCCATTATTGGTGAGATCACTTTCTCACTCCAGATATTCCTTGAGAAGCAATTAAATGGCAGAATTCCCAGGGTTCCATTCCCAATCACTTCACAGCTGGAGGGCCTCACTCCCCTTTCCCCTCATTTCATTCTTACTTACCCATTGGCTCAGTGGGTTATTAGGTAATGTGCCCATAAGTCATGTATATGGATCTGAAAAGTCTCTATAACCTTCATCAGGCCTGTGGCCCGTGGCCTTCATTAGGCTCCCGGGGGTGTGAGCTGCTGTTATATAGTAGGGATATAGTGATTGAATTACATGGCAAAAAGTATAGGACAACAGTAAAACTTACACCATATTTATACAAGTATTATTTAAATACATTGAATTGCAAACTTAGGGGGCTGTTCCTGCTGAATTGTGCTTAGAACAGGGGAATCCCTATGTGCCATAGTCTTATGGTATCTCTCTGTACAGGCTATGAGCAAACTTAGGGGGCTGTTCCTGCTGAATTGTGCTTAGAACAGGGGAATCCCTATGTGCCATAGTCTTATGGTATCTCTCTGTACAGGCTATGAGCAAACTTAGGGGGCTGTTCCTGCTGAATTGTGCTTAGTACAGGGGAATCCCTATGTGCCATAGTTTTATGGTATCTCTCTGTACAGGCTATGAGCAAACTTAGGGGGCTGTTCCTGCTGAATTGTGCTTAGTACAGGGGAATCCCTATGTGCCATAGTTTTATGGTATCTCTCTGTACAGGCTATGGGCAAACTTAGGGGGCTGTTCCTGCTGAATTGTACTTAGTACAGGGGAATCCCTATGTGCCATAGTTTTATGATATCTCTCTGTACAGGCTATGTGCAAACTTAGGGGGCTGTTCCTGCTGAATTGTGCTTAGTACAGGGGAATCCCTTTGTGCCATAGTTTTATGGTATCTCTCTGTACAGGCTATGAGCAAACTTAGGGGGCTGTTCCTGCTGAATTGTGCTTAGTACAGGGGAATCCCTATGTGCCATAGTTTTATGGTATCTCTCTGTACAGGCTATGTGCAAACTTAGGGGGCTGTTCCTGCTGAATTGTACTTAGTACAGGGGAATCCCTATGTGCCATAGTTTTATGATATCTCTCTGTACAGGCTATGAGCAAACTTAGGGGGCTGTTCCTGCTGAATTGTACTTAGTACAGGGGAATCCCTATGTGCCATAGTTTTATGGTATCTCTCTGTACAGGCTATGAGCAAACTTAGGGGGCTGTTCCTGCTGAATTGTGCTTAGTACAGGGGAATCCCTATGTGCCATAGTTTTATGGTATCTCTCTGTACAGGCTATGAGCAAACTTAGGGGGCTGTTCCTGCTGAATTGTGCTTAGTACAGGGGAATCCCTATGTGCCATAGTTTTATGGTATCTCTCTGTACAGGCTATGGGCAAACTTAGGGGGCTGTTCCTGCTGAATTGTGCTTAGTACAGGGGAATCCCTATGTGCCATAGTTTTATGGTATCTCTCTGTACAGGCTATGAGCAAACTTAGGGGGCTGTTCCTGCTGAATTGTGCTTAGTATCTATGGCCCATTTCCATATTCTACAGTTCGGGGGCCAATCAGGGGCCACAGCATCTCCAACAGACTTGCACTGTGAGGCATCTAAACCTTTTTCACGTAGAAAGCCATTTTTCTAAACTTCTAATGATCCCATTCTGGATAACAAGTTCGGGAGGAAGGATTCATTGAGCGGCATTTTTATTATCTGTCATAAGTAAATTGAAATATAGTGAAGATGGATCCGAATACACAGGCCGAGCCTTAAATCACAAATATAAATCACTCTCCTCAGTTAATAAAAAGCTTTTACAGAGACGGGCCCGGCCCCCGGGAGACGGGGATCTTAATAATTTATAAAGATATACTAAATTTACGGAAAAAACCTTTACATTCATTATTGATTTTTTTAATTAAAAAAAGCTGATCTTGCTGAACTGTTTTTAATTCTATAATAAAAGAAAATGAGCTTTTCAGACAGCGGTGACAACTCTCATAATAGCTTTGCATAAGATCTGGCCGCTAATGCATCTGTTGGCCGGGGGTGCCCAATCATCACTGGGCTTTAGCCATAGAGTAGGCAAGGCTATAGGTTCCCAGGGTACAGACACGCCCACTGCGACATTCAGAGACCCGCCCCCTCAACCCTGGGGCTGCTCTCCAGTGGGGGACATTTATAAACACTGGGCGAATTTGCCCCTGGGCAGTAACTGGCAACCAATCAGATGACTGCTTTCAGCGTTTAATCTGCAGCTGGCTGGTAAAATCTAACCACTGATTGGTTGCTATGGGTTGCCGCCCAGGGGCAAATTTGCCTAGTGTTCATAAAGCATAAAGCAAAGACTTATTGGACCTATTGCTTTTGGGCCCAAAAATAACGATATTTAGTGACAGATAGTGATGGGCGATAAGTTTCGCCAGGCATGGATTCGCGGCGAATTTCCGCGTTTCGCCATTGGCGGATTGTTTCGCGAAACGGATGAAAAAATTTGCAGCAGAAAAATTCGCCGCACGTCCAAAAATTGTCGCCGGCGTAAAAAAAGAATAGTTGTGGGCGACAAAATAATAGCCGCAGGCGACGAAACAATAACCGCGCGACAAAATAATAGCCGCGGGCGACGAAATAATAGCCACGCAACAAAACAGTAGCCGCGGGCGACGAAACAATAGCAAGGCGACAAAATAATAGCCACGGGCGACGAAATAAGAGGCGCGCAACAAAACAATAGCCGCAGGCGACGAAACAATAGCAACGCGACAAAATAATAACCACGGGCAACAAAATAATAGTCGCGGGTGACATTTTCGCTGTTTCGCGAATTTTTCACCGTTTCACGGATCTTTTGAAAGATTCACGAGTTTTCCGCCAAAGTGAAACAGAACAGATTCGCTTATCACTAGTGACGGACAAATTTCGACTCACATCAAAATTCCACATTTCGCCAGTGGCGAATTTTTCCGGAAAAACCGCAGCAAAAATGAGCAGAGAGACAAAAAAGTGGCCATTGACTTAAACCCATTTCACCATTTTAGGGAAACCCATTTCGATTTTTAGGGAAACGGCAGCAAAAAATTTGCCACCAAGAGGTTGCAGCAGGTACCTTTGCAGCAATGCCATATTCCAAGGATGAGCAAAGAGTCACTTGCTTCTCTGGTTGGGTTAACACATTATAATTGGATAAAAGTAGCTGTAAAAAAAGTGAGAGTATCCCAGTGATAATGTAGGGTTGGATTTGGCTCATACGAGCTGCTGTACCCACACTGGCACGGGGGGCACCCTGGCACCCCAACACTGAGCGGCTCAGTAGGATAAACTCTAGGGGGGCCAATTAGAGTCACTGGCTGACAGACTTTATGAGGCCTCGCCGGCTAAGAGCACAGTCATTGTTGGCAGCATTTGCCCCGCTCGCAGGACCCAGTACAGCTTTTTGGGGATCCCCACTTGGCTATAAAAAGCCTATAAATAGAAAGGGAGGCCTTGGATCAGAACACAGGGGCTGTCCCTTTAGCACCAAACACTCATTCTCCCTCTGCTTGAGGTTCCTCTGAGCTCAGACTCAGTATTCTCCATACAATAATGTTCCACTAAAGTACAACTCCAGCGGGGCCGAATCCTTTCATTTCCCGCATTCTCCACCAAACTTGAAAGAGGAATTTGATTGAAGGGGCGAGTTCTTAATATCCTTGAATGGGAACTTTACTCTTTATACTCTTTATATTTAGGTCTCATGTATGGGCCCCCTTTGATATCAGTTACAAAGATTCACTTATATGTTTTTACTTTTTTCTTTCCTATTACCCCCCTTTTTTTCAGTAGCTGTTTTGGGATCTGCGACAGTTTTCTCTGAAGCGTGCAAAATTTTGACATTGTGGGCAATACTTCCCAGGGAGACTGCTGTTTTGTAGATGTTTGGCAAATGAGCCTTTAAATGCTTGTTCTGCAAGTTTGTTTGGTGATTTTCCCACATGCAAAAGGGACCTAGAACCCACGTCAGCCTCAACTGAAACAGGAATAAGTTAAAGGAGAACTAAAGCCTAAATAAAGAAATAGGCTAGAAATGTTATATAATATGTTTGTGCTTCTGTACCAGCCCAAGGCAACCACAGCCCTTTAGCAGGGAAGATCTGTGCCCCCAAAGATGCCCCCAGTAGCCCCCCCCATCTTCTTCAGGCTGGGCCCCCTTAGCCCATAACAAGGTTACAGATATATAGAAACATTGGGGTAACAGTCACCCCGCTATAGTTCCAGGGGTACCCAGGGCACAAATAAGCACTCACCCCAAATCCCCCCCTAACTGGCCTTCAGGCTGGGCCCCCTTAGCCCATAACAAGGTTACAGATATATAGAAACATTGGGGTAACAGTCACCCTGCTATAGTTCCAGGGGTACCCAGGGCACAAATAAGCACTCACCCCAAATCCCCCCCTAACTGGCCTTCAGGCTGGGCCCCCTTAGCCCATAACAAGGTTACAGATATATAGAAACATTGGGGTAACAGTCACCCTGCTATAGTTCCAGGGGTACCCAGGGCACAAATAAGCACTCACCCCAAATCCCCCCCTAACTGGCCTTCAGGCTGGGCCCCCTTAGCCCATAACAAGGTTACAGATATATAGAAACATTGGGGTAACAGTCACCCCGCTATAGTTCCAGGGGTACCCAGGGCACAAATAAGCACTCACCCCAAATCCCCCCCTAACTGGCCTTCAGGCTGGGCCCCCTTAGCCCATAACAAGGTTACAGATATATAGAAACATTGGGGTAACAGTCACCCCGCTATAGTTCCAGGGGTACCCAGGGCACAAATAAGCACTCACCCCAAATCCCCCCCTAACTGGCCTTCAGGCTGGGCCCCCTTAGCCCATAACAAGGTTACAGATATATAGAAACATTGGGGTAAGTCACCCTGCTATAGTTCCAGGGGTACCCAGGGCACAAATAAGCACTCACCCCAAATCCCCCCTAACTGGCCTTCAGGCTGGGCCCCCTTAGCCCATAACAAGGTTACAGATATATAGAAACATTGGGGTAACAGTCACCCCGCTATAGTTCCAGGGGTACCCAGGGTACAAATAAGCACTCACCCCAAATCCCCCCCTAACTGGCCTTCAGGCTGGGCCCCCTTAGCCCATAACAAGGTTACAGATATATAGAAACATTGGGGTAACAGTCACCCTGCTATAGTTCCAGGGGTACCCAGGGCACAAATAAGCACTCACCCCAAATCCCCCCCTAACTGGCCTTCAGGCTGGGCCCCCTTAGCCCATAACAAGGTTACAGATATATAGAAACATTGGGGTAACAGTCACCCTGCTATAGTTCCAGGGGTACCCAGGGCACAAATAAGCACTCACCCCAAATCCCCCCCTAACTGGCCTTCAGGCTGGGCCCCCTTAGCCCATAACAAGGTTACAGATATATAGAAACATTGGGGTAACAGTCACCCTGCTATAGTTCCAGGGGTACCCAGGGCACAAATAAGCACTCACCCCAAATCCCCCCCTAACTGGCCTTCAGGCTGGGCCCCCTTAGCCCATAACAAGGTTACAGATATATAGAAACATTGGGGTAACAGTCACCCCGCTATAGCTCCAGGGGTACCCAGGCAGCTGGGACCAATCAGCATGCAGCATTATATGTATGTAACAGTAGAGTGCAAGCGGTGGGTACAGTAGGTGGGCACGGATGACTGGGTGTTTCTATAGAACTGGACACACAACCCGAGGACACAAACAGCAGCCCCATAATAAGTTCTACATAAATTCTATTTACAAGGAATCCCGGAACCATATGATCCGAGTTAATACATTTATGGGAACATTTATTCATCGCTGCTCAGGGGAATTCTTATAGCTAAAACATATACACTATCGTCTTTATAAATGGCTTCTAGTTCGTTATAGAATGGCTATTTCCAAGCAAAATTTCAATTGGTCTTCATTATTTATTTGTAATAGTTTTTTAATTATTTCCCTTCTGACTCTTTGCAGCTTTCAAATGGGGGTCACTGACCCCGGCAGCCAAACCCTATTGCTCTGTGAGGCTCCAGTTTTAATGTTATTGTTACTTTTTGTAACTTTCTTTTCTATACAGCCCCTCCCCTATTCATATACCAGTCTCTCATCCAAGTCCCTCCCTGGTTGCTAAGGTAACTTGGACCCTAGCAACCAGATAGCTGCTGAAACTCCAAACTGGAGATCTGCTGAACTGAAAATGAAATAACTAAAAAAACACCAATAATAAAAATAAAATGGACATTTCAGTCACTAAACCATAGGCAGAATAAGGTGCTACCTGCAGAAGAGGTGCCACAGGCAGAATAAGGTGCTACCTGCAGAAGAGGTGCCACAGGCAGAATAAGGTGCTAGCTGCAGAAGAGGTGCCACAGGCAGAATAAGGTGCTACCTGCAGAAGAGGTGCCATAGGCAGAATAAGGTGCTACCTGCAGTAGAGGTGCCATAGGCAGAATAAGGTGCTACCTGCAGAGGAGGTGCCATAGGCAGAATAAGGTGCTACCTGCAGAAGAGGTGCCATAGGCAGAATAAGGTGCTACCTGCAGAAGAGGTGCCATAGGCAGAATAAGGTGCTACCTGCAGAAGAGGTGCCACAGGCAGAATAAGGTGCTACCTGCAGAAGAGGTGCCATAGGCGGAATAAGGTGCTACCTGCAGAAGAGGTGCCATAGGCGGAATAAGGTGCTACCTGCAGAAGAGGTGCCATAGGCAGAATAAGGTGCTACCTGCAGAAGAGGTGCCATAGGCAGAATAAGGTGCTACCTGCAGAAGAGGTGCCACAGGCAGAATAAGGTGCTACCTGCAGAAGAGGTGCCATAGGCAGAATAAGGTGCTACCTGCAGAAGAGGTGCCATAGGCAGAATAAGGTGCTACCTGTAGAAGAGGTGCAATAGGCAGAATGAGGTGCTACCTGCAGAAGAGGTGCCATAGCAGAATAAGGTGCTACCTGCAGAAGAGGTGCCACAGGCAGAATAAGGTGCTACCTGCAGAAGAGGTGCCATAGCAGAATAAGGTGCTACCTGCAGAAGAGGTGCCACAGGCAGAATAAGGTGCTACCTGCAGAAGAGGTGCCACAGGCAGAATAAGGTGCTACCTGCAGAAGAGGTGCCATAGGCAGAATAAGGTGCTACCTGCAGAAGAGGTGCCACAGGCAGAATAAGGTGCTACCTGCAGAAGAGGTGCCACAGCAGAATAAGGTGCTACCTGCAGAAGAGGTGCAATAGGCAGAATGAGGTGCTACCTGCAGAAGAGGTGCCATAGGCAGAATAAGGTGCTACCTGCAGAAGAGGTGCCACAGGCAGAATAAGGTGCTACCTGCAGAAGAGGTGCAATAGGCAGAATGAGGTGATACCTGCAGAAGAGGTGCCATAGCAGAATAAGGTGCTACCTGCAGAGGAGGTGCTACCTGCAGAAGAGGTGCAATAGGCAGAATAAGGTGCTACCTGCAGAAGAGGTGCCATAGGCAGAATAAGGTGCTACCTGCAGAAGAGGTGCAATAGGCAGAATAAGGTGCTACCTGCAGAAGAGGTGCAATAGGCAGAATAAGGTGCTACCTGCAGAAGAAGTGCAATAGGCAGAATAAGGTGCTACCTGCAGAAGAGGTGCAATAGGCAGAATAGGGTGCTAATAAGCAGAGGAGGTGCCATAGGCAGAATAAGGTGCTACCTGCAGAAGAGGTGCCACAGGCAGAATAAGGTGCTACCTGTAGAAGAGGTGCCACAGGCAGAATAAGGTGTTACCTGCAGAAGAGGTGCAATAGGCAGAATAAGGTGCTACCTGCAGAAGAGGTGCCACAGGCAGAATAAGGTGCTACCTGCAGAAGAGGTGCAATAGGCAGAATAAGATGCTACCTGCAGAAGAGGTGCAATAGGCAGAATAAGGTGCTACCTGCAGAAGGGGAAAGGCAGAATAAGGTGCTACCTGCAGAAGAGGTGCAATAGGCAGAATAAGGTGCTACCTGCAGAAGAGGTGCAATAGGCAGAATAAGGTGCTACCTGCAGAAGAGGTGCAATAGGCAGAATAAGGTGCTACCTGCAGAAGAGGTGCAATAGGCAGAATAAGGTGCTACCTGCAGAAGAGGTGCAATAGGCAGAATAAGGTGCTACCTGCAGAAGAGGTGCAATAGGCAGAATAAGGTGCTACCTGCAGAAGAGGTGCAATAGGCAGAATAAGGTGCTACCTGCAGAAGAGGTGCAATAGGCAGAATAAGGTGCTACCTGCAGAAGAGGTGCAATAGGCGGAATAAGGTGCTACCTGCAGAAGAGGTGCCATAGGCGGAATAAGGTGCTACCTGCAGAAGAGGTGCAATAGGCGGAATAAGGTGCTACCTGCAGAAGAGGTGCCATAGGCGGAATAAGGTGCTACCTGCAGAAGAGGTGCCATAAGCAGGATAAGGTGCTACCTGCAGAAGAGGTGCAATAGGCAGAATAAGGTGCTACCTGCAGAAGAGGTGCCACAGGCAGAATAAGGTGCTACCTTCAGAAGAGGTGCAATAAGCAGGATAAGGTGCTACCTGCAGAAGAGGTGCAATAGGCAGAATAAGGTGCTACCTGCAGAAGAGGTGCAATAGGCAGAATAAGGTGCTACCTGCAGAAGAGGTGCCATAGGCGGAATAAGGTGCTACCTGCAGAAGAGGTGCCATAAGCAGGATAAGGTGCTACCTGCAGAAGAGGTGCAATAGGCAGAATAAGGTGCTTATAGGCAGAAGAGGTGCAATAGGCAGAATAAGGTGCTAATAGGCAGAAGAGGTGCCATAGGCAGAATAGGGTGCTAATAGGCAGAAGAGGTGCAATAGGCAGAATAAGGTGCTAATAGGCAGAAAAGGTGCAATAGGCAGAATAGGGTGCTAATAAGCAGAAGAGGTGCCATAGGCAGAATAAGGTGCTACCTGCAGAAGAGGTGCCATAGGCAGAATAAGGTGCTACCTGCAGAAGAGGTGCAATAGGCAGAATAAGGTGCTACCTGCAGAAGAGGTGCCATAGGCGGAATAAGGTGCTACCTGCAGAAGAGGTGCCATAGGCGGAATAAGGTGCTACCTGCAGAAGAGGTGCAATAGGCGGAATAAGGTGCTACCTGCAGAAGAGGTGCAATAGGCAGAATAGGGTGCTAATAAGCAGAGGAGGTGCCATAGGCAGAATAAGGTGCTACCTGCAGAAGAGGTGCCACAGGCAGAATAAGGTGCTACCTGCAGAAGAGGTGCCACAGGCAGAATAAGGTGTTACCTGCAGAAGAGGTGCAATAGGCAGAATAAGGTGCTACCTGCAGAAGAGGTGCCACAGGCAGAATAAGGTGCTACCTGCAGAAGAGGTGCAATAGGCAGAATAAGATGCTACCTGCAGAAGAGGTGCAATAGGCAGAATAAGGTGCTACCTGCAGAAGAGGTGCAATAGGCAGAATAAGGTGCTACCTGCAGAAGAGGTGCAATAGGCAGAATAAGGTGCTACCTGCAGAAGAGGTG
Organism: Xenopus tropicalis; assembly: GCF_000004195.4. NCBI lineage: Eukaryota > Metazoa > Chordata > Amphibia > Anura > Pipidae > Xenopus > Xenopus tropicalis. Next base: position 148,421,032 of record NC_030682.2, on the reverse strand, counting down.
CAATAGGCAGAATAAGGTGCTACCTGCAGAAGAGGTGCAATAGGCAGAATAAGGTGCTACCTGCAGAAGAGGTGCAATAGGCAGAATAAGGTGCTACCTGCAGAAGAGGTGCAATAGGCAGAATAAGGTGCTACCTGCAGAAGAGGTGCAATAGGCAGAATAAGGTGCTACCTGCAGAAGAGGTGCAATAGGCAGAATAAGGTGCTACCTGCAGAAGAGGTGCAATAGGCAGAATAAGGTGCTACCTGCAGAAGAGGTGCAATAGGCGGAATAAGGTGCTACCTGCAGAAGAGGTGCCATAGGCGGAATAAGGTGCTACCTGCAGAAAAGGTGCAATAGGCGGAATAAGGTGCTACCTGCAGAAGAGGTGCCATAGGCGGAATAAGGTGCTACCTGCAGAAGAGGTGCCATAAGCAGGATAAGGTGCTACCTGCAGAAGAGGTGCAATAGGCAGAATAAGGTGCTACCTGCAGAAGAGGTGCCATTGGCGGAATAAGGTGCTACCTTCAGAAGAGGTGCCATAAGCAGGATAAGGTGCTACCTGCAGAAGAGGTGCAATAGGCAGAATAAGGTGCTACCTGCAGAAGAGGTGCAATAGGCAGAATAAGGTGCTACCTGCAGAAGAGGTGCCATAGGCGGAATAAGGTGCTACCTGCAGAAGAGGTGCCATAAGCAGGATAAGGTGCTACCTGCAGAAGAGGTGCAATAGGCAGAATAAGGTGCTTATAGGCAGAAGAGGTGCAATAGGCAGAATAAGGTGCTAATAGGCAGAAGAGGTGCCATAGGCAGAATAGGGTGCTAATAGGCAGAAGAGGTGCAATAGGCAGAATAAGGTGCTAATAGGCAGAAAAGGTGCAATAGGCAGAATAGGGTGCTAATAAGCAGAAGAGGTGCCATAGGCAGAATAAGGTGCTACCTGCAGAAGAGGTGCCATAGGCAGAATAAGGTGCTACCTGCAGAAGAGGTGCAATAGGCAGAATAAGGTGCTACCTGCAGAAGAGGTGCCATAGGCGGAATAAGGTGCTACCTGCAGAAGAGGTGCCATAGGCGGAATAAGGTGCTACCTGCAGAAGAGGTGCAATAGGCGGAATAAGGTGCTACCTGCAGAAGAGGTGCAATAGGCAGAATAGGGTGCTAATAAGCAGAGGAGGTGCCATAGGCAGAATAAGGTGCTACCTGCAGAAGAGGTGCCACAGGCAGAATAAGGTGCTACCTGCAGAAGAGGTGCCACAGGCAGAATAAGGTGTTACCTGCAGAAGAGGTGCAATAGGCAGAATAAGGTGCTACCTGCAGAAGAGGTGCCACAGGCAGAATAAGGTGCTACCTGCAGAAGAGGTGCAATAGGCAGAATAAGATGCTACCTGCAGAAGAGGTGCAATAGGCAGAATAAGGTGCTACCTGCAGAAGAGGTGCAATAGGCAGAATAAGGTGCTACCTGCAGAAGAGGTGCAATAGGCAGAATAAGGTGCTACCTGCAGAAGAGGTGCAATAGGCAGAATAAGGTGCTACCTGCAGAAGAGGTGCAATAGGCAGAATAAGGTGCTACCTGCAGAAGAGGTGCAATAGGCAGAATAAGGTGCTACCTGCAGAAGAGGTGCAATAGGCAGAATAAGGTGCTACCTGCAGAAGAGGTGCAATAGGCAGAATAAGGTGCTACCTGCAGAAGAGGTGCAATAGGCAGAATAAGGTGCTACCTGCAGAAGAGGTGCAATAGGCAGAATAAGGTGCTACCTGCAGAAGAGGTGCAATAGGCGGAATAAGGTGCTACCTGCAGAAGAGGTGCCATAGGCGGAATAAGGTGCTACCTGCAGAAGAGGTGCAATAGGCGGAATAAGGTGCTACCTGCAGAAGAGGTGCCATAGGCGGAATAAGGTGCTACCTGCAGAAGAGGTGCCATAAGCAGGATAAGGTGCTACCTGCAGAAGAGGTGCAATAGGCAGAATAAGGTGCTACCTGCAGAAGAGGTGCCATTGGCGGAATAAGGTGCTACCTTCAGAAGAGGTGCCATAAGCAGGATAAGGTGCTACCTGCAGAAGAGGTGCAATAGGCAGAATAAGGTGCTACCTGCAGAAGAGGTGCAATAGGCAGAATAAGGTGCTACCTGCAGAAGAGGTGCCATAGGCGGAATAAGGTGCTACCTGCAGAAGAGGTGCCATAAGCAGGATAAGGTGCTACCTGCAGAAGAGGTGCAATAGGCAGAATAAGGTGCTTATAGGCAGAAGAGGTGCAATAGGCAGAATAAGGTGCTAATAGGCAGAAGAGGTGCCATAGGCAGAATAGGGTGCTAATAGGCAGAAGAGGTGCAATAGGCAGAATAAGGTGCTAATAGGCAGAAAAGGTGCAATAGGCAGAATAGGGTGCTAATAAGCAGAAGAGGTGCCATAGGCAGAATAAGGTGCTACCTGCAGAAGAGGTGCCATAGGCAGAATAAGGTGCTACCTGCAGAAGAGGTGCAATAGGCAGAATAAGGTGCTACCTGCAGAAGAGGTGCCATAGGCGGAATAAGGTGCTACCTGCAGAAGAGGTGCCATAAGCAGGATCGGGTGCTAATAAGCAGAAGAGGTGCAATAGGCAGAATAAGGTGCTACCTGCAGAAGAGGTGCCATAGGCAGAATAGGGTGCTAATAAGCAGAAGAGGTGCAATAGGCAGAATAAGGTGCTACCTGCAGAAGAGGTGCCATAGGCAGAATAAGGTGCTACCTGCAGAAGAGGTGCAATAGGCAGAATAGGGTGCTAATAAGCAGAAGAGGTGCAATAGGCAGAATAAGGTGCTACCTGCAGAAGAGGTGCCATAGGCAGAATAAGGTGCTACCTGCAGAAGAGGTGCCATAGGCAGAATAAGGTGCTACCTGCAGAAGAGGTGCAATAGGCAGAATAAGGTGCTACCTGCAGAAGAGGTGCCATAGGCGGAATAAGGTGCTACCTGCAGAAGAGGTGCCATAGGCGGAATAAGGTGCTACCTGCAGAAGAGGTGCAATAGGCAGAATAAGGTGCTACCTGCAGAAGAGGTGCCATAGGCGGAATAAGGTGCTACCTGCAGAAGAGGTGCCATAAGCAGGATAAGGTGCTACCTGCAGAAGAGGTGCAATAGGCAGAATAAGGTGCTAATAGGCAGAAGAGGTGCAATAGGCAGAATAAGGTGCTAATAGGCAGAAGAGGTGCCATAGGCAGAATAGGGTGCTAATAGGCAGAAGAGGTGCAATAGGCAGAATAAGGTGCTAATAGGCAGAAAAGGTGCAATAGGCAGAATAGGGTGCTAATAAGCAGAAGAGGTGCCATAGGCAGAATAAGGTGCTACCTGCAGAAGAGGTGCCATAGGCAGAATAAGGTGCTACCTGCAGAAGAGGTGCAATAGGCAGAATAAGGTGCTACCTGCAGAAGAGGTGCCATAGGCGGAATAAGGTGCTACCTGCAGAAGAGGTGCCATAAGCAGGATAAGGTGCTACCTGCAGAAGAGGTGCAATAGGCAGAATAAGGTGCTACCTGCAGAAGAGGTGCAATAGGCAGAATAAGGTGCTACCTGCAGAAGAGGTGCCATAGGCGGAATAAGGTGCTACCTGCAGAAGAGGTGCCATAGGCAGAATAAGGTGCTACCTGCAGAAGAGGTGCCACAGGCAGAATAAGGTGCTACCTGCAGAAGAGGTGCCACAGGCAGAATAAGGTGCTACCTGCAGAAGAGGTGCCACAGGCAGAATAAGGTGCTACCTGCAGAAGAGGTGCCATAGGCAGAATAAGGTGCTACCTGCAGAAGAGGTGCCATAGGCAGAATAAGGTGCTACCTGCAGAAGAGGTGCCAAAGGCAGAATAAGGTGCTACCTGCAGAAGAGGTGCAGTAGGCAGAATAAGGTGCTACCTGCAGAAGAGGTGCAATAGGCAGAATAAGGTGCTACCTGCAGAAGAGGTGCCATAGGCAGAATAGGGTGCTAATAAGCAGAGGAGGTGCCATAGGCAGAATAAGGTGCTACCTGCAGAAGAGGTGCAATAGGCAGAATAAGGTGCTACCTGCAGAAGAGGTGCAATAGGCAGAATAGGGTGCTAATAAGCAGAGGAGGTGCCATAGGCAGAATAAGGTGCTACCTGCAGAAGAGGTGCCACAGGCAGAATAAGGTGCTACCTGCAGAAGAGGTGCAATAGGCAGAATAAGGTGCTACCTGCAGAAGAGGTGCAATAGGCAGAATAAGGTGCTACCTGCAGAAGAGGTGCCATAGGCGGAATAAGGTGCTACCTGCAGAAGAGGTGCCATAGGCAGAATAAGGTGCTACCTGCAGAAGAGGTGCAATAGGCAGAATAAGGTGCTACCTGCAGAAGAGGTGCAATAGGCAGAATAAGGTGCTACCTGCAGAAGAGGTGCAATAGGCAGAATAAGGTGCTACCTGCAGAAGAGGTGCAATAGGCAGAATAAGGTGCTACCTGCAGAAGAGGTGCCATAAGCAGGATAAGGTGCTACCTGCAGAAGAGGTGCAATAGGTAGAATAAGGTGCTACCTGCAGAAGAGGTGCAATAGGCAGAATAAGGTGCTGTGCTAATAGGCAGAAGAGGTGCAATAGGCAGAATAAGGTGCTAATAGGCAGAAGAGGTGCCATAGGCAGAATAGGGTGCTAATAGGCAGAAGAGGTGCAATAGGCAGAATAAGGTGCTAATAGGCAGAAAAGGTGCAATAGGCAGAATAGGGTGCTAATAAGCAGAGGAGGTGCCATAGGCAGAAAAAGGTGCTACCTGCAGAAGAGGTGCAATAGGCAGAATAAGGTGCTAATAAGCAGAAGAGGTGCCGCAGGCAGAATAAGGTGCTACCTGCAGAAGAGGTGCAATAGGCAGAATAAGGTGCTAATAAGCAGAAGAGGTGCAATAGGCAGAATAAGGTGCTACCTGCAGAAGAGGTGCCACAGGCAGAATAAGGTGCTAGAGCTGGTAGAGAAGAGTGGGTGGCAAGACGCAGACTGGTTCTATTTAGTGCCAGTGAGTCAGTGTGAATGTAGGGCATGTCACTAGCTGGTTATGTGCAGTGAATGGGATTAAGCGGCAGAGATCACTGTTTAGCAGCCAAATCCTGACGTTCAGGCATCTGGGTCTTTGATGGAATCTCTCTGCCTTGGGGATAAGATGGGAGGGGGATCAGTGTAAAAAAAAATAATGCTCGGCATCAGCTGGGCAACAGTGGTGAATATGGGTATATGGAGCCCGACAGGCCCTTTTCCCTAGAGGGACCCAGGTAAACCAGTCAAACCCCAACATTTCTGTATTTTTGGAGCTACAGCCAAAAAGCACAGACCAGAATCCTCACCGAGCCCTGCTTGTTATTCCCTGTGGTACCAACCCTACGTCTAACGCTCCGTCAGCGCTCAGGCCTCTATTCCCAAAATACAGCGATTTCTATAAAAGTTTCACCCCCAGTATTCCGGGTCCCTAGCATTGCACTTCAGTGTCCGCTGCAACAGTATCACTTTAATAGCAGTGATGATAATTACAGTCATTATGTATTCAGCTATTTACTTCTGGAGAGTTCTCAGAATTCACTATGAATCATGAAAATCATACTGAAAAACATCTTTCAATTCCCCCCCCCCCAATATGAGCATCTTCTTCATTCAAACTAACAGCAGCCCTGAACTATCTATAGAGGGTCCAGATATGAATGGCTGACCAGGGTCCTACAGTCAACACAGTCTGGGCCTCCAGAGCAGAATATGGTTGTAGGGAAAGATGGCGACTGTAGAGTAAGATGTTGACACTAGGAGTGAGGCAAGATGGCAGTAAGTACACAAGATAGAGATGGTAGAACACAATGAGACAGGAGGACAAGATGGACACAGCAGGACATGGACAGGGTAGAGACAGTAGTGCAAGGTGGCAAAAAAAGGTCAATATAGCAACAGTAGAACAAGATGGAGATAATATGGAAAGAAGTAAACAACAAGGCAAGATGGGGACAGTAGAACAAGATGGAGAAAGCATGGCAATATGGAGACAGTAGGACAAAGAGAAAGGAGAGCATGTAAGAACAGTAGGACAAGATGGAGATAGTAGGGCAAGATGGTGACAGAAAGACAAGATGAGGAAAGCAAGGTAAGATGGAGACAGTAGGCCAAGATGGATACAGTAGTAGAAGATGGAGACAGTAGGGCAAGATGGAGACAATTGGGCAAGATGGTGACAGTAGGGCAAGATGGATACAGTAGTAGTAGATGGAGACAGTAGGGCAAGATTCAGTAGTAGCAAGATGGAGACAGTGAGACAGTAGGACAAGATGGAGATAGTAGGACAAGATGGTGACAGAAAGACAAGATGAGGAAAGCAAGGTAAGATGGAGACAGTATGCCAAGAAATGGTACAGTAGTAGAAGATGGAGACAATAGGGCAAGATGGAGACAATAGGGCAAGATGGTGACAGTAGGTCAAGATGGATACAATAGTAGTAGATGGAGACAGTAGGGCAAGATGGATTCCATAGTAGTAGATGGAGACAGTAGAAAGAAACAGAGAGAGCAGGGCAAGATGGGCACAGTAAGGAAAGATGGCAAAAACTATGACTTTTTAATAAGTGGAGACAGTGAGAGCAGTAAGGTGGCAACAAGTCATCGAGGGTTTATATAAACATTGCTCAGCCTGAGGCTGATAGTTCCTTGTACAACTGGAGATTATCACTTGGCTCTATGGTAACCCAATCTGACCTGGCTACGGCATAGGGGGATGTAGCAGTGACCAAAAGGCTTCATGCCCAGCGCTTACGATTTAATGATAGAAAATAATAGGCTTTTCCTAGAGGAGATTAATAAGGAGCTGTTACACGGTATGAATGTTGGGCCTGAGTCTGAGAGAGGTTTTACTGCAATCCCTGCCCGGTCATTATGGGAATTGATTGCACTCAGCCAGGGCTAAGCAAGAAGCAGGCACTGAGAACCTCACCCCCTAATATAAGTGGATGCATAAAGGGTGAAATATCTCTGTATTTACTTGATATGTTTCCCACAAAATGATACTGTTGAGTGGCCAGTATGGCGCTGCTGCCATTGGGCTTGGCCAAGGAATTAGCACTTCCAACGGTGATCTACTTATATTACCCCGGCGGCTGAATGAGACCCAACAGCAGAACAGCAGGAAACTGCCATATACGATTGTAACCAAGCAATGTATACAATTGTAAACTGGAGCGTTTCTGAACAAAAAGACAAATACAAATAATAAAAATAAAGACCAATTGCAAAATATCACTCAAAAGTGAATAACCCCTTTCAAGGGCAATATTCTTCTACAAGATGTATTATTTGTATTTTTTTTAGCTATTTTACTTTTTGTTCAGCAGCTCTTCAGTTTGGAGTTTCAGCAGCTATCTGGTTGATAGGGTCCAAGTTACCTTAGCAACCAGGGAGCGGCTTGGATGAGAGACTGGTATATGAATAGGAGAGGGAATGAATAGAAAAAAAAAAGATATAAAAAGTAACAATAAAACTGGAGCCTCACAGAGCAATAGTTCTATGACTGTCGGGGTCAGTGACCCCCATTTGAAAGCTGCAAAGAGTTGGTAGAAGAAGGGAAATAGTTCAAAAACTATAAATAAATAATAAAGACCAATTGAGATGCTGCTTAGAATTGGCCATTCTATAATATACTAAAATAAAGGTGAACCCCCCCCCCCCCCCCCTTTAAGATGGGACCATCAAAACCACTGGACTACAAATCCCATAATCCTTCAGCACTGCCACTTGCTTTGGGGCTTTTGAATACAAGTTGCCCCTGCGCCCTGACTCAATACGCCCAGCGGCCTTCCACTTACTGTAGTTACTGAGTCACGTCCAGGGATTCACTGTCTGCGCCTGAAAGTGTCATTTCCCCTCGCTGTGTATCAGCTGCGCTAAGTCACAATAAACAAATTAATATAATATTTCAGGGAACACCAGCGGCGCCTTATTACAAACAGGTAATGAAGCGAAACCTAAAATGAGCTGCCGCCGCGTTGGGACCAATAAATAAAGGGAATATTATAAGGCAGAGATGAATATTATATTCGTGTCCACAAATCAGCAAGTGGCTGGCAATGCGGGACACTAATCACCCCTACTTTTGCCGGCGACATATAATCAATAGCCACATACAACATAACGGCTACCCATAAAACCCTGCCTGGGGACCTGGAAGGGTTGAGTGTTGAGGGCTGTGCCAAAGAGAGAAGGTAATGGAGGGGTTGCATAGTTACACCCTAATGGACCCACCCATGGAGCCATTGGGTTGACCAACCAAGGTCAATTGTAGACAAAGCACAAGTGCCAGGTAGGAAGGGTACAGTCAAGGGTCAGAACCCCAAGTTCAAAAGAGCTGAGCCAAATATCAGAAGCCTTGGAAAGCTTCCATTACTACAACTAAGAGGACCTGGTGGCCAACATCATTGGACCTAGGAAGGTGAGGGTACATGTGAAATAAAGTTGATCATGAGTCACAATTCATCAGACTTTTAAGAAATAGGCCCTTTATGCATGAAACCACAAGTCCCAAGGAAATAAGGTGCTCAGTTCTACACAATACAGCCGGTAAGTTGGGTGCCCTGATCTTACTAAGGGCAAGAGGAGCCAAATGATCCAGTACAGAGGGGCAAGCACTCATTGGGCAGCTCACATCAATACAATAACCAATTAGCACACATACAGATGGTTCCATTTGGGGACGTGCCTGTAGCTCCAGGAAAGGTCAGTAGGATAAAACTTCATCCCTTAACTTTGCCTTTGACAGGGCAGAACTGAGTTCATTTATGATCACAAGGTGCAGCTCTGGGGGTAAAAACCGGCATAAAAAACCCCAGACACTTATGCCGACCTGCCCTAGTCTATTCTTGCACTTTGCCCCAAATGCTGGTTGTACCTGCTTGGGAAAGTTGGCGACAAGGTTCAAGGTGGCACAGACTCTGGCACAAGGGAGTCCAGTATCTCATACCTGGTGTGAACCGGTAGTAATTCCAGGGTTGTTGTTTCAGTGCTCCTACTCCTACACCAACTGAATCTTAATGCCATTGATGCCTCAAGCTGTGGGTTTTTTTTGTGCAAATGCAATTGTGCTCTGCATTGTGGGTAAGGTGTATGGGTCACCATATTATTTCTGGGTCACAGGCACCACTTTTAGATTGTAATGTCTTTGAGTCAATAAATACTCTTACATTAACTTTTTATACACAGGCAAAAAGTGCAAAAAAAGATTTTCACTTGGTAAAAATTCACTATACTACATCCTACTGGATAGGATCTACCATAGAGTCCCCACAGCCACCAATCACCTAAAACAACATCCTCCTGTTTATCAGCCTTGGTTTGCAGATCACATGACAAACTCTTCATATGAAGCAATTAATAAATTGAATAAGAAACAATAACATTCATATTGTCTTCATAAACATTAATACTCACCAGTGTTCAGGAGCTCTACACTTCTCCAGGGGTCCCTATTATTGGTCCTTACCGGAGAGCTCTTTAACAGCCTAAAGACCAACGTTGTCCTTAGAAGAGACGGACACATAGGGTCCATATACAAGGAACACTGACACGCTGGGTGGCACCATTTTTGGGAATATTTTCCAGAACATCAGCTTGCTGGTGGGTTGAGAAGATATCTCCAATAGCTTTGTTCAAAGTAATGGCTGCTGACAGACCTCCTTGCAGATTACATTCTGGGATATCTCCCACGCTCCTGCAGTTGTCTTCCACTGTTTTTGCCTAAATCGATAAAGTTCTATATGAGGTAAGCTCCAGCCAACCCAATTCTGTCTCTTTATCCACCACCACTCTAGTTGTGCAGCCTGCTCCTCACCCTTAGTGGAGATCCACACCCTACTGACTGCTGCTTCCAAAACAAGATAATCAGTGGTCCGTAGAGATGAGTCCACCTACAGCAATCGAACTGATGGATGGGGAAGGCAGGGCAGACCCTTCACCAGAGCCTTTCACTTATTGGTGAGGACTTGGAAAGGACATTAAACCTTAAAGCCCTCCAGAGACCAACAAGAACACTTCAGAAATACAGAAGAAATTGTCGCTCCTTTTTTGGGTTGCTTTATTTCTTTTTTGGTCAATGACAAACATGTTAAAGCAGAAATCTCTCATGGATGATAGAGTTTTGCAGAATATCAGATAGGCACAAACACTTCTTGTCTTTCCATTGACCCATGATCTCATGGAAAGTAATAAAAACCAAATTAGGAACGTGATTGTGGAGTGAAGGGGAAAGCAGAAGGGAGCTGATTTATTGGCCCTCGGTTGGGGCAGCATTATCAGGGAGAAATGTTATTTAACATGCAAGTGGCTGTGAAGACATTCACTTACGCTCCTCCGACCAACATAAAAGGGCCTCCATCTGCTGCCATTACATCCCAATATTAGAAATAATTACCTTTTTCAAGGAACATAAAGCAAAGGGGACCATCTTCCCGCCATTTAGTGTAAGTGGTGGAGTACGTAGGTCAATGAAGCCGAAAGAACGGAAGTGGCCAGATTAGGGGATTCCTTTTATCTTCTGTCATCATGGGGATCTTAGAATAAAGTGACCAAATGTCACATGAGGGAGTGGCTAGTAACTTTCTTAGATGTTGTCATTGAGTAAACACAGTTTCATAAATTCACATTTAATTTGATCTATTTTTCGGTTAAAAAGCACAACTGGAGCCATAGAATAGATGCCCTACAGATTTTATATGTATTGTTAGGAGTGTAAGGGGTTAACCATCCCTACTGTGAGGAAGTATGCCTATCCCCTGGGGGTGGGGGTTGTTTCTATAGGTCCAAGGGTAGTGATTGTAGTTCCTTTTCTTCAGTCTACTTAGGGGAGGGAGAACATGGGGCAGATGCTGAGGTAGGAGGCCTCAGTAAGAAGATTAAACCCTAGGGCAGTGATCCCCAACCAGTGACTCGGGGGCAACATATTGCTCACCAACCCCTTGGATGTTGCTCCCAGTGGCCTCAAACCAGGTGCTTATTTGTGAATTTGTTGCTTGGAGGCAAGTTTAAGTTGCATAAAACCCCAGTTTAATGCCAAAAAGAGCCTGCTGTAGACTGCCAGTCCACATAGGGGCTACCAAATAGCCCACCATAGCTCTTATATGCTTGTGTTGCTCCCCAAGACCTTTTCCATTTACATGTGGCTCATGGGTTTAAAAGGTTGGGGATCCCTGCCCTAGGGTAACCGAATCATCAGTAAAGAACCTTCTGAATGAGGTAAAGTTAATGGTAACCTGGGGCAGGCAACTGTGGTGTGAGTAATACCTATTGTGAACTCATCGTATGATGTGATATTGTACAATGAACACTTGGTGTGCACAGAAAGTACCCCTCTTCCAGGGCCAGAACTAGATATAGGCAGAAGAGGCCTAGGAGGAATGGAGTTGCCTATGGCACCAGCTGGCTTGGTCCGGCACCGCTTTTCTATGTATTTCCTTTATAACCCTGTTCCTGGTAAAAGACCACCGGCACCCATGTTTCATTGGGAAAATGTTTTCAGAGCTATAGTTCAGCCTGAAGAGCCGTCTTCCAATACTTCTGTGGGGGTCCAGCTGAGGAGAGAAATCACGTGTTGCAGTGCTCTACCCTTGAGGGTACATCATTTTGTTGACATAAGGAGATTGCTATGGATTTATTCGTGACAACAAACTGGTGGAACCAACTGACTCCAGTAAATAACGTGAGTTGGCTGACTCAGCAGATAACTGATTGAGGGAGTTTGCAATAGTCAGTTCTGTCTGTGGAACATCAAACTGGCTTTGGCTGTTGGAGGTTATTATTATTTAGTTGGATGTGCCAGGGTGGAATATTAAATACTGGGGGTATCATTTATTAAACTGGCTTGAGCCCAGTTTTGGGTTTGAGGAGGCAACATAATATTTCAATTGGCCACAGGCTCAAAAGACAGATACCTTATGAGCGGCCATACATGGTTGTACAACCTGAACAATCCTCGCAGATCAGGTCGGAATTGTGGCTCCTCCTCGCTTCTTTATTTCCCAGTGTGCCATACGCTGACCAACATTGTGCATAAAGGTGACATTTTGAAACCTTCTCAATCAACAAACCGACTGAAATCCCTAGTACAAAGGTCAGGATTGCCTGGCCAATATACCCATACAATATTCAGCTTGATATGATTTTAGTAGTGTGTGTATGGTCAAACTGAAAGAACCCAACCCAACGTCTGCCCATATACCAAATACCAAAATGGCGAATCATGTAATCCCATTAAAGAATGATCCAATCAGACAGACTTTGCAGTCAGGATTGCCCGCCCAATATACCCATACAATATTCAGCTTGATATGATTTTAGTAGTGTGTGTATGGTCAACTTGAAAGAACCCAACATCTGCCCATTGACCAAAAACCAACATGGCGGCTCATGTATTCCCATTAGAGAATGATCCAATCAGACAATGTCAGGGGGCGTGGCCTCTTTTCCACAGAGAGCACAAACATTATAAACTCTTAGTCCCAAAATGATCCCCGTGAGAAGAAGGAAAGCGGAAATCCCTTATAATGGAGACAAAACCTCTTCATTCAGCTCTGGAGTTCCATCGCCCAGTGAAGAGGTAGCAACGCACTCGCACACAGACCCGCTGAATTCCAAGGCTTTGCTCAACACTAATTAATTCCGCTGAAATCTCCGCTGGGCCAAGAATCATTGCAGAACTTTAACTTTTAATTTCTCCAAGTCGTTAATCATTCATGGGCATCAAATCCAGGGGAGAATGGTTTAAAAAAAAGAATGGACGTAACTAGTCTCCTACTTTGTTATTTTTTTTGTCTTGGGGTTTGTGTGTAGAACAATCCTTCCCCACATTCCCTGCCGCAGTCTAGGAGACCCCTTGGTATGTCTGAAAATAATGTTTCCCTCCATCTGCTTCTTCCAAAAAAGCCTCCAATTCAATTTGTCTCCCTGCATTTTTAATGCCTCCGTCTCCGCTTTATGTTTCCGCGGTTACCAAGGGCACATGCAAAGCGGCGGAATACAAGATCTTTTGCTTTCACGTACACCGGCCACTCTCAGAACATTCCGGGACCTTTTGACATGATTTGTTTTCCTCCGCAAATCTTTTTTTTTTTTTTTTTAATGGAAGCTCTTGTTGATTGTCCAACCTCCATGAACTTCTAACACTACAGAGGGATCAATGTGTGAAATGGAGCAGAAAAGGCAGATAACAAGCAGGATCACTTGTGGCCGTGTGTGCTCATGGGCTGAGCCGTTGTTAGGGGGAACAGCGAGGGGTGAATGCTCTTGGCCATCACAGATAGAGAGCTTGTCTGACAAATCAAAACTTATAGGTAACAAAGCATGGGAAGATAAAGGCATGGAAGGGCAAGATGGTGACACTTGGGCAAGATGACAGTAGGCAAAGATAGAGATAGTAGAACAAGATGGCAACACCGGTGACAGTTGGGCAAGATGGCAACAGCAGGGCAACGTGGTGACAGTAGGGCAAGATGGAGACAGTAGGGCAAGATGGAGACAGTTGGGCAATATGGAGACAGTAAGGCAAGATGTAGACAGTAGGGCAAGATGTAGACAGTAGGGCAAGATGGAGACAGTAGGGCAAGATGGAGGCAGTAGGGCAAGATGGAGACAGTAGGGCAAGATGGAGACAGTAGGGCAAGATGGAGACAGTAGGGCAAGATGGAAACAGTAGGGCAAGATGGAGACAGTAGGGCAAGATGGAGACAGTAGGGCAAGATGGAGACAGTAGGGCAAGATGGAGACAGTAGGACAAGATGGAGACAGTAAGACAAGATGGAGACAGTAGGGCAAGATGGAAACAGTAGGGCAAGATGGAGACAGTAGGGCAAGATGGAGACAGTAGGGCAAGATGGAGACAGTAGGACAAGATGGAGACAGTAAGACAAGATGGAGACAGTAGGGCAAGATGGAGACAGTAGGACAAGATGGAGACAGTAAGACAAGATGGAAACAGTAGGGCAAGATGGAGACAGTAGGGCAAGATGGAGACAGTAGGGCAAGATGGAGACAGTAGGGCAAGATGGAAACAGTAGGGCAAGATCGAGACAGTAGGGCAAGATGGAGACAGTAGGACAAGATGGAGACAGTAGGACAAGATGGAGACAGTAGGGCAAGATGGAGACAGTAGGGCAAGATGGAGACATGCCTCTTTGTTTGGGGGAAGGGGTATACATAAAAATGGTTATATAAAAATGTTCTCAAATATAACATCACATGGGGTTGTAGAAGAGGTACGGGCTATTTTTGCTCCAATATTAAATGCCAAAACTGAATATATTAACAATATACCAAGTGTCCTGTCCAAGGGAAACAATATGGTACCACCCACCATACAAATGTACAAATGCACAGTACAGAGGAGGAACACTTTGTTCACACAATAAATAACACTCTCATATCGTACTGTTCAAATGACACAGTATGGCAGCTCCCGCCTTATGTATAAATCCCATCCAGGGAATGCAATGCAACTGAAACCCAACTGAGCTTAGGGAGGACCCCACCCACTTACTGGGCGCAGAACATCTCATTTGTCTAAATTGGTGCCACTACTTTAAGCAGCCAATTCTTGTGGGGAGTTATAGTTCTGCAGCAACAATGATCTGAAACATCCTACTAATTCAGTCCCCCCCCCCCCCCCAAAAAAAAATAAAAGCCTCGGGACACAGGAAGTCAACCTCTATCTATGTCTATGCAAAAAGGACCATGGGAAAAATCAAATGTAATAAAAGTTGACATGTTTGCATGGGGTCTAGTAACCTATAGCAACCAAGCAGGTTGCTTTTAAGCATTAGTTCCCCCACATCCGCACTGAATATAATAAACACAAGTACACTCTGAAACAGAAAGAGATCTTGTAACCCATAGCAACCAATCCAACAGGTGACCAGTAAATCCTCCCTGCTAACTGGTAGCCACTAGTGATGAGCACATTTTTTTCACCAGGAATTTCACGAATTTTTCAGCAGTTTCGCGAATTTTTGGGTGAAGCAAAACAGGAGAGATTCGCTCATCACTAGTAGCCACAGGTTACGTCGGGACTTTTATCACATTTTACCCTTCCAGTCACTTGAATAAAGTCAGACCAATTGCAATTATTGTCACGGGTACAGTGTAACCACGGCAACCTTACTTTTTAGCCTTTGCTACTTATCTGATGCAAACACCGTATCACAGTTCCAATATATAGTTGCAATGTAAAGATACAGAGGTATAGAGAATAGTTACAATATATCTATAGTTACCCCTGTACCCCAATATTGGGCAGAAAGTTGACTTACGTGTCTGTTTCATCCCATACGATGCAGGTCTGATTGGTGGTTCCCTGGAAAGAGCAAAACACGGACAGGTTACTAATGATGTTACCCGGTTACTAAGGGAACAGCCAGCACCTCTGCGGTTGGGCGTTATTTAACCCAATGCCGGGAGGAGGAGGAGGAGGAGGGGATGTCTCATTCCGTGAGAGAGAACTAAATCACCGATGTGTTGCTTTTCCACTTAATATCTTTTGGGTGCCCGGGGCAAGGTGGGGACTAGTGAACCGTACGGGAACTGCGCTTGGTGAAGTTACTGCCAAGAAAATATTGATTTTTGTGATGACAATGAGCGGCTTGGAATTGTGACCTTGAGCCCAAATGACTGTATTAAAGCCCAGTTGGCAAAGTGAGCCCCGTTGGCTACGGATATGGGCATTAGGCATCCGCGACTGATAGGGATGATCCGCAAGGGGTTAACTTTTAGTATGAGTGATATTCCAAGTCTGCAATTGGTCTTCGTTTATAGTTTTTGAATTATTCCAGTGTTTCGGCCGCTCTCCAGTTTGGAGTTTCAGCAGTTATCTGGTTGCTAGGGTCTAAATTACCTTAGCAACCGGGGAGTAGTTTGAATGAGAGACAGGGATATGAATGGGAGTGGGACTGAATAGAAAATAAAAGTAATAATAACAGTAAAACTGGAGCCTCGCAGAGCAATAGGTTTTGGCTGCCGGGGTCAGTGACCCCCATTTGAAAGCTAGAAGAAGAAGGCAAATAATTCAAAAACTATAAAAAATTAATAATGAAGACCAATTGAAAGGTTACTTAGAATTGGCCATTCTATGACACACAAAGGGGCCCATTCATTAAACCACAATTTTTTTTTTGAGATCGTATTTTTCCTAATTTATAATTAATTATAATTATAATTCGTAATGTCCATGATCATTTCATTAAAATTCCACAACTTTTTTGTAGTTTTCCACGGAAAAGTCATATTATTTGCAAAGACTACAACCATTTTGGGATTCATTCAAGCTTCGGTACCGTGACCATCTTTTGGGCAGGTTGGAGCTGCAGAGTGCCATTGAGCCCTATGGGTGACTTTCCTTGGGTCGGGTTGGAGCTGCAGAGCGCCATTGAGCCCTATGGGAGACTTTCCTTGGGCCGGGTTGGAGCTGCAGAGTGCCATTGAGCCCTATGGGTGACTTTCCTTGGGCCGGGTTTGAGCTGCAGAGTGCCATTGAGCCCTATGGGAGACTTTCCTTGGGCCGGGTTGGAGCTGCAGAGTGCCATTGAGCCCTATGGGAGGCTTTCCTTGGGCCGGGTTGGAGCTGCAGAGTGCCATTGAGCCCTATGGGAGGCTTTCCTTGGGCCGGCTTGGAGCTGCAGAGTGCCATTGAGCCCTATGGGAGAGTTTCCTTGGGCCGGGTTGGAGCTGCAGAGTGCCATTGAGCCCTATGGGAGACTTTCCTTGGGCCGGGTTGGAGCTGCAGAGTGCCATTGAGCCCTATGGGAGGCTTTCCTTGGGCCGGGTTGGAGCTGCAGAGTGCCATTGAGCCCTATGGGAGACTTTCCTTGGGCCGGGTTGGAGCTGCAGAGTGCCATTGAGCCCTATGGGAGGCTTTCCTTGGGCCGGGTTGGAGCTGCAGAGCGCCATTGAGCCCTATGGGAGGCTTTCCTTGGGCCGGGTTGGAGCTGCAGAGCGCCATTGAGCCCTATGGGAGACTTTACTTGGGCCGGGTTGGAGCTGCAGAGTGCCATTGAGCCCTATGGGAGACTTTCCTTGGGCCGGGTTGGAGCTGCAGAGTGCCATTGAGCCCTATGGGAGGCTTTCCTTGGGCCGGGTTGGAGCTGCAGAGTGCCATTGA
Organism: Xenopus tropicalis; assembly: GCF_000004195.4. NCBI lineage: Eukaryota > Metazoa > Chordata > Amphibia > Anura > Pipidae > Xenopus > Xenopus tropicalis. The sequence goes on along the minus strand of NC_030682.2, from coordinate 148,403,935 downwards.
GCCCTATGGGAGGCTTTCCTTGGGCCGGGTTGGAGCTGCAGAGTGCCATTGAGCCCTATGGGAGATTTTCCTTGGGCCAGGTTGGAGCTGCAGAGTGCCATTGAGCCCTATGGGAGACTTTCCTTGGGTCAGGATGGAGCTGCAGAGTGCCATTGAGCCCTATGGGAGACTTTCCTTGGGTCAGGATGGAGCTGCAGAGTGCCATTGAGCCCTATGGGAGACTTTCCTTGGGCAGGGTTGGAGCTGCAGAGTGCCATTGAGCCCTATGGGAGATTTTCCTTGGGCCAGGTTGGAGCTGCAGAGTGCCATTGAGCCCTATGGGAGACTTTCCTTGGGCCAGGTTGGAGCTGCAGAGTGCCATTGAGCCCTATGGGAGGCTTTCCTTGGGCCAGGTTGGAGCTGCAGAGTGCCATTGAGCCCTATGGGAGATTTTCCTTGGGCCGGGTTGGAGCTGCAGAGTGCCATTGAGCCCTATGGGAGACTTTCCTTGGGCCGGCTTGGAGCTGCAGAGTGCCATTGAGCCCTATGGGAGAGTTTCCTTGGGCCGGGTTGGAGCTGCAGAGTGCCATTGAGCCCTATGGGAGACTTTCCTTGGGCCGGGTTGGAGCTGCAGAGTGCCATTGAGCCCTATGGGAGGCTTTCCTTGGGCGGGTTGGAGCTGCAGAGTGCCATTGAGCCCTATGGGAGGCTTTCCTTGGGCCGGGTTGGAGCTGCAGAGTGCCATTGAGCCCTATGGGAGACTTTCCTTGGGCCGGGTTGGAGCTGCAGAGTGCCATTGAGCCCTATGGGAGACTTTCCTTGGGCCGGGTTGGAGCTGCAGAGTGCCATTGAGCCCTATGGGAGACTTTCCTTGGGCCGGGTTGGAGCTGCAGAGTGCCATTGAACCCTATGGGAGACTTTCCTTGGGCCGGGTTGGAGCTGCAGAGCGCCATTGAGCCCTATGGGAGGCTTTCCTTGGGCCGGGTTGGAGCTGCAGAGTGCCATTGAGCCCTATGGGAGACTTTCCTTGGGCCGGGTTGGAGCTGCAGAGCGCCATTGAGCCCTATGGGAGGCTTTCCTTGGGCCGGGTTGGAGCTGCAGAGCGCCATTGAGCCCTATGGGAGGCTTTCCTTGGGCCGGGTTGGAGCTGCAGAGTGCCATTGAGCCCTATGGGAGACTTTCCTTGGGCCGGGTTGGAGCTGCAGAGTGCCATTGAGCCCTATGGGAGGCTTTCCTTGGGCCGGGTTGGAGCTGCAGAGCGCCATTGAGCCCTATGGGAGGCTTTCCTTGGGCCGGGTTGGAGCTGCAGAGTGCCATTGAGCCCTATGGGAGACTTTCCTTGGGCCGGGTTGGAGCTGCAGAGTGCCATTGAGCCCTATGGGAGACTTTCCTTGGGTCAGGTTGGAGCTGCAGAGTGCCATTGAGCCCTATGGGAGACTTTCCTTGGGCCGGGTTGGAGCTGCAGAGTGCCATTGAGCCCTATGGGAGACTTTCCTTGGGCCGGGTTGGAGCTGCAGAGTGCCATTGAGCCCTATGGGAGACTTTCCTTGGGCCGGGTTGGAGCTGCAGAGTGCCATTGAGCCCTATGGGAGACTTTCCTTGGGCCGGGTTGGAGCTGCAGAGTGCCATTGAGTCCTATGAGTCCTTTTTGGAACGCAACCACGATATTTTCGTATAAACCGATAAAAGAATTTTCGGGACATTTTCGAACATCAGAAATTATCGTGGTTACTCTGAATTTTTTCCAATCGTGATTTTAACCACCAAAAAATCGGGGTTTAATAATTGGGCCCTAAAAGTTAACTCAAAGGTGAACCACCCTTCTTAACCAATAGAGACACTTCCATACAGTAGACCCCACAACCATGGGAACCCAGGTGGCCATGTGGTCTAAATGGATTCCCAAGGCAAGCCAACTGGGGATCTGCTTTCTATCAACGCGAGAAGGGCAATTCCATTTAGTTACTGTATCCCCCCAACACAATCGCCCGGCGCCCCCATTTTCTAAGCATTATTTCCATGAAAAGACATAGAAATATTATTTTATGTTAATAAGCACCAAAAAAAAATGAAGGAAATATTTTGGGCGAAGGCAAAGTAAGTGACTTACGTTGTACATGTGGGAGAACTCGATGTCCAGAGGAACGGGAATAGACCTGGGCGACGGCTTCACCGTAACGGAGATAATCTTAGAGTTCAGCACGGTGGTGTTTCTAGAAAGAAAAAAAAGGACTAGAATTATTACTGTGAATTTCTTTCCTACTGGAAATATTCTCAGCTATAAATACTCGATTGTAATTAAAAAAAATTGTTTTAATTGGTCGTTTAATTATAATGTAGCGGAGGTGGCACTTGGGGCTGTGACCATAGAATTTATTGGCGGAACAGGAGGCTAAACAGTAGGGGAAATAGACCAAGGTGCTGGAGCTAATTAGGAACAAAATAACAATGATTACGTTTTGACCTGACCCCAAACAATTATTTGTGAATGAATATTATGTGTATCATGGAGGCCATTACTATGCATTGCTGTAGCTCTATATTATCTAAACAGATTGCAGTCCCTACAAACTACTATCTCAGCCTCCCTAAGGCTCCTCTTTGGGTGCCGAATGTGAGGTTTCAAAGGTTCTCCTACTGTGCACTCCACTTAACTTGCCCCTTGATGGAGACAGTGGGGGGAGATGGAAATAATTGGGCAAGATGGCAACAACAGGTCAATATGGTGACTATAGGGCAAGATAGAGACAGTAGGGCTAGATAAAGACAACAGGACAAGATAAAGACAGTAGAACAAGATAGGTCAAGATAGGGCAAGATGGCTGCTGAATCTGAGGTTTTCCAGGTTCTCCTACTGTGCACTCCACTTAACTTGCCCCTTGATGGAGACAGTGGGGCAAGATGGGAATGATTGGGCAAGATTGCAACAACAGGTCAATATGGTGACTATAGGGCAAGATAGAGACAGTAGGGCTAGATAAAGACAACAGGACAAGATAAAGACAGTAGAACAAGATAGGTCAAGATAGGGCAAGATGGCTGCTGAATCTGAGGTTTTCCAGGTTCTCCTACTGTGCACTCCACTTAACTTGCCCCTTGATGGAGACAGTGGGGCAAGATGGGAATAATTGGGCAAGATTGCAACAACAGGTCAATATGGTGACTATAGGGCAAGATAGAGACAGTATGGTTAGTTAAAGACAACAGGACACGATAGAGACAGAAGGACAAGATAGGGCAAGATGGATACTGAATCTAAGGTTTCCTAGGTTCTCCTTCTGTGCACTCCACTTAACTTGCCCCTTTGATCCTATGGCCTCATTATTACTCAACACTGTCCTCTCGTCCTTACTCCATGGACTTGTCTTCTTGCCTCTCTAACTACATCCATTTTACATTTTTAGGAGGCTCATGAAAGCTCTGAAGGTAACCATACATGGGCCAATCTCTGGATTGGATACTGTGTCATTGGCCCATTATTATTAGTAGGGTTAGATAAAGACAACAGGACACGATAGGTCAAGATAGGGCAAGATGGATGCTGAATCTGAGGTTTTCCAGGTTCTCCTACTGTGCACTCCACCTAATTTGCACCCTTGACCCTATGGCCTCAATATTACTCAACACTGTGCTCTTGTCCTTACTCCATGGACCCTTCCTGCCTCTCTAACAACATCTATTTTACAACCTGAAATTTTAGGAGGCTCATGAAAGCTCTGAAGGTCCAACCTCTGGATTGGATACTGTGTCACTGGCCCATAGATGGGGCTCGCCATATAACTTTGTTCCATTCATCCTACTGAACATGTAGAAGTTACATCAAGTCAGAGCAAGCTTGAGACCTCATCCGACCTTCAGCAAAGCAGCCACCGAGTATTGGCCTGGTCTCATATAATTAACATTTTTAGCAGAATGATCTGGGCACATATGACCAGCTTACTCTACCCTTACTCTGCCTTACTCTAAGGGTGACCTATCTACTGTACTGCTATTCTATGGACAAATGGTTTGTTCCTTATTACACCCTTTGAGGAATGTATAAGGTAATTTGATTTTCAGACTTTGTAGCTATGTAGGGTGGACATCCAACGCTCTACTCTTCTCTTGCCTATACCTACCCAATGTCCTAGACAGCAGAGCCACCACTAATGGTGAATATAAAATACTAAACCAGCCATTGCACTTTCCCAAACCCAACCCAGCAGCATGAGTGATCACTAGAGCACCCTCCTCTGACAACACGTTCTTGGTGCCAAAGGCTACGCAGAACATAGAAGTGTTTGGTTCTTCATGGACTGGTAACTTCAGATTGTAAGAACCAAGCAACGGAACCACTGAGATTGTTTTCTCTCCTGCAGTCGCACAATAGAACAATCACTTGAAGGCAGTCATATCTCAAGTAAAAAAAGATTAATATTCCATTTAGTTGCCTACTGATATTCAGTTCAGTTCTAGCAGTGCAGCTTGGTGGGGCGGAGTCCGCGGTGCGGCACTAAATATTCGCCATCTGGACAATTTATGAATATTTACATAGGTGAAAAATAATTAAGATTTTGCCTGGTTTAGCTCATCCAATAAGACACCAACTGCTATATATACATATATAACTATAGGTGATACAATGCAAAGTCTTCTATAAGAAGCCTATCTACAGGGCAGAGAGAAGATCCACCCATGAATAATGGCACTTGCACCCATATTATTTGGGTTGCTCTTCAGAGACTTCAATTCAATCAAGTACTCTATAGTGATGAGCGAATCTGTCCCGTTTTGCTTCGCCAATAAATTTGCGAATCTTTCAAAAGATTCATGAAACGGCGAAAAATTTGCAAAAAGGTTAAAATGTTGTGCGAAAAAAAAATTGTCGCCCATGACTATTCTTGCAACAATTTTGGTCGCGCGACTATTCATTTGGCGCCCGCGACTATTCTTGCGACAATTTTTGGACACGTGACTATACATTTGACGCCCGCAACTATTCTTGCGACAATTTTGGCCGCACGCCTATTTGTTTGATGCCTGCGACTATTTTTGCGACTATTTTGGCACGACTATTCTTGTGACAATTTTGGCTGCGTGACTATTCGTTTGACGCCTGCGACTATTTTTGTGACTATTTTGGCAGCGCGACTATTCGTTTGATGCCCACGACTATTCTTGCAACAATTTTGCCCGCGTGACTATTCGTTTGATGCCTGCGACTATTCTTGCAACAATTTTGGCTGCACGACTATTCGTTTGATGCCTGCCACTATTCTTGCAACAATTTTGGCTGCACGACTATTCGTTTGATGCCTGCGACTATTCTTGCAACAATTTTGGCTGCGTGACTATTCGTTTGATGCCTGCGACTATTCTTGCAACAATTTTGGCTGCACGACTATTCGTTTGATGCCTGCGACTATTCTTGCAACAATTTTGGCTGCACGACTATTTGTTTGATGCCTGTGACTATTCTTGCAACAATTTTGGCCGCGCGACTATTCGTTTGATGCCTGCGACTATTCTTGCAACAATTTTGGCTGCACGACTATTCGTTTGATGCCTGCGACTATTCTTGCAACAATTTTGGCTGCACGACTATTCGTTTGATGCCTGTGACTATTCTTGCAACAATTTTGGCTGCGTGACTATTCGTTTGACGCCTGCGACTATTCTTGCAACAATTTTGGCTGCACGACTATTCGTTTGACGCCTGCGACTATTCTTGCAACAATTTTGGCTGCGTGACTATTCGTTTGACGCCTGCGACTATTCTTGCAACAATTTTGGCTGCGTGACTATTCGTTTGACGCCTGCGACTATTCTTGCAACAATTTTGGCTGCACGACTATTCGTTTGACGCCTGCGACTATTCTTGCAACAATTTTGGTTGCGCAACTATTCGTTTGATGGCCACGACTATTCTTGCAAAAATTTTTGGACACACGACTATTCATTTGACGCCCGCGACTATTCTTGTGACAATTTTGGCCGCGCGACTATTCGTTTGACACCCGCGACTATTCTTGCGACAATTTTGGCCGCATGACTATTCGTTTGATGCCTGAGACTATTTTTGCGACAATTTTGCCCGCATGACTATTCGTTTGATGCCTGAGACTATTTTTGCGACAATTTTGGCTGTGTGACTATTCGTTTGATGCCCGCGACTATTCTAGAGACAATATTTGGACGTGCGCCGAATTTTTCTGTCCGTTTCGTGAAATAATCTGCCAATGGCGAAACATGGAAATTCGCCGTGAATCCATGCCTGGCGAAACATTTCGCCCATCGCTAGTACACTATAATAAATCTATTTATGGAATATAAAAGCATAAACTGCGTTAAACTGGTTCCAGTTCCCCAAGTCTTTGAGGATGGGGCCATGTTCTGGGTGTTGATTTGACCTCCAGTGATAGGACTGTATCCCCGGCTTTATTCTATGTAGGAATGGAAAATAAGCGCCATGTTGAGCAGCCAATCCATTCTCCGGGGGCCGGAGAGTTTTTCCCTGCAGTTAGGAGTCAAGTAGGGTCATGGGATCATTTGATTGACACGCGGCAGACTCCGCTATATTGACGATGGTGCTAATGTGCCAAATTCATTGCTGAAGTCCCACAACCAGAATGTCTTTCATGCTGTGTAATGCTTTTATGTTGAGTTCTGTGCATAGAACATTATTTATTTTGTAGTCTGGTACACAAGATAATCAACGCCTCCCATGCAAAGCTTTCAGTCTGGAGTTCTACAGGGAAAATAATGCCTAATAACTTACCCCGACTGCAAGAATTGACTAATGAATGTTCTAAAGTTTCCTCTTGCCTAGTAACCAATAGCAACCAACCAGCAGGTAAAATTTACCAGTCAACTTATTGAACACAAACACTCTACTGATTGGTTGCTATGGGTTACTAGATACAGGGACAGTGTAGACTTTTCATTGCATTACCCCTTTGTCATAGTGCAATTAATTTTATTAATCATAATCATAATCAAGTTATCCATGTGCTCAGTCTGCAAGCTCCGCCCCAACCCAACTGTGCCTCCTTAATAGTGACAGTGGAAGGTTTGTCTGATTAAATGGAAGGATTTAGGATGGATGGACTAGTGCTTAGCACAACAAGTGCTTTAGATGCAAGTACAGGTATGGGATCCCTTATCCGGAAACCCATTATCCAGAAAGTTCCAAATTACGGAAAGGCCGTCTCCCATAGACTCCATTTTAAGCAAATAATTCTAATTTTTAAAAATGATTCCCTTTTCTCTGTAATAATAAAGCAATACCTGTACTTGATCCCAACTAAGATATAATTACCCCTTATTGGGGCAGAACAGCCCTATTGGGTTTATTTAATGGTTAAATTATTCCCTTTTCTCTGTAATAATAAAGCAGTACCTGTACTTGATCCCAACTAAGATATAATTACCCCTTATTGGGGGCAGAACAGCCCTATTGGGTTTATTTCATGGTTAAATGATTCCCTTTTCTCTGTAATAATAAAACAGTACCTGTACTTGATCCCAACTAAGATATAATTACCCCTTATTGGGGCAGAACAGCCCTATTGGGTTTATTTAATGGTTAAATAATTCCCTTTTCTCTGTAATAATAAAACAGTACCTGTACTTGATCCCAACTAAGATATAATTACCCCTTATTGGGGGCAGAACAGCCCTATTGGGTTTATTTAATGGTTAAATGATTCCCTTTTCTCTGTAATAATAAAACAGTACCTGTACTTGATCCCAACTAAGATATAATTACCCCTTATTGGGGGCAATACAATCCTATTGGGTTTAATTAATGTTTTATTGATTTTTTAGTAGACGGACGGTATGGAGATCCAAATTATGGAAAGACCTCTTATCCGGAATACCCTTGGTCCCGAGCATTCTGGATAAAGGGTCCTATACCTGTACTGGAGTTAGTATGTTAATGCCCCAGCTTATCATGGTAACCCAATATGTCAGACGAATGTCACAAGGTGGGGTTAATACTGGTATTTCATTGTTAACTATAAAACATTTGAAAGAATAATTCAGTGGAAATCTGCCCTCACTTGGACACACTCCCCTCTACGGATATGAAACGTAGGTATTTAGCCGAGGAATGGAAGGGAGATGTGGGACGGAGCTGTGCCGATGCTTATCAGTGCAGAACAGATTTAGAAGGTGCCTCAGGACGCTTCACTTGCTGCCTCAATGCCTGTCTATAAGAAGAGCAAAAAGAAAGCGCTTTCCCCCCACAAAGCTCACAGCCTACAGCGTCGTTCAGAAAGCGACAACACTGCGACGTGTGCGCCCAGCCATACAGAGACACTTCACAAATCCTCACTCTCCTTACTGCCTTCATTAAACTCTTTACTGCTCGAGGGATTGGCAGGCCCCTCCGGCGCTTGAGGAGCTTTATTCCAAGCACTGCAATGCAGAATATGGGAATGTGGCGTCCTATGGGCTCCTACAGATGAGATACTGGTACCACTGGAAACTCGGGGATTGGTGACTCCGCGTCACCCTACAGCCTGGAAACCCATACAAACATTTGTTTGCCAAAGAGTAAAAACACTGACTATGGATATTATTTTGATGGATTTGTTCTTCCCTAATTATGATGCAGGATGGGATTTCTCCATTGTTCTCGTTACCTGGCAGTTCCCCAGATATAAAGCAAAAGTTAAATAAATATTCATATTAAATTAAAGCAGAAGGAAATGCATTTTATTGCCAATAAAGTAGTCAAATTAGTGCCACCTAGAACCCTATATTTATTCTGCAGAAAGCTTTACCATACCCGAGTAACAACCCTAGAAGCACCCTCTGTTTGCTTAAGATAGCAGCTGCCATTTTAGTTTGGTCTTAGTAGCTTCTGAACAGCAGCTGTGGCTGCTGGTAGCTCAGATTACACAGAGATGGGAGGGGGAGTAAATTCTGATAGGAGGGGAGGAAGAGAAGGGAGGGGGAGAGAGGAACAAACTGAGCAGACTTGTTCCTATGCCCTGAATAAGGAAGAACATTTATAAACAAAAGAAAAAAAAAATCCTGTGTTTCTTTTGATAGAGGACTCAGTGCAGCATTATGCTTATGGCTGTATTTATATAGACCTTTCTGATAAAACTTACTTAGTTTGTACTTGGGATGCACCGAACCCACTTTTTTGGATTCGGACGAACCCCCGAACCCACCCAGACAGATTCTGCCAAATCTCAAACGGATTGGAAGGGGTTGAAAAAAAATTCCCCCAACCATTTAACCCGTTTCAAATTCTAATTAGCATATGCTCGTTTATGCTAATTAGGATTCAATTCTGTTCGGCCGAGACCATCAATTTGCCCAAAACCAAATCCTTCTAAAAAAGCCTGGATTCGGCCCGAATCCCGAACCGAATTCGGGATTTGGTGCATCCCTAGTACCTTTCCTTCTCCTTTATTATTAGATTTCCCCCCTTGGCCCCTCATTCATAATACAAAAACATAGAATATATGAGGGCCCCAGATTGAACCAGGAGGACCATGTTCCCAAGAGGTTGTAGGGAAAAGAGTCAGTATGGCCAGTGTTGGACCCACTAAGACGTAGACCATGGGCCCACTCTCCTAACTATTCTTCCTTCTCTCTCACTCATGTTCTTTATTCTCCCAGTTGCTTCTCTTTACATAACAAGGACAACAATAGATTTTGGTAGGGAATTCTACAGACTGGCAGAAATACAAGTGAAGTCTTATAGTTGGGCATCTTATTGTACGTAGCATGAAAGAGTGTGTTTGAAGATGGTGGTACAGGAAGGGGTGAAACTTATATTGGTTACATTGTTAAGAAAACTGAATAGCTAAAGGCACAGGAGACATTTCGGCACAATGAGACTAGTGGCAACTCCACAGACCCTGGATCTCAGAAGGTCCATTCCCAGGTCAATGTAAACATGGACAAGCCAGTCATGCCGTGGTACCCCAGGATCCTATTGTGCCTCCATTGCTATAAAATATAAATTCCCAAGGAAAAGCTCCAAAAATGTTTTTGACAGATGTCTGCACCATTCGGCCATATTTTTCAGGCACTTGGCAATCTCTTTCTATATTTAACTCTCCATTGAGTGTTACACACACAACACATCACTTTCTGACAAGCTTTCCCTTTGCTGCTCTGTAATTTTCCTTTATTTTGCCTTTCTGCTTATCATTTACGTAGAAGTTAAACTTTACATTGGTGTCTATTTTTGCCCGCGCTTACTATGTAACTATGGAAACACGCGGTGCTGCATACTATATAGGGGGGCGAATTACTATTGTATACCTGCCAACTGTCTGTTATTCCCAGGAAAGCCTTGATTTTAGGCTGTAAATGTGTCATGTGTGTTGGTGGGCAGGGGTTCATGTAAAAGTGAGGTGTGAGGGGGTTAAAGATAGAAGGGGTCCTGGAGATATTTGGGCAGGGCTAAAGTGGACGGGTAACATTAACAATAACATTACAGGGCACAATAACCGGTGTCAAAATACCCGAAACCCCTCAAAGACCACAAAGCAAAGAAAGATCTTTCAGTTGTAAAAAGGGACATTTTCCATTGACTTCTACATGACCTTGAGATGGAGAGGTTTCGAATTCGGAATTGTTGCGGAAAAGTCTCGGAAAAATCGTAGAGACTCTTTTTCAGGGTGTGCGACTTTTTGGCACCCAAAACCCCAACCCGAATTTAATAAACCTCAAATACATGTTATAACTATTGATCTTTGAACTAAATATTAGATATTAAATGACTTATTTGCCCTCATAAAGGAACGGTTCTCCTTGCACCAAACGGACAGGCTATTCCAGGTAAACAGGAAACAATAAAGCCAAATGTCACTTCCTTCCCTGGATTCCGTGCCGCTCACACCGCTCATAATTTGGAGATACTAGAAACATGTGGTCTGAGGACTCCTTCAGTTCAAGCCCCTTTTGAGGTGCATCATTTATCTATCTTCTCAAAAGGTTACAAGGTTACTAATTAAAAAAAAAACAAAAATTCAAGAAATAAAGAAAAATATAAATAAGTTTTCAACCCAAATAGTACTCTAAAGGTGCCCATACATGTTAAGATCCGCTTGCTTGGCCCTGGGGCTAAACGATCGAATTCTAAGGGCGGCAATGGCACAGTTGGTTTGGGGACTGCATCAACGAGCTGATGCAGACTAAATCTTTTAACCTGCCTGATCGATATCTGCCCAATTTCAGGCCAGATATCATTTGGGCATGGCTGTCGTTTCTGCCCCTACATGGGCCATAAGCTGCCGAATCGGTCCAAGGGACCAATATTGGCAGCTGCAAACGGCCCTTGTATGGCCACCTTAAGTAACTTCACCTGGACCTTGAGGATCATTCAGGGGAGCAAACTGGCTTTCTCCCCAAAGCTGACCATAAGTGGACTTCAGGCTGGGTCCCTCCAAGTCAATGTTTGGACCCTCCAAGCAAAGCCTCACAGTTTGGGAACCAGACTCCCCTAGTACAACCAATGTTTTCCGCTATTTAGAGTGCAGAGGGCTCTTTCCTGGTGGACTACAAAGAGCATGCTAAGAATTGGTACAACGTGTTTTACCAGAGTCAAAGGGACAATTATAAAGCATTTTGGTCGTCTTGACCATGAACCATAAAAATGAAGAACCATTAAACCATCCCAGAACTGTAACAGTGAAGATCATTTAAGAAAGAGATTTATTAAACATCCACTACGGTGTAAATTTCAGCTGGTGTCCTACCACAACTCACCTCTGCAAAGACAGGATGCTCCCCAGGTTCCTGTAGAGCACGGTCCCAATGATGAAGATGGAGGAGTCGTCTGTATCTAGACATGATGGAAAGAGAAAAGATGAATCAGTGGGGAACCTGAGCAAAGGTGTGTGAGCTGCTACAGGCCATCGGCCTCACCACCTACTAACAAGCTTCCACACTGCTGATTTTGGATTTTTTTTTTCCAGGGGCATATAAATAATTCATTTGAAAAGGTCAAGATAGAGAGCACATGTTGCGCATTCAGCGTACGAGCTGGGCCCTGCAGCAATGCACAACACAGTGGGACTCTCCAGTTTTGCAGATTCGGTGTGTTGTGCCTGAGCTAACAGAGCGTACAGAGAAGATCAGAAGGTCGGGCGCCCACTGGGAGACCTCAACCGGAGGAAAAAGCTTTTCTAAACAAGCGTGCAACTGAGCCGGGAACTTGCTACCAGCACAAAGATCTGCTCCTTCCAGAGAAATAAAATATCAGGGTATGTATATAATATTATCTAATATTAATAGTCATTCCAGAAGGCTTGTGTTTTCTCACATGATTAAAGGCCACCTCACTCCTTCTAGGAACTGTCTACTTCAGGGGTCCTCAACCTTTCTTACTCGTGAGCCACAGTCAAATGTAAAAAGGCTTGGGAAGCAACACAAGCACCATAAAGGTTCATGGAGGAGCCAAATAAGGGCTGTGATTGGCTATTAGGCAGCCTCTATGCACCCTATCAGCTTACAAGGAGCTTTATTTGGTAGGAAATCTTGTTGTTATTCAACCAAAACTTGCCCCCAAGCCAGGAATTCAAAAATAACTCCATTGTTTGGGGGCAATGAGAGCAACACCCAAGGGGTTGGGGAGCAACATGTTGCCACCGAGCTACTGGTTGGAGATCACTGGTCTATTTTATCTATCATCCTAGAGGTCATTTATGATGACCACCGGCCAAATCAAAGGGGGGGGGGGAAGGGCCAGTGAATAATGTACCCCTTATTGTAAAATATAAGGATATTACAAGTCACTGAGGAGGTCCATGACCATATAAAGGCCTGAGGCCGCGAATGACATCACTAAGCCCCAATTATAACTGCTGACATCACTAAGCACCATTTATAAGGATTTAATTTACAGATGCATGGCTCTTGTGCAATATATACTGTATGTCAACATTTATAGGAAAAAAAAAATAGATGGCTATAAATGTGGCTTATAAACGGTAAATATTGTTATTTTCAGTAAAAGCATTTTGTAAACCGTTCTCTTCGAAGCTGTCAACAAAAAAACAGATACGTTTTTTCTGGAAAGTCTTGAATGGGAATGAGAGGCTCTGTGGAGAAAATGTCTCTGCGGAAATATATTTGCCGATAAATTATACGTCTAAGTTGCAAATATGTTGATGTATATTTTTATGACTCGGCAATAAATGGGCAATACGGAGCTGTATCATCGGGTGTGCAGAACTGGCGGAAAAAGCCTGCGCGGCGAGGGCCCTCGCCAATGTGCAAAGCGGAGAGAGATAAATCCTGGATCTGAATGTGCCACCCATAAATACTGACATTATATAAAGGCACATAAATCAAGGTGCTCGCTTTAACTGTCGGCGCTCATAAATTCTGCCCTTCTGCCGGCTCTTAATAACGACAAAGATTAACTCTTGTAATTCGCGGGCAGACCTGGGTTGTTTCTATCCTGATACAGAGCATTAGACACAAGAAAGAAAAACATTACAGAAACGCCAGTTAAAGAAAAATAAGCAGCTGGCATTTAGCGAGCAGAAAATCCGGGCCCAGCAGCGGAGATAGTGGAGCTAATCACCCGGGACATTGTGTTCCCGTCGCACAACTAATAGCGACCTTTGCAGTCCCTCCGAAGCTTTCCATTCCATGCCTTTCAATCTCAAAGCTCATTCTGCTCACAATTTAGAGTTGGTCGTTCTGGCGGGTCTACGCTTTTATAGAGCCGAGTTCCAATAAATTAACCTGCAGATGGGAACGCTATTGTATGGGGCCTGGGTTAACGATATGAAACCTGAAGGGAGGAATTGAGAATGGTCCAAGTCTCCCCACTGTAGGAGAAGGCCCAACATTAGGTGGGTCAGGAGAGACAACTTCATCATAGAGGAAAGCAACCTTGGGGTCAATTTCCATCTCAGGGTGCTAATAGGCCCCTATGAATAAATAAAGTTTAAAAATATCAAAAAATAATGCACTGTAAGGGGTTTACCACTGAGCAGCATAGTAAGTAAGAAAGCTGAGGTCCTCAGATGTTGTGGTTAAGGAAAGGGGATTTATATCTGATCATTACAGTTCTATAATAAACTTCACAGATATTTGTTTCCCCTTTCTAAAAACAATATCACGGCAACGATACATCCATCCAACTTCAAGATCAAAGACCTTCCGTTCATTTTGTGAGAACCTGATACAGTTTTGGACAATTTTGAAGAGCTTCTCATTCCAACAGCAAACACAATAAAGTCCCCAATTCTCAAGTCCATAATTCTCATTGGGGACGTCGGGCTTCAGCGTCACTAAATTGTAGGCACCAAATCCAGCAATTCAGTTAGGGATTCAGACAAGATTGGGCCTTTTTCAACAGGATTTGGACAGATCCATGGTTCTGGCCAAAGAGAATCCGAATTCTTAAAATCACGTGACTTTTGTCACATATAAACGGGAATTGAATTTTTTTCTGCAGTTGTCTTTCGTTCTTCCTAATCCTAATTAACATTTGGACTACGTTTGGTATTCGGGCAAATCTTCCACAAAGATTCGGCCAGAGCCTAAAACAGTGCATCCCTACTAATTGGCTGCTCTTTTGATAGTTGCACCCTTCAACTAAGGCTATGCTGGCTCTTGTATGTCGTTATGACATAAACAGATAGAGAATAGTGAAGAAGATTTAGAAAAGAAGAGTTGATAAAGAAAATGGTGGTCCCAAAGAAGAAATTCAAGAGAAAAATGGAGAGAAGAGCAGAAATACAGATGAGAAGAGAACAAAGGGAAAATTAAGGTAAGTAAGAAGATATAGAGATGAGAAGAGTAGTAACCAGACCAGGAACCCTAATTTTTTCTAGTCCCCCCTTTCTGATTAGACTGACACCAAGATCACTATAGGTCAATACCTTCCAGTATCACCAGGTCCTTTACTTGAATCTTCCTCTGACCTTCTCTTGTGGGGCAGCTAGATAACACCTACAAAAGCCAAACTTTTACTGTCCTACACTATGTGGTCGGTTCTTGCAGTTTTGTTATTCTGCCTACATGTTATTGTGCACGACGGCCAATATTATCCCCATTGCTGGAAGCAGAGTAATACAACACTCAATTCCTATTTCAGTATCATAAATTCCTATCCCCTGACATCTAATTCCAGCCATGGCTCTAAGCAGGTGGTTCTCAAACTTAGGTGAACTCTCTCTGAGATATTCTTGGCTGGAACTCTCACTGATATAATGTTTCCATCTCAATAAGGGACTTGAGCCAAAATATATCAGAGACTGCTGTTTTAAGCCGTAGACTTACCTGTATCTCCAGTAGATAGCAAGCTCTTAGAAACGGAGACTTTGTCTTCTGAGTTCTTGGCCCAGTCCACCATCCCTCTCCAGCCCTTCATAGGGAAGTTGATGTCGGTGGCACTGTTCGCTGGTCGCTTGAAGATACTTAGAACTTTTTAAAAAATAAAAACAAAATGAGAAAAACAATTATTTTGGTACTTTTCAAAAAAAAAAAAAAAACTATAAAAGTGTGAAGGTTACTAGTGGAAGAGGAAGTTGGGATTAATAAATGTATCTTGGGAGGAGGGCTTTACACCAAATTGTGGTTCTGGCCCAGGATCTTCTAGCTTTTCCACCCACCCTGCCTTAGGAACAAGCAAAATGCTGGCACTTGACTTGTTCTCAGAGCAAAGGGGGTGACAAGGCTTGAAGGCCTCAGGCTAGAATGTTCTACACAGTGGGTCAGGGTGCAGATTGCTGTATAACCCGGGTCTCTACCTATGGGTATACACATAAAATTTGCTGGTAGAAACCAGATGCCCAGGCAGAAAAAGGAAAATAAGTCATAACCTACACTGTATTCATTTTTATAGTTTATTCCATAAAACCTGAACATGACATAAGAATGTCCAAGTGATTCCTGTTTCCCAAATTAACTGTATAAGCTTTTTGCTGGGAAGAGGGTTGGTGTGGAGCCCCATTAGGTCTCTCCAACTTGCAGCCTCCATCTGTCAGTCAGCAATAATACCCAATACGACAGACTTAGTCTGTTGGAGCATATGGGAGTTATAGTTTGACAACATCAAGAGGCTTTAGGGGTCCCAGTAAAAGGCAGGGTACTAAGTGCAAAATACTGCTATAATCTGCTATTTTGGGTAATTTGTACCTAATGCCTAAATGAATTGGCACATGTTTCTGCTCGGAGAAGAGAAACCTGTGACCACCCCCATGAATACAGCTCAGCCTGTGTTTGTCAGCCCTGTATTCATGAGGGAAGCACATAAGTATAACCCCTCCAACCCATCCCTAATTTGCTTGTCAAACTTATAAGTAAGGAAGCAATGGAAAAAAAAATCACAAAACGGGAAAAAAAAAATTTTGCCCGCATCAAAAAATTACACTTGATGCGATTTTTTGCCCCTATTTCGTGATAAAATGGCAAAACGCAGAAATTCATGTTAATGTCCTATTAATGTCCCAGAAACTTCCTGAAAATGGATAAAAGCTGGGGATGGTGCTCATGGGCAGTAACCTATTGCAACCAATCAGATTGCATTCATTGTTCTACCGGCAGCTGGCAGTAAAAAGCCTAGCACTGATTGGTTGCTATAGGTTACTGCCCATGGGTAAATGTACCCAGTCCCCAAGACTCCACTGCATTCATTGCAATGGGAAAAGTTGTGATCATGATCCATAGTTGGGACAACCAGCCGGCTGGATAATGTTTGCTCCATCTGTATGTTCTGCAGTAGAATTTCTTACATGTCTCACAGCTTCCAATGGCTGTTCCAGGGGCCCCTAATATAGTTGGGGGTCCAAGGCTGTTGCATATACTTTCACTACAAATCTAGGTGGGTTGGTGGGTAATTGGCATAGCCATGATAGAGACACTATAGCAATTACTTATGAGCAACAGACACTGATAAAGGAAAGAAAAATGTATCTGGATAAACAGGACAAGAGCTTCATGCCAAAATATCTGTAATAATGAAAAAGATCGGACTCCTGACTTGCTGCCCCCCCAGGGATAGACCCCAGCATGCCCTTATTGCCAGTCTAACCACGTTACACCTTTCAGCTGCCACACAGGAGCTGCTACATATTGGGAACAACTGCAGCACAACAATAATATTCAGTCTTGGCGTTTTATCTGAAATTCCCCCCCCCACTGTATAAAATGTTGAGAGAAATCTCAGCCTCCTCGGGTGCATCGGGCAGGAGAACGCGTGGAAGAGGACAAATAATGGCTCCGGCAAGATGAGGGATGTGCCAGAAGGCTGCGTTTGAGTCTCTGCCAAGCAGTTCAATGGGATAATGCAGTAAACTCAATCACAGCTCAGCTGCAGGAACAGCCTTGTGTTGCTCCTTCCCACCGAGAGCCTACAAAGAGCTTCTGAGCAGCCAGTGCAACCTAGTGGCTGAACAGGAGACACGATGAAAGGCAGAGAAATATCTGGGTTTGTGCAAAGCGGCAGCCAGACCGGGTAGGGAATCCAGCCCAAGCGCCGGCAGCTGGCAGCCAAGAACCTACCCAGGTTGTCCGTCACTTGGTAGGAGTCCTTGAAGTCTTTCATGCGGAATCCGATGACTTCGATGAAATCTTCAATCAGCTTGAACAGATCTTTAACGCTCAGCCCCACCTGCGGCACACAAAGGGTTCGGAGTTAGAGTTCAAAGCTGGCAACGTTCCTGGCGATCTGCCTGCCGCCTTCCTTGGGATTAGGTTAAGGCTCTCGTTATGTATATTTGGCCAATTGAAAAAAATAAAACAAGAACAAATGCCAAAAAATAATATTCTAGAGCAGTGGTTCTCAGCCTTCCTAATACCGCGACCCTTTAATACCGTTCCTCATGTTGTGGTGACCCCCAACCATAAAATTATTCCTAAGACCATTGGAAATATGTGTTTTCCGTTGGTTTAGGCGACCCCTGTGAAAGGGTTGTTCGACCCCCAAAGGGATCCCGACCCACAGGTTGAGAACCGCTGTTCTAAAGAGAGAGCTAAAGGCAGCAGAGATAACCCTCTTCCCACCCAACCCAAAAGCACATTCTAGCACTTTCAGTTGGGTTTAATTCCAGCAGATTCCATCACTCTTCTTATTGTTTGAAAAATACTCAATATTTGAGCAAAATCACTATTTTTGTAAATTAGTAATTCCGTTTTACTGAGCCCTTTCCACATATATATATTAGGGAGGCACCGAATCCAGGATTTAGATGGGGATTTGGCCAAGATTCAGCCTTTTTCATCAGGAATTAGATTCGGGCGAATCCAAGTGCTTGGCCAAACTGAATTCGAATCACGTGACTTTTGGTCCCATGAACACGGAAGTAAAACATTTTTCAGAACGCTTTGCCCATGCTTCTATTTAACTCTTTAGTAGCCTAATTTGGCCAAATTGTTTACAAAAGGGTTCAGGGTTCGGCTGAACTCAAAAATAGCAGATTTGGTGCATCTCTACTCTCTCTCTTTGTCTATATACAGTATATACAGGTATGGGACCCATTATCCAGAATGCTTGGGACCTGGGGGTTTATGGATAAGGGATATTTCCATAATATACCTTAAGTCTACTAAAAGATTATTTAAATATTATTAAACCCAATAGGGCTGTTCTGCCCCAATAAGGGGTAATTATATCTTAGTTGGGATCAAGTACAGGTACTGTTTTATTATTACAGAGAAAAGGGAATCATTTAACCATGAAATAAACCCAATAGGGCTGTTCTGCCCCCAATAAGGGGTAATTATATCTTAGTTGGGATCAAGTACAGGTACTGTTTTATTATTACAGAGAAAAGGGAATCATTTAACCATTAAATAAACCCAATAGGGCTGTTCTGCCCCAATAAGGGGTAATTATATCTTAGTTGGGATCAAGTACAGGTACTGTTTTATTATTACAGAGAAAAGGGAATCATTTAACCATGAAATAAACCCAATAGGGCTGTTCTGCCCCCAATAAGGGGTAATTATATCTTAGTTGGGATCAAGTACAAGTACTGTTTTATTATTACAGAGAAAAGGGAATCATTTAACCATGAAATAAACCCAATAGGGCTGTTCTGCCCCCAATAAGGGGTAATTATATCTTAGTTGGGATCAAGTACAGGTACTGTTTTATTATTACAGAGAAAAGGGAATCATTTAACCATTAAATAAACCCAATAGGGCTGTTCTGCCCCCAATAAGGGGTAATTATATCTTAGTTGGGATCAAGTACAGGTACTGTTTTATTATTACAGAGAAAAGGGAATCATTTAACCATTAAATAAACCCAATAGGGCTGTTCTGCCCCAATAAGGGGTAATTATATCTTAGTTGGGATCAAGTACAGGTACTGTTTTATTATTACAGAGAAAAGGGAATCATTTAACCATTAAATAAACCCAATAGGGCTGTTCTGCCCCAATAAGGGGTAATTATATCTTAGTTGGGATCAAGTACAGGTACTGTTTTATTATTACAGAGAAAAGGGAATCATTTAACCATTAAATAAACCCAATAGGGCTGTTCTGCCCCAATAAGGGGTAATTATATCTTAGTTGGGATCAAGTACAGGTACTGTTTTATTATTACAGAGAAAAAGGAAATCATCTTTAAAATTTAGAATTATTTGCCTATAATGGAGTCTATCGGAGATGGCCTTCCCGTAATTCAGAACTCTCTGGATAATGGGTTTATCCGGATAAGGGGTCCAATACCTGTATATATTTATAAGCCTTTTATTATCCGTTACATTACATTACAACGTTCCCATGTTTCACACAAACAATATACCAATAAATTAAAAGACCCAGTTGAATAAAGGGTTTGCTGATCCATTGAATATTAATACATGCCATATTGATTGCGGTGTATAAATAAAATGAAGTTTAAGTGTTTCTCATGTCTCACAACTGCAATGATCTTAACTTATGTAGAACTGCAGCCCCTCTGTAGCGCCCTCTGCTGGTGTAAAGTCATCAGGTTTCGTTTCCATGTCTGGACTATGACACATCTGCTAACATTGGAGCCAAACCGCACCAACCAGATACTTGCATTTTTGGGCTTTGGTTAGGCA
Organism: Xenopus tropicalis; assembly: GCF_000004195.4. Lineage (NCBI taxonomy): Eukaryota > Metazoa > Chordata > Amphibia > Anura > Pipidae > Xenopus > Xenopus tropicalis. The sequence continues at coordinate 148,383,951 of NC_030682.2, read as the reverse complement.
CCTACACCCTGTTTACTACCATCGGGGGGTTTTAGTCCATGACTTCCTGCCACTCCCATGTAAGCTGCCATTAGAGTGTTTGAGTCACACCTACTGCCCCTCCCATAGAAGCTTCTATAAGAGCAGGGCTGTCCAACTGGAGGCCCGTGGGTCGGATGTGGCCCTATAAAGGATTATTATGGCCCCCAATCTGATCAAAGGCTCCATAGACTTTACTGTATAACATCCTCATTTCAATCTAATCCAGCCCTTGGACATTCTACATGAGAAATAATTGGCCAACAACTTGTAACAAGTTGGACAACACTGAATTTTTAGAAGTGTACCAATAGTTGAAAAACTCCCCTTTTGATAAATACGCTTCTAAAAATCCCACAGGGATGTATAAAACATGGGTTTTTATACATTTTGATAAATCTGCCCCTAAAGGTCCAAATAAAGAATCATGGAGGCCTTAGGCTAGAAATGATAAGGGCGGTTGGACAAGACCGGAGGCATAGGAACCCTCCGAGGATGAAGATCCATTCCTCAAACTTTGTTCTCTAAACTCCTAAATGTTTTCTGGTAAAAGATCTGCACTGGAAGAGTCCAACCAAAGATAACCCCGGCCCAGTCACATAAATGGGTCTGATATCAGAATCAAGATGGACTGGTCCCTAGTTTGATTTACTTGAGCAACAGGTTGAGCCCGATGGTTGTGTGTCTTTTTGTTTTAACCTTGTCTTCCATATAGACCCACGACCATCTTGCTCCAAGGCCTTCGCCGTCCATCCAAGCCCTCTCTGTGGTGCTTTGGCTCAGCCTTGATGCATCTACTCCATGTCTTTTAATTACGATGAATTTAGCTTTTTTTTCAAGCCAAATTCAGATACTGTCTGGCCTCGGAAGATTAAGTCTGCACCTCTAGCAGCATTGTCATGGAAATAAGCAATGTATATTTATGGACTCATTATGTCAGTTTATCTCCTGTTGCTTGTCTGGCCTCAGGCATCTGTTAATCAATAACCTTGCCCGGAGCCTGTGCCGAAGGCTTTATACTGTGATGAGGTGCATTGAGGTTGGTGCGCACGTTGCCAGACACCAGAGATTTCCCGGCTCAATACAATACTGGGCGGGGTTCTGCTCTGCCATAAGAAATCAACATTTACTATAACCCTCTTTTCTCTCTGTTTTTCTCCCCAAAATACACTGAAGAGCCATTATACCCTTTGCTGATAACTTATTGATCTATTCTGCTACTGTACAAATAAGCACTCACCCCAACCCCCCCCCCTAACTGGCCTTCAGGCTGGGCCCCCTTAGCCCATAACAAGGTTACAGATATATAGAAACATTGGGGTAACAGTCACCCCGCTATAGTTCCAGGGGTACCCAGGGCACAAATAAGCACTCACCCCAAATCCCCCCTAACTGGCCTTCAGGCTGGGCCCCCTTAGCCCATAACAAGGTTACAGATATATAGAAACATTGGGGCAACAGTCACCCCGCTATAGTTCCAGGGGTACCCAGGGCACAAATAAGCACTCACCCCAAATCCCCCCCTAACTGGCCTTCAGGCTGGGCCCCCTTAGCCCATAACAAGGTTACAGATATATAGAAACATTGGGGTAACAGTCACCCTGCTATAGTTCCAGGGGTACCCAGGGCACAAATAAGCACTCACCCCAAACCCCCCCCCAACTGGCCTTCAGGCTGGGCCCCCTTAGCCCATAACAAGGTTACAGATATATAGAAACATTGGGGTAACAGTCACCCCGCTATAGTTCCAGGGGTACCCAGGGCACAAATAGGCACTCACCCCAAACCCCCCCCCAACTGGCCTTCAGGCTGGGCCCCCTTAGCCCATAACAAGGTTACAGATATATAGAAACATTGGGGTAACAGTCACCCTGCTATAGTTCCAGGGGTACCCAGGGCACAAATAAGCACTCACCCCAAATCCCCCCCTAACTGGCCTTCAGGCTGGGCCCCCTTAGCCCATAACAAGGTTACAGATATATAGAAACATTGGGGTAACAGTCACCCTGCTATAGTTCCAGGGGTACCCAGGGCACAAATACGCACTCACCCCAAATCCCCCCCTAACTGGCCTTCAGGCTGGGCCCCCTTAGCCCATAACAAGGTTACAGATATATAGAAACATTGGGGTAACAATCACCCCGCTATAGTTCCAGGGGTACCCAGGGCACAAATAAGCACTCGCCCCAAATCCCCCCCTAACTGGCCTTCAGGCTGGGCCCCCTTAGCCCATAACAAGGTTACAGATATATAGAAACATTGGGGTAACAGTCACCCCGCTATAGTTCCAGGGGTACCCAGGGCACAAATACGCACTCACCCCAAATCCCCCCTAACTGGCCTTCAGGCTGGGCCCCCTTAGCCCATAACAAGGTTACAGATATATAGAAACATTGGGGTAACAGTCACCCTGCTATAGTTCCAGGGGTACCCAGGGCACAAATACGCACTCACCCCAAATCCCCCCCTAACTGGCCTTCAGGCTGGGCCCCCTTAGCCCATAACAAGGTTACAGATATATAGAAACATTGGGGTAACAGTCACCCTGCTATAGTTCCAGGGGTACCCAGGGCACAAATAAGCACTCACCCCAAATCCCCCCCAACTGGCCTTCAGGCTGGGCCCCCTTAGCCCATTACAAGGTTACAGATATATAGAAACATTGGGGTAACAGTCACCCTGCTATAGTTCCAGGGGTACCCAGGGCACAAATAAGCACTCACCCCAAATCCCCCCCCTAACTGCCCTTCAGGCTGGGCCCCCTTAGCCCATAACAAGGTTACAGATATATAGAAACATTGGGGTAACAGTCACCCCGCTATAGTTCCAGGGGTACCCAGGGCACAAATAAGCACTCACCCCAAATCCCCCCTAACTGGCCTTCAGGCTGGGCCCCCTTAGCCCATAACAAGGTTACAGATATATAGAAACATTGGGGTAACAGTCACCCTGCTATAGTTCCAGGGGTACCCAGGGCACAAATACGCACTCACCCCAAATCTCACCGTTCCCCCATTCAACCACTGATCAAGTGGAAGCAATAAAACGAGTTTGCTGTTGGGCGTTTGGTTGCAGAGGATTTCTACCTAAAGTTCCAAGGGGAATGAGCGGAATAAAAACAAGTCGAGAACGTAGCATATTGATACATACCGTTTGGGCTTCTTCCCACTTGTCTCGGTTTTCTTCTGACAGCAAGTTGCTGATGATCTGCACAAAATTCTTCGGGGAGAGAATAAACACAGTCGGGATTTGTAAGGCAATTAGCATATGGACAGATTGGTACCTACATGAGTGCGGAGGTTTAGAAGAACATTTTGCTCTCTATCTAACTGCTCTTCGTGTTGTTCAACACCTTCCTGCCCGGCTCTCACACTATAGCAGATTTAACATTTAATATAAAGATAAATAAGTGCCAGCTCAGCAGTCTTGGCATGCAAGTTCTCTCCATATATTTTGTTGACACTCTCTGAGCTTCGTTTTTAGCATAATTACCTCTTTCATAATCATTTGCTTTACTTGTGCCTACACCACATATGTCGGCGTCTATTCAAATCTACTTATGGTCTGAAGAACGTGCACAGGTATGTAGCCGGGGGTATCTGAAAGTGATACCCCAGTAAGTTACTACCAAAGGTGCAATTGTGGTAAACTGTAACCCATACAAGCAAGATGAAGTCTTCTTCTCAAGAAGGTGAGAATGTTCCACTCATGAGGGAAACTTCTATCTGCAAAGTCCTCAGAAAGAATGTGAGGCAACTGCTCACCCTTTTGGGAAGATGTCAATATTTCAACATGAATCTACATACCCATAAGTCTCAGCCATCTTAGAACAGTCTACAGAGAATTTTGTTATCAAAGGAAATGTTTCAAAATACCCCAAGAACCCTTCATCTCAACCAAATGCTTCTTGGTGGAAGACTAGCATCTTGCAAGTCTTCCACCATCCAGAATGATGCTCAGTGATACTGTAGGCACATTGGGGTACACCACATATGTCTGCATCTATTCAAATCTACTTATGGTCTGAAGAACGTGCACAGGTATGTAGCCGGGGGTATCTGAAAGTGATACCCCAGTAAGTTACTGCCAAAGGTGCAATTCTGGTAACTTGTAACCCATACAAGCAAGATGAAGTCTTCTTCTCAAACCATGATAAGGTAAGAACGTTCCTCTCATGAGGAAACTTCTATCTGCATCAAAGGAAATGTTTCAAAATACCCCAAGTGCCCTTCTTCTCAACCAAATGCTTCTTGGTGGAAGACTAGCATCTTGCAAGTCTTCCACCATCCAGAATGATGCTCAGTGATACTGTAGGCACACAAGCATAAAAAAAGGGTTCCTGAGGGTGCCAAATTAGGGCTGTGATTGGCTATATGGTAGACCCTATATTTCTGGCAGCCTACAGGAGGTTCTGATTGGTAGGACACATTTGAGGCCAATGGGATCAACATCCAAGGGGTCGATGATCAACATGTTGCTCTCAGACCACTGGTTCCAACGGGATTCTCTGCACTGAGCCATTTGTTGGTTGATGAAGGTGTCTGCAGTCATACACAAGTTTTCTAAACCCCTGGAGTGCAAGTTCCTTGAGTGTTCAGTGATAGGTCAATAATAGCATTATATGAAAAACTATTCAAATAAATACTTAAATAATAAATATATTCAGTTCTTGGTAGGCTTTTGCAAGGCTATAGAGAAGGGATATTCAAACCTACAAGGCTGTTAGTGAGGTCCCAGGACATTGGCAGGAGAGGTTTGAAAACCCTTATACAAGGTTTGTGTTTCTGTATTTATATCGCTCTTCTATACAAACATTTAGGCTAAATTGGCACAAGCTTTCCTTATTGGTCATGATCAGTGTCGGACTGGGACCCCAGGGGCCCACCAGAAAACTTTGAACCATAAGCCCACTTTTCAAACTATTATTCCTCCTTTCCTCACCCAACCTCTTTTTTCTCCCAGTCTCTTTTATTTCCATGCTAGCATCTATTCTTCCATCTATTTCTCTTCTTTCTTCCCTTTCAGAAATAGGGAATGGCCATGAAACAGGCCAAATGGTCAGGAATAGGAGGGCCCACTTAAACTTGGGCCCACCCGGAGTTTTCCTGGTATCCTGGTGGGCCAGTCCGACACTGGTCATGATGTGCCCGTGGCAAGTTATTTCAACTAGACCAAAGGATTATGCTCAAGTCAATAAAGAACTTGATGGTAGGAACAGCAATTTCTTGTTCTCTCACTGTGGCTGAGGGGCTGACACCACACCACATCTGTTGCCCCTTTAACTCGTATTCATAAGAAGCATACAAAAAAGGGGTATGTAGAATGAATGCTATCCTTATCATTAGCTTGGTTGGGTGCACAAAGTACATCTGCCCCATTACACTCTACTCTAAATTAGATCTTGGCAGTTGGGATTCCTCACCTAAACCAAATCTGACCTTCCCTCTCTATTGAACCCCCAAGTTTGTGTTGACATCTTTGGGACATACATTCAGCCAACTGCATGGATTCCAGGACATAAATAACAAAAATCCCTTCAACCACTTTACCTGTATGTCTCCAGCAGTCGGGCTATGATAAGCACGGCGAAATATTTCCGTAATGTTCCTCAGAGAGTCAACGGTGGACAAGACGTCTCCACTATAGCTGGATCCTTCCTGTGTTACGTCCACCAGGTGCTGTATCACCCCGGACATCCCTTCTCCTATGAGGCCTCGCTGTGCCTTAGCAAGGTGCTCCCTTATCTGCAAGGAAAGTTACAAGGAATGTGTTTTGGGCAACTGCAGGGTTGGCACGGCCATAATATCCTGAGAAGGTTGACCAGGACCCAATAATGCCCTAAAGTAGCCCTAACTTCTTCAGTCAGCACTGTATTGATATAAGGTGGGAGGGTGGCATGTAAATGCCCCCCCCCCAACCCAACCCCTAATTTAGGAATAATTCAGAAGTGCAAGGTAAGGAACGGCAGAGGGTGTAGGCTTCAATGGATCCCTGTCCTTAGGGTTCAACAACAGAAAAAATTCTTCGGCACACCACTTCCTTTGGCACATCAATTCCCTGGCTGCTCCCAAGCCATTCCATGTACTTTACAAAGGCAAGAAGAACACCAATTTGTCGACCCCCTACTTGCACCTGAAGAAGTGGGAAACCCCCCGAAAGCTTGTGCCACTTATTTTCTGCAATAAATGTGTTGAAAGGCATGGCCGACAAATTGATGTGCTTCTTCCCTTTGTAAAGTCCCTGTCCTTAGGGGTCATTTATCTATCCCCCAGGCACAAGTTTAAGGGCACTAAGGGACACAAGAGGACACCCCTTAATGCGTTCAATATCAGGGGACACAGACCTGCCTAACTGCCTGCCTTGACCCTCTGCTGCTCCTTTATTTGTGTGTCTGAATGACATGCAAGTTGGGGGGCTGTTGGGAAGCCTATGTGCCTGCCCCTCCCTTCTGCCACTAATGCAGTCAGGGCTATATCCATGGGGCAAGCAACAGTGCAGAGTTCTACGGCATTGCCATAAGGCCAATGTGCAAAACAAAATGTAATATAAATGGCCCCCGTTGAAAGTGGTAAGGACGGGGCTGGCCTGTGCAAGTACTGGGTGGAGTACAATAGAGATGAGCGATTTTTTTCGGCAGGCATGGCTTTGCGGCGAATTTCCGCATTTCGCCATTGGTGAATTGTTTCGCACAACTTCCGTGAAAATTCACAGTGGAATAATTTGTCACGTGGAAATTTTTTCTGTCGTGCGTCAAATCGGGTGCGGTCGCTCACAAAAGGGCACAGTCGCGTAAAAATTGGGCGCGGTCGTGTCAAAAAGCACAGATATACGCGGACAACAAAAAAAATTGTGCGCCAAGTGCGTTTTCCTGTATTTTTCACAAATTTACTTGCCATTTCGTGAATTTTATGGCGCAGCGAAACGGGACAGATTCGCTCATCATTAGTGCACAACTCTCTGGGATGCAAATGTCCATTAAGTGCTCGTTTGCACCCCAGGGATAGGTTAATTCCCCTTTACGGGTCTGTCAGTAAATGCTTGATGTGTCAAAGGAGTATCTGTGTATCAAGGAAATAGTATCTCTGCTCAAGGAAATACTATGTGGCCCGGTGCCCTACTCGCTCCCCTCAGCTCCTCGGCCCACACAGGCACTGCCTACTCGCTGCCCCACCACCCTGTCTGGCTGTCCCCTCCCTATACTGGCTTTATTGCACCCCCCCAACCACAGCCAAGGCACTTACCTCTTCTGCCCACCCCTGGTTCTGGCCCTGTAATGCCCTGTGCCAGAAGTAATGCCATTAACACACAAATTTGCACATCAACTGGCATTTGTATGTGCCATTTAGCAACATTTTGCACATAAATGAGCCCTGGGATCCATAAAGGGGGACAGCCTTTCTGAGTGCAACATCTGTTGCGGAGCGGGACCCCTGGAACCTCACAACCTCTGCGTTTATCCCTCTCCCCTCGGCACAATTGCTCCCTGGCGCCTCCACATTTAAGAGCTTAAACTCCATTTTGGACAAGAGCTACAAGGAGGCACATTGTGAGCAGACAAGGCACGGGGGTGAGCGGAATTCAATGGGGGTCCCCGGGAAAAAAATCATTAAAGATACCGCTGAAAGCTGAAAATTGCTGGATGTTTCGGAGGAGAAAACAAAAAAAGAACTAACGGAATGCAACAAGGAGAGGAATGAAAAGCCAAGCGTTTTCTCTTACCATCTGCTGAATATTGCGGTAGTCAAGGGAAACACATTTGATATATGTCGGGGGCTCCCAGTAAGCATCGCCTTCGTCATCCAAAACGCACGTTCGGAGAATAAGCCCTGCAAGGAGACAAATGGGGCGTCCTGAGGATCGGAATTATAGGCAATGAGCGTCTAATCTGTATCTTTCAGCTCGGCATCGGCTTCCCCTCTTTCTATGATACTCTCCATTCAGCCCCATTGTATGTGTTTACAAAGAGTCCTGCAAATACATAAGTGCGGCCCTTTGTGCGCTCACAATCGACTCCGCGTCAGGTGTCAGAGCCCCACTTTCTACTGCCGAAAGGGATAAGTAAACAGATCGCTGTTTGTTCAGCTGAAACATTCAGTTCGGCATCAGGAGAGATCAAACCGATGATATGTTGGCCAAAGATGAAAATAAAATAGCTGTTTTTGCCATTGAAGTTTGAAATGCGTGTTTCATGGTTTGCCAATTAAAATGTCAAAATGGTACATTTACCTTCTCTCTCTTTTTCTCTTTCTATATTTATATATATATTTCTGTAGGGAAATGAGAGCAGGGCAGGCAGTAACCCTTCCAACACTTTCCCCTGTCTCTGCCCCTATATATTAGGTACCTACCTAGTGCTACCAACCCCTATTTCTGTAGGGAAATGAGAGCAGGGCAGGCAGTAACCCTTCCAACACTTTCCCCTGTCTCTGCCCCTATATATTAGGTACCTACCTAGTGCTACCAACCCCTATTTCTGTAGGGAAATGAAAGCAGGGCAGGCAGTAACCCTTCCAACACTTTCCCCTGTCTCTGCCCCTATATATTAGGTACCTACCTAGTGCTACCAACCCCTATTTCTGTAGGGAAATGAGAGCAGGGCAGGCAGTAACCCTTCCAACACTTTCCCCTGTCTCTGCCCCTATATATTAGGTACCTACCTAGTGCTACCAACCCCTATTTCTGTAGGGAAATGAGAGCAGGGCAGGCAGTAACCCTTCCAACACTTTCCCCTGTCTCTGCCCCTATATATTAGGTACCTACCTAGTGCTACCAACCCCTATTTCTGTAGGGAAATGAGAGCAGGGCAGGCAGTAACCCTTCCAACACTTTCCCCTGTCTCTGCCCCTATATATTAGGTACCTACCTAGTGCTACCAACCCCTTTTTTGGAAGAGAAATTAAAGGTTCTGGTGAGTGTATTTAGGAAGGAAGAGCTGTTCCCTAGTGCTACCTGTAGCGTTCCGAGGGCATCGCACCGTGCCCGTCTCCCCTGCTGGGGTTTCTTGCCAAGTGACAGAAGCAGAACTTTCCTCAGGACAAATCTCATGCGGTTCTGGAAAAAAAGAAAACATAGATTTCTCTTGTTAAAGGTCATATCTGTTTACCGTTGGGTTTTCTTTGAAGAATTCTGGCACGTCGCTCTTCTCTAGGAGTAATGTAGGAGTCATGAGTAACGTATTATTGGCAGAGCCCTTGGCCAGAAGGAAGATACAAAGAAAACAGAAAGGTGGGATAATGCCAGATTGTGTCATCTGCTCGTGATAAACCGTGTCTGGGAACCTAACGAATGAAAACATCACTTTCTTTGGGGAAAAATTAAGAAATGTGTTTTTTTCAAGCAGAGGAGGCTTGAGTAGTGTAGAAGAGGCATCTTCACTTGCAGAGTGGCCCTGGGCAAAATAGCCTCTGAGTGGCCCCTTAGTTATAAACGGAAGGACTGTTTAACCTAAGAGTCTGTACTTAGGGAGAATCTCAAGGATTATGTTGTTTGGCATTAGCCAATCATTTGGATGAAAACTCAATGTAGACCCAGGTGTTTGAGGGCCTCCCAACCATCTGGCTTTCTTTTGTTATATCACGTCAAGTCCTCTCCCTGGATATGGCAACATAAAGGAAAGGAAAAGAGCAACATATAAAAGACTATGGAAAATAAAAATAACAACAGGAAATGTAGGAGGAAAGGGAGATGAACAGAAAGGCAGTAAGAAATGGAGAGTAGAAGGAGGCTGAGTAGCAGATGATGGCAAAAACAATGGAGAAAGAAGAAGAAACGTTCGGGATGGTGGGTTCTATGAAATCTTGGTCTCTAGGTTGGCACCACAGTCTGGCACAGAGCAGGCAGGGAATTCTTACAGCCGGGCAACTAGGGAACAGCACGTGACTCTACAGAGGCTGTTAACCCCCAGTATGGGGAATGGGGCATATCACATCTTTCTACTAAATGAGAGTCTACATTTCTGTAGCCCAACCTGTAACTCCTGTAGAAGAACAACGTCCAGCACCCACAGCAAAAATATGAAAAGTGGGGTCCCACAAAATCTGTGTTGTGCCAAGGCTGATAGCAGCTCCCAGTAGGTATCAGAATAGCACTCAATAGTAAGAAATCCAAGTCTGGCTTGGGACTCCAGTTACATGGGAGTAGGAGAAACAATAGGTTAGCTGAAAGCAGTTCTAATGTGTAGCGCCGTCCTTCTGAAAGCTCAGACTCAGGCACACTTTACTGCTGCGCTGCAAGTTGGAGTGATACCCCCCCCTCCCTCCAGCAGCCAATCAGCAGAACAATGGGAAGGGAGCAAGATAGCAGCTCCCAGTAGGTATCAGAATAGCACTCAATAGTAAGAAATCCAAGTCCGGCTTGGGACTCCCCCAGTTACATGGGAGTAGGAGAAACAATAGGTTAGCTGAAAGCAGTTCTAATGTGTAGCGCTGGCTGAAAGCTCAGACTCAGGCACACTTTACTGCTGCTCTGCAAGTTGGAGTGATATCCCCCTCCCCCCCAGCAGCCGATCAGCAGAACAATGGGAAGGGAGCAAGATAGCAGCTCCCAGTAGGTATCAGAATAGCACTCAATAGTAAGAAATCCAAGTCCGGCTTGGGACTCCCCCAGTTACATGGGAGTAGGAGAAACAATAGGTTAGCTGAAAGCAGTTCTAATGTGTAGCGCTGGCTGAAAGCTCAGACTCAGGCACACTTTACTGCTGCTCTGCAAGTTGGAGTGATATCCCCCTCCCCCCCAGCAGCCGATCAGCAGAACAATGGGAAGGGAGCAAGATAGCAGCTCCCAGTAGGTATCAGAATAGCACTCAATAGTAAGAAATCCAAGTCCGGCTTGGGACTCCCCCAGTTACATGGGAGTAGGAGAAACAATAGGTTAGCTGAAAGCAGTTCTAATGTGTAGCGCTGGCTGAAAGCTCAGACTCAGGCACACTTTACTTTTCAGAGCAACTGGAAAAGTCACTGTTTACAAACCATTTGTTTCCTGAGGTTGAACCGTAACAACCCCCCTGAAATTCACTTATGGATGTTGCAAAACGTGGAAACTCTCTATTAGTCGCCGTTGAGCAACAAACACAGGCGACACCTTGAACCATGTAATTGTTACTTTCCTCGGATAAACACAAGGATGCAATTAGCGTTTAATACATCGATGCTTCGCTCATAAATAAGCCGTGTTTGTGCCGCAGACAGCGCGCTCATTTCCGTGCTCTCCTGTAATTAATTGGACTCAGAACCTCAGATTTATTGTTCTGTCTCCCTTGTAATCTGAATTAGAAACAAAGGCATTATCCCTTGTATTAAAACCCATTAAAGGAGAAGACATTGTTACTTGTTTTCTCGTAATATGGCCGAGCTGATTAAACTCATTATCAGGATTATAATTACGTCATTAAAGCAGTCACTGCGACAGGTATCTGGGCACTTCTATTAGAAAGGTGATTCCTCATATTATCCATAATGGACCTTAATTGCCCGCTTATTGCCACCCGGTTCCAGCCTAATGCTGTCATTTAAATATAGATCTCTACACATCAGTGACAGAGAAACTTAAGATAAAAGGTGATGAAGTGATTAATTTGATTTATCCACTGCCAAATATGTTCTCGGAGCTAATATGGCTGAGAATCTTTTGTCTATTGTGCATAGCAGCACGATGTACCAGAAGAAGTTTGCCCCATACAGTTTTATCAGCTATTGGGTGGTTTCTTTCAAATACCCCTCATCATCATCACAAACCCCATTTATTTGTACTAGTGATGGGCGAAATGTTTCGCCAGGCATGGCGTTTCGCCAGTGTTTCGCGAAACAGATGAAAAAATTCACTGCGGAAACATTCGCCGAACGTCCAAAAATTTTCGCCGGCATCAAAAAAGTATAGTCGCAGGCGTCAAAAGATTAGCCGCGGACGACAAAATAATAGCCGCTCGACAAAGTAATAGCCGCGGGCGACAAAATAATAGCCGCGGGTGACAAAAGAATTGCCGCGGGCGACAAAATTATAGCCGCGGGCAACAAAAGAATAGCCGTGCAACAAAAGAATAGCCGCAGCGACAAAAGAATAGCCGTGCAACAAAATAATAGCCGCAGCGACAAAAGAATAGCCGTGCAACAAAATAATAGCCGCAGCGACAAAAGAATAGCCATGCAACAAAATAATAGCCGCAGCGACCAAAGAATACTCGCGGGCGACAATTTTTTTTTTGCAGCATGACATTTTTCGCTGTTTCGCGGATCTTTTGACAAAATAATAGCCGTGGGCGACAAAAGAATAGCCGTGCGACAAAATAATAGCCGCGGGCGACAAAAGAATAGCCATGCAACAAAATAATAGCCGCAGTGACAAAAGAATAGTCGTGGGCGACAATTTTTTTTTGCCACATGACATTTTTGCCGTTTTGCTGATCTTTTGAAAGATTCGCAAATTTTTCGGCAAAGCGAAACAGAACAGATTCCCTCATCACTAATTTCTACTATTACCTGGACACTTTTTTTCACCGCATGGCTTCGATTCTTCCATGGATCCTGGGCAAGGTTCTCCTCCATAAAAGGGACCATAGCAAGTCCGTTCCCTTTTCTGCAACCCTCCTCCGCAGGTAGTGGTGCACGATGCCCACGGCCCCCAGTTCTGCCATTTCCCATCAACTGCAAGAGGAGAGAAATGTTGGTTGTAGACCAGGATAAAAGTCGGCGGTTGGTTCCAACATGTCCAATTTGGAATTAGCTGGCTATTGGCACATGATGGCACCCAGCCATTAATATATGAGGTTCTTGACCAAAGCACTAAAGTCTCTACTATATACAAAGCTGAATATGGGAACACCCAGGCCTATAGAAAAGATAGCCTGCTGCACAGTCCTTTAGGGAGACCGCACACCCCCAAACAGTGCTAGACAACACAAAAAGGTACCGGCACACAAAGGCAGATTGCAATGGTGAACTGTTTGGCTCTTCTTGACACATAACACACAAAAAACACTAGTACTAGTTCTCCATTGCAAACTGCCTTTGTCTGTTGGTACCTCTTTTGTCTCTACTATATAACATATAACATATATAACATATAGAAGTCTTCTGTCCCTAGATACCATCGTAAATTAACAACCACAGGGCAGGTTTTTACCCTTGATAAAATACTTGAGTACTGGGTTGAGATGAACAATACATTAACCACTGTACAAAGCCTGATGCCCTCCGAATCCAAGTCAAGTTTTAAGTCATTGGTTTACTCTCTAGCCTTTTTGACTCTACAACGGGTTAGACTCAAGAATAGGCAATTGTGAGTAGTCAATAAATGATTGGTTGGGGATAGGGATTTTAGCTTTGTAACATCTAGAATGTAAATAGGCATTGAACTCTGTCTTAGCAAATGCAAACTCAAGTCATGAAAAGTGTGGGTACGTCCCTGTGCCATTTTCTCCCTACTTGGATCTAAATGGCAACATGTTGCCCATTCTGCACCATTTTCCTAACTTGGACTGGAAAATGAATCTACCTGTGTTCCTTTCCCTCTCTCCTTGCATCATTATAAAGAACATTGTGCCCCTTTGAGCCATTTTCTCCCTACATGACCTCTAAAGAACCTTGTGTTATCTTCTAAAGACTTAATATGCCTCTGACATTTTGATTCCAGGAGGTGTGAGAAAAAAATGTTGTCTATCTCTATGACATTCCTCCTAACATGGAATGAAGCATAATTCATTTTATAAACTTACTGCAGCTGATATACTATGATCCAGTTCAAGAATCCCATAGAAATAAGTACCTGGACACTGCGTGAGGAAGCAGTCTCTCGTGTCAGACCATTGTCCATAGCATTCAGACCCACCATAGGATGGCCCATTGCACTCCCGAGTCCTTTTCTGCGTACCATTGGAACAAGACGCAGAACACGCACTCCAGCTTGACCAATCGTTCCAGTTTCCATCCACTGATGATAAATCCAAGGAAATTATTTAATTACAAGCTAAGGACCCACAAATCAATGATATTTGTATTGATTAATTTAGAGATGTCATGATTAGAATATTGAACGGTGCTGCACTATGTTCTCCTATAACTCATCTAATGATGCAGCTGTGGGGCCAGTAATGTCTTATTCCTCTGAACATCTATAACTATGATAATTAGGATATAGTCATTATTGAACTGTTCTTTACCTGGGCACAAGGCAATATTACAAAACTTGGTTTGTTTTTCAGGTCCATCGCAGTTGTTGCCACCAAACTGAGGAGGGGTACAAGTGCGGGTTCTTTCCCTGAACCCCCGACCACACGTAGACGAGCAAAGGCTCCAAGGTGACCATTCGTCCCATGTTCCATGGACTGTTTGGAAAGAAAAATAAAATTAATATCTACTTCTCCAGCCTTCAGTTGGACCTCTTATAAACCCTTGGTCATTTTTGTTCTTTCTGGAGGTCTTATGGGTGCAGAATGTAACAGCTGAAGGTATTGACCCCCTAAAGACTCTCCATTCTCAATTCTCAAGGAGACTGACCTTCGTGCAATCTGGGAAGATCGTGTTTTTGAAAAAGCACAACCAATAACGCAACACCAATTACAAAGCAACTGTAAGAACCTTCAGGTGCAACTCACTCAGTTAATTTAAAGGTCAACCTTCTCTTCAAGCGGGTAGAAAACAACAGCAACAGGCGCCACATCTTTTATTTTTAGATCTTTTCAACAATCAATCTTAGGAAGGAGGACAACCCCTAAAGGTGATTTGGATGATCAGTCAGTAGCTACAATCATGGTTGTAAAAAAAAAAAGGGGGGGGGGCAAAGAAGCAGAGGTAAAAAAGGCAACACAAGTCACTGAGACTTCTAGTTGTAGCCGGAGTTATCCCTAGGTGGTATTTTCAGACGATTACAGATCGTTGCCTCTGCATTGATTTACTAAACCGTAGTCCCGTGTGTAATTAGTGAGAAAATAACCTAAATACCTAAAGCGAGGAGGTGAGTCTGTATCTCTGATGCCTCACCTTGAATCTCCTCATCATTGATTGGTGCAGTAATGCCATACTGAGGTCAGTCTTGCCACCGAAAGCCCGATAGGGGCATTAGGAAAAAGCATTTCTGCATTCCGTGTCTAACTAGACCTCTCGGTGCTTTTCCGAGCTGTGATACAGACATAACTGCCTTTTTTCAGCCAAATGAGACAGAAAAGCACTTGAGAAGTGGCCAGGGATGAGAGCGCCATTATGTCACTTTAGGGCAATTTCCTCAGTCGCTCAGTAATACTACAGAGAGCAGTTGAATTTCCAAGCCTGAGAGCTGCAGAGCAAAAAGTGTAAATATATAAAAAAAACACACACACAAAAATAAAAATGAAAGCTAATCAACTATAAGTTGACTACGGTGAGGAACACACTTCTTCTAATCATGGATAAGATTGGGTTCCATTGCCATAAACATTCTGCTCTGCTTGGCTTCAGGTTGGCATTGACCTGCCAGTACTTTACATGCTTTGATTGGCTAGCTTTTGAAAGTTCTTATGCTCTGATTGGCTACAGGACAACAGAATAAACAACATTTCAGTGGGTGCCTGTTTGTCTGGTGGAACCTGATGAAGGGACAGCCCCCCCCTAGAATGTTGTGCAAGCTCTGACCACAAAACAGAAAGTTCTAATGGTGTGCATTGAGTATTTTAATGTTTAGGTTGGTCTAGTCTTGTGAACATCCTAATGTTGATTGGTTAAGGTTGGTCTATCCATGTCCTAATGCTCAGTGATCCCCAACTAGTGGCTCGGGGGCAACATGTTGCTCCCCAACCCCATGGATGTTGCTCCCAGTGGCCTCAAACCAGGGAGTTATTGTTGAATTCCTGACTTGGGGGCAAGTTTTGGTTGAATAAAAACAAGAAGTACTACTAAACCAAGCCTAATAGCCAATCACAGCCCTTATTTGGCTCCTCCATGAACTTTTATGGTGCTTGTGTTGCTCCCCAAGTCTTTTTACATTCGACTGTGGCTCACGAGTAAGAAAGGTTGGGGATCCTTGCTCTAACTGGTTACAAGTGATCTAGTCATGGTGACATTATAATGCACTGCACTATAAAATATTTAACTCTTCTTTCCTTTATTCTTTTGGAATCCACAGTTAGAACACATAGACAGCCGCCATTTTGTGGACACTGTTTGCATTATCCCCAAAATCATGTGTATGAACCAGAATAGGGAACCTGATGCCCTTTCCCATGCATTGGCTACACAGTTATAGACGTGAGGGAAAGGGGAATGTGAGGAGTGCAGTGATACCTAGGATGTGCTGAATGAAAAGTGAAAGCCCCACCGCCTAAGCCATAGGCACAACCCTTGTTGGAACCCCATTCATTATAGATGTCAACAGTTAGTGATGAGCGAATTTTTTCGCCAGGCATGGATTCGCAGCGAATTTCCGCATTCCGCCATTGGCGAATTGTTTTACGAAACATCCGTTTAAATTTTCCGCGGAAAAATTACTCGCACAGAAATTTTTTGTTGCATATCAGATTGGGCGCGGTCGCGTAAAAATTGGGCACGGGCGACAAAAAAGACGCGGGCGATAAAAAAGATGCTGGCGACAAAAAAAAAAATCATGTGACATATGTGTTTCGCAAAATTTTCGCCGTTTCGCGGATTTTCTTGCCGTTTCACGAATTTTATGGAAAGCGAAATGGGACAGATTTGCTCATCACTAGTCAACAGGGTCTTGGCAGGGGCAGTTTCAGGCACTTTGCTGGCAAGTATAGGACCCCCTGTGCCTAAACCAAGTCATAGCGCAAGTGATAATCTGTAAGCCTTGGCCCCCGGGGGGTCATTGACTAATAATTCTATTATCTGATTCCCATTGAATAGCGTTAATTAAAAACCGAAGGTTAAAAACGCAACGGCCGGGACACGGCATAAGCTTAACGTCTTCTCTTTCTGCCCATCTAATTACAGAAAGATCTTTGGGATTAATACTGATAATATTCCTGCGCTTTGGCCAATTAGAGGATAAGCGTGGAAGGAATCGGTGGAATTTGTGCTTAGGAAGGAGCAGCTTAAGCACCGTATTAAGGAGCCTGCATTGTAAAATTGCAAACCTCCCACAGAGCCATCCCACATTGACCAGTCTGCCGCGGCAACGTCGCCATGGTAACCAGCCTCGGAAACGGCTATAAAAACACAGGCCTGCGATAACACTGTTCCACATGAAGCTAAGCCAGTAAGGAGTAAATGACTGGCTTATTAAATATTCACAATATTCATATATTTATTGCTTATTCTACTTAATGCAACATGACATTGCCCTCGATAATTAGGAGATGGAACGGAGCTTCCAAGTTTTATTACAGGCCACAGGCGGCCTCTCCGCGGCGGCTCAATGTCAGAGGAACGTAATTAGGGGTGGAGTCATTGGGAAAAAGGGGCAAAGGACATCATATTATAGGAGTTGACAATCAGAAAACCCTGCACTGCACTGACGAGCCCCAAGAGGGGCAAAACTGGTCTGTAGTTGGGAATCTGATCAGCTATTATCCTGGCTTTTTGCTTAAAAACCCATTGGCTGAGCTTTAGCCTATAGGATAAACCCATGTAGATGGGTTTTTCTTGGAGCTCTTAGGAATTAGTTCCCAGAATTCCTTGTGTTTATTTGCATATGTACAATGGGGTCTACTCAACCCCAAGAAGGGTGAAACCAGTCTGTAGTTGGGAATCTGATCAGCTATTATCCCGGCTTTTGCTTCAAAAACCCAGTGGGTGAGCTTTAGCCTATAGGATTAACCCATGTAAATGGGATCTTTTTAGGAGCCTTAAGGAATTTGTTCCCAGAATCCCTTAGGAGTTGACATTGAAACACATGCCCGTCAAGATTTACTACGGTTGATACACCAGAGAATTTCTGTGTGACAAGGATGTGACCCAGAGAAGAGGAAAAACTATATTCTCTATGCACTAGCGATGGCCCCCTGCCCCACTCCAATGCTGCAAAGTTGAGCATGAAGGGGTAAAAAGTAAGGGCTGAAATGCCCCTGCTAATGCCCAAAGCATTGGGTTTGTGCCATACAAGTTATAGATATACTGACCTCCTGCCTCTCCTGTATCCATTGTTCACTAACAAAGACAGGTCCCCATACAGAAAGTGGCCAACCCATTGCACTCCATTCTCCAAAGATTTGTTCCTTGGATACAAATGCCATTGGAATATACTATTATTAGGGCTCATTTACAATTGGAAAGACATTTTGTGCAAAAAAATGTCAGCACTCCATTATAGTTGTGTACACATTGCATGGTGCCTTCTTCTTTCAATGAATTGCACTGACATCTGCACTCTCATACCCCCTACCTGTCTTCTATCTGCCCCCTACTTGTCGCCTACCTGTTCACTAAATTGTGGGCCATTTAGCCGTCTACAGTGCTCCCTAGTGGCCAGTAACTGATAACACTGTTGCTATTGACGTGTTTTGAGTAATAGGAAGGAACCCTAGCTTGTCTACCAAGCTACATCTGAAATAACTTTCAGAACACAGTGGTTTGGAATAAATAACAACCATACTTGTAATCAACTAATTTATAGTGATGGGCGAAATATTTCGCCAGGCTTGGATTCGCGGCGAATTTCTGCATTTTGCCATTGGCGTAAAAATTTTCCGCAGAAAAATTTGCAGCGCATCCAAAAATTGTCACGCCCGTCAAATGAATTGTCAAAATAAATAGTTGCGGGCGTCAAAGAATAGTCACGGTGTCAAAATAAATAGTCGCACTTCAAAATAAATAGTTGCGGCGTCAGAATAAATAGTCGCGCGTCAAAAGAATAGTTGCGGGCGTCAAAGAATAGTTGCGGCGTCAAAACAAATAGTTGCGGCGTCAGTATAAATAGTGGCAGAGTCAAAATAAATAGTCGTGCGGCAAAAGAATAGTTACGGGCGTCTAAGAATAGTCGCGGCATCAAAATAAATAGTTGTGGCGTCAGAATACATAGTCGCGGATTCAAAATAAATAGTCCTGTGTCAAAAGAATAGTTGCGGGCGTCAAAAAAAATAGTTGCGCACCAAAAGAATAGTCGCGGGCATCAAGATAAATAGTCGCGCATCAAAATAAATAGTGGGAGAGTCAAAATAAATAGTCATGTGTCATAAGAATAGTTGCGGGTGTCAAAGAATAGTTGCGCGTCAAAATAAATAGTAGTGGCGTCAGAATAAATAGTTCGGGCATCAAAATATTAGTCGTGCGTCAAAAAATTAGATGCAGGCGTCAAAAGAATAGTCGCCGTTGACAATTTTTTTTATGCGCAACATTTTCGCCGTTTTGTGAACCTTTTGAAAGATTTGCGAATTTTGGCGAAGCGAAACGGGACAGATGATGCCAGTAAGATTGCAGGTCTTGTCCAATGCGCATAGAATCTATATATTGCCTTTGCTAACAACATATAACATGGTGAAGCTGAGATGTGGGGCAAAGATAAACCTAATTGGCAAACTAAGGGTTCCAACCGGACTTGCCCACCATCAATTCCTCTGGTTTCCTGGCTTGACGACAATAACCCTCACTCAGGCAGGAACGTTGTACTATGATTATTATATTCAAGGGAGTCTTGTTATCCAAGTGTCTATAAAAGCTCTCCTTTGGATCAATGGGCTCTTCAATGCTTGATAAATCCAAGTCTCGGAGCCTTAGTTTTATTTCCTACGCTACCGATTGGCCACACAGAAATCGTTTGGATTCCCTCGGCATCTCTACAGGAAAAAAAAAACATCTCTTCTCTTCAAAAATAAAGAAGGTGCATTTTTTTTGGTACGGGATGAAAGGACCGGGGCTTTGTTTATTTTGAATCCATTTAATCACCGGAGCTGAATTAAAAGCCAATAAAGAAAGCCTTTAGCGCCTCGTGCCATAACACAATGATTCCTGCAAGTAATTTAGCTGGAAAAAAACGATGTCCAAAATGCTCATTTATACAAATTATTCATGGGATGAAAAACCGAAGCCAAGGAGGATGTTGCTAAGTGTGCGTTAAGGCCTCATTTAGGGTGATGTTCAATGGAATTTTTCATGGAGCTCAATTTATTTATCATAAACTATTTGGCAGCGGAACTTCCCGTTAGATTTCCATTGCCTTCCCCATAGCCTGCGCTGAAGGAGAATAAATTGGGGATCACAGAATCATAACCTACTCAAAAAAATGTGAAGCTTTTTCTAATTTTCAAACAGTAACTAAGGAGGCGTCCAACCCTCCCTTTAGAAAATGTGATATATCTGCCAGGACAGTTATTTCAATGGAAGTTCTCAGTAGCTCTCATTGTAAAAATTAAATTTTTTGATGACCTTGTTGTCTCTGTAGGGAACTACACACACACACCTTATGCTCCTCTCCTCCAGTATAAACGATCTCAACTTTGCCAGCCTTTCTTCATTACTGAGATGATCCATTAAGGTGACCATCCATCGGCCAATTTCAGATGCAGATATTGGCCATTTAGACCGATTTGGGAGCTTATCTGCCCATGTATGGGCACCGACCATGGCCTCCCTGACCGACATCTGGCCTGAAATTGCCACATTTTGATCAGGCAGTTTTGATTTTTCCATTGGATCCGATGGAGCCTATTTCCACCATTGGGCTACTTCTATCATTAGCCTAATACCGCCTACCCATAGGTGAACATATCGGGAGAAGAACCGCTCGCTTGGCAACCTCGCCAAACTAGCGTATCTTACTGTGTATGGCCTCCTTTAGTCACCATGCTCTGGACTATCTCAAGCTCCTTTTTGAATACTAGAGCTGACAGGTGTTATGAACAGTCTAAATGGGGGCCATGCTGATTAATGGGCAGAATTACTCTCCTATAAATACCTCTTACTTGACTTGCTGTTGCTGACATTGGCATGGCTTGCTACGAAGACTATTATCTAGACTTAGTATGAGGTTCTTCTCCCTCAAACATTCACTTCACTTATTCATATGAAAAGTATAATTAGCCTGCATATTTTTAGATCCATCCAGTAGTCAAGAAAGACAATGTAGATTAACCTCAATACATTCTCTGAAGGACTCATTACACCTTAGACTAGGTAGAGAATGCACCACTCACACTACCATATAAAATGTTTTACCTATAACTTGGAGTAGAATTTACTAGCAGTTTCCAGGATGTGTTCCTTAAATGGGTTCTTCAGCTCTCAGTCATGAAAATGCCAAATCCACCAGTTTCTCATTAAGCTTTCTGTGTCATGGAACCACCCAGAACCTCATGTACCAACCAGAACCTCATATACCAACAACACTGCCATATACCCAAGAAACATCATACTGTATAAAGAAATAAGGAAACTTCTGAAAAATGAGCCTGCTGTATCTAATCTGTTCTGTTCAAGCCTGTGTGTCACATATGGTTGGTATAAAGAAGTTTGCTACATTTTTTTGGTCCAAATGTGGATCCAAAGCAAACTTTGGCTGAACAAATAACGTGGAAGCTCCATGTGGAGGCCTCCAAAAGTTAAAAAAGACTTTCAGAATTGTTTCCCTGGCCTCTCATCATATATAGCACCTGTCATTTGGAGACTTCCCATTGGGTCTAGGAATTGTGACTACCCAGGTGGTAGGTACACCCTTCATGTCAAACATCACTTCCCATTCAAATGAGAGTCAAATGCACTGCATATGGTCCATGCTGGTGAGGACCAAGGCAAGACCACCCCTAGTCACCATTCTAGCATCTGCCATAAGCCATTATTGTTCCCAATAAATAGGATATAGGAAACAATGTCTGCTAGGGAAGGGTATGTTGGTCTTCTTGGAGCTATCATGGGGTACCAAAGTGATATCCAGTTATGCATCTTGTTATAAGAACTGGCAAGAACTGTACTTGCCTTACCTTAATGAATTGACCCGACTCCATTATAATATCACTTTTTTCAGAAATATATTCCCAAACTGGGTGATATTACACAACATCGCAAATGTATTTTGCTTTTTATTCTGGCCGCAGTATCCCATTAAAACCTGCAGGCACATTGCGCTGTCAGAATATGAGATTAACCGGTCAAACATAAAAAGTCTCCAATTTGTGCCTTTTCCCTCTCGGCGTTTGTCAGCGTCGGGAGCATTTTAACAAGCCCCCAGCTAGGGTGTTATGAGAATCATCATCTTTCACCGGGAAGAAGCAAACAGCATGCACCCCCGCTGTGACATCCCTCTGGAGACATCTAGATAAACGAAGGCAGGAGATCCACATGAAACCAGTATAAAGAGTGAGCAGAGAAGGAAAATGACCAATTTAACCTTGACTATCCATAGACCTCATATAAACTGCTTATGGCTGCTTCTTTTTTTTTTACTCTTAATAAAGGTCAACGTGGACACCTCAACATATATCAAATAGATATTTGCTTGATGGATCACCACCTGAATGACTCATCTGCTATGTGTCCCTTGTGAGATCACAAATGGCAGAAGAAGGTCACAAAACTCTACGCAAAGGAAAAAGGGAGTTCTGTACAACAGTTTCCCTAGATGTTATATTGTATGATAAGTCAATGTAACTTGAATGATGCCCAGTCAACCCACCCCCAAGATGTTCTAACAGAGAATAATGAGCTTCAGAGTTACTTGCCTTGGGGGAAAAGGTTAGTCCATAAAGAAGCGGAATAGGAAAGAACACATTGGGTGGTAAGGGAAATGGATGTCCCATCTCCAGTAGCCCACCAATCATTTACTGGTATGTTTAAAACCAAACGTCTGATTGGTTATTAGAAGTTTTGACTTGTGTCACCTTGGATAGTGAGGGTTGAATTCTAACCCTGCAGTGATTGGTGAAACCAAATAAATGCACAATGCAGCTTGGCTTCCATGGAAGAAGAACCTGTACAAGCAGAGTTTGATTGGCTTTAATTCTAATTTTAATATATGTACTGCCTCTTGTTATTGGTTGGTCTTTAATGATGTACGGCAAATCATTATAAACATACCCCATGGTACAATGCTCTGATTTGCAAACAATACCAGGCCAATGAATGAAGGTGATAAAGGTCTCCATATATATATATATAATGAATGAGACTTCATTGTCTATATGGACAGACAGACAGACCAACTGACCACATTACTGATTTACCTGGACAGACAGCTGAGTTATTGCATTGCTTGTGCTCCTTGAGTGGGCCGCTGCAGTGAGTACTGTATGAGGAGGAGACGCAGAACCTGGTTCTGGATTTGAGTCCCTCTCCGCAGGTTGCAGAACAAACGCTCCAAGGAGACCATTCTTCTGCGGCTGGGTCACCTGTTCAGATGAGGGAAAATTAAGTTGTTGCACCGTAATAAAAACAAGTAAAATGTACGGCAAGTACTACGGTCATTTTAATGAGAAGGAGCATAACATCTCTAGGAGGAGTCAGGCAACATTACTGTGCTCCACATCCCCATAGACATCCCCAGGTGACAACTGCTTAGTGCAGGGACCCAGGTTATTGGTCTCATCCAGCGGTTCTCAATATTTGGGTCGGGACCACTTTGGAGGTCGAATGACCCTTTCACAGGGGTCGCCTAAGACCATCAGAAAACACATATTTCCGACGGTCTTTTATGGTTGGGGTCACCACAACATGAGGAACTGTATTAAAGGGGCATTAGGAAGGTTGAGAACCACTGGTCTAATCCCTGGAAGTCATCCAATAAGGAAATATAACACAAATGTGTTACCTGCTGGTTACCTTTACAGGTCTACCTATCACATGTGATGTACTGAATCTGTTTGCTTCATCATTGTACAAAGGAAGCACCTAACAGTTCAGCTACACCATCTCTTTCCTCCAACACTTCGGCAAGGGCTCGGCTACGAAAGAGTCATGTGTGGCCCATGTTCTACAAATAGCTTTGCCCTGTGTTATAACCATGATACAGGACATCCAGGACATCAGTTTAGCTGAAGAAGATGCTCGGAAGCGTATAAAGTTGAGGCCAATAAAAGAAATTGGAGGAGACATGCGGCCGTAATCCCTCCGAGGACAGTAAACATATTGACGAGGTGATGTTCTCCTTCCAAAATGTAAGAGCTCTGTGCAAGGATGTATTTTCATAATTGCAGCGGCAGACAACGTGCCAAACTCCGGCACACAATAAGGAGCTTAAAATCTCATGGAGATGAGAATATGGTGATAGAACGCCCAAGGTCAAAGAAAGGAGAGCAAGTATAAAGAGTATATAAAGTATACAGCTAAAGAAACCATCTGCCCTATTTGCCTCTGCAAGGGTACTTGCTAACAACAACAACAGATGAGGACAAATTAAAAGTAAAGGTGGCCATACACAAGAAAATGTGCTTGTTTGGTGAGGTCACCAAGAGTATGGATCTTCTCCTGATATGTCCACCTAAAGGTGGGTGATATCGGGCTAATGAGGTAGGGTCAAATGATCGAATTACGATGGTGGGCATAGGCACCGTCGGATCTAGCCGATGCGGTCCCTGATCCAAAGGAAAATCAAACCTGCCCATTCGAGATTAGTCCAATTTTAGGTTAGATCACGGTTGGGTAGGCCCATTGGGAGTGCCCATACACAGGCAGATAAGCTTCCAAATGGCCAACTTAAGTGGTATAGCTGTGTACAATGGCTCAGATACCCTCACATTTAGGATCTCACCACACCTCTATGTAAAAGATCCCCTTCATTGGAATCAAGATATATAAGATAACAACAGCCTAGATCCAATGTTAATAAATACATCCCTTAGTGTTGCCGTGTTGACCTCAATTCTCCCCAATGACACCCCAGTGAGTGTGTTATGACAAAACTGCTTCATTGTTCACAGGTCCCTGTTGCCCAATTTTCTTAGGTTGCTGGTTTCGTTATGGTCTTACTGGGGTCTTATGTGCCAGGTTCCTTTCACATCCACCCCTGGTACTAGGTGGAGACCAAAGAAGAAGTGGGATGTGCTCCCTATTATTATATAACGTATGGAGGGGACATGATCACGAGATAACTGTGCCAAGTGGCAAAACCTCAATTCCACGGGGCATAAATAACAGAATCTGGGCTTCCTGAGCAGTAACAGAGATTAACCCTTTGGGTCAACCTTCAAAAACATTCAAGCATTTGAACCATGTTCAGCACAATTATTGGTGCCGTGTATGATTTTTGTTAATCTCCAAGTGGGCCAAAGCGACAGTGGACTCAGGGGCATAAGAACCTCCTTCTCTCTCTCGTTGTCCATAAAACTTTTTTGGAACATATGGTTGAAAGAAAGTTCCTACATAAATTTCCGTCTTTTGCCCATTTCCTCCCCCCGTAATGAGGCCGGCGTAATCTTCCTTCTAATTCGCGGCACAGAAGCAGCGAGTTCCCTCCATTTCAGCAAATGCCGCTCGTGCTAATTACCTATCCTAATGAACAACTCCATTCCTTTTTTAATAAAGCCACATTAGATAAAAATCCAGCCATAAAGACACACACAAAAAGGAATCCATTAACCCCACGCCGGATACGGAGCAAAGCGCTACCTTTGGCTAAAACAATAAGCCAAAAGCGGATTTTTTTTTTTTCTTTCAATTTACTTAATTATCCAAAGTGACAAATGCAATATGCCCGAGCATGTTTTTTATTGCCTCATTATATAAAAGGGAAAAAAAAAAACCCAGTTGGGTTTTAATGGAGTTGTTCATTAATTCCAGTCCCTGTAAAGATGCATTGGCCTTTAAATTCCCAGAGTAATAGAGCACATGGCTATAGCCCTGTACCTAAGCAGCGAGCGCCACTGCCGAGATGCTAACACAGCTGTTTACAAGATGTCTGGAGGAGTAATTGTCTCTGGTTCCTTACTCACAGCTGTGCTCACTTTGCTGAAATATAGGACACGGTTAGATACCCACTGGGATGGAAGATAAAGATTTTCTTCACAAAAATAAAGGGCAACAGCAGGTGCCAGGCTCTCGGGATGGAAGCGGACAGTAAGGGAAAATACGGCACATTTACAGTCCACTTTATGAGCAGTCGGCCAAGACTAGAGGTCTTTGATACGGCACATATTCAGTGTTTGTATCTTCAAATCTCAGTTCAGGTATAAAACCTGTATTTAATTGTGCTGGAGCTGCTGGATGGCCATCACTGATATCAAGCGCTATTATTACAATTTTGCCCTACTTTTCCCATTGTGACCTACTGTCTCCGTCTTGCACTACAGTCGCTATCTTTGGTACGGTCTGCATCTTGTGCTACTGCCCTCATCTTGCTTTACTGTCTCCATGTTGCCCCATTATCTCCATTTTGCCCTACAGTCGCCAACTTGCCCAACTGTCCCCATCTTACTATAAGGCAACACCTGGCTCTACTGTCTTAATCTTGCTATATGGGCTACATCTTCCCTATTGTCACCATCTTGCCCTAATATCCCTATCTTGTCCTAATTTCACCAGCTTCACCTACTATTGCCACCTTGACATCTTGTCTCTATTTCATGTTGCCCTACTGTCTCAATCTTGCCTCATGATCTGCATGTTTCTTGCTGTTGCCATCTTGCACTACTGTCCCTATCTTGTCCTTATTTTGCCATTTTGATCTACTGTCACCATCTTAATCTACTTTCCCCCATCCTGCTCTACTGTCGCTGTCTTCTCCAACCGTATGCAAGTTCCTTTGGTGTCTTCATCTTGCCTCATGTCACTGTCTTGCCTTAAAGTTACCATCTTGCTCTATTGTCACCGTCTTGTCCTACTCTCTGTATCTCACCCTAAAGTGTCCATCTTACACTGATGTCTCCATAATGTCCTACTGTCACTGTCTTGTCATGCTGTAAACATCTAGGGGCTGATTTACTTACCCACGAACGGGTCGAATGGAGTCCGATTGCGTTTTTTTCGTAATGATCGGTACTTTGCGATTTTTTCGTATGTTTTGCGATTTTTTCGGATTCTTTACGAATTTTTCAGATCCAATACGTTTTTTGCGTAAAAACGCGAGTTTTCCTATCCATTACGAAAGTTGCGTAAAAAGTTGCGCATTTTGCGTAGCGTTAAAACTTACGCGAAAAATGCGCAACTTTTCGCGTAAGTTTTAACGCTACGCAAAATGCGCAACTTTTTACGCAACTTTCGTAATGGATACGAAAAAAATCGTATTGGTAACGAAAAATTCGTACAGAATCCGAAAAAATCGCAAAACATACGAAAAAGTCGCAAAATGTTCGTTTTCAAGTCGGAACTTTTCCAATTCGGGTCGGATTCGTGGGTTAGTAAATCAGCCCCCTAGTCTTACTCACTTTATTTTGTACTGCTGTCTCCATCTTGACCTACTATTTGACCTTATCCTACTGTCTCCATTTTGTCTTCCTGTCACCAGTTTGTCTCACCATACCTGCTACCCCATCTCTTCCTATCTAAGCTGTTTTTCTGTGCAGGTCTGATGAGGGGCAATACAGGTCAGCTGAGACTTGATGATATAACCCACAGGGGCAGCTAAAGTTCAATAACAGGGCCATCGTTCTACGGAGGAATCAGTAAGTTCAGCAGCCCAATGACATCTTCAAGTTCAAGATCTGCCCCAACATATTGATATGTGTTGATAATAATGGATCTTTTCAAACCTCCACGCTCCCTGTTAAAGGCTTTGTTCAATATAGGGACTGTGTAATGCTCTATTAGGAGAATATTAGGAGAATTGTGAGTGATGGGACATTGTATGGACTGTGTCATGTACAGTAATTTACAGAAGGTACTGTTTATAGAGTAAGGAGGCTGTTGCAATGGGAGATTATTGAAGGTGGGAAAGATAAAGTACCCTCAGTACTGGCTGTTGAGTAATGAGTAGTGCAGCGCGTAACTGACCAGCGGTGAGTGGTTTCAGCACTGATTAATGGGAGGCACTTTGCGCCTGCGCTAGAGGCAGGTATATAGCTCATCCCATAGCCCATATATCTTGGAAAGCAGCTTGTCTAGAATATGTGCATTGCGGCTCGCTGTGGTGGGAGCTCTGCATTTGGACTTAATTAGGGCAAGAACACTACATTTGCAACTACATATATGTTCTGGGGTTACGGAGAAAATAAACCATCAGCTTTAATGGAACAAGAGCAGCCGGGCCTTCAAAGGTTAAGTGAAACCAAACCACAACTATTTCAACCTTTGTTTTTTTCTTTCCCTGTAAGTTCTGAAAAGTTCCTTCAAGGCAAATAAGACTACAGAACGATATATTTGTCCACATCTCCTCCGCAGTCCTGGGATCAGAGGCATTGATTCTCTAATCAAATAACGGCGCAATTCTCTACCTGAAATCAAAGCTCAATGCAGTCTCATCTTAATTCAATCGTAGCTCCGGGTCTTTGATTTAAGACATTTCAGCCGGCTGACTATGCATGAGAAATTACGGGATAAAAAAATACCTTGGAACCAAGATGGGCCTTTCTCAGAGGCACCGAACATAACTAATCGCACACAGTCGTTTGGTAGGCGGAATAATAGATTAATGTTGGTCTGGGAGGGGCCCCGGGGAAGTCAGGGAGACTACAATCTCATGTGTTATATTTGTGATACGGTATGAAGATAAGCACCTTGTTGAGTGAATAAATAAAGGCAAAGTACTGGTTTTCCTGCATTTTTGGTCTCATTCTCTGCATTGGAAACCCGTTTGACTACCATTATAAAGCTTTAAAGGGAACTTCAAGCACAACGTCCCTTTACAGCTTTGTGATTTTCTCTCCCTCGGCTACAGGTTCGGGGCCTTGAGCACCTGGACCACCTCTGGACTCTGTATTTAAATGGATTTTGTTAACCTTCTATGATCCACTGGGATTCAATACACTTGAGACGGGCTCAGGGTTTCTACACCCGGGCCTTTATTAATATTTGGTAAGTTATATTACTATCCCAGTATACACACACCTTAGGAATATTTACTTTGAAATATAGTTTTACCCTATCGTGGGTTTTTGTATTTTCTTTTGTTTTGACTCCCATTATAAAAGCTCATCTTCCCACAATATATAAACTCATCCATTTGTACCATTTAAGCCTATAGATGCCCAATGGCACATGGTGGCTACCATCTTGCTTGACTATTCCACCTGCCTTTGTGTCTATAAATAGTGATGAGCGAATTTGTGAATCTTTCAAAAGATTCGCGAAACGGCGGACAATTCGCGAAACAGCGAAAATAAATTGCGCCCGACTATTCTTTTGACGCCTGCAACTATTCTTTCGAATATTCTGGTGACAATTTGGACGTACGACTATTCTTTTGATGCCTGCGACTATTCTTGCGACAATTTGTATGTGTGACTATTCTTTTGATGCTTGTGACTATTCTTGCGACAATTTGGACGCACGACTATTCTTGCAGCAATTTTTGGACACGCGGTGAATTTTTCCGCTGCAATTTTTTTCATCCGTTTTGCAAAACAATCCGCCAATGGCGAAACGCAGAAATTCGCCTGAAAATCCATGCCAGGCGAAACATTTCACCCATCACTATCTATAAAGGTTTTCATTCAGCCAAGGATAGGCTGGCAATGAATGTGCTTGGATGAATGGTGAAACCATTGCAGAAGACTCAACAAGTCCAGTTGATTTAGACTACTAGGTACCATCTAGACTTTTATAGGAATAGACAGGCATCTTTTAATCTAATCAACATCAGATCATAATTAGCCTGAACCTAAAAACCTGGTTATCCAATGACCCCTCAGCCCATTTATGCTGCCCATGGTTGGGCAACTACACAGTCATCATTCATCATTGGTCTCTTCACTTGTCTTGTGTCTCGGCCAGATAAACAAGCTCCCTAATTGCACAGCATCTTCCAATCAGTGTAGAGACCCCCCTTATTATTTATCAATACATTCATTTGATTGAGTTAAATCATGAACCCAATCTTTCTGTGGATAATTATGGAGTTTATAAAATATAGATATTATTTTCCAGTCAATAACAATATTTTCCACCCTTTGTCCCCATATGGTGCCATTCAAGGGGTTGTTCACTTTTTAGAACAATGTAGAGAGTGATATTCTGAGACAATCTGCCATCTTGGGGTAAGGAAGGAATTGTTTCCCCTCTGGGGCAAATTAGAGAGGCTTCAGATGGGGTTTTTGCCTTCCTCTGGATCAGATGGCAGTTAGGCAGGTTATATGTAGGCATTATGGTTGAACTTGATGGACATGTGTCTTTTTTCAACCTAACTTACTATGTTACTATGTTACAATTTGTAATTGGTCTTCATTTTTTATTATTTTGAATAGGGATGCACCGAATCCTGGATTCGGTTTGGGATTTGGGCCGAATTCAGCCATTTTTTGATGGATTCGGTTTCAGACGAATCCACGGTCCCGGGCGAACTGAATCCGAATTCTAATTAGCATAAATTAGCATATGATAATTAGCATTCGGAAAGGGTTAAATGGTCAGGGGGGGGGGTATTTCACCACACACTGTGCACGGCAATTTTTCCTTCCCGGTTCTACAGTAATTAGGATTCAGTTTGGGATTCGGCAGAATGGGTTCAGGGGTTCAGGGGTTCGGCCAAACCCAAAAAAGTGGTTTTGGTTCATCCCTAATTTTGAATTAGCTTTTTGTTCAGGAGCTCTCCAGTTTGGACTTTTAGTAGCTATCTGGTTGCTATTGTGCATTTTAACCTAGCAACCAGGCAGTGAATTGAAAGAAAGACAGGGATATAAATAGAGGAGGGGCCTAAATAGAAAGATAAGGAACAAAAAGTAACAATAACAAGAAAACTGGAGCCTCACAGAGCAATAGGGTTTGGCTGCCGGGGTCAGTGACCCCCATTTGAAAGCTGGAAAGGGACAGAGGAGGAAGGAAAATAATTTAGAAACTATAAAAAATAAATAATGAAGACCAATTGAAAAGTTGCTAAGAACTGGCCATTCTATAACATACTAAGTGTTAAATTAAAGGTGAACCTCCCCTTTGGTGGATATTGTGATCTCACTATTTCATAACTTCCAGTGCCCCCTACGGAGTAACACAGATATTACAAGTTATACTGGGGCTTCTTACAGTGGGGGGGTGGGGGGGGGGGTATCCAAACCCTCTTATTTTGCCTTACAAAGCCATTTGCCCTCCTTACCTATTTGAGGCGCGGGGTAACCGAGCTGGTGTTGATCTTCGCCGTCTTCTTTTTTCTTGTTGTCTATGGACCTCAGTGACTGGCTTCGAGAGTCATAGTGCCCGTTGGCTGCAAGTGGAACATTGGACCAGAGTTAAAAATCCCCATTGTGGAAAAAAACACTTTTGAGACAATTTTATTATTAACCAGATTAGAAAAATGGCACGAGAGTCTCACACCAGAATCTACTCATGTTTCTAACGTTGGCCAACTTGGCACAAGTACTATAGCCTGGAATAACTCTCGTTGTTCTAACTACGTGTGGATTTAAATCAGTGATGGTCAATAGAGTCCAGTCATAACCTTCTCTATTGGTTATGAGCAAAACTGGGCTCCATTCCTGTTAAACTACTACTACTACTACCTACTAAGGTACAAGGGAATGACACAGTAACCAACATTGCCATAGGATTCACTTGGTACAGACCAGTGGTGGCCATGGACCCAAGCCACTAAGGGAGCCCTGGAATTATAAGAAGAGCCAGAACATGCAATTAGGAGGATCCTCTATATTTATTGTGACATCAAATTGTCCGTGGTTGGTTGTTTTTGTTATATATTCAGTGGCGTGACACTAGAGGAAGCAGACCCCGCGGTCACGGGGGGCCCAGGGGACAGGAGGGCCCAGGTTGCAGGGTCTGCTTCCTCCATTTTACATGTAAATCCCGGCTCCACACCGGCTCCGAGGTAGAAGAGTGGGAGGGGAGCAGGGATTTATGGGTAAGGGTGGGGGACATGTCAGGGCAATGGGAGGGCATGTCAGGGCAGGTAAGTTTTTTTGCAGGGGGGCCCGGCAAGGAGTAGTTATGCAACTGAGTGCCCTCCATTTATTTATATTCTTTGCATGGAACCCTGAATCCTGAAATGATCTCCAGGTTCATTTCTGCTGGTGATTACAGGATTCCTTGTGTCCACAATAGTGTTCTAGTGTGCCCAATAGTGCCCCAGTGTGCCCAATAGTGTCCCAGTGTGC
The DNA here is from genome assembly GCF_000004195.4 of Xenopus tropicalis. Taxonomy (NCBI): domain Eukaryota; kingdom Metazoa; phylum Chordata; class Amphibia; order Anura; family Pipidae; genus Xenopus; species Xenopus tropicalis. The sequence continues at coordinate 148,351,898 of NC_030682.2, read as the reverse complement.
CCAATAGTGTCCCAGTGTGCCCAATAGTGTCTCAGTGTGCCCAATAGTGTCTCAGTGTGCCCAATGGTGTCCCAGTGTGCCCAATAGTGTCTCAGTGTGCCCAATAGTGTCCCAGTGTGCCCAATGGTGTCCCAGTGTGCCCAATAGTACCCAGTGTGCCCAATAGTACCCCATTTTGTCCATATAGTGCCCCAGTGTGCCCAATAGTACCCCAGTGTGCCCAATAGCGCCTGAGTGCCCAATAGTGCCCCAGTATGCCCAATAGCACCTGAGTGCCTAATAGTGCCCCAGTGTGCCCAATAGCATCACAGTGTGTCCAATAGTACCCAGTGTGCCCAATAGTGCCCCAGTGTGCTTACTAGTGCCCCAGTTGAAGCAGGCTGGGTAAGAACATTGGTGCTTTGAAGTTGCTCTTGCATTCATAAACTAGATAGGGAAGTTTGAGGACAAACGTCATGTTGGCTCCTCCCACTTTGGGTCATTCAACAAATGTCAGGGTGACCCCGTGATCATGTTATACAAGTTTGGGGGGTGTAGCTTTAAAGCTGTAAGAGTGGCAGCAGTTTAAAATCTTCCCTGTCAATGGAAAAATGGGGGGGTTCGGGAGCGGCGCCACACAAAGACGGGGGGCCGGATCCTCTAGAAAAGTACAAGCAACCTGCTCCGCTATAGGGCGAAGATGTGTGGGGAGTTTGGGTGTTGTACCCCTAAAACTGTAGGAGGAGAAACGGGGGCACTAAAATTAGGAATAAAATCAAGAAGCAGAGGAAGAACAGTACGTTGGTTTCTGGTTCTGATCCACTGAATGATGGGATATGTATCCGGCTCCACGCACAGAATGCATCATTGCACCCGAGGGTTAATAAGGCTGTAGGTAAATACCAGGGAGCTTCCTATTATGTATATACAGAGCAGAACAACATGGCAGCTCCCATTCCGATGTATAAATACCAAAATACGGTAAGTTACAACTTTACTATTAGGGGAAATAAACAGAATCCAAACTCTGCCTTTGCTTCCCCTTTAAGTGCTGCAGCAAATGGATATTGCAGAGCAGATGCCTCCGCGGGTCACCAAGCAAATCCCTGAGGTGTATCTTTATATAAGGCTTCTCCGTAAGATTCAGCGACACAAAATCGATGCATAAATGTTCCCTTCCTGCGCCCCCGGCCTCCGCTGCCCTCCTGCGCCCCCGGCCTCCCCTGCCCTCCTGCGCCCCCGGCCTCCACTGCCCTCCTGCGCCCCCGGCCTCCACTGCCCTCCTGCGCCCCCGGCCTCCACTGCCCTCCTGCGCCCCCGGCCTCCACTGCCCTCCTGCGCCCCCGGCCTCCACTGCCCTCCTGCCCCCCCGGCCTCCACTGCCCTCCTGCCCCCCCGGCCTCCACTGCCGAGGAGAGGGAAAAGCACTTACAGGAGCTGCTACTCAATCTATTCTATCTGCAGTGCACAGGCAAGGGGTACTGGGGATAGGAATAGGCTGTACAGGTATGGGACCCGTTATCCAGAAAACTGCTATCCAGATAGTTCTGAATTACAGAAAGGCCATCTCTCTGTAATAATAAAACAGTACCTGTACTTGATCCCAACTAAGATATAATTACCCCTTATTGGGGGCAGAACAGCCCTATTGGGTTTATTTCATGGTTAAATGATTCCCTTTTCTCTGTAATAATAAAACAGTACCTGTACTTGATCCCAACTAAGATATAATTACCCCTTATTGGGGCAGAACAGCCCTATTGGGTTTATTTCATGGTTAAATGATTCCCTTTTCTCTGTAATAATAAAACAGTACCTGTACTTGATCCCAACTAAGATATAATTACCCCTTATTGGGGCAGAACAGCCCTATTGGGTTTATTTAATGGTTAAATGATTCCCTTTTCTCTGTAATAATAAAACAGTACCTGTACTTGATCCCAACTAAGATATAATTACCCCTTATTGGGGCAGAACAGCCCTATTGGGTTTATTTAATGGTTAAATGATTCCCTTTTCTCTGTAATAATAAAACAGTACCTGTACTTGATCCCAACTAAGATATAATTACCCCTTATTGGGGCAGAACAGCCCTATTGGGTTTATTTAATGGTTAAATGATTCCCTTTTCTCTGTAATAATAAAACAGTACCTGTACTTGATCCCAACTAAGATATAATTACCCCTTATTGGGGCAGAACAGCCCTATTGGGTTTATTTCATGGTTAAATGATTCCCTTTTCTCTGTAATAATAAAACAGTACCTGTACTTGATCCCAACTAAGATATAATTACCCCTTATTGGGGCAGAACAGCCCTATTGGGTGTATTTCATGTTTAAATTACTTTTTAGCAGACTTAAGATATGGAGACCCAAATTATGGAAACATTCCTTATCTGGAAAACCCCAGGTCCCGAGCATTCTGGATAACAGGTCCCATACCTCTATATGGCTACTTTCCCTTTCTGCCTGCCCATACAAAGAATTTGTCCTACAACATACTGATATATATTTTCAGATATTATTGTAGCCACGCGACACATTAACGTTAACGTTGGCTAGCCTTGTGCAATAACTGGCACAGACCTCCTGCTACACAGACAGACACCAATGGGATTGGGGCTCTCAAATGCAGCTTTCAAATGGGGGTCACTGACCCCGGCAGCCAAACCCTATTGCTCTGTGAGGCTCCAGTTTTATTGTTACTTTTTATTACTTATCCTTCTATTCAGACCCTCTCCTATTCATATTCCCGTCTCTCATTCAAGCATCTGCCTGGTTGCTAAAGTAAACAAGACCCTAGCAACCAGATAGTTGATAAAAAAAACTTCCCTTCCTCTCCATTTTGTAATTTTTATTTTTACGTTTTTGTGTTCAGAATAATTATTTATTTTTAGTCAATGCAGAAAGAGGCTCATGTACTTCTAATGAATTTGACCTCGGTGTATGTGACTATGAGATGGTCGTTAGATTGTAAGCTCCTCTGGGGAGGTCAATGATGGACCAGCTCTGCATGAAGAAAAGGATATTATATAAAAAATAAATCATTTATTGCTATTTACGAGCCCTGTTCAATGTTCATTCCATTGGTTACATCCAATATCCCTCCATGTGGCCCAAGGAATTGTGAAAACCATGATGGCGGCTGGCGCCTTAACTACCTCCAGATGTCTCTATAGTTCTCTGTTGTGCCTAAAGCAATTATTTCAGTATCATTTGGGTCTATTTTATGGCCTTTAACCAACCCACGTTCTTATGTAACTCATAGCCTGACATTCCCACGCCATTAAAATGCCAATGTCCAGGGTCGTCTTTCCCAAAACGAGTGCCAAGAGCTGAATAATTTCCTTCAATACCAAAAAGGTTTAAAAAACACTTAGTTTCAATTAAACCCAGCGGCGGAATACTTTGCCCAGCAGCGCCGCCGAGATCATTTATACACGCGACGCTAATAGAAGGACCCACGTTCTTGATCTCCCAGGGTTAAGTATTGGCCATAGGGTCTCTCAGCGCCTAGAACCTTCCACGGGTTTCGCTCTCGCTACGTTTTCGTTAGGCCAATTTATCAATAATGATGGCTGCAGCCACCGCTCCTGCTATGGTGTTTATATAAAGTGGTTTCCAACTGGTCTCATCATTTATAATGTCTTTATTGAGGCGCTACATCTGCTGGGTCTCGCCGAGTCCAACAGATGGTGGAAATCTCCTTGACTCTGCAGTAGGAAAGATCTCATTTAGTTTGTTGCCTGAAGCAGGGAATGAAGATCATTACGTTTAACACTGCGCGTGCCGCTGACAATATATTTAGGAGCGGCTGTGCACTGCTGCTGGGAGAAAGCGACTTAAATCAAACCTCTCAACATTCACTTAATGTTTCTGTTCATTGTCTGTTGGGGAGAACGTTCTCCGCTGCAACCCGACAGGAACAATGAATGGGGCAACCCTGGAATTCAGTTCTTGAGGGTAGATGGGTTTATTAGCTGTTATTCTTGGAATCCGTGGTATTAGGAATATTCCTAGGAGATGTGGAATCAGGCCTATGGGCTGAGCAACAAGTGCAGCCATGAAGAGCAGCAGTTGTAATTAGGGAGACAGGTAGGGTAGAGAAGATGCAGCAGTAGAGCATTATGGCAACAGTATGGTCAATGGACAAAATGGCAACAGTAGCACAAGATGGTAACAGTGGTAGAAGATGGTAAAGGAAGGCCAAGAACGTAACAGTAGATAAAGATGGAGATAGTAGGGCAAGGTAGCAAAATTAAGACACAATGGTAACAGCAGGGCAACAGTAGAACCATCTGAGTGGGACTGGAGTGAGGAGGGGTAGTTTAGGGCGGATGAGGGTTGGTGGGACTGGAGTGAGGAGGGGTAGTTTAGGGCGGATGAGGGTTGGTGGGACTGGAGTGAGGAGGGGCTGGTTTGGGCAGATGAGGGTCGGTGGGACTGGAGTGAGGAGGGGCAGGTTAGGGCAGATGAGGGTCGGTGGGACTGGAGTGAGGAGGGGTAGTTTAGGGCGGATGAGGGTTGGTGGGACTGGAGTGAGGAGGGGTAGTTTAGGGCGGATGAGGGTTGGTGGGACTGGAGTGAGGAGGGGCTGGTTTGGGCAGATGAGGGTCGGTGGGACTGGAGTGAGGAGGGGCAGGTTAGGGCAGATGAGGGTCGGTGGGACTGGAGTGAGGAGGGGCAGGTTAGGGCGGATGAGGGTTGGTGGGACTGGAATGAGGAGGGGCAGGTTAGGGTGGATGAGGGTTGGTGGGACTGGAATGAGGAGGGGCAGGTTAGGGTGGATGAGGGTTGGTGGGACTGGAGTGAGGAGGGGCAGGTTAGGGTGGATGAGGGTTGGTGGGACTGGAGTGAGGAGGGGCAGGTTAGGGTGGATGAGGGTTGGTGGGACTGGAGTGAGGAGGGGCAGGTTAGGGTGGATGAGGGTTGGTGGGACTGGAGTGAGGAGGGGCAGGTTAGGGTGGATGAGGGTTGGTGGGACTGGAGTGAGGGGGGGGGATCAGATAGGATCTGTGCCACTGTGACAGAATGCTCTGTTATACAGATAGCTAGAATCTCAGCCATAAAGCAGGGCAGGACTGCTGCTTACAATGGGGGGATCAGATAGGATCTGTGCCACTGTGACAGAATGCTCTGTTATACAGATAGCTAGAATCTCAGCCATAAAGCAGGGCAGGACTGCTGCTTACAATGGGGGGATCAGATAGGATCTGTGCCACTGTGACAGAATGCTCTGTTATACAGATAGCTAGAATCTCAGCCATAAAGCAGGGCAGGACTGCTGCTTACAATGGGGGGGATCAGATAGGATCTGTGCCACTGTGACAGAATGCTCTGTTATACAGATAGCTAGAATCTCAGCCATAAAGCAGGGCAGGACTGCTGCTTACAATGGGGGGATCAGATAGGATCTGTGCCACTGTGACAGAATGCTCTGTTATACAGATAGCTAGAATCTCAGCCATAAAGCAGGGCAGGACTGCTGCTTACAATGGGGGGATCAGATAGGATCTGTGCCACTGTGACAGAATGCTCTGTTATACAGATAGCTAGAATCTCAGCCATAAAGCAGGGCAGGACTGCTGCTTACAATGGGGGGATCAGATAGGATCTGTGCCACTGTGACAGAATGCTCTGTTATACAGATAGCTAGAATCTCAGCCATAAAGCAGGGCAGGACTGCTGCTTACAATGGGGGGGTCAGATAGGATCTGTGCCACTGTGACAGAATGCTCTGTTATACAGATAGCTAGAATCTCAGCCATAAAGCAGGGCAGGACTGCTGCTTACAATGGGGGGATCAGATAGGATCTGTGCCACTGTGACAGAATGCTCTGTTATACAGATAGCTAGAATCTCAGCCATAAAGCAGGGCAGGACTGCTGCTTACAATGGGGGGATCAGATAGGATCTGTGATGTTTTTGAGGCTAGTGAATCGTACCTGCCGAGCCCACAGACAACCTACAACATCCAGTTAATTGCAAGATAATTAGAAACGCTGGAAGAACTAAAAAATGCATGAAGTAATTTCACCCAACACTGTCCACTTCCAGGTGAATGGGCAAATTTCCATCCCGGCCGTTCATTAATCCCATTTACCAGGCGCCGAAACTTTACATCCGGGACAATCTAATCACAAAAATGTATCGCCGTAAATTTTCAAAATGTGAATAATTCTAATCAAACCCGACCCTGCGTCAGCGAAAGTGATTCTCCCTCTTAATATATACAAAGCCGCGCTGAATTAAAAAGCGGGGCCAGTCGGAAGCGTACGCGCCTCGGGAGGTTTGATTAATCATTCAATGCCTTTTCCTCTTTCATTGCTACCTACGTCCCGACTCCGACAACGAGAGATCAGTCACGCGGCGTTCATGCGAAAGCACGGGAAATAAATACATTGTTAGAGGCTACTAGTTCCAAAAAAATGCAGGATTAAAGGCAACATTGCCCAGGGCAGTTATATATCGGACATACAGAGTAACATATACAGCAACCAATAACCGATACAAGAGGGGAAGAGAGCCCTGCCCAAAAGAGCTTACACTCTACAAGGAGTAACATATAAAGCAATCAGTAACCGATACAAGAGGGGAAGGGAGCCCTGCCCAAAAGAGCTTACACTCTACAAGGAGTAACATATAAAGCAATCAGTAACCGATACAGGAGGGGAAGAGAGCCCTGCCCAAAAGAGCTTACACTCTACAAGGAGTAACCATATAAGCAATCAGTAACCGATTACAGGAGGGGAAGGAGGGCCCTATGCCCAAAAGAGCTTACAAATCTACAAAGGAGTAACATATAAAGACAATCAGTAAACCGATACAAGAGGACAGAACCCATGCCCAAAAGAGCTACACTCTGAAAGGAAGTAACATATAAAGCAATCAGTAACCGATACAGGAGGGAAGGGATCCCTTGCCCCAAAAGAGCTTACACTCTACAAGGAGTAACATATAAAGCAATCAATAACCGATACAGGAGGAAGGGAGCCCTGCCCAAAGAGCTTACACTCTAGGATACATATAAAGGATACAAGAGGGAAGGAGCCTGCCAAAAGGCTACATCTATAACAGCAATAACGAGTGAACCGCCATTACACCAAAGGAGGCAATCAGGAAGGAGGCCCCGCCCAAAAGAGCTTACACTCTACAAGGAGTAACATATAAAGCAATCAGTAACCGATACAGGAGGGGAAGGGAGCCCTGCCAAAAGAGCTTACACTCTACAAGGAGTAACATATAAAGCAATCAATAACCAATACAGGAGGGGAAGGGAGCCCTGCCCAAAAGAGCTTACACTCTACAAGGAGTAACATATACAGCAACCAATAACCGATACAAGAGGTGAAGAGTAGTGATGAGCAAATCTGTCCCGTTTCGCTTTGCCGAAAAATTTGCGAATCTTGTAAAAGATTCGCGAAACGGTGGAAAATTGGGAAAACGGCGAAAATGTTGCACGTCAAAAAAAAAATTGCCACCCGCGGCTATTATTTCGTCGCGCGGCTATTATTTCTTCGCCCGCGGCTATTATTTCGTCGTCTGCGACTATTATTTTGTCGCGCAGCTATTATTTTGTCGCCCGCGACTATTATTTTGACGCGGCAAATTTTTTCATCTGTTTCGCGAAAAAATCTGCCAATGACGAAATGCGGAAATTCGCCACGAATCCATGCCTGCCGAAACATTTTGCCCATCACTAGTGAAAAGAGCTTACAATCTACAAGGAGAAAGGGTTGAGACCCAACGTGGGGGGAATTCACAAAAGTGGTGATATTGAGACAAAATAAAAGTGGAGACAGATTTGTCGGATTTACCACCTAATTCACAAACCTCTATCTCCACTTTTGTGAATTTTGTCATTTTCCCGAGATTTTTTTTAATGAATTTGCCTTAAGCTGTTAGTAAATGTGTCGGTGCCATCAAACCCAGTCCCACAGCTACAGGAGCCTCGGGGTAAGGATTTTACCAGCAGGATTTGGCATTTCATATGCCATTTGTCATTTCACTTTGGGGCATTTCCTGAGGGGTAATTTTAGTTTGCCCAGAGAAAATATACATCATTTTTTCAGGACAATTGGGCTTTCTAATGTTTTCTATATTTCTGGGTAATTCCACTTTTGTAACAAGATTTAAGGGTCTAAATACCTTCTTCTCTACCCCCTGCTCATTACTGGGCAGCAGCAATCCGGCCCCCACACCAACACGCCCGGTGAATAGAGGTCCAACAGGACTACAGCCCATTGGGTTTTATCCAGTGACCTGTACCCCAATATCCCGGTTTGGGGGCCAGTGTGTATGTGCCACCAAGATGGCTGCTGGGAACAGGTGGGACCAATGCTGTCGGGCAGCTCTGTAGTTCTGCTATGGGGGAACAGATAAGTTTGGGCAAATGTCAGTGAAGGGATTAAAGAGGGGGCACTGCTGCTAAAACTAAAAAATTGCCTGGGAGGCTTTACTTTTCCTTTTAATAAAAATGTTTACAATATATTCACTCAAAATGTTATTATTGCCTCATTGATTAAGCTAAAACTAATTTGAGGTAAAAACTTTTTATACATAAGATATAAATTAAACTTTTTTTAATCAGTGTTTTACTTGTTTATAAAATGTTAATGAGGCTTTTTGCCCCTATTGTTCTAGGGTTAGACAGAGACTTGCCCCCTAACAATGAGTCTGCTAATCCCATTAATATGTTACTGATCCCCCAATGGGGCTCCTACCAGAGGTGTGAATTGGAGACTGGTGGAAACAAAACAAAATTGATGATCTTAGAATTAAACTAACAGGGGGGAATTCACAAAAGTGGAGAGAGCCCTTTTTTGGACTAAAAATTGTTATTGTTAGGGGGCAAGTTTCTGTCTAACCCTAGAGCAATAGGGGCAACAAGCCTCATTAACATTTTATAAACAAGTAAAACACTGATTTAAAAAAGTTTAATTTATATCTTATATATAAAAAGTTTTTACCTCAAATTAGTTTTAGCTTAATCAATGAGACAATAATAACATTTTGAGTGAATATATTGTAAACTTTTTTATTAAAAGGAAAAGTAAAGCCTCCCAGGCAAATGTTTAGTTTTAGCAGCAGTGCCCCCTCTTTAATCACTTCACTGACATTTCCCCCAACTTATCTGTGCCCCCATAGCATGTCCGGAACTACAGAGCTGCCCGACAGCATTGGCCCCACCTGTTCCCAGCCGCCATCTTGGGGATCAGCAAACAGCACATGCACACTGGCACCCAAACTGGGATATTGGGGTACAGGGTTGGACTGGCCCAACAGGGCACTGGATAAAAACCCGGGGGGCCCTAGTCCTGTTGGACCTCTATTGACCGGGCATGTTGGTGTGGGGGCCGGATTGCTGCTGCCCAGTAATGAGTAGGGGCTAGAGAAGAAGGTATTTAGACCCTTAATCTTGTTACAGAAGTGGAATTACACAGAAATATAGGAAAAAATGATAGATTGTCCTGAAAAAAATGATGTATAGTTTCCTTGGGCAAACTAAAATTACCCCTCAGGAAATGCCACAAAGTGAAATGGCAAATCCTGCAGGTAAAATCCTAACCCCAAGGCTCCTGTAGCTGTGGGACTGGGTTTGGTGGCACCAACACATTTACTAACAGCTAAAGGCAAATTCATAAGAAAATGACAAAATCTGAAAACTGTCTGCTTAAAAGACAAATTCACTTTTATTTTGTCTCAATATCAGCACTTTTGTGAATACCCCCCATCGAGTTACACTGAGCTTTACTCCATTTTGAAAATGTCGGGGAAAAATGACGTTAAAATGTCGTATAAATGTAATTCAAGCGACAAATTCACAAAAGTGTCTGTAAATAGTGATGAGCGAATCTGTCCCGTTTCGCTTTGCCAAAAAATTTGCGAATCTTTTAAAAGATTTGCGAAACGGCGAAAAATTCGCGAAACGGTGAAAATGTTGCGCGTCAAAAAAAATTCTCACCCGTGGCTATTCTTCTGTCACGCAAAATTCTCACCCGCGGCTATTCTTTTGTCGCGCAGCTATTCTTTTGTTGCCCGCGGCTATTATTTTGTCGCGTGGCTATTATTTCGTCGAGCGCCTATTATTTCATCGCCCGCGGCTATTATTTTGTCACCTGCGGCTATTCTTTTGTCGCCCGCGCCAATTTTTGGACGTACAGCGAATTTTTCCGCGGCGAGTTTTTTCATCCGTGAATCCATGCCTGCCGAAACATTTCGCCCATCACTATCTGTAAACTGTCGCGTGTCAAAAAAAATTCTCACCCGCGGCTATTCTTTTGTCGCGCGGCAATTCTTTTGTTGCCTGCGGCTATTCTTTTGTTGCCCGCGGCTATTATTTTGTCGCGTGGCTATTATGTCGTCGCCTGCGGCTTTTATTTTGTTGCGCGGCTTTTATTTTGTCGCCCGCGGCTATTATTTTGTCGCCCGCGGCTATTCTTTTGTCACCCGCGTCTATTATTTTGTCGCGCGGCTATTATTTTGTCGAGCGCCTATTATTTCATCGCCCGCGGCTATTATTTTGTCACCTGCGGCTATTCTTTTGTCCCCCGCGCCAATTTTTGGACGTACAGTGAATTTTTCCGCGGCGAGTTTTTTCATCCGTGAATCCATGCCTGCCGAAACATTTCGCCAATCACTATCTGTAAACTGTCTTTCTTTCCCCAAAAATGGAAAAGTGGCGGTTGAGTCGGAATTTAGGCGGATTTCTTTTTATTTTTCCACCACTTTTACTCCAAAAAAGGGCTCTCTCCACTTTTGTGAATTCCCCCCAAGGGGTTTAATGCACTCAGTAGGGAGCTGGGGCAGTTTTTGCATTTACAAGACCGCATTTTGCCCCAATCTCTAGATGTGACCCCCATGTGCGCGACAAAATAATAGCTGCGCGACAAAATAATATCCGCGGGCGACAAAAGAACAGTGCTGGCGACAAAAGAATAGCCGCGGATGACAATTTTCTTTGATGTGCAACATTTTCGCCGTTTTGCGAATTTTTTGCCGTTTCGCAAATCTTTTGAAAGATTCGCAAATTTTTCAGCGAAGCAAACCGGGACAGATTCGCTCATCACTATTGTTCACCTTTAAATTAACTTTTACTGTGATATAGAGACTGATATTCAGAGACGATTTGCAATTTGTTGGATAACCCCAGTGAATGGCCGCCATTACATAAGAAGCAATCTCTCCTTAACACCAAGCTGTTGGGCCAAATAGTAAGAGATCAGTGCAAAGATTTACATTTCCCCCCAAGTTAGAGATGAACTGTCCCCATATGGGAAACACTGGGAATTTACATCTCATTTACATAATGAATGTCCCCTATGCAATGCAGACATTGTAACGAAGATCAATAATTACCATTGCATGCCTTCCTGTTGCACAGCCGGCCCTCCTCCAAAACTCCTTCGCAAATGTGCCCCTCCTCTGGCGACAAAAGACAGGTCCTTGTTCGGGTTTGCAGACCTCCCCCACAGTCTCTATTACAGTCTCCCCAAGAAGTCCAAGAGGTCCAACCACCTTGCAGGAAGGAAACAGAAATTCATGGTTAACACTGAGGCTTTTGGTGAAGGAATCAGAATAAAACACATACGTAATTCCCTACTATACCTGCTATCCCACAGCCCCAGTCCCTTCCCAGAGGCTATTATCCCCCCACTGCTACTATAGGCACCATCTCTCCCTACTATACCTGCTATCCCCCAGCCCCAGTCCCTTCCCAGAGGCTATTATCCCCCCACTGCTACTATAGGCACCATCTCTCCCTACTATACCTGCTATCCCACAGCCCTAGTCCCTTCCCAGAGGCTATTATCCCCCCACTGCTGCTATAGGCACCATCTCTCCCTACTATACCTGCTATCCCACAGCCCCAGTCCCTTCCCAGAGGCTATTATCCCCCCACTGCTACTATAGGCATCATCTCTCCCTACTATACCTGCTATCCCACAGCCCCAGTCCCTTCCCAGAGGCTATTATCCCCCCACTGCTACTATAGGCACCATCTCTCCCTACTATACCTGCTATCCCACAGCCCCAGTCCCTTTCCAGAGGCTATTATCCCCCCACTGCTACTATAGGCACCATCTCTCCCCTACTATACCTGCTATCCCACAGCCCCAGTCCCTTCCCAGAGGCTATTATCCCCCCACTGCTACTATAGGCACCATCTCTCCCTACTATACCTGCTATCCCACAGCCCCAGTCCCTTCCCAGAGGCTATTATCCCACTGCTACTATAGGCACCATCTTCCCTACTATACCTGCTATCCCACAGCCCCAGTCCCTTCCCAGAGGCTATTATCCCCCACTGCTACTATAGGCACCATCTCTCCCTACTATACCTGCTATCCCACAGCCCCCAGTCCTTCCCAGAGGCTATTATCCCCCCACTGCTACTATAGGCACCATCTCTCCCTACTATACCTTCTATCCCACAGCCCAGTCCCTTCCCAGAGGCTATTATCCCCCACTGCTACTATAGGCACCATCTCTCCCTACTATACCTGCTATCCCACAGCCCCAGTCCCTTCCCAGAGGCTATTATCCCCCCCCACTGCTACTATAGGCACCATCTCTCCCTACTATACCTGCTATCCCACAGCCCCAGTCCCTTCCCAGAGGCTATTATCCCCCCACTGCTACTATAGGCACCATCTTCTCCCTACTATACCTGCTATCCCACAGCCCCAGTCCCTTCCCAGAGGCTATTATCCCCCCCACTGCTACTATAGGCACCATCTCTCCCTACTATAACCTGCTATCCCACAGCCCCAGTCCCTTCCCAGAGGCTATTATCCCCCCACTGCTACTATAGGCACCATCTCTCCCTACTATACCTGCTATCCCACAGCCCCAGTCCCTTCCCAGAGGCTATTATCCCCCCCACTGCTACTATAGGCACCATCTCTCCCTACTATACCTGCTATCCCACAGCCCCAGTCCCTTCCCAGAGGCTATTATCCCCCCACTGCTACTATAGGCACCATCTCTCCCTACTATACCTGCTATCCCACAGCCCCAGTCCCTTCCCAGAGGCTATTATCCCCCCACTGTTACTATAGGCACCATCTCTCCCTACTATACCTGCTATCCCCCAGCCCCAGTCCCTTCCCAGAGGCTATTATCCCCCCACTGCTACTATAGGCACCATCTCTCCCTACTATACCTGCTATCCCACAGCCCCAGTCCCTTCCCAGAGGCTATTATCCCCCCACTGCTACTATAGGCACCATCTCTCCCTACTATACCTGCTATCCCACAGCCACACACAAAATGAAGTACAAATATTTCCAATGTGCATATATTCCTTGGCAGTACACACAGTATAACAGTAATAATTGCCTTTAATATAACACTTTGTGACAGTACATTTGTGACCCAACAAAACCTTGCCCTCTGCCATGGGAAGAATCATTTTGCTTTTTACTCTAAGTGTAAAATATGCATCTCAGAAGAATTTCCGAGCATAATAAATCCCGCCAGAGAGGACAAACATGAAGTCCCATCACTAATGCCCCAGGCCTGGCAGCGCTAAAGTTCTCTAGATTCAAACATGCCCCTGATCACAGGGAGTTCTGCCCGATTCTGCCCCCTGCGCCGAGACACCGGCGTTAATAATTAGTGATGAACGAGCCGCTCCTTAAACATTAAAGAAAATAATTTGATATTTCATGGAGACCCACTGATTCCAAGCAGAAAGATTTCGGCTGTTTCAATATATCACAGTAAATGTGTTTGTTTCATAAATAACATTGCCATAGAATCGGCCAATCGCCCCTAAATGCTGGAATATATAAACAGCTCTTTCCTGGAATCAAGAAATTCTATTAATGTGCTAAACTTGTGTATTTTGGAGAATTCTGAAGTATTTTCATCCTTAGGAGAAGGACAATTTTTAGGTTTGGTGGGGCTCATGGTGAAGGAGACTTTGTGGGGCCCAATAATAACTCAGCACATCAGGTGCTGTTGCAATGAATGATATACTGTACATTAATAACAGCCTTTCCCAAACCATCCCTCCAATCTAATTGGTTATTTGAGGCCAATTAGAGTAAGACATGCCCTATGTAAGCACCTTCCTTAACTTATTTCCTGCTGTTAGCATTATGGTAAGTTTAGCTTGAGCGGCTTAGCCCTAGCTCTTCCTTGCTCTTGCCTTCCCCTACCTTGGCCCTGTTCTTGTTCCTGCTCCATTCCTTTTTCTGCTCCATTCAGTCCAGTTTGCTGAGAGACCTGCCTGAGAGACTCCCCACTATCCTAACCATGCATTGGGGATTTCCCCTTAAATCCTTGACATGACTTATTGTCTGTGATTGGATAATGTGAGTTACGACCCTGAAGTAAATTGCCCAATGTTGGGCTACTATTTCCTTCTTGTCCTACTGTCTCCATCTTGTTCTGCTGTCCTACTTTCTTCATCTTTCCCTACTTCTTCATCTTGCCCTACTGTCTCCATCTTGTCCTACTGTCTTCAGCTTTCCCTACTGTCTCTATTTAGTCATACTGCCTCCATCTTGCTCCACTGTTTCCATCTTATCCTACAGTCTCCATCTTGTCCTACAGTCTCCGTCTTGTCCTACAGTCTCCATCTTGTCCTACAGTCTCCGTCTTGCCCTACTGTCTCCATCTTGTTCTACTGTTTTCATCTTGTCCTTCTGTCTATATCTTGACCTATTGTCTTTATCTTGTCCATCTTTTCTTACTGTCTTTATCTTTTCCTACTGTCTCCATCTTGTCTTACTGTCTTTAGCTTGCCCTACTGCATTTATACTGCCCTATTGACTTTATCTTGCCCTATTGTCTCCATCTTGCCATACTGTATCCATCTTGCCCTACTGTATCCATCTTGCCTTATCGTCTCCCTCTTGTCCTACGGTCTTCAGCTTTTCCTACTGTTGCCATCTTGTCCTACTGTCTCCATCTTGTCCTACTGTCTCCATCTTGTCCTACTGTCTCTATCTTGTCCTGCTGTCTCCATCTTGCCCTACTGTCTCCATCTTCTCCTACTGTCTCCATCTTGCCCTAATGTCCCCATCTTGTCCTACTGTCTCCATCTTGTCCTACTGCCTCCATCTTGCCCTACTGTCTTTATCTTGTCCTACTGTCTCCATCTCACTGTACTGATGTGGCCTCAGGGACTTTCTACCTTTGTTATCTCTCTTCCTTTTACAAATAATGGCATCAACCCCATCATTCGACTGAAGTAGCAAAAATGCCTTGAAGTCAGCCAAATCCTGGACTGAATACCTAAGATAATTGAGCCCTTCTGTATATCGTGGGAGTCCTTGCCCAATAAGAAGGAAGCTGCACATACTCATCGTGTTGGTGTGATGGGGAGGCCAGTGGAGCAGATGAGAGAAAAGACAGCAATTTAATGTGTTTTGCGATCTCTGGAAATAACGTGTGACCTTTTAGTTGGTGTCAAAAATTCAGTGCATAACATACAGGTTTTATTGATCTCGGACTCAACCTTTCCCCTGACACTTTCCAGTTATAAAACAGTCTGTTTCTATTATGTCCTTTCTGAATGGAAAGGAAAGAGTTTTCACAATTGCCCATCGATCTTCTCCGCGGTCTCGAAATGCCACAATTTCCACTATTTTATCTGCACTTCTCTTGCAAAGCAGCAAATAGAAGGGATTTATGGTTCTTCCTCAACAACACATGATGGCTTTTAGTTGCTGTTCTAGTGGGATATAGTTCAGCGCACAAAGGGGAGCAGTAATGGGCCTATTGACCAGCGCCGGTGCCACTCACGCGGGACATCTCTGGCTCTAGTTTCTCTGTCGCTATTTGTAAAGGGAAAACATGTAGCGGATACAGTCACCGTGATCCCAGAAGATATTCTGGTTGAGTTACTGCCCTTATACCCAAGCAATACAGAGAGCAAACTACTGGCAAAATATCTATAATACAGGAAATTCCTACAGGAAATGTCATTTATCTACATAGTGATGTCATACGTTGTAATCAGAGCTTAATGATGATGTCAAGCTTGTCACATGATGCGGTAACTGTAAGCTGATAGGTAACTTGGAAATATGATGCTTCCAGATACAGAATCAATTTACCACACCATTAAACCATGGAAATATTAAAGAAGACATGTAGGATAAATTAAAAAAAGTTTTAATTAATACTATTTGTAAAAATGGCTCCCTATAGATCCTCTCAGGTCCCTGTCTGTGTTTCAAATGAGGGGTGGGCCTGTCCTAACGGTCCCTGCCAGAAGCACAGTAGCTGAGGGATAGCCAATCACAGCCCTGCAGTCACACAAGCACAGACAGGCTTCAGTTGCCTATCAGGTCAGCCTAGCTGCTGATTGGTTCCTATCCTACAGTGCCACCGCCCCCTGCACAGCCTGGGAATTGAGGCAGCAGGAAGAGAAACCGATGGGCGGGGCTTGAGGGGTTTTGGGGGGAAATTTCAATAAAGCAACCCAAAACACTACTTTTTAAAGACCATTCCTTCTGTGTTTAGAAAAGTACAATAATGTTTTTTTACACAATATGTCCCCTTTAATCTTTGGGAGTGGGCCCTTGTGTGACAATAGAGGAAGGGTGTTGCAGAACTATAATTCTCATCTCAGGTGCAATGAATAAATTGGGTACCATTGGTTCTTAGAAAAGAAACGATATCTTCTTTATTGGCAGGAATGTAACACAGGTCTTTTGGGGACAGGCACAGATAGTACAATATAGTTGTTATACTCACAAATAGAACTTCTAGCCAATCAGGGGCTAGTATCTGCAGATAGTCAACTTGTCAAAATGTCCAACTGCCAGAGTGAGGCCCTCCAAGTGGAACCTAGGCGACCTACACTTGAGTCCCTATCCCAAGGGTCGTAACCCAGGACACTAATGCTTCTACTTCTCCTCGTAGGAGCATCAGGCTGCTCACTAAATACCCTAAATACTCTATAATAGAGAAAATCCTTACAACGAACCTCCCCTAGTGGATCTACCTCTGCCCAGGCTGTAACCTTCTTCCACCTTCCTGCCAGGCGGAATCCAAGAAGAGAAGAGAATGAGCCCTGACAGCTTCCACCCTTCAATACAAAAGAACAATGACCCCTCCTGGTCAGTTATGGAACTGCTGGGAGATACTTTTTATACTTTTTTCCCTTCTAACTACGATTTAGGGCCCAACTTAGCTACAAACCTTGGGGGCTGCCTGTAATATAAAAGGGGATACTAGACTATCCGTCCCCTATCTGATCAAACTATCAGCAGATACTCACAAATAAAACTTGTAGCCCATCAGGGGTTAGTATCTGCAGATAGTCAACTTGTCAAAATGTCCAACCGCCAGAGTCAGGTCCTCTAAGTGGAACCTAGACGAGCTACAGTAGCCCCCAAGTCTGTCCTGAGGGTCGTACCCAGGACACTAATGCTTCTACTTCTCCTCGTAGGAGCTTCAGGCTGCTCACTAAATACCCTAAATTCTCTATAACTTCCAACAACCCTCCCCTAGTGGATACAAAAGATCAATGACCCCTCCTGGTCAGTTATGGAACTGCTGGGAGATACTTTTTACACTTTTTTCCCTCCTGACTACGATTTAGGGCCCAACTTAGCTACAAACCTTGGGGACTGCCTGTAATATAAAAGGGGATACTAGACTATCAGTCCCCTATTTGAACAAACTATCAGCAGATGCTCACAAATAGAACTTCCAGCCCATCAGGGGCTAGTATCTGCAGATAGTCAACTTGTCAAAATGTCCAACCGCCAGAGTCAGGCCCTCCAAGTGGAACCTAGACGAGCTGCAGTAGCCCCTAAGTCTGTCCTAAGGTTCGTACCCAGGACCTTAATGCTTCTACTTCTCCTCGTAGGAGCATCAGGCTGCTCACTAAATACCCTAAATTCTCTATTATAGAGAAAATCCTTACAACGAACCTCTGCCCAGGCTGTAACCTTCTTCCACGTTCCTGCCAGGCGGAATCCAAGAAAAGAAGAGATTGAGACCTGGCAGCTTCCACCCTTCAATACAAAAGAACAATGACCCCTCCTGGTCAGTTATGGAACTGCTGGGACATATTTTTACACTTTTTTCCCTTCTAACTACGATTTAGGCCCCAACTTAGCTACAAACCTTGGGGGCTGCCTGTAATATAAAAGGGGATACTAGACTATCAGTCCCCTACTTGATCAAACTATCATTTATTTCCTACTTAAAATACAAAAACCGTAATGTAGAAGAGACAACATGAGAAGTGACAGCTCAGGAAGAGACAGCACTAGGGTGGGTAGGAAGAGACAGTCACACTGGGTCCGACCTTGAGCCAAGGCCACCGCGTGATACAATATGAAGCCTTTGGGTTCAGCCCATGGATTTTTTATCCATTTCCCACAATAATCCGTATTCGCTTTCAAATGGATCAGAGGTTATTGACATATTTTCAGGACCCGGGGAGTGTACTTAGCGCAATCAATACTGTATCCGTAACCAGCCATATGCACCGCCGGCAACCGGCTTAACCAGCCGCAGTCCCTGCGCCGCGGGGCCCCGGGAGGTGGGACTGCAGCCCCCTTTGTCATGAATGAATTGGAAATCTGACAGAATTAAAAGGCTAAGAGTTTACTTAATGCAGATCGTTAGGCAGCAAATAAGGTCTGGAATTGACGAACGCTCCCTTTAGATGGCTCATAATTCACTTATTAAGACTTTCAGGGCCTTTTTCTTTTTTTTTTGCACGAAAAGCAATAATATGTTAAGCAAGCGCTGCGGAACATGAACAGGGTTGTAATGTGATATTCAATTAAAAATCAAAATCTACCTGATTAATCAAATTCCCAGTCTGCCCTCCTCCAAAAATATACATTCATCCCCGCATCTCATATTGTGCTGCATTAGTGCATGTTCTGCTGCAGTCCCACAGCCAAATGCATCGATACACAGATATATAGAAACATTGGGGTAACAGTCACCCTGCTATAGTTCCAGGGGTACCCAGGGCACAAATAAGCACTCACCCCAAATCCCCCCCTAACTGGCCTTCAGGCTGGGCCCCCTTAGCCTATAACAAGGTTACAGATATATAGAAACATTGGGGTAACAGTCACCCTGCTATAGTTCCAGGGGTACCCAGGGCAAAAATAAGCACTCACCCCAAATCCCTCATAACTGGCCTTCAGGCTGGGCCCCCTTAGCCCATAACAAGGTAACAGATATATAGAAACATTGGGATAACAGTCACCCCGCTATAGTTCCAGGGGTACCCAGGGCACAAATAAGCACTCACCCCAAATCCCCCCCTAACTGGCCTTCAGGCTGGGCCCCCTTAGCCCATAACAAGGTTACAGATATATAGAAACATTGGGGTAACAGTCCCCCCGCTATAGTTCCAGGTGTACCCAGGGCACAAATAAGCACTCACCCCAAATCCCCCCCTAACTGGCCTTCAGGCTGGGCCCCCTTAGCCCATAACAAGGTTACAGATATATAGAAACATTGGGGTAACAGTCACCCCGCTATAGTTCCAGGGGTACCCAGGGCACAAATAAGCACTCACCCCAAATCCCCCCCTAACTGGCCTTCAGGCTGGGCCCCCTTAGCCCATAACAAGGTTACAGATATATAGAAACATTGGGGTAACAGTCACCCCACTATAGTTCCAGGGGTACCCAGGGCACAAATAAGCACTCACCCCAAATCCCCCCCTAACTGGCCTTCAGGCTGGGCCCCCTTAGCCCATAACAAGGTTACAGATATATAGAAACATTGGGGTAACAGTCACCCCGCTATAGTTCCAGGGGTACCCAGGGCACAAATAAGCACTCACCCCAAATCCCCCCTAACTGGCCTTCAGGCTGGGCCCCCTTAGCCCATAACAAGGTTACAGATATATAGAAACATTGGGGTAACAGTCACCCTGCTATAGTTCCAGGGGTACCCAGGGCACAAATAAGCACTCACCCCAAATCCCCCCTAACTGGCCTTCAGGCTGGGCCCCCTTAGCCCATAACAAGGTTACAGATATATAGAAACATTGGGGTAACAGTCACCCTGCTATAGTTCCAGGGGTACCCAGGGCACAAATAAACACTCACCCCAAATCCCCCCATAACTGGCCTTCAGGCTGGGCCCCCTTAGCCCATAACAAGGTTACAGATATATAGAAACATTGGGGTAACAGTCACCCCGCTATAGTTCCAGGGGTATCCAGGGCACAAATAAGCACTCACCCCAAATCCCCCCCTAACTGGCCTTCAGGCTGGGCCCCCTTAGCCCATAACAAGGTTACAGATATATAGAAACATTGGGGTAACAGTCACCCCGCTATAGTTCCAGGGGTACCCAGGGCACAAATAAGCACTCACCCCAAATCCCCCCCTAACTGGCCTTCAGGCTGGGCCCCCTTAGCCCATAACAAGGTTACAGATATATAGAAACATCCCGGGTATCAGGTAAAACCCAGACATTACAGTATCGGGGCACAATTTATTGCCCACAGAAGCCCCTCTCTGCAGACTCAATGATAGTGCTTCCCAGTTCTGGCCAGTAGATGGCACTGCTTTGCTGAATGCTGTATGACAGAGATACAAGTGGTTCAGCAGCGACACGCTACATGGCAGCTCCCACTCACCTTTCTCTGCACCTCGCAGGCAGCAGGCCCCAGACCTGTAAGAGTTAACTGCTAACACCATTAAGAGCTGATGAAGCAGTTGCAGAAAGTCTCCCCGAGCGTTTGCCCCGGCAGAACCCAGGCCCCTGAAATACCATTTTCCAAAAAGCATGTTCCGCTAATTAGCCTTATTGCCCGCGCCTCCCAGAAGCCATTGTGTATTGTAAGCGCTCGGAACGTATCCGGACACACAGCTCACATTAATGTTAATCATGCCTGGTTGGCTCTTAATTACCAGGGCTCCGCTCGGCTGCTAATGTCTGACGGCTGTTATTAGAGAGCCCCCCCCCCCCCCATATTACTAAAGAATGAAATCCTCAAGTCACCCCAATAAAGCAGGCAGAGAATAATGGGAGATTCCCAACTCCACACAAAATCCACTTCTGCTGCCCGGATTCATGGGTCTATGATTGACCTTGACAGTCAAGGTCCTGTCTGGGAATTAACAGCAGCCCTACCTTGCTTTACTGCAGCCATTCTAACTATAACCTGAGGAGCAATGGAGAAAACTTCCCATTATGTACAAAGTGTAGATGCTTTTTAACCCACAGTTTTCTTTCCAAATTAAATCCTAGCTAAATCCAGCACATGCCTTCCCAGGCAGCAGTGCGACACTGCCATGACAAAAGACAGACACATGGGTTTCAACCTGTGAGGTTTCTATTCCAGTTGGTTGATTCACTGCTCACTGTGTTGGCCTAAGGGGTGGGAAGTCTGCATGGGAAGTCTCCATAGGCCCTGTAACTGGGGTTTGTGGTGCTGGTGACCAAAGCTATGGGTTCTGTCACTGGGGGTCACTTTTGGCACTGTGTAATGGCCCCACCCATGGGCCCCATCACTGGAAGTGGCTTGTAGGGCTGTGTAATGACCCCAGCCATGGGCCCCATCACTGGAAGTGGCTTGTAGGGCTGTGTAATGACCCCAGCCATGGGCCCCATCACTGGAAGTGGCTTGTGGTGATGCTTAATGACCCAAGCTATGGGGCCCATCATTGTGGGTGGCTTTTGGCACTGTGTAATGGCCCCAGTCATGGGTTCTCTCAATGAAAGTGGCTTGTGACGTTGTGTAATGGCCCCAGCCATGGGCCCCATCACTGGAAGTGGCTTGTAGTGTTGTGTAATGGCCCCAGTCACTGGAAGTGGCTTGTAGGCCTTTGTAATGGCCCCAGTCATGGGCCCCATCACTGGAAGTGGCTTGTAGCATTGTTTAATGGTCCCAGCCATGGGCCCCATCACTGAAAGTGGCTTGTAGGGCTGTGTATGGGCCCCAGCCATGGGCCCCATGACTGAAAGTGGCTTGTAGGGCTGTGTAATGGCCCCAGCCATGGGCCCCATCACTGAAAGTGGCTTGTAGGGCTGTGTAATGGCCCCAGCCATGGGCCCCAAGACTGAAAGTGGCTTGTAGTGCTGTGTAATGGCCCCAGCCATGGGCCCCATCACTGGAAGTGGCTTGTAGCATTGTTTAATGGCCCCAGCCATGGGCCCCATGACTGAAAGTGGCTTGTAGGGCTATGTAATGGCCCCAGCCATGGGCCCCATGACTGAAAGTGGCTTGTAGGGCTGTGTAATGACCCCAGCCATGGGCCCCATCTATGGAAGTGGCTTGTAGGGCTGTGTAATGGCCCCAGCCATGGGCCCCATCTATGGAAGTGGCTTGTAGGGCTGTGTAATGGCCCCAGCCATGGGCCCCATCTATGGAAGTGGCTTGTAGGGCTGTGTAATGACCCCAGCCATGGGCCCCATCTATGGAAGTGGCTTGTAGGGCTGTGTAATGGCCCCAGCCATGGGCCCAGTCACTGGAGGTGGCTTGTAGGGCTGTGTAATGGCCCAGCCATGGGCCCCATCACTGAAAGTGGCTTGTAGTGCTGTGTAATGGCCCCAGCCATGGGCCCCATCACTGGAAGTGGCTTGTAGCATTGTTTAATGGCCCCATCCATGGGCCCCATCACTGAAAGTGGCTTGTAGGGCTGTGTAATGGCCCCAGCCATGGGCCCCATGACTGAAAGTGGCTTGTAGGGCTGTGTAATGACCCCAGCCATGGGCCCCATCTATGGAAGTGGCTTGTAGGGCTGTGTAATGACCCCAGCCATGGGCCCCATCTATGGAAGTGGCTTGTAGGGCTGTGTAATGACCCCAGCCATGGGCCCCATCTATGGAAGTGGCTTGTAGGGCTGTGTAATGGCCCCAGCCATGGGCCCCATCTATGGAAGTGGCTTGTAGGGCTGTGTAATGGCCCCAGCCATGGGCCCCATTACTGGAGGTGGCTAGTAGGGCTGTGTAATGGCCCCAGCCATGGGCCCCATCACTGGAGGTGGCTAGTAGCGCTGTGTAATGGCCCCAGCCATGGGCCCCATCACTGGAAGTGGCTTGTAGCATTGTTTAATGGCCCCAGCCATGGGCCCCATGACTGAAAGTGGCTTGTAGGGCTATGTAATGGCCCCAGCCATGGGCCCCATGACTGAAAGTGGCTTGTAGGGCTGTGTAATGACCCCAGCCATGGGCCCCATCTATGGAAGTGGCTTGTAGGGCTGTGTAATTGCCCCAGCCATGGGCCCCATCTATGGAAGTGGCTTGTAGGGCTGTGTAATGACCCCAGCCATGGGCCCCATCTATGGAAGTGGCTTGTAGGGCTGTGTAATTGCCCCAGCCATGGGCCCCATCTATGGAAGTGGCTTGTAGGGCTGTGTAATGACCCCAGCCATGGGCCCCATCTATGGAAGTGGCTTGTAGGGCTGTGTAATGGCCCCAGCCATGGGCCCAGTCACTGGAGGTGGCTTGTAGGGCTGTGTAATGGCCCAGCCATGGGCCCCATCACTGAAAGTGGCTTGTAGTGCTGTGTAATGGCCCCAGCCATGGGCCCCATCACTGGAAGTGGCTTGTAGCATTGTTTAATGGCCCCATCCATGGGCCCCATCACTGAAAGTGGCTTGTAGGGCTGTGTAATGGCCCCAGCCATGGGCCCCATGACTGAAAGTGGCTTGTAGGGCTGTGTAATGACCCCAGCCATGGGCCCTATCTATGGAAGTGGCTTGTAGGGCTGTGTAATGACCCCAGCCATGGGCCCCATCTATGGAAGTGGCTTGTAGGGCTGTGTAATGACCCCAGCCATGGGCCCCATCTATGGAAGTGGCTTGTAGGGCTGTGTAATGGCCCCAGCCATGGGCCCCATCTATGGAAGTGGCTTGTAGGGCTGTGTAATGGCCCCAGCCATGGGCCCCATTACTGGAGGTGGCTAGTAGGGCTGTGTAATGGCCCCAGCCATGGGCCCCATCACTGGAGGTGGCTAGTAGCGCTGTGTAATGGCCCCAGCCATGGGCCCCATCACTGGAAGTGGCTTGTGGTGCTGTTTAAGTGAATAATTAAAGTGCACGTTGGTTAATGCGGTTACATGTAATGCGCTCAGACATAATGGGGACATTTCTCAGGGAGACGACTTCGGTTTAATCTCTTCAGCCTGAGCAGGACATTATTTATGTGCCAATCACCGGCCTCGGATGAGAGGAAATAAAATATAGTGGGAAATTTCACCGCTGGGTGCTAATGCGGCCAACCAGGCAGTGCCATGATAACACAAGCGTGTGGGGGGCACAGGGGGGACTCACTAGGGACAGGCAGAATCTACATGGTCCGACGCTATTGTGCCACAGAAGGGAGGGGTAACAGGTTGGCAGCTTCAGGGACCCTACCAAGCTTCACTGCCATAAAACGATATAAATGGAACTAATAAACAAACACATCCAGCACGGTTCAGGGGCCCTGCAGGTGCCCCCAACAGCCACCTGCCCCCCTAACCCCCCGCAGGGACCCCCACTCTACGTCATCCCCTGAGCGCACGTAAGTTTAACGTGTCCCGGGATACTGTGTCCCGGGATACTGGGGTCAGGCAGTTGGTAAGGAGAATGGGCAAAGCAGTTAACATAGTAACATAGTAAGTTAGGTTGAAAAAAGACTTACGCCCATCACGTTCAACCATAATGCCCATATATAACCTGCCTAACTTCTAGTTGGTAGCCAGGAGGGGTCCAGGCTGGGCTCAGATCTGCCCAACCGGACCCATCAGATTTTGATTGCACCAATATGGGTGCAATACCACATGAAAGTACTGTTTAGGTGCAAGTCAATTGCAGGTGTAGGTTCAACACACAGAGGCAACCCTGTAAGTAACATGTTGATTCCGTGTGCTTTATACCTTGCACCTTATGTAGCAAAGAGAATTAAATACACAGTATAAATACACATACATACGCAGTGTGGCTTTGCACTGTTACATCTGTATCTCAGCTCTTCTGAGTATTAATACCCGTGTACTTGTAGTTTCTCACATGTTTATTGTTATAAGACGTCCAACCCTTTATTGAAAGTATCTCTGTATCCGCCATCTCTTTCCCTTCAGCATTTTTGCTCAGTTTTGCCCCTAGTGGTGATTCTGGGAATCACAGTGCATTCAGCCTGCCTCTCGTTCCATTTGGAAACCAGACACATTCTCCTGCTATTCCGGAGCATCGGCAGAGATTAACATTCTAATAATCATATAGAGCAGCGGGGATCTGCCGGCTTGCTGCTCTGTTATTGCCAATGAGAAGTCTAATTGGCCAATTACATGTATTTTCATCCCATACTCCAATAAAGGCAGTGCTGAATAAGGAATGGGTTGATATGCTTGCGCTCTCCAGAGCCTCGGGTCATATGCTGAATTCAGAAGAAAACTGCCTCTTCGTGTTTATTTACTATGTTTGTTATATGAGGTGATGTATTATTCATTCATGTTCTGCCCGTGAAGAATGAAGCTTGAAATTACGATTTGTGAATGAAAAGCAGTTTGAACCTGACTCAAAAAATATAAATGTATTAATAGACTTCAGTACATTGAGAGACCTCGTCTAAAAAGGGATCCTGGCTCAGTGTTTCTATTACTGCAAACAAATGTCCTGCTGTATTTAACAACATCAACATCATGTCCAACTGTCTCTATCCTGCTCTTCTGCCTCCATCTTGTCCAACTGTCTCTATCCTGCTCTTCTGTCTCCATCTTGTCCAACTGTCTCTATCCTGCTCTTCTGTCTCTATCTTGTCCTACTGTCTCTATCCTGCTCTTCTGTCTCCATCTTGTCCTACTGTCTCCATCTTGCCCTACTGTCTCTATCCTGCTCTTCTGTCTCCATCTTGCTCTACTGTCTCCATCTTGCCCTACTGTCTCCATCTTGCCCTACTGTCTCTATCCTGCTCTTCTGTCTCCATCTTGTCCTACTGTCTCTATCCTGCTCTTCTGTCTCCATCTTGCCCTACTGTCTCCATGATGCCCTACTATCTCCATCTTGCCCTACTGTCTCCAACTTGCCCAACTGTCTCTATCCTGCTTTTCTGTCTCCATCTTGCCCTACTGTATCAATCTTTTTTCTGCCACCCTCTTGCCCTATTCCTGCCATATTACCCTAAGGTTGCCATCTTTCCCTACCTCCATCTTGACCCACTTTGCCATAAGTTTACCTTCTTGCCTTACTGTCTCTATCACCTACTACCACAATCTTTCCCTGCTATCACCTTCTTGCCCTACATTCTTCTGTCCATCTTGTCCTTCCCAATCTTGCCCAACGGTCTCCATCTTGCTCTATTATCATTATCATGTTCTACTCTCTCCACCTATCTCTACGATCTCCATATTTTCATACTGTTACCATCTTCATCTATTATCACCATCTTGCCCTACTGTCTCCACCTGGCTCTACTGTCATCATCATCTTATTATTACCATCACACAGGATGCAATCTGAAACAGCACTGCTACTTTTCTTTTAAAATAAAATGCCTTTATTGAATATTTTCAGGATATTAGAGCAACTTTTCAGGTCTTATCTGTCTCTTATCATGCTCACCATTTTGCCCTAAGCGCTTCTGTCTCCAACTTGCTCTGCTGTCTCCATCTTGCCCTACTGTCTCCATCTTGCTTTATCTTACCATCGTGCCCTACTGTCTCCATCTTGCTCTATCTTACCATCGTGCCCTACTGTTTCCATCTAGCTCTACTGTTTCTATCTTGCCCTACTGTCTCCATCTTGTCCTACTGTTTCCATCTTGTCCTACTGTCTCCATCTTGTCCTACTGTCTCCATCTTGTCCTACTGTCTCCAACTTGTCCTACTGTCACCATTTTTCTCTACTGTGTTGTTGACTGATGACATTTTGTCCTACTGCCTCCTACTATCCCCTCAATTTTCTAACAACTTTTTCTATGTGGACCTCTATATATATGTAAGGCCCTGGGCATGTGCCCCAATTGGCATGTCAAGGACATCTATGCATTGGCACCTAATTGTGTTAGGAAAGTAATGAGATACAATTACATGAACATTACAATACAGAGCTCTCAGTACAAACTTTACCTCCCAGCTCCCTTGGCCAGCTGAGCTGGAAGCCCATATCTTTGATTTCTTGCTTTGAGTGCTATCATTAAAGATAAATAAAAGATAATTCAGTTTTAGCTGTCCTTATTTTATTTAGGAGCCTCAATCATTTCCATGAATCGCTTTAGGTGTGAGCCGTACTCCTCAGAAAACATTGAAAGAGTAATTGGAAGCAAGAAAGCAACTAAGCTTATTGATCCAAACGCCCAGCGATAAACCTACTCCCTTCTACCTGATCTATGTAGAAATTATGGAAACTTCAGCAATGACTTTAATCTGTGCAGAAATAAAGCTGGGGCAGTAGGTCCCAGTGCTAAAAATTGGCTTCAGTAAATAGATTGTTAGCTCTCAGAAGCAGCAAGATGTATTTGTGAAGCTGCATTTGGAATTGAACCGCATGTGTAGGAAAGGAGAGTGGGTAGGAATTACGTATAGTAAGGCAAGTTGGCAACAACTGGGCAAAATGGCGACAGTATTTAAAAATGGAAAATTAAGAGAAAGATGGAGACAGCAGGAACATATTTCAACAGTAAAGCAAGATGGTGACAATAGGGGGATAAGAGAAATTGGGGAAAGGAGGGCAGCAGAGTTAGATGAACACAATAGGGAAAAATGTAATCAGTAAAATAATATGGGGAAGGTGACTATACTAGGACGATACTAGGCGGTGACTGTAGGGAGAAATAGTGGCAGCAAAGCATATTAGGGAAAGTAGAACAAGAAGAAGATAGGGAGACAGTGCAGTAAATTTGTCACATTATATCAAGATGGTACCAGTAGGACAAGCTAATGTGGGATGAGATAGTGATAGTATGCCTAGATGGAAAAAGCAGGACAAGATGGAGACAGTAGGGCAAGATGGAGACAGTAGGGCAAGATGGAGACAGTGGGGCAAGATGGAGACAGTAGGGCAAGATGGAGACAGTAGGGCAAGATGGAGACAGAAGGACAAGATGGAGACAGTAGGACAAGATGGAGACAGTAGGGCAAGATGGAAACAATAGAACAAATGCACGACAGAAGGGTAAGATGAAGACAGTAGGGCAACATGGAGACAGTAGGGCAAGATGGAGACAGTAGGGCAACATGGAGACAGTAGAGCAAGATGGAGACAGTAGAGAAAGATAGAGACAGAACAAATTGAAGACAGTTAGGCAAGATAAAGACTCTAGGGCAAGATGGAGACAGTATGGTAAAATTGTTATGGTACCAGTAGGTCAAGATTGTGACTGTGGACAGTAGAGAGACAGCATGGCAAGAAGGAGACAGCAGGGTAAGATAGGGAGACAGTAGAACAAGAGAGAGACATTAGGACAAAATAGACCCAGTGGAACAAGACAGACTGCTGAGCAGACAAAATGGCATCACAGATGTTTCAGATGTTCTAATTACGGGTAGTTGTGACTGTCGGTGAATGTAAATAAATAAAAGAAATAAATAAATGAAAAGAGACAAATCCCAAATCTCCTTGTGTTCATTTCAGTTAATTGGGAAGGAGTTCCTGTGTGAGCCTATATGGAAATGTGAGCCCTGTAAGTGGGACGGCTTACAAACTAAAATGGCTGCCTACATGGACTTTACAGCAATTCCCTATCAGTTGGTGGGCGCCGGGCAGATGCAGCGCTGGCAGTTGTGGCTCTCGGCAGCTGAAGTGTCAGGCAGAACAGTCATCAATCGGCGGCGAGACAGCCGGGCGCAGCTGCACAGTAGCCACTCTTATTAACAGGGGAATCAATGGGATAAAGGGTTGGGAACAGGCAACTTACAGAACAATGTAGCACGGGGGCCAACGCTAATGGCTCGGGCACCCTGGGGTCTCCTGGCTAAAATAAACCCCTTGGCACTGCCCTGTATTAACTCCTGGTTTGCCTTCCCACTCATTTATCAACATTGGGCAAATTAGCTCATGAGCTGTAACCCTCGGCAACCAAACAGTGATTGGCTTTATTCAGTCCTTTGCAGGTAGAACAATGAATGCAACAGTTTGATTGGTTGCCATGGGTCGCTGCCCATGGGCAAATCTGCCAGGGTGCATGTAATGGGAAGGAGGGGGGTATATGTCTTGCTCCTAAACTACCCCTTATAGGGCAGAAAGCTGTTCTCTATTGACTCGTGGCACAATCTTTGCGTCTCCTACACCGGGCGTTGGACTGGCACGGGCACAATTATGCTAAAATGCTGAGAGGAATAGTGCATTATGGGTAGAACTGGAAATACGGGGTTTCAGAACAAGGAAATCTCTTTGGTTCCCAGCACGGCCTGTCTCATTGTGTTTATATAACTGCTGCCAGGCTGCCCGTCTCCTCGCCATGCTCTCACATCCGTCCTTATGTAACAGGGGGGAGCAGTCTATTGGCTGTCTCGCTAGACTCCGACGCTCCCTTTCCTCACACAGGGACTCTCCTAAGGAGCAAAGTCATTTCTATTTATCCAGTTGCCCCGGTGCCCGGCGCTGCCCCCTGTCTATAGGGCAGTACTGCGGGCACAGACTTCACATTAATGTATGTTCACAGTTGCTTGTGCTGTTCTGAAGGTCACCCTGTCTCGCCCGTATACACAGAATTCCACTGGAAAATATCTGTTATTGGGCAGAGGATTCAGGTTTCTATGGAAACCCACCTCTCTCTCTCTCTCTCTCTCTCTCTCTCTCTCGCTCGCTCTCTCTCGCTCTCTCTCGCTCGGTTCCATTGGCATTTTTGTCACATAAAATCACCAAAGTAGAGGAACACGGTTACAAACCCACTAAAACTGTGCCCAGTGGCAAATTGGTGCCAATTATAAATGTAATAATGTGATATCTGTAGCCTGCCCCCCCCCCCAGCACTTATGGAGTTAATAAGTTATATCCGTCCATCAAGTGAATCTGCCCAACTTCTAGCTGATCCAGAGGGACCCAAAAATGGATTTGGGGTGATTGCTTATTTGTGCCCTGGGTACCCCTGGAACTATAGCGGGGTGACTGTTACCCCAATGTTTCTATATATCTGTAACCTTGTTATGGGCTAAGGGGGCCCAGCCTGAAGGCCAGTTAGGGGGGGATTTGGGGTGAGTGCTTATTTGTGCCCTGGGTACCCCTGGAACTATAGCGGGGTGACTGTTACCCCAATGTTTCTATATATCTGTAACCTTGTTATGGGCTAAGGGGGCCCAGCCTGAAGGCCAGTTAGGGGGGGATTTGGGGTGAGTGCTTATTTGTGCCCTGGGTACCCCTGGAACTATAGCGGGGTGACGGTTACCCCAATGTTTCTATATATCTGTAACCTTGTTATGGGCTAAGGGGGCCCAGCCTGAAGGCCAGTTAGGGGGGGATTTGGGGTGAGTGCTTATTTGTGCCCTGGGTACCCCTGGAACTATAGCAGGGTGACTGTTACCCCAATGTTTCTATATATCTGTAACCTTGTTATGGGCTAAGGGGGCCCAGCCTGAAGGCCAGTTAGGGGGGATTTGGGGTGAGTGCTTATTTGTGCCCTGGGTACCCCTGGAACTATAGCAGGGTGACTGTTACCCCAATGTTTCTATATATCTGTAACCTTGTTATGGGCTAAGGGGGCCCAGCCTGAAGGCCAGTTAGGGGGGGATTTGGGGTGAGTGCTTATTTGTGCCCTGGGTACCCCTGGAACTATAGCGGGGTGACTGTTACCCCAATGTTTCTATATATCTGTAACCTTGTTATGGGCTAAGGGGGCCCAGCCTGAAGGCCAGTTAGGGGGGATTTGGGGTGAGTGCTTATTTGTGCCCTGGGTACCCCTGGAACTATAGCAGGGTGACTGTTACCCCAATGTTTCTATATATCTGTAACCTTGTTATGGGCTAAGGGGGCCCAGCCTGAAGGCCAGTTAGGGGGGATTTGGGGTGAGTGCTTATTTGTGCCCTGGGTACCCCTGGAACTATAGCGGGGTGACTGTTACCCCAATGTTTCTATATATCTGTAACCTTGTTATGGGCTAAGGGGGCCCAGCCTGAAGGCCAGTTAGGGGGGGATTTGGGGTGAGTGCTTATTTGTGCCCTGGGTACCCCTGGAACTATAGCGGTGTGACTGTTACCCCAATGTTTCTATATATCTGTAACCTTGTTATGGGCTAAGGGGGCCCAGCCTGAAGGCCAGTTAGGGGGGGATTTGGGGTGAGTGCTTATTTGTGCCCTGGGTACCCCTGGAACTATAGCGGGGTGACTGTTACCCCAATGTTTCTATATATCTGTAACCTTGTTATGGGCTAAGGGGGCCCAGCCTGAAGGCCAGTTAGGGGGGGATTTGGGGTGAGTGCTTATTTGCTGCCCTGGAAACCCGTGGAACTATAGCAACTGTTGCATGCTGGAAGTTGTAATTATGACGAATGTATCAGACAAGGCACAAGAGGGACCAGAGCAGGACATCTATAAAGTCAGTGCAATAAAACAGCTCTCATTTCATTGGTTTAATAAAGTCATTTAGAGCCATATCTCCGAGCCTTATTTATATTAATGAAAAAGTTCCCCAAATCCTTTCCAGGTAATTTCCTAGTGAACGTCAGACTAATGAAACCCGGTGCCACTCGGATCCCTGCCCAATACACAGCGGGATAGGGATATATTTGCCATCAAGGTTATGTAGAACAGTTTCATTAATCACCACGGCCTGTTTATTACCACGGTTTAGACACTTTATGATCCGCCCGGCGTGCGCCTTATACAACTTCTGCCATTTGTGGAGGTGAGAAATATCAGCTGGAAATGCCGAGAAGTGATTCGCCCTCGTGCCGCCGGATACAGGGATGTACTTTATAGGGTGAGTGGCCTTGAAATTGGAGTTTATGCAGAGTGTAAAAATATAAAAGGGATATTACTAGAACAACTATGGGGTTAGAAAACAAAGTTCTAAATGGATTTAGCTGTTGAGGGAAACATTGTTGTTGGGTAAAGCTATGCAAGCGTTCCGCCATTTCCATCCTTTCCATTCCATTCCATCCCCAACCTTACTTACTCGTGAGCCACAGTCACATGTAAAAAGACTTGGGGAGCAACACAAGCACCATAAAAGTTCATGGAGGAGCCAAATAAGGGCTGTGATTGGCTATTAGGGGCCTCTATGCACCCTATCAGCTTACTGTGGTAGGAAATCTTGTTTTTATTGAAACAAAACTTGCCCCAAGTCAGGAATTCAAATATAACTCCCTGGTTTGGGGGCACTGAGAGCAACATCCAAGGGGTTGGGGAGCAACATGTTGCCCCCGAGCCACTGGTTGGGGATCACTGTAGTAGAGCACAGAGGATCTAGTAGAGCATTGAGGGTCTAGTAGAGTATTGAGGATCTAGTAGAGCATTGATTATCTAGTAGAACATGGGGGATGTAGTAGAGCACTGAGAATGTAGTAGAACATTAAGGATCTAGTAGAGTGTAGAGGATCCAGTAGAGCACAGAGGCATTTTTTTTTTACTCGCCTTAAGACTTGTCCCATGGAAACAAATGCTCTGTTATTTGGCCCTGGATATTTGCTATTATGACTACAGTTTCACATGGAGAGGGCATGGTTTATAAATATGGACTATATATTGTTTGTCCGTGCACTTTATTCTGAGGATAACTTATAAAGACCCTGGACTCAAACTGCACCTGGACCCGGGGTCTCTACACCTCACGCTGCTCAACTGGTGCCTCTAAATGCAAGTTAGAGGGAAAGGAAGAGTTGAGCAGAGGGGGGAACTTGGTAAAGATGTTGAGTGTCTTGATTTGGGTTCAGCTGCCATGTTACTTCCTATATAATATATATAACTTTTTTCTCTTATTTCACTAATAATAGAAGCGTCTGACTGGAAGGAATGCTGTTATGATCTGTCCTATTTATCCGGACAAGTGAGATATTAGCTGTGAGCAAAAGGAAGTGACCAATTGCAACGGCGTCATGGGGTGAAGGGTCTCCCCAGTCAAACCTAAGGGCCTAACAGCCTGTGCAGTTGTGTATATGAAGAGACAATAGAAATAGGCTTATTTACTGTGTGTATAGATAGAAAATACAATGAGTTGGGGCGTTGGAATGAGATGTCAGAATAGATCTGCGTCTGGTATCCGGGGGCCCATTTCATGGAACATTTGACCTTTCTCCCTGCTCAGATGTCAGTTTGCCCGCAGATGCTTCGCTGTCTGGGAAGGGAACGGAGCCAGCGCTGCCTCTGTGAGTCACGAGTTCAGAGCTCGTCTGACAAAGTCAAGCCAATACCGAATTGCACTCAACTTAAATTGCCCACGAAGGAGAGAGAAGGTTACAATAAGATTATCTCCCCGAGACGTCTCATCAGAAGAGTGCAGAACCACTGAAGCCTGAGATACCCGCGTATATCTATATATCTGTGTCTCCAAATCTGTATTGTCTTGATCCACTGTCTGAATTGATTCATATCTCGCAAATGGGGATTCAAGGGGAACCTAACCCTAGAGGTATTGTGTGAAGCAGTACTCCCATATTCTTCATTATGGCCCCATTGCTTGGATAAAAGGTACATAATAATACATTAGCTTGTTGCTGTACTAAAGCTACAAGGGTGATAGAGGTTCTGAGGGGGCAGTAGCACTTCTCCAGAGCCAACGTGCTCAGCTGTAGAGAACATAAAAGAAACACTTACAGTTGAGAAGCAGCCGGAACAGTTACACCTACACAAACACAGCCGCCCTATTGTGCGCCGTGAAGGCCGAATCTCAGCCGCAGAGCGCAGGTAAATAAATGCTGTTACACCATGACTTGTCCATTGGTTTATTCCATGTTGCTGTTTGAACTTTCTCCTGTGTATTGAGATTCTCTGTCATTGGTGGGAAATGAATCCCATAGGGATTAGGGTGGCGAGGGAACACGGGTGGTACAGGCCCAATAAGCCCTCTCTCCATCTCTCCTTCTCTCCATTCACCTGTTTATAATTTCCTTTTTATTTCCAATTCCATTTCCCAATTTGTTATTCACTTTCCTATTTTATTCTCCCCATCCATTAGTCTCTCTATTTCCTAACCCCATCGTCTACTTTCTCTACGTTCTTCCTTTCTTTTGCTTCTATTTGCCACCCCATGTTCTACGATTAACGTCAGGTGGAAAGTTTGGATCTATCACTTCTTGTTGATGGAGTCACATGGTTGGAAATCAAAAGGGACAATTAAACAATGGCATTTAGGGCTTACTTCCCCTTTAAAACTGGGCACATATAAAATTCACATTTTGCCCTGCTATCTCTTTTTTATTCTAGTTACCTGTTTTTGTCCCCATTATTCCATACATTTGCCACCTTGAGCTACTGTTTCCATCATGTCCTACTGTTGCCACCTAAGCCTGCTATCTTCATCTTCATTGTTACTTTACTGTCACCACTATTTCATACTGTTGTCACCTTGCTCATCTTGCCCTATTGTCTCCATCATACTGTACTGTTGAGACCCTCACTTTTCGTTAATGTCTCCTTATATCTAGCCTTTTGCTTTCTTACCCTAATGTCACCATCTTTCCATACTTTTTCTATCTTACTCTACTGTAACCATCTTGCCCTACGATCTCCATCTTGTCCTAATGTCCCCTTATCTCTAGACTTCTGTCAACCATCTTGTCAATGCCAGTAAGTCATAGGAGTGCAAGAAATGCCCCCTGATGTCAATGAATTTCACAAATTTTTGGGCGAAGTGAAACAGGACAGATTCCCTCATCACTAATGGGGGCCATATTAAGAAATACACAATACTATAATTGGCCTAAAGAAAGAACTAAGGGCAGTAAATTTCAGTTAATGAATAAAAGGCACCACTAAAGCTTTGGTTTAATGTCAGATCTCCTGGAATCCTGGTGGGCTACTGTAGAATGACCCTATACTTTTCTTCCCCAAAGGGGAGCCTCCTCTGCACACTGAGATGTTGTTAACCCCAGGTTGTCAAAGGCTGACAGTTGTCATTCATCAACCCCTGTGTGCACATTATTGCCCCAATACCTTCCTCCACTATTTATTAATGATGGATCTGTGCCCAAAGCCATTCTTCGTTGAGACACATTGTATATAATTAGCGCATGTTGATAGTAAAGAGATCGTTAAATGGATTTCCCATGCGCTATAATAAAGGCTACGCTTGGCACTTGGTATGAAATCTCCACCTTTTCCTCCCCATTATGAGCCCTTATAATCATGCCCCTCGGCTCCTTTGTGAGTATGAATTGGAATCGCCTCAAAAGGAACCTTAATCCACTTTCCGCTCTTAAGAAAGAGTTTTCCGGAATATCCTGGATCTGGAAAGGTCCCAAGTTTAACCCTTTTATTTGTCTACATGCCAGGTCCAATAATCATGATTTTAACATTCAACGGAACAATGACAATTCAGGGTGGAACGCGCCCAATGACTCAAACTCACAGCCTCTTTACTGAACCTGGCTTCTAAGTTTGAGAAAACCCGGAATAGACCGGGTAGGGGGGGTTAAGAAACATCATTTCCTTTGCCCCCAACTTACCTACCCCCCCACCCTCCATGCTTAACTGCAACTTGTTGTCCTTCTACCTTCCTCTCAGGCTACATACAATGCTGTTGCTTGGCTACCGACTAATGGAGTGTGTGGGAGCAAGAAAAACATGAGTGTTGTCAGATTAGCCATTAAATCTGGAATCCCGAAGGGATAATTCCCCAGGAGCTGCTACAAAGAACTTTTACAGAGGTAGCACAACAGGTCACAAATGGCACTCAGAGTGACACACAAGCTGGTCTTTCACAAACAACAGAAATTCCATGAAATTCCTTTCATATCTAACAGTTAACAAGGGGCTCCTGGGCCCCTACACTGGCGGCACAGTAAGGTTATGGGTTAAAACGTGACTATTGTACACGTGGATGGAGCCCTTGTGTATTGAGTGTCAGTATTTCTCAGACTACAGATTTATTAAACAACCAATGAAATCCCATTTCAATGACAAAGGTGCTCAGCTTCCATGTACATTGGGAACTGATGAATATGTTTGGGGAATCATGTCTACCACTAATCTTTCATGCAACCTGATGAAGCTTTGGGGCTGTGGTCTGCCTTAAGCTTAAAGAATGATTTAACAGGGGGGTATAATCTTTCCTGGTCAATCTTCATTCATAGCAAACCTCACTGTGCCTTGACATTCCTATACCAGGTTCCACCAGTCAGTAGACACAAATTCTACCTTAATATTGAAAGTGATCCAAGAGAGCTATCATGCTCTATATGAACATCATGTGGCCCTGATGGTCCTTTTGAACACTGGACCCTCCTAAGCAGGATGTTACATCACTAGCAGGGATGTACCAACCCTTCTCTACATTGGGTACTGATGAATGTGTTTGGGGAATCATGTCTACCACTAATCGTTCATGCAAGCTTAAAGAATGACCCAACAGGGGGGTCTAGTCTGTCCTGGTCAATCTTCATTCATGGAAAACCTCACTGTGCCTTGACATTCCTATACTAGGCTCCACCAGTCAGTAGACACAAATTCTACCTTAATATTGAAAGTGATCCAAGAGAGCTATCATGCTCTATATGAACATCATGTGGCCCTGATGGTCCTTTTGAACACTGGACCCTCCTAAGCAGGATGTTACATCACTAGCAGGGATGTCCCAACCCTTTCCTACACTGGGTACTGATTGTGTTTGGAGAATCATGTCTACCACTAATCTTTCATGCAAACTGATTAGAGCTATGGTCTGCCTTAAGCTTAAATAATGACCCAACAGGGGGGTGTCTAGTCTGTCCTGGTCAATCTTTATTCATGGCAAACGTCATTGTGCCTTGACATTCCTATACCAGGTTCCACCAGTCAGTAGACACAAATTCTACCTCAATATTGAAGATGATCCAAGAGAGCTATCATGCTCTATATGAACATCATGTGGCCCTGATGGTCCTTTTGAACATTGGACCCTCCTAAGCAGGATGTTACAACACCAGCAGGGATGTCCAGACCCTTCCCACTAGTCTTACTTGCTGGAAACATTCACCGGTTCCACCTTATTTCTAAGTTCAGGTGGGAAACCATCTTAGCTGCAAGCTTTTTAGAGGAACCTACTAGAAGATTCAAATT
This sequence comes from Xenopus tropicalis, assembly GCF_000004195.4. Classification (NCBI taxonomy): domain Eukaryota; kingdom Metazoa; phylum Chordata; class Amphibia; order Anura; family Pipidae; genus Xenopus; species Xenopus tropicalis. The sequence goes on along the minus strand of NC_030682.2, from coordinate 148,314,855 downwards.
CTAATCAGCGTTCATGATGCAAGTGTTAGTCTTGACTCTGACCAAACGATGGACCATAATTAAGTAGCGATATATAAGGAGGGAATATGTAAGAAAGCTTGAGGCAAATGTAATGATTCTGATTGGTTAGGAGAAGTCTTCAAATTGTTTGCAAGATGGTTCCATGCATAATGCTGTACCAAAAAGGTAAATTAATGGAAGTAAACAATTATTAAGGTGTATTTACCCTTTAAACTGTGGCATGAATAAAACACTAGTTTATTTAAGGAAAAATCTCTCTTTTGATAGATATTGGAAATAATTTGCAAGTTTACCGAGTCAGATAATCAAAGTTTCCTTAATGACTCACTGCTCGGTAACCGCTCCACGAAAATAAATTCCCTGGCTCATTTAATCGACCATGTTGTGCGCCAAGATTGTTGCCTCCTTTCGAGTTTCCACAGTATATGGGTCTCAGGGGCAATAAAGTGATAAAGCGCAACCTAGTTTTTAGTAGATTAGTTTGTTGCTTTGACTGGCACCATCGTGAAATGAATTTGACCTTTTTTTGATAGACCTGTAAAGGAAGAGTAATAATAAAGATTTTGTGTCTCTTCCAGGATTTCTAAGGCTGAAGTGTGAGAAGAATTATTAAAAGAACATCTAAAGCATAACAGAAGCAGATACATAGAGTAACTAGAAGTCACAGGTCCAACAAAATATACTTGGGGCTCATTCACACCAGAGATATTCCTTTAAAAAACTGGGCCATCAGTATATGGAAAAAGAACCGAGGGGAAAACAGACACAGTAAAGTCAAGCTGAAGACAGTTGACCAAGGAAGACAAGTTGGCAATAGTATTCAAGATGGTGATAATAGGGCAATATCACCAAAGTCTGGAGATAAGGGAACATTATTAGGGCAAGGTGGAAACCAGGGATTCCCAAACTTTTTTACTCTGAGTCACACTCAGATGTAAAAAGTGTTAGTGAGTCACACATACATGAAAAAAAAATTTGGGGGATGCCAAATAAGGGCTGTGATTGGCTTTTTGGAAGTCCCGTGTGAACTGCTGGCCTGCAGAAAGTTCTGCTTGGAGTTAAACTTTGCTCCCAATACTTGCCTCCAAACAAGAAATGTAAAAATGGCCACCTAATTTGAACCCACTGGGAGCAACATCCAAGGGGTCGGTGAGCAACATGTTGGGGATCATTGATGTAGACATTAGGGCAAGGTGCTAACAGTAGTACAAGATGGCAAGTATACAAACATGGTAACAGCAGGGTAAATATGAAAAGGGTTGGAGATAAAGAGACATTAGGAAAGAGTGAGACAGTAGCAACAACAATGTATCATGGAGACAGTAGGTCAAGTAGGTGACAGTAAGTCAAGATGTTAATAGTAGGACAAGTTGACAATAGTATGGAAAGAACATGGCAGTAGATTAGCTTGGCAAGGGGAGGCAAGGGGACATTAGGACAAGATAAAGACAGTAGGCCAAGGGGGTGACAGTGAAGTAGAGGGGGTGACAGTAGGGAAAAGTGGTAACAGTGAAGAAGAGAGAGTGACAGCAGGGTAAGGTGGTGACAGAAGGGCAAGATGATAACTGTGAAGTAGAGGGGGTGACAGTAGGGTAAGGTGGTAACTGTGAAGAAGAGGGGGTGACAGTAGGGTAAGGTGGTAACTGTGAAGAAGAGGGGGTGACAGTAGGGTAAGCTAGTAACAGTGAAGTAGAGGGGGTGACAGTAGGGTAAGGTGGTAACTGTGAAGAAAAGGGGGTGACAGAAGGGTAAGGTGGTAACTGTGAAGAAGAGGGGGTGACAGTAGGGTAAGGTGGTAACTGTGAAGAAGAGGGGGTGACAGTAGGGTAAGCTAGTAACAGTGAAGTAGAGGAGGTGACAGTAGGGTAAGGTGGTAACTGTGAAGAAGAGGGGGTGACAGTAGGGTAAGCTAGTAACAGTGAAGTAGAGGGGGTGACAGTAGGGTAAGGTGGTAACTGTGAAGAAAAGGGGGTGACAGTAGGGTAAGGTGGTAACTGTGAAGAAGAGGGGGTGACAGTAGGGTAAGGTGGTAACTGTGAAGAAGAGGGGGTGACAGTAGGGTAAGCTAGTAACAGTGAAGTAGAGGGGGTGACAGTAGGGTAAGGTGGTAACTGTGAAGAAAAGGGGGTGACAGTAGGGTAAGGTGGTAACTGTGAAGAAGAGGGGGTGACAGTAGGGTAAGGTGGTAACTGTGAAGAAAAGGGGGTGACAGTAGGGTAAGGTGGTAACTGTGAAGAAGAGGGGGTGACAGTAGGGTAAGGTGGTAACTGTGAAGAAAAGGGGGTGACAGTAGGGTAAGGTGGTAACTGTGAAGAAGAGGGGGTGACAGTAGGGTAAGGTGGTAACTGTGAAGAAAAGGGGGTGACAGTAGGGTAAGGTGGTAACTGTGAAGAAGAGGGGGTGACAGTAGGGTAAGCTAGTAACAGTGAAGAAAAGTAGTGCTAAGTAGAAATACTAAATAGAAAAAATGTGCAAGGGGAAGTTAAGGCTACTAAATGTTATTTTTTTCGGTCCCTCTTGATTCTCTTGTGTCTCTCCATCCAGAACAACAAGATAATGATTGGTCCAGTTTTCCCACCAAGTCACTAAAAGGTCCATGTTATTAACTGTAGGATCCCGTCAGGGCCAGTAATAGAACAGAATTGTCCCGCAGAGCGGCACGTGCGCAACTCCCAGCCCGGCTACTTTATCTTCTCTCCTCGGAATTCAATTATTTAATCACTAAACGCATGTATTATCCCCGTCCGACAATAGCTGCTCATTTATGGCTCCTGAATAAAACAGGTAGGGGAGAGAGATGAGCGCAATTTTAATTAAACATTTGTCATGACTCACTCGTTTGTGTGAAATATGCAAAAAACGTGCGAGGGGGAGATTTGCACCGAAGGGAAAATACATCATTAAAGAGAAATATCACCGGCGCATAATACCTTCAGGGAAAGTCTACTGCGCGCGTTGGGGCGCCGGCACCCACATTTTTTATAGCTAAAACAATTGGCAAAAGTACTAGTAATGAGCGAATTTTTTCGCCAGGCGAGGATTCGTAGCGAAGTTGCGCATTTCGCCATTGGGGAATTGTTTTGTGAAAACTCAGCAAAAATTTGCAGCGGAAAAAATTCATTGCGTGTCAAAAAGAGTCGTGGTCGTGTCAAAATGGGCGTGGTTGCGTCAAATTGGGCACAGTCCCATCAAAATGGGTGTGGTAACGTAAAAAATAAGAGCCACGGGCGACAAAAAAAGTCACGCGACAACCACGGTTTGTGTATTTTTTGCCATTTTGATAATTTTTTGGTCGTTTCACGAAAGAATTAATCTTGTGTCAAAAAAAGTCGCAGCCGTGTCGAAATGGGTGCGGTTGCGTCAAATTGGGCACAGTCATGACAAAATGGGCGCGGTAAAAAAAAAAATCCGCAGCCGACAAAAAAAAAGGACATAGGCAACAAAAAAAAGTCACGCAACAAATACGATTCACGGATTTTTCGCCATTTCAAAAATGTTCTTATCGTTTCGTGAATTTTACTGCAAAATTGGACAAATTGGGTGTAGAAACAAAAAAATCTGCAGGCAGCAAAAAAGTCACATGACAAAAATGATTAGTGGCTTTTTCTCTATATTGCAAATTTTCTGGTGATTTCGCAAAAATATTAATCTTCCATCTAAAAAAGTTGCGGTTATGTTGAAATGGGCACGGTTGCGTCAACTTGGGCACAGTCGCGTAAAAAAAAAAGCAGCAGGCGACAAAAAAAGTCACGCGACAAACAAGATTCACTGATTTTTCGCCATTTCGCAAATTTTCAGGACGTTTCGTGAATTTTACGGCAACATGGGACAGATTTGCTCACCACTAAAAATGACATAAATTGGTGTTATTGGGAGAAAATGCCTAAACAATTACAGTTGTACCTCCTGGTACCCGTGTGTCTGGGGGCTCATTCATAACGGCCGCGGCAGTTGCCGTAGTGACAAAAAGGGGCAAATAGGGCTAATTATATAATAATAATGCGCAATGCAAGTCCACGATTGCATCAGATTTATCAAAACATGCAAACCTAGTGATGGGCAAAATGTTTCCCCAGGCATGGATTTGCGGCGAATTCCCGCGTTTCGCCATTGGCGGATTGTTTCGCGAAACAAAAATTGTCACCGACGTCAAAAAAGAATAGTCGCAGGCATCAAAAGAATAGCCGCGCAACGAAATAATAGCCGTGGGTGAAAAAAGAATAGCACGCGTCAAAAGAATAGTCACGGGCGGCGAAACAATAGCCGTGCGACAAAATAATAGCCGCGCGACAAGACAATAGCCGCGGGCGACAAAAGAATAGTCGCGGGCGACAAAACAATAGCCGCGGGCGACAAAACAATAGCCGCGGGCGACAAAAGAATAGCCATGCGACCAAATAATAGCCACGTGACAAGACAATAGCCGCGGACGACAAAACAATAGCCGTGCGACAAAATAATAGCCGCGCGAGAAGACAATAGCCGCGGATGACAGAACAATAGCCATGCGACAAGACAATAGCCGCGGGTGACAAAAGAATAGTCGCGGGCGACAAAACAATAGCCGTGCGACAAAATAATAGCCGCGCGACAAGACAATAGCCGCGGACGACAAAACAATAGCCGTGCGACAAAATAATAGCCTCGCGAGAAGACAATAGCCGCGGACGACAAAACAATAGCCGTGCGACAAGACAATAGCCGCGGGCGACAAAAGAATAGTCGCGGGCGACAAAAGAATAGTCGCGGGCGACAAAACAATAGCCGTGCGACAAAATTATAGCCGCGCGACAAGACAATAGCTGCGGACGACAAAAGAATAGTCGTGGGCGACAATTTCTTTGCCGCACGACATTTTCGCCGTTTCGTGAATTTTTCGCCATTTCATGGATCTTTTGAAAGATTCGTGAATTTTTCGGCGAATCGAAACAGAACAGATTCATCACTATGCAAAACCAATTGTGAAATGTTTTAATGCATCAGACACGAATCTGCCTGTGGCTGCAATGGGGTGAATGCTGCATTGTGGGTAAAAAGTGTAGCGAATTGCATCTGAAATTGCACTTTGCTCACTGCACTTGTAAATCAGCCCTTATATCTATGGGGCCAATGTACTGTGCAGGGGTGCTAAACTGCACCTTTTCTCCCTAGCAACCAGATATTTATTTTCATTTAGTTATAGCTGGTAGATTAAAACTAATTGCTGATTGGTAGATATGGTTTATTTGCTAAAACTCCAAACTGGAGAGCATGGGCGTATATTCCATAGGAAATCTGTCGATGGAGATGGGGGGTGAGGGGGGGTAGGGTGTCACAGGCTTGGGGCATGTCTAAGACCAACTGCAAATTGTCCCAGAATATTACTCACTACATCCTACTAAAAGTCGCGCACAGTAAGCTATATCATTCTACTATGCTATTGAAGGGAACCAATATGGCAGCTCCCACCACTCAATATAAATAGAAGTAGAAAGAGAAGGAAGGGTCTAATCAATAATCTGTGAGCCCCATTTATAATCCCGTGTATTTCCCCTTTAATACATAACCCTGCCTCCCGCAGCAGCAAATCAGCAATTAGAACGGCAAGTCCTGTACTTTTCATTTCCATCTGTTTTTTTTTTTTCTCCTTATAAAAGGAAACGGCTTGATGGGAGGAAGCGTTTCAGAGGCGGGACTCCGCCGGGCGGGTTTCTGGGCGCCCGATTCTATTCAGGAAAGTAATCATTCATACAAATAAACGGCCTTCTGCGAATTCTGTAGGAATCTGTGTTCCCGTATAATAAGTTTTCCTGCCGACAAGGACGTGATACTATGTTTGTCATCGTCACGCCGCTATTTCCCCTTTATTTATTTCAACCAACAACCGCATTCCCACAATGCACCGGTGCAAGAAAAAATGAGATTGATGTAATATTGTATAGCTAATTGCAAATATGTAGCAATCAGGGTTGGACTGGGCCGCTGGGACACCAGGAAAATACCCAGGGGGGGCGACCCAATCCCCACAGGGCACTATATCGAGCCGCAGGTCTCCCTCCAGCTTCCCCCAATGCGTTGACCATTTAATTTAGGTATGTTCGGGGGAGGGGGTCGGACAGACGGGGGCGGGGGCCATTGGGGGGGATAAAAGGCTGCAACAGGGGCCATTGGGGGGTGCAGGGGCCCTCTTCAGGCATAAGCCCTGGTAGACCCTGCACCCGTCAGTCCGACCCTGGTAGTACTAAACTACACACTGTACTTAAAGGGGATATAAACCCAAACTAAAACTTTGCCCAATCAAAGAACATATAATTCTCAGCAACTTTCCAATATACATTCATTGCACATTCCCAACGGTTCTACAGTTATTTGTAAATGCAGTTGCTGTTAAAATCAGCGTCTGTCTGGCCATTTCTGTTCCCTACTACGTTGCCTGGATACAATGTAGCAAACACCAGCTGACCTAGAGGAAAACCAACTTGTTACATTGTTTCAAGAAGCAACAACAAAAATGGCCGGACAGACACTGCTTTAAACAGAAATTCCATTTCTACATAACTTCAAAACCATTGGCAATTTCTAATGAATGGCAATTGGAAAGCTCTTTAGAACGCCATTGTTTTTCATTGCGCACAATTTTATTTTGGGGTTTATATGCCCTTTAAGGCATTCTTGGGATTGTGACTGCCTCTTCTATATTTGGTTGGCTGGACAGAATTGGAAGAAGATGGGGCTGTACATAGAGATTAATACTTCATTCAAACAAATTGCTAGAAAAATTTGCATTTTTTCTAATTGTTAGAACTTTTCGTATTGACCACGATAATACCGATAAAATTGCACAACTTTTTCGTGGTTTTCGTTAAATTCCACGAAAAAGTCATATTTTTCGCATTTCTTATTTCATTTCGGATTTCAATCAAGCTCCGGTACCGTGCCATTGAGCCCTATGGGAGGCTTCACTGAAGTTTCAAAGCCAGAAAGGTTTTCGCACCATTTACGATCGTTCGGATGCGAAAATCTCTTGACTTTGGCATCGTACCACAATATTTTTAAATGACCAAGTAAAGAATTTTTGCGCAATTTTCACACATCAGAAATTATCGTGGTTTCTCCAGATTTATTCCAATCGTGCTTTTTAGTAGCAAAGATTCATGCTTTAATGAATGGGCCCCTTTAGGTTGCATATTTAGGACAGGGGTGGCCAATACGTCGATCGCGGTGAACCAATTGATCCCCTGTGGATTTCTGGTGGACCGCGATGAAGCCGGGGATGCGGAAATGCTGCGTGAATAAGTATGTACAAATTCACGACGCACTTCCGCCTTCCCCGGTCATCAGTCAATCGCGGAGGAAAATTATTTTCCTCTGCGGCTATTATTTTGTCACCCGCGGCTATTATTTTGTCACCCGCGGCTATTATTTTGTCGCCTGCTGCTATTATTTTGTTGCACGGTTATTCTTTTGTCGCCCGTGGCTATTATTTTGTTGCACGGCTATTCTTTTGTCACCCACGGCTATTATTTTGTCGCACGTCTATTCTTTTGTCGCCCACGGCTATTATTTTGTTGCACGGTTATTCTTTTGTCGCCCGCGGCTATTATTTTGTTGCACGGCTATTCTTTTGTCGCCCACGGCTATTATTTTGTCGCACGTCTATTCTTTTGTCGCCCACGGCTATTATTTTGTCGCACGTCTATTCTTTTGTTGCCCGCGGCTATTATTTTGACGCTGGCGAAAATTTTTGGACGTGCGGCAAATTTTTCCGCGACTAATTTTTTCATCCGTTTCGCGAAACAATCCGCCAATGGCGAAACGTGGAAATTCGCCGCGAATCCATGCCTGCCGAAACATTTTGCCCATCACTACTCTTTAGCAACTTATTGGAGGCTAATCATGTTGGTCAAATATCTCTACAGAACCCATCACATTGTCCGGTCAATTAGATGATTATTGTTATCTTTGTCCAAAAGGACCTCGTAAATGGAACCAATTTCCCATTTCCAATTGTCTCCGTTTTATGTTCGAATTGCTCTCAGGCAAAACAGGAGCCGCTGTGATTGGGTCTGTCATGTCTCTGTGATCCCACACCGGTTGTGCCCGTCTATATTACTAACGTCGGCCTTTTGATAAATACCATTATTTAATAATATTCCTTCATATTTTTGTTAGGAAATGAAGAATGTAACTGAATTTCATTAGGAATCTTATTTCTAAAGATGTTGTATAATGAGCCGAGGCGGAAGCGCGGGGCTACGGAGACTCTCGGGGACGCGCTTACCTTGGCAATCTCACTTCACAGCAGGCTCGCTAATAAGATCCTCTATTTTTTAATTTGCAAGCGTCACTCTGTGAATTTCAATGAACTGTTTGTTCCGTGCTCGTAGCCCTGGGAAAAAAAAGACTGAACCACCAAATGAGACAAAGCTGGGAAAGTGGGGCAACCTGAGATTCACCTTTTAAAGCAGAATGGCACCTCGGTGCCTCGGTGCCCACAAATTGGTCTTTCTCCTGGCAATCGAGCTGGCTACACAAACCCGAGTATTAATATTGGCCCCCGGCGGCCCTTTCATTAAGCAACTCACATTTCTATGGCCGTTGTTTTTAGTGTTGTGGAAAAAAAAATTCATCCACTCATTTGGATAGAAAATTCATCCAAAAAGTCTTGTCTATTAGCACAGCCTAACCCACTAGTAACCTTCCCATAGCAGGAATTTAATGTACAAAAACGTGAATTTCAACCAGACTTTTCAAAAACAACCATTCTGCTATAGTTTCACAAGGAATCAGACAATAAGAAACTAAGATGGCGGCTCAATGAATTGCAGATAATGAATTCAATTTTCTTCATCCTATTAAGCTGGCCATACATACCCATATTTGCTCAGGCAGTTTGGGCGACTTTAGCCAAATTTCCCAAACATGTTGGCAAGTATGGCCAGTCATAGCCAGTCAATGGGCCAGTCATGGCCAGTCATGGCCAGTCAATGGGCCAGTCATGGGGCCATTTAGACTGATAATACTGCAGTATTGGGGGAATGAGGATTATCAACCCAGATGCAAACTTCCCTCAGTTGGTCAAAAGCAAATGATCTGTGGCGCCTCTTTCTGCTGTTCTGATCATTAAGGAAGTCAGTCAGGCAAGTTTTTGACTCCTCACTTGGTGTCCATCCCTTCAGCCCTAAAGGTTTTTAAGGAGGTAAGTGTTCCAGCTAGTCCTTGAAAGTTAGGAAGCCCTCACGTGATCTTGCTCATCATGCCCTACTGTCACCATCTTGTTTTACTGTCTCCATCTTGTCTTAGTGTCTCCATATTGCCCTACTGTCTCCATCTTGTCCTACTGTCTCCATCTTCCCCTATAGGCTCCATCTTTCCCTAAAGGCTCCATCTTGTCTTTTTGTCTTCACCTTACCCTACTGTCTCCATCATGCCCTTTGTTTACATTGTGTCCTGTTGTCTACACCTTCTCCTACTGTCTCCATCTTGTCCTACTGTCAACATCTTGTCTTACTGTCTCCATCTTGCCCTACTGTCTCCATCTTGCCCTACTGTCTCCATCTTGCCCTACAGTCTCCATCTTGACCTACTGTCTGCATCTTGCCCTACAGGGTCCATCTTGCCCTACTGTCTCCATCATGCCCTTTGTTTACATCTTGTCCTGTTATCTCCACCTTCTCCTAGTGTCTCCATCTTGCCCTACTGTCTCCATCTTGTCCTACTGTCAACATCTTGTCTTACTGTCTCCATCTTGCCCTACTGTCTCCATCTTGCCCTACTGTCTCCATCTTGCCCTACTGTCTCCATCTTGTCCTACTGTCAACATCTTGTCTTACTGTCTCCATCTTGCCCTACTGTCTCCATCTTGCCCTACTGTCTCCATCTTGCCCTACAGTCTCCATCTTGACCTACTGTCTGCATCTTGCCCTACAGGGTCCATCTTGCCCTACTGTCTCCATCATGCCCTTTGTTTACATCTTGTCCTGTTATCTCCACCTTCTCCTAGTGTCTCCATCTTGCCCTACTGTCTCCATCTTGCCCTTTGTTTACATTGTGTCCTGTTGTCCCCACCATCTCCCACTGTCTCCATCTTTTACTACTGTCTCCATCTTTTACTACTGTCTCCATCTTACCCTACTGTCTCCATCATGCCCTTTGTTTACATCTTGTCCTACTGTCTCCATCTTGCCCTACTGTCTCCATCTTGTCCTGGTGTCTCCACCTTCTTCTAGTGTCTCCATCTTGCCCTACTGTCTCCATCTTGTCCTACTGTCTCCATCTTTCCACATTATAACTGCACGCATTTACTCTTCCTACCTACAACTCCTGTTCCCATTATGTGTGGGACTGGAAGCAGTTGTTCCTCTCTGTATGCCCCTAGCATTTATGCTCCTTGAGAAAACAGTTATAACCTTTGTCTCCACATAACACGGAATCACTCATTCATACACGGGATAAGGAGCCAGTAGAGCAGACATCAGTAGATGCAAGTCGTATCATTGAATCATGTTCTATTCAGCCTATGGTAAGATCAATACAATACCACATGACTGCCCGGGAACATGGGCAGGAAGAAGTTAATGCTTGCTTGGCTGTAAAAGCAAAAGTGTTAATTATCCAAATACTGTCACTAGCAATGAAAAGACTAATTAGTCCAGTACCAGAAGAAGCAAACCGTTAATTATCCAAGTACTAGAATAGAATACAAGGACCTTTATATGCTCCAATGTAATTTCCTCTCGGTCTAAATAAACTGCATATGAACAGATGCACATTCTCTTCCTCTCCCATGAGAAGATTTTATTTACATTAATGGAAATTATTGTTAGACTACTCAAATGTGCCAGGGGGTGTGGGAAAAACAACTGCTGGGTTGGATCTTAGTGATCTCCCTTCATTTATAATATTGAATTATTTTCCTCTTGCGAGGAATTTCCAATGAGAAAAAAAACTCAACCCAACTCCTTCGCCCCCATATAATCAATAGAAATAGCCAATGAGGGCTACTGATTAGTGATGAGTAAATCTGTTCCATTTTGCTTTGCCGAAAAATTAGCAAACTGCAAAAAATTACAGCACAACTTTTTTGATGACGCAGCTTTTTTGACACACCCAAGACTTTTTTGATGCAACCTGGACCTTTTTCTCACAATTTTTTGTCAATGCAAATTTTTGTGGCAGTCTCATGACAAAAACTAATCCATGCCTGGTGGAAAAATTCACTAATCACTTATACTGACTTGTCCGAGGCTTGGAGTGCCGCTTTATTTAGACAGCAGGTCTCAAAACTTGGTCTCCAAGCTCATTCATGGGAATCGATGCATTGCAGATCAGTTTCATCCTTATTGGGGCTCTTTAGTGCAGTGCAAGGTTTCTCCCCTTAAGGGCAACAGACAGCGCTAGGGGCTGATTTATTACAATTCAGTAAGGCAAGATGGAAAAAGTAGAACAAGATGGACATGGCATGACAAGGCAGAGACAGCAGGATGTTGTGATAACAGTAGGACAAGATGAAGATAACATGACGCAATGGAAACAGTAGGATAAGATTTAGACAGCAGGACAAGATAGACATGTCATGGCAAGATGGACAGAGCAAGATATTATGGTGACAGTAGGACAAGATGGAAACAGTGAGACAAATGGACACAGCATAACAAGACAGAGACATATTGTGGAGGCAGTAGGACAAGATGAAGACAACAGGGCACGATGGAGACAGTAGGATAGGATATTGTGGTGGCAGTAGGACAAGATAAAGTCAACAGGACATGATGGAGACAGTAGGATAAGATAGACACGGTATGACAAGATGGAGGATATTATGGTGAAAGAAGGACAAGATGGAAACAGTGAGACAAATGGACACAGCATGACAAGACAGAGACAGCACGATATTGTGGTGGCAGCAGGACAAGATGAAGACAACAGGGCACGATGGAGACAGCAGGATAAGATAGACATGGCATGACAAGTTGGAGACGGCAAGATATTATGGTGACAGTAGGACAAGATGAAGACAACAGGGCACAATGGAGACAGTAGGACAAGATAGACATGGCATGACAAGATGGAGACGGCTATAATGGTGACAGTAGGACAAATGGAGACAGTAGGACAAGATGGAGACAGTAGGACAAGAAGGAGACAGTAGGACAGATGGAGACAGCTATAATGGTGACAGTAGGACAAATGGAGACAGTAGGAAAAGATGGAGACAGTAGGACAAGAAGGAGACAGTAGGACAGATGGAGACAGTAGGACAAGATGGAGACAACAGGGCAAGATAGAGACAGTAGGGCAAGGCTGCCAAAGTACAGCAACATGTTGACAGCAACACAGTTGTTTTTGAGGTACAACAGCCAAAGGCTCGGAGTTGTGTTCCAACCCTTCTAGACTGTTGACTTCACATTTCTACTTGGATAAAGAGGCCCAACCAAGTCTCTTTTTTGGCTTCACAACGCAGCCCCTTTTTGTTATTGTTCTACTGCCCTTAAGCAAAATGCCTGAAACCTACAGAGAATCCTGAATAAAAGACACAGAGTAGCAGAGAGGCTGAGCTATGGCTCATCGTGATTGGAGAAAAAGACAACTTTTTCCAGATGTGCCAACAATGGGCCATGACATTGCCATCTGTTCTGTCACGTTGGGGCACCAGGAGATTCCATAGGAGCCGCCCATGGCGTTTAGCAGAGAACCCTCCGGGGGGGAACGGCTCACCATGTGGCAACTTATCTTCTGCCGGTAGAGAAAGATGTTACTGGTTACGCTACAATCAACTTCCCCTCAGGATGATCCCTGGGTAATACCCCCTGCAGGTCTCAATGAAGGCATTGGAGCAATAACCCCCAACCAACACCTAAAGGATATGGATTTTGTTTTCCTTCATTATACACAACCTTTGATTGCACCTTAATCAGCTCCCGTGCGCCGGGTTCCATTGTGTGATTAAAGTTTATTTTCCCTTTGATGATGAGAAATAATAAGTATCAGGATAAATGTTCTGTTTGCTGATTTTTATGGATGAAGCACATTTTCAGCAAGGTTTTTCTTTAAACATAAATACTTTCATGTCAGTTATTATTGGAATATATCAGCATATCATACCATATGGCACATAGGGATTCCCCTGTACTAAGCACAATTCAGCAGGAACAGCCCCCTAAGTTTGCTTATAGCCTGTACAGAGAGATACCATAAAACTATGGCACATAGGGATTCCCCTGTACTAAGCACAATTCAGCAGGAACAGCCCCCTAAGTTTGCTCATAGCCTGTACAGAGAGATACCATAAAACTATGGCACATAGGGATTCCCCTGTACTAAGCACAATTCAGCAGGAACAGCCCCCTAAGTTTGCTCATAGCCTGTACAGAGAGATACCATAAAACTATGGCACATAGGGATTCCCCTGTACTAAGCACAATTCAGCAGGAACAGCAACCTAAGTTTGCCCATAGCCTGTACAGAGAGATACCATAAAACTATGGCACATAGGGATTCCCCTGTACTAAGCACAATTCAGCAGGAACAGCCCCCTAAGTTTGCTCATAGCCTGTACAGAGAGATACCATAAAACTATGGCACATAGGGATTCCCCTGTACTAAGCACAATTCAGCAAACCTTTCCCTAATTCATTCCAAACTGGCAGAGCCGCTTATCCCCGCGCTCCGTATGCCTCATCCCCTAGAGCTATGGCGGAAGGGTCAGGACACGAATGGCTTCTCACTTCTCGTTAGTTCCGACCATTTTAGCTTGAGAAGAGAGAGCGCAACTGTCACTGAGTCACCAATAACGACGGCACCGAGCGCTCAGGGACAAGTGCTCTTCCCTCCCGTCTGTTCAGCCTGAGAAACCCATTTAGCAAAGGCAAAACCACAACTGGGAATAAATCTACTATACGAGGGCTGGGGGCCCATGGGGGGAACGTGGCCCTCAATGGGATTGTACTGGCCACAGCCATAGGGAAGAGCTGACAGTATCATTATTATCCTTCTATAGTCCCTGCCCCAGTGAGCTTACAATCTAATGTCCCTATCCCATTCCCATCAGTCCCTGCCCCAGTGAGCTTACAATCTAAGGTCCCTATCCCATTCCTATCAGTCCCTGCCCCAGTGAGCTTACAATCTAAGGTCCCTATCACATTCCCATCAGCCCCTGCCCCAGTGAGCTTACAATCTAATGTCCCTATCACATTCCCATCAGTCCCTGCCCCAGTGAGCTTACAATCTTATGTCCCTATCACATTCCCATCAGTCCCTGCCCCAGTGAGCTTACAATCTAATGTCCCTATCACATTCCCATCAGTCCCTGCCCCAGTGAGCTTACAATCTAAGGTCCCTATCCCATTCCCATCAGCCCCTGCCCCAGTGAGCTTACAATCTAAGGTCCCTATCACATTCCCATCAGCCCCTGCCCCAGTGAGCTTACAATCTAAGGTCCCTATCACATTCCCATCAGTCCCTGCCCCAGTGAGCTTACAATCTAATGTCCCTATCACATTCCCATCAGTCCCTGCCCCAGTGAGCTTACAATCTAATGTCCCTATCACATTCCCATCAGTCCCTGCCCCAGTGAGCTTACAATCTAAGGTCCCTATCCCATTCCCATCAGTCCCTGCCCCAGTGAGCTTACAATCTAAGGTCCCTATCACATTCCCATCAGTCCCTGCCCCAGTGAGCTTACAATCTAATGTCCCTATCACATTCCCATCAGTCCCTGCCCCAGTGAGCTTACAATCTAAGGTCCCTATCCCATTCCCATCAGTCCCTGCCCCAGTGAGCTTACAATCTAAGGTCCCTATCACATTCCCATCAGTCCCTGCCCCAGTGGAGCTTACAATCGACGGTCCCTATCCCATTCCCATCAGCCCCTGCCCCAGTGAGCTTACAATCTAAGGTCCCTATCCCATTCCCATCAGTCCCTGCCCCAGTGAGCTTACAATCTAAGGTCCCTATCACATTCCCATCAGTCCCTGCCCCAGTGAGCTTACAATCTAAGGTCCCTATCACATTCCCATCAGTCCCTGCCCCAGTGAGCTTACAATCTAATGTCCCTATCACATGCCCATCAGTCCCTGCCCCAGTGAGCTTACAATCTAAGGTCCCTATCCCATTCCCATCAGTCCCTGCCCCAGTGAGCTTACAATCTAAGGTCCCTATCACATTCCCATCAGTCCCTGCCCCAGTGGAGCTTACAATCGACGGTCCCTATCATATTCAGCCCTGGGGTTATACGGGGCCACAGCCCTGGGGTTATACGGGGCCACAGCCCTGGGGTTATACGGGGCCACAGCTCCGGGGTTATACGGGGCCACAGGCCCGGGGTTATACGGGGATACAGAGCTGTTTCTCTCTATTTGTTTCCTTCCCTTCCGAGTTCCCATAAACATGAAATTTATGAATATGATCACATGGCCGGGCTGGACGGGCCCCCGCTACTCATTACAGACACTTAGCTCGCTTTATGGCACATCCTAATATAAATTTATGTTCTGTCTGGGTTTCCATAAGCACCGAATCCACCAACGCGGTCACATGACCCGAGCAATAATAAGCCGAGCATTGTATAAACAGGCTCATTAGTGTCAGCCTATTGCCTGTCTGTCTGTCTATTGCCTGTCTGTCTGTCTATTGCCTGTCTGTCTATTGCCTGTCTGTCTGTCTATTGCCTGTCTGTCTATTGCCTGTCTGTCTGTCTATTGCCTGTCTGTCTATTGCCTGTCTGTCTATTGCCTGTCTGTCTGTCTATTGCCTGTCTGTCTATTGCCTGTCTGTCTGTCTATTGCCTGTCTGTTTATTGCCTGTCTGTCTATTGCCTGTCAGCCTATTGCCTGTCAGCCTATTGCCTGTCTGTCTATTGTCTGTCTGTCTATTGCGTGTCTGTCTATTGTCTGTCTGTCCATCTATCTGTTTATCTGTCTGTCTATCTATCTATCTATCAATATATCTTTCTGTCTGTCTATTTATCTATGTGTCTATTATCTGTCCAGCTATCTGTTTATCTGTCTATTATCTATCTATCTATCTATCTATCTATTTGTCTATCTATCTATTTGTCTATCTATCTATCTATCTATCTATTTGTCTATCTATCTGTCTATCTATCTATCTATCTATCAATCTTTCTGTCTGTCTATCTATTTATCTATTTGTCTATCTATCTATCTATCTATCAATCTTTCTGTCTGTCTATCTATTTATCTATTTGTCTATTATCTGTCCATCTATCTGTTTATCTGTCTATTATCTATCTATCTATCTATCTATCTATCTATCTATTTGTCTATCTATCTATTTGTCTATCTATCTATCTATCTATCTATCTATCTATCTATCTATCTATCTATCTATTTGTCTATCTATCTGTCTATCTATCTATCTATCTATCTATCAATCTTTCTGTCTGTCTATCTATTTATCTATTTGTCTATCTATCTATCAATCTTTCTGTCTGTCTATCTATTTATCTATTTGTCTATTATCTGTCCATCTATCTGTTTATCTGTCTATTATCTATCTATCTATCTATCTATCTATCTATTTGTCTATCTATCTATCTATCGCTCTATCTATCTGTCTGTCTATTATCTATCTGTCTATCTATCTTTCTGTCTGCCTATCTATTTATCTGTCTATTATCTATGCATCTATCTACCTGTCTGTTTGTCTATCTATTTATCTATATGTCTATTATCTATCTATTTGTCTATTTTCTATCTATCTATCTATCTATCTATCATCTATCTATCTATCTATCTATCTATCTATCTATCTATCTATCTATCATCTATCTATCAGAATTGTCTCAGACTTTAACCCAACCCTGACGCTCTACTTCCAACCTCCCAAGGCAGCCCTAAGTCATCTTCTACTTTAAGACAGCATCCAACCCAATTCTCTTCTGGCGCTGACCCAGCCATCATAGGGGAGGGGTCAGCACTATTATATCATCAAATGGGAGGAGCCATACTCGAAATTTGACCCACCACCTGCCCAAATCCACACATGGGGCTCACATTCTTAGCAACACCATCAGGTAAACTTGCAGTTCCTGAGGGTTTGGGTCAACCAGCTCATCACTGTACCCTTAGGCCAACCAATTACCCCCAGAAACAGGTTGTAAGGAGGTTGGGGGTCTATATTTTAGTGTGTCTATCAATGGGGAGCAATACTAGGGACCCAATTCAATTCAGTGAATTTGTCTGTTGTCTGTTACCAATGCCCAGAGCATTCCCTGTACAGGGCCCCTATATCAGTATATGGAGGAGGTTGCTGGCAAATACAACACAGATCTAACTGGCGCCTTCCCCTCTGCTTTTATACAGCCTGGCATCAAAGTCTAGAGAAATGTTGTTGAAATGAACTCTTTTTTGTTGTCTTAGGAATAAACACACAGTTCATGCTCTGCGGCGAATAAATGACAGTCTGTGTAGAACATTCCGACTTTATTTTTGTTCTCCCTCTGTCAGCAAATTCTCCTCACTGCTATAATTCTTCATGGGAGAGAGTCCGGCCATGCAACGCCGCGCGTACAACTGAGATGTAGGAAACAGCGCCGTATGCACCCGGCTTGGAAACCAGCCATTAATCTGCATTTATCTGCCGCTGGAATTTACTATTAGTTCCCAAAGTTAAATAGAGAACAAGAATTCTGTAAATTTCTGGAGAGGCAGCCATTTTGTTTTGGTTTTGTGTTGACGGGGAAATTGGTACTATTGTAGTGTTCCACGGCAACAAAGTTCAGCTTTCATTATTCTTCTTGTTGGTAGGCCTTCATGATGGCTGAGACTAATGATCCTAGCAAACACTATAGTAGAGGTAGACTCTCTTTATTGACAGGTTGTTAACTTGATAATGAGTATGGTGCCTCCATGTAGGTCATGATCCTACTACTTTACTTTCACAGGGGCCTCCTAACCTAGTCAAAGTCTGGTTCAAAATTGCACATAGGAGGGGTCCTAATGACAACAGTTTACAAGGCATTTACTTTCTCTGGCACTAGCCCTATACTGGTAGAGTGCCTACTGGGCTACTGGTATCTTCTAGGTGGAGACAAAGTTCTCATCAAGCTATTCCTATCTCACCAACTAAGGTGAGCTCCATGAAACTAATACTAGGCCAACAACTAATAAAGTTGATGGTCGGGAAGGCTCTCACCTGAGCATGTTCTCTTAAGTGGATCTCCTCAGGTTCTTGGCATCATAAGTCATCATAAGGGCAACTCCATCAACATGTTGTTTACCAGCCCATTGGGTGTTGCTCCCAGTGGCCTCAAGAAGGTGCTTATTTTTGAATTTCTGGCTTGAAGTCACACTTTGGTTTCATAAAAACCAGGAGTACTGACAAACAGAACCTCCTGTAGGCTGTTAGTCAACATAGTGGCCAGTCAACATAAGGGCTTCCAAATAACCAATCGCAGCTCTTACTTGGCAACCCCAGCTACATTATTCATGCTTGTGTTGCTTCCCAACTCTTTTTAAATTTGAATGTGACCCAGGGGTAATAAGGTTGAGGACCCCAGTTCTACACAAAGGGGCTTCACACTGCCATCTATTGACAGGAAAAAGTAACAACACATTTTTCTATTTACCCCTTCTTAAGGCTAAAAATATTTAATCATTGAGTGGTCATCATGGGTTATTGCCTCAGGTACAAATCTGCCCAGCGTTGGTAAATGAGCCCAGAGTTATGTAATTTGCAAGAGAAGTTCCTTCAGATGTTGCTCAGCATCTCCAAGGCTACCAGTTATTTTAGGAAGATTTTTGGCTGTTTTTAAGGGGATCATGGAGACCCTCCCTAAACACAATGAGACCCGTATTTCATTCTTGACCGACAGGAGAAAAACACTAGATTTACACTAATGACAAGGGGTTTAATGGGGCGTGTGATCACTATGTACAAATACATGAGTTGATCAATAAACTCTCTGATCTCTTGCTCATCAATAGATCTTTCCAGAGGACATAACGGTATTGCTTGGGATTAGAAGATTAACAACTGAAAGCTGTGAAGTTCTCTGCATTATGGGAGATGTTCTGGTGGATACATTGGTAATTGTTTTTCAAAAACTGCATCCCTTTTATGTTAAGTGAAACACTAAATGACTCGTATTAACATCCTGGTACAAGTCTGGTGTAGGGTACGCTGGATTTGGCGAAATATTTCCTTCAAACTCAATAGCAACCCAATGGTGAACCTGAATGGGTCACTTAATAACAACCCAAAGGGAAATCTAATTCTGTCACTCAATAACAACCAAATGGCAAGCCTGATTGGATCACTCATATACAAACCAATGGTGAACTTGACTGGATCACTTAATAACAGCCCAATGGTGAATCTATTTCTATCACACAATAACAACCCAGTGGCAAGTCTGATTGGATACCTCATATACAAACCAATTGTTAACCTGACTGGATCACTCAGTTAACAAACCAATGATGAGACATAATGGATCACTCAATAAAAACCCCATAGTGAATTTAATTCTATCACTCAATAAAAACCAAATACTAAACCTAATTGAGTCTCTACATAACAACCCAAGAGCGAACCTGACTGGATCACTCAATAACGACTCAATGTCAAGTGTGATTGGATCACTTAATAGCACCCCTTTTAAGTTAAGGGAAACACTAAATTGACATCCTGGTACAAGTCTGGTGTAGGGTCCGCTGGATTTGGCGAAATATTTCCTTCAAACTCAATAGCAACCCAATGGTGAACCTGAATGGGTCACTTAATAACAACCCAATGGGAAATCTAATTCTGTCACTCAATAACAACCAAATGGCAAGCCTGATTGGATCACTCATATACAAACCAATGGTGAACCTGACTGGATCACTTAATAACAGCCCAATGGTGAATCTATTTCTATCACACAATAACAACCCAGTGGCAAGTCTGATTGGATACCTCATATACAAACCAATTGTTAACCTGACTGGATCACTCAGTTAACAAACCAATGATGAGACATAATGGATCACTCAATAAAAACCCCATAGTGAATTTAATTCTATCACTCAATAAAAACCAAATACAGGTATAGGACCCGTTATCCAGAATGCTCGGGACCAAGGGTATTCCGGATAAGGGGTCTTTCCGTAATTTGGACCTTCATACCTTAAGGGGCCCATTTACTTACTCACGAACGGGCCGAATGCGTCCGATTGCGTTTTTTTCGTAATGATCGGTATTTTGCGTTTTTTTCGGAAAATTATCGCGACTTTTTCGTTACCAATACGATTTTTGCGGAAAAACGCGAGTTTTTCGTAGCCATTCCGAAAGTTGCGATTTTTTCGTAGCGTTAAAACTTGCGCAAAAAGTTGCGATTTTTTTCATAGTGTTAAAACTTGCACAAAACGTCGCGCCTTTTAAGTTTTAACGCTACGAAAAAATCGCAACTTTTGGAATGGCTACGAAAAAATCGCGTTTTTTCGCGCAAATCGTATTGGTAACGAAAAAGTCGCGATAATTTCCGAAAAGTCGTAAAGGCGCCGAAAAAAATCGCAAAAAATACGAAAAAGTCGCGATAATTTCCGAAAAGTCGTAAAGGCGCCGAAAAAAATCGCAAAAAATACGAAAAAGTCGCAAAACGTTCGTTTCCAATCCGAATTTTTTCCATTCGGACTCGGATTCGACCCATAGTAAATGTGCCCCTAAGTCTACTAAAAAATGAATAAAACATTAATTAAATCCAATAGGATTGTTTTGCATCCAATAAGGATTAATTATATCTTAGTTGGGATCAAATACAGGTACTGTTTTATTATTACAGAGAAAAGGGAATCATTTAACCATGAAATAAACCCAATAGGGCTGTTCTGCCCCCAATAAGGGGTAATTATATCTTAGTTGGGATCAAGTACAGGTACTGTTTTATTATTACAGAGAAAAGGGAATCATTTAACCATTAAATAAACCCAATAGGACTGTTCTGCCCCAATAAGGGGTAATTATATCTTAGTTGGGATCAAGTACAGGTACTGTTTTATTATTACAGAGAAAAGGGAATCATTTAACCATGAAATAAACCCAATAGGGCTGTTCTGCCCCCAATAAGGGGTAATTATATCTTAGTTGGGATCAAGTACAGGTACTGTTTTATTATTACAGAGAAAAGGGAATCATTTAACCATGAAATAAACCCAATAGGGCTGTTCTGCCCCCAATAAGGGGTAATTATATCTTAGTTGGGATCAAGTACAGGTACTGTTTTATTATTACAGAGAAAAGGGAATCATTTAACCATTAAATAAACCCAATAGGACTGTTCTGCCCCCAATAAGGGGTAATTATATCTTAGTTGGGATCAAGTACAGGTACTGTTTTATTATTACAGAGAAAAGGGAATCATTTAACCATGAAATAAACCCAATAGGGCTGTTCTGCCCCAATAAGGGGTAATTATATCTTAGTTGGGATCAAGTACAGGTACTGTTTTATTATTACAGAGAAAAGGGAATCATTTAACCATTAAATAAACCCAATAGGGCTGTTCTGCCCCCAATAAGGGGTAATTATATCTTAGTTGGGATCAAGTACAGGTACTGTTTTATTATTACAGAGAAAAGGGAATCATTTAACCATGAAATAAACCCAATAGGGCTGTTCTGCCCCCAATAAGGGGTAATTATATCTTAGTTGGGATCAAGTACAGGTACTGTTTTATTATTACAGAGAAAAGGGAATCATTTAACCATGAAATAAACCCAATAGGGCTGTTCTGCCCCAATAAGGATTAATTATATCTTAGTTGGGATCAAGTACAGGTACTGTTTTATTATTACAGAGAAAAGGGAATCATTTAACCATTAAATAAACCCAATAGGGCTGTTCTGCCCCAATAAGGGGTAATTATATCTTAGTTGGGATCAAGTACAGGTACTGTTTTATTATTACAGAGAAAAGGGAATCATTTAACCATTAAATAAACCCAATAGGACTGTTCTGCCCCAATAAGGGGTAATTATATCTTAGTTGGGATCAAGTACAGGTACTGTTTTATTATTACAGAGAAAAGGGAATCATTTAACCATGAAATAAACCCAATAGGGCTGATCTGCCCCAATAAGGGGTAATTATATCTTAGTTGGGATCAAATACAAGGTACAGTTTTATTATTACAGAGAAAAAGGAAATCAATTTTAAAAATCCTAATTATTTGATTATAATGGAGTCTATGGGAGACAGGCTTTCCGTAATTCGGAGCTTTCTGGATAATGGGTTTCCGGATAAGGGGTCCGATACCTGTACTAAATCTAATTGAGTCTCTACATAACAACTCAAGAGCAAACCTGACTGGATCACTCAATGTCAAGTGTGATTGGATCACTTAATAGCACCCCTTTTAAGTTAAGGGAAAAACTACTAAATGACTCGTATTAACATCCTGGTACAAGTCTGGTGTAGGGTTCGCTGGACTTGGTGAAATATTTCCTTCTCTCAGTGGAATATTCTCATGTCTTTCTACATGAATATATGAACAACTCAATAGCAACCCAATGGGGAACGTGACTGGGTCACTTAATAACAACCCAGTGGTGAATCTAATTCTATCACACATTAACAACCCAATGGCAAGCCTGATCGGATCAATCAATAACAAACCAATCATTAACCTGGCTGGTTAACAAACCAATGGCGAATCTAATTCTATCACACATTAACAACCCAATGGAAAGCCTGATCGGATCAATCAATAACAAACCAATCATTAACCTGGCTGGTTAACAAACCAATGGTGAGACAAATTGGATCACTCAATAAAAACCCAATGGTGAATCTAATTCTGACACTCAATAACAACCAAATGGCAAGCCTGTTTGGATCACTCAATAAAAACCCAATGGTGAATCTAATTCTATCACTCAATAACAACCCAATGGAAAGCCTGATTGGATTAATTAGTTACAAAGCAATCATTAACCGGGCTGGTTCACTCAGTTAACAAACCAATGGTGAGACAGGTTGGATCACTCAATAAAAACTCAATGCTGAATCTAATTTTATCACTCAATAACAACCAAATGGCAAGCCTGATTGGATCACTCAATAAAAACCCAATGGTGAACAACTGAATCATAATAATAAACCTGATTGGATCACTCAATAACAACTCAATGGTAATCAACAGGAATTCTCAATAACAAACTTATATCAAACTTGGATCTGGATCATTTAATAACAACCCAATGGTGATTCGATCACTTAATAACCCAACGGAGACCCTGAAGACCTCTTTGCTGGGAAGATGTTTGAAACTGTTCTATTACACTTAATCCCAGATCAGTTGGCAATTGTAGCTCCGTGTCTGCATGATTCATGGCCCGCCACCTGCCCGTATTTGTTCTGCTTCAATTTAATATGATAATTTATTTACAACTTTTCTCCAAAACTTTACAGCAATAGGATAAAAGAAGCAGCAATGAACCGGGGGGAAAAAAAAATCATGTACATGAAGTTCTCTCAGTTGCTTCCTCTGAGTATAGAGAGCCGACCCTTATGGCGTGTCTCTGCTGAAACTTGCGAAATGGGATGCGCAGAGAGGGATTATTTTTCCTTTCACACATCACATTCCTGACTGATGAAGCAGCTATAGTTATTCCCCAGCCCTATGATACACGGAGACTCATAGCATTATACAATTACCAGGTTTGCTTCATTATTGGCACAGCAGGGCTTTTACGTCTCCCAAGACGCTTTCATCTTCAAGAAATGCTCTTCGAAGCATTTAGAACGCTCTCTCCTGCTCTCGAATGTAATGCTACTCCCACTCTCTTCCCAACAAAAGTGCAGACCCCCCCATTCCCGAGCCCCCCCCCCCTCCGGTGTAGCAGCCCCTCGGGACGCGTAAACTCCAATAATATACTTCTAACCGTTTTTCCTAGGACGAGAACAAGATGCTCGCTGTCTCGTTAGTCCCGGGGAGAAGCGGCGGAGTCAGAAGGAATAAACCTTTATATTAAATTAATACATGAATTCAATTCTTCATGAAGTCTTTATCAGGTGTGAAGCTACAAGGAGGAGAGAATTTGTAGGTGAACATAAAGGTAAAGAAGTCTGTGCTGCTGGGAAAGCCCAAGAGCTATTTATACGTTGGGTGGGTAGAATCAGTCGCTTTCTTCCATATTCTCTTTTTGGAAACCTGAGCGATGGTGTGAGGGGGAACAAGAGTTTCTTTTTAGGGAAGAGAAGACTTCTGACCCAGGTCCAAGGTTCAAATGAACCTTCCAGAAGGACAAAGGTTAAAATAAAGGCATAACTTGTTATCACTCATGTATTATAAGGGATAATGTACCCCCTACTGTAAATGATAAGGATATTAGCAGTCACTGAGGGGTTCTGTGCCCCCCATATAAAGGCACAAGGCTGCAGGCTGAGTTATACAGGGAACTCTGAGTATCACTCATGTATTATAAGGGATAATGTACCCCCTACTGTAAATGATAAGGATATTAGCAGTCACTGAGGGGTTCTGTGCCCATATAAAGGCACAAGGCTGCAGGCTGAGTTATACAGGGAACTCTGAGTATCACTCATGTATTATAAGGGATAATGTACCCCCTACTGTAAATGATAAGGATATTAGCAGTCACTGAGGGGTTCTGTGCCCATATAAAGGCACAAGGCTGCAGGCTGAGTTATACAGGGAACTCTGAGTATCACTCATGTATTATAAGGGATAATGTACCCCCTACTGTAAATGATAAGGATATTAGCAGTCACTGAGGGGTTCTGTGCCCATATAAAGGCACAAGGCTGCAGGCTGAGTTATACAGGGAACTCTGAGTATCACTCATGTATTATAAGGGATAATGTACCCCCTACTGTAAATGATAAGGATATTAGAAGTCACTGAGGGGTTCTGTGACCTGTATATCAAATAAACATTAATTTTCCCTATTATCCCTACAATGTATAGCATCTCCTTTATAATACACCAATGGTAATATACAATAATGCTGTATGTTGTATGGAGCTGAGACCAAATGAGACCAGGCAGTCAGTAGTGTGAGAATATAAAGGGATAAATCAGAGAGGAGGAGAAAGTATCTGGAGGGCAGTGCATCATGGGAGCTCATCAGCCTGTTTGATAGTTACATTATTCCTGCCTAAGAAAGACAATGATCAAAGATTTCCAACCTGAGGGGGCGCCGTATGATCACACACACTTTTCTCCTTATTAAATATACACAGTCGCCCCCACACAGAACATTAACTTACATCTTACAAAGTGAGTTTTTTAAATTTTTTTCCCAAAAGGGACATTCAGCGCGTCCCCAAAGGCTCAGCAACTCTTTCTCATTCCAATTAATTCCTTCTCTTTGTTGGGAATAAGAACACACAGGCCGGGCTTGAACCCTCAGTGCATCTGTGTCGGGGGGTCAATTAGCGAACGGCTTTCAACTGGCAGATCTGATGTCATGGGGGGATTCCCTAAGAACTCAATGGAGATGTTCTAGGCTATTCCCAACAGGATTTGGCTATTCAATGGCTGTGGGATTAGCAGTTCACAAGGAATGTATATGAATATGGTTAATTTAACAAAAAAAACAAAAAAAAACAACCAATATTGAATTTTTTTAAAAAAAATTTCAACTTGGGGGCCCATTCATTAAAGCACGATTGACTACGATTGAGAAAAATTCTTATTTTTTCTAACTTCTAGAACATTTCATAATATCCACGATACCTTCGTTAAAATTTCACGACTTTTTCGTGGTACGTTCGTTATTCCACAAAAAAGTTGGACTTTTTGCAACGACTACGAAAAGTTCGTTATTCATTCACGCTTCGCTATCGTGACTATCTTTAGGCCCCGTTGGGTCTGTAGAGAATACGATTTTTTTTTTTTTTTAAATTTTGAATTATTTGATTAAAATGGAGTCTATGGGAGACGGGCTTTCCGTAATGTGGAGCTTTCTGGATAACAGGTTTCCAGATAAGGGATCCGATACTTGTATAAAAATGATCGGGTCTTGGTTTGAACATAGAAATTGTAGTAAAAAAGTAATTAAAAATTATTTTCGAAATCAAGAAATGATTCGATTTGTAGTCAAATTTGAAATATTGAAGAATAAAACAAAATGAGTCCATAAAACTCATATTCGGAAGTCTGGAAAATGTCTTTATCCAACAATATCTCCTTGGTTTCTGTAGAAACCGCTCACTGGAGCATTTCTATTGAGGATATTATTTTTTCTTATTGATTTGTCTATTTTTATCATCTGTATTTCCCCAAGGTGGGTTGAGTGGAAAGCGAATCCATTCCCCACGGAGGGTTCCGGTGACCGGGTCGCCGCGCAGCGATTGATAAAGAATCTCGGAACACGGGGAGGGCGCAGTGAAGGCAACGCTCTCGCCTCACCCTTGACTTGGTGCCACCTTCACATGTTCCTCAGCTCATTCCTTCAGCTCAAGCCAAGAAGTCATTTCCAGAGGCCAAATCTCAGAGGACCTAATTGAAGGATCTTTTCTGGACATTTGTAACGTGAGGATAAAATGAAAAAGGAGATAGAATGGCCAGAACTGAAGAAGAACACAAATCAGTAGCTAATAGGCACCACATGAGCTGTCTCGTTAGGGTATCCTATGTACGTGTTCCTTATCAGCTACTTATAGGGGGATATGCCGAGAAGGGGTCACCTACCCCCACAGCATTCCATCATTTCATATTAAGGCAGCTCTTACCAATATCCGCAAACAAACATACACACATATCCATAGGTTATACCCTTATACTCTAGTGTCTATGGCTAAGTGAATGTATACAGAGAAGGAATGCTCTGGGCACACAATAAGCTGTACCCACATACTGTACTGTCTAAGGGAAACACTATGGCACCTCCTACCCATATGTATAAATACAAACATACAGAGAAGGAATGTTCTGGGCACACAATAAGCTGTACCCCCATACTGTACTGTCTAAGGGAAACACTATGGCACCTCCTACTCATATGTATAAATACAAATATACAGAGAAGGAATGTTCTGGGCACACAATAAGCTGTACCCCCATACTGTACTGTCTAAGGGAAACACTATGGCACCTCCTACCCATATGTATAAATACAAATATACAGAGAAGGAATGTTCTGGGCACACAATAAGCTGTACCCCATACTGTACTGTCTAATGGAAACACTATGGCACCCCCTACCCATATGTATAAATACAAATATACAGAGAAGGAATGTTCTGGGCACACAATAAGCTGTACCCCCATACTGTACTGTCTAAGGGAAACACTATGGCACCTCCATACCCATATGTATAAATACAAATATATAGAGAAGGAATGTTCTGGGCACACAATAAGCTGTACCCCCATACTGTACTGTCTAAGGGAAACACTATGGCACCTCCTACCCATATGTATAAATACAAATATACAGAGAAGGAATGTTCTGGGCACACAATAAGCTGTACCCCCATACTGTACTGTCTAAGGGAAACACTATGGCACCTCCTACCCATATGTATAAATACAAATATACAGAGAAGGAATGTTCTGGGCACACAATGTACCCCCATACTGTACTTTCTAAGGGAAACACTATGGCACCCCCTACAAATATACAGAGAAGGAATGTTCTGGGCACACAGTAAGCTGTACCCCCATACTGTACTGTCTAAGGGAAACACTATAGCACCTCCTACCCATATGTATAAATACAAATATACAGAGAAGGAATGTTCTGGGCACACAATGTACCCCCATACTGTACTTTCTAAGGGAAACACTATGGTACCCCCTACCCATATGTATAAATACAAATATACAGAGAAGGAATGTTCTGGGCACACAATAAGCTGTACCCCCATACTGTACTGTATAAGGGAAACACTATGGCACCCCCTACCCATATGTATAACTACAAATATACAGAGAAGGAATGTACTTGGAGAAACAATATGGCAGCTCCATCCTCTACCTATAAAGTTATACAAAGAAGGTACCCAATAAGCCATACCCTCATAGTTTACTCTCTATTTACACAAAGTTCTTCCTTGTATATGGTATATTCTTGCCTTAAAAACATTTGTATCAAAGGGAACTTTATTGAGTTTAGCATTTTATAAACTGCCTCCAAGATGAAAAACAATGGAAGGAGCCGAGTGTTTTTGTAGCAAAGTAGAAGCTTTTAAAAATCACACACATCTCACAATTTATGTCAAAAGGCAGGGAACAAAATGAGCAAATTGAATTGTTTGCCTTCTCCTCCAGCTCTCCGAGTGGCTTATAAAGCATTTCCCGTATTAACAAACAGCAATAAACAAGCGCTCGCAGATATATTCGCTCATTTAAAAACACTCAGGAAAGCAAAATAATAGAAATCAAAAAGAGAATTTCCCAAATATTATACCCTTGATAAAGCAAAGGCATTTATGCATTGTGTAGCGGCTCGGTGCTGTTGGACTGTCACAAAACTGTAACTTGCCGGAACGAGCAACACTGCACTGTAATTTGCTTTATACACGTAATATAAAGTGCTTTACTGCAGGCAAGTGCGTTGTATGGCAGAGAGGAGAAACCGGTGTCCAGAGCAGCGATTGTGGGGAGCGGCCCCCGGCCCTGCACTTACTGCCAAAGGCCAAAGGCTATGGGGGCAACATTGGAGCAAAATACTGACAGTAGGGAAGAATAACAATTAGATGGTGACAATAAAGCAAGATGGAGACAGTAGGACAAGATGGAGACAGTAGGGCAAAGTGGAAACAGAAGAAGAAGATGGTGACAGCAGGGCAAGATGGAGACAGTAGGGCAAGATGGAGAGAGTAGGGCAAGATGGAGACAGTAGGGCAAGATGGAGACAGTAGGGCAAGATGGAGACAATAAGGCAAGATGGTGACAGTAGGATAAGATGGTGACAGTAGGGTAACATAGAAACACTAGGACAAGGTGGAGACAGTAGGACAATATGATCACTGTATTGCAGGATGATAACAGTAAGGCAAGATGGTGTTCAGTAGGACAAAGTGGATACAGAAGGGAAAGATTGTGACATTAGGGCAAGATGGAGACAGTAGGACAAGATACTAAAAGTACAAAAAGACAGCGACAGTAGGGCAAATTGTGGGGAAGGGCAAGATGGTCATAAAAGGGGAAGATGGTGACAGAAACACAAGTAGTATAAGTATTACACCAGTTGGAGAATGTTTGGCAAGATGGAGACAGTAGAGGAAGATGAAGACAGTAAGGCAAGATGGAGACAGTAGGACAAGATAGAGACAGTTGGCAAGATGGACACAGTACGGCAAGATGGAGACAGTAGGGCAAGATGGAGAAAGTAGGACAAGATGGAGACAGTAGGGCAAGATGGAGACAGTAGGGCAAGATGCAGACAGTAGGTCAAGATGGAGACAGTTGGCAAGATGGACACAGTAGGGCAAGATGGAGACAGTAGGTCAAGATGGAGACAGTAGGACAAGATGGAGACAGTAGGGCAAGATGGAGACAGTAGGACAAGATAGAGACAGTAGGCAAGATGGACCCAGTAGGACAATTTGATCCCAGTATTGCAGGATGATTAAGCAAGGTGGTGTCAGTAAGGCAGGATGATAACAGTAGCAAGACTGAAGCAGTAGGGCAGGGTTATCAGCTTAACATTGCTAGACCAAACTTTAGCCAGTTTGAGAATCAGAAGCTTGATATACTGTAGATCAAACTTTAGCTAATGACCAAAACTTAAGCTAATGAAAGGATTAGAAGGTTGACATAACTAAACCAAGCATTCACTGGTAGGAAGATTAGAAGATCAACTTAACTAGAGCAATCTTGATCCAACCTTTAGCCAATAAGAGGATTAGAAGATTGACAGATAGACCATTCAGAGTATTAGTGCTTTGGTAGGGTTAGACCACCCTGTGGCGCAACATTTAATTCTTTCTGTGGGTCGGCCCAATAGTCCCCATTTCAAGCTTTGCCCTTTTGGGCTTCTGATACGCTGAAGATGAGAGGTTCCCTTAGATACAATAAATGTAACTGCCACTTAGAAGACAAAGCCTTCATTCCTGGAGCAGTAAGCGCTTGTCTGTTTCATCGCGGGTTAAAACCGCTCTAATAGGAATAATAAATGATGTCTCTTTTCTGCAGGAACATGGCGAGGAACAGCAGGAGGCCGCGAGTGAGTTAAACTTCCCAAGAAGATGTTTATCATGTCCCTACAGAAATAACTAGCCCAGGGGTGATCCGCTGTACCTGCTGATACCAAATGGAAGCTGACAGCCGTGGTGACCTTTTATTCTATTGCAACGTGGGCCTTTTCAGACCCCACTGATTAACTTTCTGAGGCAGGAAATTAAAACCTACGGTATGTTACAACTGAGCAGGACAAAAAAAGAAAAAGCACCAAACTAATAGGATTTATACCCGATAGTTCCACCACTCACCACGTTGAAGCATTCAGGCTCCTTAGGCACAAGAGCAGAGCATAGTGTGATGGTTGATTTGGGGATTTGTCCTTCTTAACATTGAAAAGTGTACAGAATCTTTGGAGTTAACACCTAGCCATGTTCCTAGGATAGGGCTACACAAGGGGGCACCCTTTTATATGCAGCTAGTGATGGGCGAAATGTTTCGCCAGGCATGGATTTGTGGCAAATTTCCGCGTTTCGCCATTGGCGGATTGTTTTGCAAAATGGATGAAAAAATTCGCCGCGGAAAAATAGAAGATAGAACTGCAACTTTCTGCACTTTCAACTTCAAACACTTTAGTATTGCAATAGGCACCGGTCCCATTGGAACAGTAGGATTACAACATGAATACTCTGATTTTTACAGCAGGGTAATTGCAAGTGAATAGCTCCACAGCTAAAATGTCATGAGTGTCCACCCACTGAACAGCCATGACAAATTACGGCCATACACGTGAAGATCCGCTCGCTCAGCGAGCTCACCAAGTGAGCGGATCTTCTCCCGATATCCCCACCTACAGATGGGCGATATCGGGTGAATTTAGGCCAATTCGGTAATTTGGCCCTGGGACCAGAATAGGCGCAGTCAGTTTAGTTGGATCGGGGACCGCATTGGCTCGTTGATGCGGTCCCTGATCCAACTAAATTTTTTAACCTGCCCGATTGATATCTGGCCAATTTCAGGCCAGATGTCAGTCAGGCAGGCTGGTCGTTAGTGCCCATACACGGGCCAATAAGCTGCCAAATTGGTCTATGGGAGTGATATCGGCAGCTACAATCGGCCGTGTATGGGCACCTTTACCTGTGGTTGATTGTTGGGGATTGGGGATTGTTGATTACAACACTCAAGACAATATATAATTTACTCATCGACATGGTGGTCACTTCAAAGGGCTTGTTAATGACTTAAGACAATATATTATTGTGTCATCAATGACAACACTCAAGGGCTTGTTTATGATATCAATAAAGACAATACATAAAGATCATTAACAGGGTGGTAACTTCCAAAAAGCTTCTTGACGGCTTATTCACTTAAGTCAATATATAATTTGAGCCATCAACATTGTAGTAACTTCCAAATGGCTTGTTGATGACCACTCTGTACAACACAATGATGACCTTGTTGACATCACTCGAAAAAATATGTAATGTATTGTGTAATCAATATGATGGTAACTTTGAAAAGGCCGTGTTGATGACAACACTCAAGACAAGATATAATTGCGCCCTTCCAAAGGGCTTGTGGATTACAACACTTAAGACAATATATTATTGTGTCATCAATGACAACACTAAAGGCAATGTATAATTGTGTAATCGACACAGTGGTAACTTTAAAGGGCTTGTTTATGATATCAATAAAGACAATACATAACTATCATCAACAGGGTGGTAACTTCCAAAGGGCTTGTTGACGACATCACTTAAGTCAATATATAATGTGACTTATCAACATCGTAGTAACTTCCAAATGGCTTTTTGATGACATCTCTATATAACACAATGATGGCCTTGTTGATGACATCGCTCAAAAAAATATTTAATTTGTGTAATCAATATGGTGGTAACTTTGAAAAGGCTGTGTTGATGACAACACTCAAGACAAGATATAATTGCACCCCTTCCAAAGAGCTTGTGGATTACAACACTTAAGACAATATATTATTGTGTCATCAATGACACCACTCAAGGCAATATATAATTGTGTAATCGACACAGTGGTAACTTTGAAGGGCTTTGTCAATATATAATGTGACTCATGAACAAAGTAGCAACTTCCAAATGGCTTGTTGATGACCACTTTATATAACACAATGATGACCTTGTTGATGACATCACTCAAAAAAATATTTAATTTGTGTAATCAATTTGGTGGTAACTTTGAAAAGGCCGTGTTGATGAACACTCAAGACAAGATATAATTGCGCTCTTCCAAAGGGCTTGTGGATTACAACACTTAAGACAATATATTATTGTGTCATCAATGACAACACTCAAGGCAATATATAATTGTGTAATCAACACAGTGGTAACTATAAAGGGCTTCTTTATCATATTAAGCAAGACAATACATAACGATCATTAACAGGGTGGTAACTTCCAAAGGGCTTGTTGACGACATCACTTAAGTCAATATATAATGTGACTTATCAACAAAGTAGTAACTTTCAAATGGCTTGTTGATGACCACTCTATGGCCTTGTTGGTGACATCACTCAAACCAATATTTTATTTGTGTAACCAACATGGTGGCAACTTGGGCTTGTTGATGACAGCACTCAAGACAATATATAATTGTGTCATCAACATAGAGGTAACTTTCAAAGGTCTTGTTGATTACAACACTTAAGACAATATATAATTGCATCATCAATGACAACACTTGACATGGCGTTAACTTTAAAGGGCTTGTTTATGCTTTCACGCAAGACAATACATAACTATCATCAACAAGGTGGAAAGTTCAAAAAGTGATGGTCGACGGCATCACTTAAGTCAATATATCATTTGAGTCATCGACAAAGTAGTAACTTCCAAATGACTTATTGATGACATCACTCAATATAACACAATGGCCTTGTTGATGACATCACTCAATATAACACAATGGCCTTGTTGATGACATCACTCAATATAACACAATGGCCTTGTTGATGACATCACTCAATATAACCCAATGGCCTTGTTAATGACATCACTCAATATAACACAATGGCCTTGTTGATGATATCACTCAATATAACACAATGGCCTTGTTGATGACATCACTCAATGTAACACAATGGCCTTGTTGATGACATCACTCATTATAACACAATGGCCTTGTTGATGACATCACTCATTATAACACAATGGCCTTGTTGATGACATCACTCAATATAACACAATGGCCTTGTTGATGATATCACTCAATATAACACAATGGACTTGTTGATAACATCACTCAATATAAGACAATGGCCTTGTTGATGACATCACTCAATAAACACAATGGCCTTGTTGATGATATCACTCAATATAACACAATGGCCTTGTTGATGATATCACTCTAACCAATGTTTGATTTGTGTGACTTACAAAGGGTTCCTTGATGACAGCAATCAAGACAATATATAACTGTGTCATCAACATGGTGGTGACTTCAAAGGGCTTGTTGATGACATCACCTAAGACAATATATAATTTGAGTCATTGACATCGTAGTAAGTTCTATCTATAAAGAGACAATGTATTCTGAACTGTCATAATGTTCCTTCTAAGATGTCCCAAGGTCCGTTTCCACATTATTATCCCTTCTGTACAGCGAAAAGACAACATTTATCTGATCTATGTACGGGACCTTGGCGCTGAGACAGTTAAACCAATAACACTAAAGTTTCTGGTGAGTTTGAGAAACTTGCCTCTATGGGTTTGATTGCTCATCTCTAAAAATAGTCCCGACAGGGCGAGCGAGTGCAATAAATATCTCCCTAAATAAAGGAAATCCATTAGAATGATTATTTTAATGAGTCAAATATGAATCTGCTGCTCCAAAACAATTCATAAACCTTAAGATGA
Organism: Xenopus tropicalis; assembly: GCF_000004195.4. NCBI lineage: Eukaryota > Metazoa > Chordata > Amphibia > Anura > Pipidae > Xenopus > Xenopus tropicalis. The sequence continues at coordinate 148,280,865 of NC_030682.2, read as the reverse complement.
GCAAAGGTTAACGAGCAAGCGCAGCCCCCGGCCATGGGGAAACGCTTTAGGGCCGTTTTGGTCGCCTCTCGGCAAATATGAATCATATTCCTTGCGCCAAGATAATAATAACGAATGATTGGTAAATGTCATTCAGTCACGGCAAACCCCGCGGCCTCTAAAGGCAGGGAAAGTAAATGAATAGATTGTTGTGAAGCTATTTACTACATTGAGGAACACAGGCCCAGTGGCTCCACATTGAGACTAAGCAGAAAGCTTTCTGGTGGATTATTCTGAAATGTACTAGGACCAAAACAAATAAAAAGTGTATTTTAGGGCTCATGTATGAACAGTTGGTGCAAAAATGGGTGCAGAATTGCAACCATTAAAATGCCATACACAACAGTTTTTACCAGTTGGACTCATCCATACTAGTGCCAATTTGCCATGGTGTGTGACATACAACGGTCAGGGTGCACTCTAGAACAAGGGAGCAGAGTGCACTCTAGAACAAAGGAGCAGAGTGCACTCTAGAACAAGGGAGCAGAGTGCACTCTAAAACAAGGAAGCAGGGTGCACTATAGAACAAGGGAGCCGGGTGCACTCTAGAACAAGGGAGCAGGGTGCACTCTAAAACAAGGGGGCAGGGTGTACTCTAGAACAAGGGAACAGGGTGCACTCTAGAACAAGGGAGTAGGGTGCACTCTAGAACTAGGGTGCAGTGTGCACTCTAGAACAAGGGAGCAGGGTGCACTGTAGAACAAGGCGGCAGGGTGTACTCTAGAACAAGGGAGCAGGGTGCACTGTAGAATAAGTGAGCAGGGTGCACTCTAGAACAAGGAAGCAGAATGCACTCTAGATCAAGGGAGCAGAATGCACTCTAGAACAAGGGAGCAGGGTGTACTCTAGAACAAGGGAGCTCTACCTAACAATTGCCTTGACCAGGCAGAAAGTTGTGGGCCTTTGGTTCCATTTGTACAAAACTCATTGACAGCCCAACCTGACTGCCCAACCTGTCACCTGATAACCAATGAAGTGGGCAATCGGGGAGTTGAGAGAGGAGAATACCAGCCTATCTATTTCTGTCCCCGTTCCTCCCTATTAATAACATTGCCATCAAGCCTAACTTGACTGGTTGGGCAGCTAAACTGCCAGCCGGATGGTAACACTACTGTAGGGTGTTCTGCATGGGCTGGGCTGGAAGAGACACTATTTGCGTGACACTGGACAGACATGTAGAAAGTACCATATTAGCATTTTAGAAAGACACAACTCCATATAAAAAGCCTGTTCTGAAAAATCAGAAAAAGCTCACTTTCCCTTTGATTGTCCTTTTTCTCTAAGGATTTTCAGATGAGTCTGAGATTTATGACCATTAAATGTCAAAGACTTTTCAGCTCATTATAAAATTTCAGCGAAGGCAAAGAGAACTTGTGTTTCTTTAACCTCCCCATATCTGTTCCCACAATCCATAGTTGTGCCAAGGCAGGAGACGCCCCAGTAGAACAGCCAAATGACTCCTTATTAAGTGCTCCCACACTGTGTTCAACCACATCCACCATTCTGTAACATGAAAATGGAACGCAGCCAAGAGGAACCATCTCAGTCCTCAACCCTAAATTGCCTCCACCCTACAGAATATCTACACTTTACATTTAAGTTGGGGCAAAAAGGTAATTTGGTCTACATTCCAGCTTGGTAACCTAGATAATCTCTCAGTCTTCCATTTCATTATTTAGTCACATCAACACCATGGTAAAAGCTTGGTGCTTATTCCTTGGCACTGTGGCCAAGACCTATCTCATTCTGCCTCAATAAACTATTAAACTACCTCTCTATACCATTATCCTATTCCTATTCCTCTACTGAAACCTTCTACTAACCAGTCTTTCAGCTCCCGTCCAGCCCTTCTCCCTTCTTCAGTCTATGGCACCCTGCTGCTAGATTCATCCTGTGTTCATTTGAGAAGATCAGCTCCTCTAGAGTTGACATCTTTATGAAGATCAACTCCACTAGTGTTCACATCTTTATGAAGATCAACTCCACTAGTGTTCACATCTTTATGAAGATCAACTCCACTAGTGTTCACATCTTTATGAAGATCAGCTCCACTAGTGTTCACATCTTTATGAAGATCAACTCCACTAGTGTTCACATCTTTATGAAGATCAACTCCACTAGTGTTTACATCTTTATCATGGCCCCCAATAAGTACAGAATAGCTTAATCCATCTAACTTTTAAATTCCTTCTTGCTGCTGAAGTCTTATCACAACACCCACTTCAATGGCGGCCTTCTTTCTTTGAAGGAAGCTCAGATCCATCAAAACTAAACTCAACCCCCACCTCTTGAAGAATGTGGACAGAATCTGATGGAATAGTGATACTGAGCAAGTACCATAATCATTTGAATGGTTGTATTTATTCCCTTCCCCTTCGTTTGTGTTGGTAAAATAAAGTACTGAGGGGTGAAGACCTTTTTTCCAAAAACCTGCTACCGACTTCAGATGGTCATGAATTGTTCTTATAAATTGGACAATGGACTTCACATTTATAGATGTTCATGACAATATAACGCCAAGCAAACAGAAACATAGCATTTCCAGAACTGGAGGGAGGCTATTGTAAATAGGACAATAATCTTCCTTTGCCAACAGAGAGTGTGGTGGCTAATCCTACTGAGGTGGTGGGTTTGACGGAACTATAGATCCCAACTAAACCCTTAAGGTGATAATGATCCAGTCTGGGATTGTTTGCAACCTTATTCCTCTTAAGTCCTGATGCAAATATAGAATAAGTTCTCGCAAACACCCAGAGAGGATCATTATCACCCTAATGACATGGGATGAGTTGAAGCTTCTGCCGAACACAAAGACACATGCAGAGCAGCTAGGGATTGCCTGTAGGCACGCACCGCAGAGGTGAGCTGTCTGCTCAGATAATTGGATTCCTGGACACTTTGGAAAGTGAAAACATTGATGTACCAGGCACGTGGGCTCTGGAGGTGGCACGCTGGCCGCTTAACTATCTCCATGGCCCTCTGGTTAAATTAGAGTCAGAAATGACACTTTCCATAACTTTCCATAAACCTGTTAATCTATCAAGTTTATTCCAGTATCTCTACAGTGCACAATATACAGATGTCAACTAACTCCCCTTCATTAGGGCAGGGGTTCCCAAACTATGGGGCTTGGAGAGGGTCATGCTGAAGACCAATTATGGGATATGGGGAGAAGGTCTATTTACTGTCTATGATACTCCTGTAAACCCACCTTCCAATTCACTATGTATACAATTTGAGATGGGAACCTGTTTACTGCCCTAGATTTTCTTGGAATCACAGCTGAGTGACTAATTTGCCAATGTTTTCCTTGATCTCTAACCTTGTTATGAGCTAAAAGAGTTCTGACCAAAGGTTGAACCTCCCAGTGGGCTGAGATAAAAAAAATAAACATGGCATTATGGTGATAATGACCCATTAAACATTATTCCTCTTTATTCTAAATGGAACCATAAACAAAGGTCCCATTAATGTACCTAAAGACATGGAGGTACCCCTTTAAAACCAGGCATAAATGGAACCTGTATGCTGAACAGTCTGCAGCATCTAAATGCACTGAGGATAAAGAGAAGAGGTGTAAAGTCTAATACTTATGGCACATGGTTTCTCCACCAAGCATATTAAACATTGGGGGAAAATGCCCTATACCCCCCATTGTGAATGAAATCTCCTGTCACTGCTCATTACAGGTGCCCCAAAATGGGGGTTGGTGTATTAGAGAGTGTTACCATGGGGGGCAGGGTATAGGAGGGGGTTACCAGGGATCGGGGCATTGGAGAGCATTACTATGGGGGGTGGGGTATTGGAGAGTGTTACCATGGAGGGTGGGGTATGGCAGAGTGTTACTATGGAGGGTGGGGTATGGGAGAGAGTTACTATTGGGGGTAGGGTATTGGAGAGTGTTACTATGGGGGGCGGGTATGGGACAGTGTTACTATGGGGGGCGGGTATGGGAGAGTGTTAGTATGGGGGGCGGGTATGGGAGAGTGTTACTATGGGGGGCGGGTATGGGAGAGTGTTACTATGGGGGGCAGAGTATGGGAGAGTGCTAATTTGGGGAGCAGGGTATTGGAGAGTGTTACTATGGGGGGCAGGGTATTGGAGAGTGCTAATTTGGGGAGCAGGGTATTGGAGAGTGTTACTATGGGGGGCGGGTATGGGAGAGTGTTACTATGGGGGGTGGGGTATGGGAGAGTGTTAGTATGGGGGGCAGGGTATTGGAGAGTGTTACTATGGGGGGTACTGCTTGCCTTGCACCCATAGGTGCTGTGCTCTGCACCCGATACCGGACTTATAATCTGGTACAAAGTGCAGAACAGGTATAGCCCGGGTACAAGTGCTTTCTGCATCGGCACAAAAGGGGTTAATTTTGCACCCCCACAGCCCATCCTGCCCATTAATGCGACCTTTCAGACAACTTTTGTTTACAGCTTTTGACTCTTAATTGCCCCCGACTCCACTAAACCTGCGTATATGGGCAGCATTTCATTTAGATGCTGCAGACTGCACTGGTTTCTATGTTCTACTGCATAAATCAGAAACATGATGCAAACTGCTCCAGCACAGGGATTGATTATGAGTCTGGTTGGGGTGAGATGGTAACTATACTATTGGGGGTTGCTTGGAAGGGTTGAACTTGATGGACTTTGGTCTTTTTTTAACCCTATGTAACCTGGTATATGCCTGTTCTGTATTTATCATCCAACTGGATACACAGAGGTCACAGAGGTCAGTGTCATCATTGCCAAAATTCCTGTCCAGGAACAAAATCAACTGCAGGGTTAACTTCTCCTTTAATGATCTATTATATAGTTGTATTGGGGGACGTGCCATTAGCGCTATGGAGGTGCCTAACACAGCGTATGATGTAAATATCTGCAATTCTTTCAGTTTTGCACCAAAATAAAATCAGAACCCCCCTCTGCCTGCTTTTCTTGTGAACTACCAATCCCAGGATGCACAGCTGGCAGTTGGTTTGATCTCAGGGCTGACAGTGAGGCAGTTGCACGGGGGGGGGGGGGCAGGTGCTTGTATTTACATCAGCGGAGCAGTTTGCTTGCCCTTTATTTAGATAATGACACAATGAGTGGGAGGGACGATGCATTCCAGGGCGTAACGGTGCAAATGCTTCTGCAGTCGGAACCCATTGTGCCCAGGACACCTGTGGCGCCCACACATTATCCCTGGGAATAAATCTAAACCCGTATAGTAACGCAGCGGAATTACATCCGTCAGACACAGCCCGGCTCCTAATTGCATTTAGAGTGCAAGCCTCGCAGCTGATGCATCACAATCCCCCCCCCCCGTTGATACCCTCACCCCCCAGGGAAGGGGCTGGGCAGTTCCTGGGCAAGGAACAAAATGTTCAATGCCATTTTTAGCATAACAATGTGGTTTAATATTCAGGGACGGATTTATGGCTTTCAGCTTTGTGCAAACCAAATCAACCCAACGCCCCCTGATCCATCCAAGCTCATTCTTTCCCCCCCAACCAATAACAGATGAAAACCTGTGTTTTGTCATCTGGACTGGAGCAATTCCATGAAACCAGCAGCAAATACTAGTACAGAGGTAGGTGCTACATTCTGCACCCAAAGGACCCCCTATCCGGCACAGACAAGATGTAGAACCCAATAATGCACAGGGGGGAACCTAAGTCTTACTATTGCTCTAAGCAGAGAAGTTTGCATGCACATCTGGACTGGAGCAATTCCATGAAACCAGCAGCAAATACTAGTACAGAGGTAGGTGCTACATTCTGCACCCATAGGACCCCCTTTCCGGCACAGACAAGATGTAGAACCCAATAATGCACAGGGGGGCACCTAAGTCTTACTATTGCTCTAAGCAGAGAAAAGTTGCATGCACTTCTGGACTGGAGCAATTCCATGAAACCAGCAGCAAATTCTAGTACAGAGGTAGGTGGTACATTCTGCACCCATAGGACCCCCTATCCGGCACAGACAAGATGTAGAGCCCAATAATGCACAGGGGGGAACCTAAGTCTTAAGCAGAGAAGAAGGGGGTGAAAAAGGTTGCATGCACTTCTGGACGGGAACAATTCCTTGTAGCCAGCAGCAAATACTAGTACAGAGGTAGGTGCTACATTCTGCACCCATAGGACCCCCTATCCGGCACAGACAAGATGTAGAGCCCAATAATGCACAGGGGGGAACCTAAGTCTTAAGCAGAGAAGAAGGGGGTGAAAAAGGTTGCATGCACTTCTGGACGGGAACAATTCCTTGTAGCCAGCAGCAAATACTAGTACAGAGGTAGGTGCTACATTCTGCACCCATAGGACCCCCTATCCGACAGAGACAAGATGTAGAAACCAGCAGCAAATACTAGTACAGAGGTAGGTGCTACATTCTGCACCCATAGGACCCCCTTTCCGGCACAGACAAGATGTAGAACCCAATAATGCACAGGGGGGCACCTAAGTCTTACTATTGCTCTAAGCAGAGAAAAGTTGCATGCACTTCTGGACTGGAGCAATTCCATGAAACCAGCAGCAAATTCTAGTACAGAGGTAGGTGGTACATTCTGCACCCATAGGACCCCCTATCCGGCACAGACAAGATGTAGAACCCAATAATGCACAGGGGGGAACCTAAGTCTTAAGCAGAGAAGAAGGGGGTGAAAAAGGTTGCATGCACTTCTGGACGGGAACAATTCCTTGTAGCCAGCAGCAAATACTAGTACAGAGGTAGGTGCTACATTCTGCACCCATAGGACCCCCTATCCGGCACAGACAAGATGTAGAGCCCAATAATGCACAGGGGGGAACCTAAGTCTTAAGCAGAGAAGAAGGGGGTGAAAAAGGTTGCATGCACTTCTGGACGGGAACAATTCCTTGTAGCCAGCAGCAAATACTAGTACAGAGGTAGGTGCTACATTCTGCACCCATAGGACCCCCTATCCGGCACAGACAATAATGCACAAGGGGGCACCTAAGTCTTAAGCAGAGAAGAAGGGGGTGAAAAAAGTTGCATGCACTTCTGGACTTACCCTCCAGCGCTCCATCTCTCGAGTTGCTGATGCAGTTCTCCAGATATATTCCATTTTTAACACACTCCTCCTTTTTCTTGGTTAACCCTGTGACCTCGCCCTGAGGCACCTGGGCGTCCCCGTCGTGGCACGAACACGGGGTCTGCATGATGCCACAGGGGTGCAGGCTGCTGCTGCTGCTTAGACAAGTGTCCAACCATTTGCAGAGCATCTGGCAAGCAGCCTTGCTGGGGTTCCGGTTCCCCAGAACCAGGTATTCCAATGAGAAGTCGGTCTCCTGAGGTTGGATGGACTTCCACTGCAACTGGGACCCTTCATGCCTGGGAAGGGTCTGCTTCATCTGAAGGAACTGCTTGTTGGACTGCAGGAAGGCGTAAGGGACGGAGCTATCACACAGTTGGAGAACCTCATCAAAACTCTCCATGCCCAAGTAGGTTCTGGTAGACTCCAGGAACGAGTCAAACTGAGAGGTTCGTATCTGCTGGTGTTCACATACGCCTGAAGGCTTGGACACCTTCATGTACAGGGTGTACCTCCTAGGGTCGGGGTTTTGTATAATCCAAGAGCACAGAGACGAGTTCAAGGGGAAGACAGACAAAGAGGAGAAATAGCCAAAGAATTTCCCCTGCACCAGGGTAGTACAAGGATTCTGCCCCAAGTCAAGGTGAGCAGCAGGGCACACAAAGAAAAGTGGCAAGATGAAAAGTAGGTTGTGGGGGAATACAACGCTCCTCATCCTAGGTCTCTGGTCCTTTGAAATCCCAAATAATTGTCAGGCAGAGGCCAGGTCTTGGACATAACAGGTGCAGCTGTAGGAAAAAAGAGACAGTTTATGAGGCTGGTGCGAAAATGAAGCAGCCGCGGTAAGTTTGGCTCAAGCTCCCCCCTGTGGCCAAAAAGCAAACCTGGAAATTTAACAAAAAAAAAAAGGGAAAAAAATTAACCCCAAAATTCTCAAGCTGCTTAGGTTTTGCCAAAATAATAATGATAAAGTAACTTTTACTATTCCATTACTAATTACTATTATTTTCATTAAACACCAGATCAGTGCCAGATATATCTATATATCCATCTCTATTAGAAATAGCTGTTAGTATAACAATACATTCAGTTGCTAGAATGTGGCAGCGTCATTCACTGCAGTTACGTAGGTCTGAATGCAGAATGCCAGAAACAACAGTTTTGTGGGTCCCTTTTATTTGATACCTGAAGTTCTGGTAGTTCTACTCCAACAACAACTGATGGGTCCTGCTGCTGGGCAGCACTGAAATAAAGTGTTACTATGCCCATCTTGCCCTACTGTCTCCATCTTGCCCTACTGTCTCCATCTTGCCCTACTGTCTCCATCTTGCCCTACTGTCTCCATCTTGCCCTGCTGTCTCCATCTTGTCCTACTGTCTCCCTCTTGCCCTACTTTCTCCATCTTGCCCTGCTGTCTCCATCTTGTTCTACTGTCTCCATCTTGCTCTACTGTCTCCATCTTGTTCTACTGTCTCCATCTTGCCCTACTGTCTCCATCTTGCCCTACTGTCTCCATCTTGCCCTACTGTATCCATCTTGCCCTACTGTCTCCATCTTGCCCTACTGTCTCTATCTTGTCCTACTGTCTCCCTCTTGCCCTACTGTCTCCATCTTGCCCTGCTGTCTCCATCTTGTTCTACTGTCTCCATCTTGCCCTACTGTCTCCATCTTGTTCTACTGTCTCCATCTTGCCCTACTGTCCCCATCTTGTCCTACTGTCTCCATCTTGCCCTACTGTCTCCATCTTGTCCTACTGTCTCCCTCTTGCCCTACTGTCTCCATCTTGCCCTGCTGTCTCCATCTTGTTCTACTGTCTCCATCTTGTTCTACTGTCTCCATCTTGCCCTACTGTCTCCATCTTGTTCTACTGTCTCCATCTTGCCCTACTGTCCCCATCTTGTCCTACTGTCTCCATCTTGCCCTACTGTCTCCATCTTGCCCTACTGTATCCATCTTGCCCTACTGTCTCCATCTTGCCCTACTGTCTCTATCTTGTCCTACTGTCTCCATCTTGCCCTACTGTCTCCATCTTGCCCTACTTTCTCCATATCTTCTTACTGCCTTCATCTTTTCCTACTATTATCATCTTTTTTCTGCATATGTATACAGTATGTACCCCTATACAAGGTAGAGTTCTTCCACTGTAAGCGCTTGACACCTATAAAGGTGATTTTACAATGGGTTGAGCTCCCCATCTACAGGTGATTCCACCTTGCCCTACTGTCTCCAACTTGTTTTACAGCCTCCATCTTGCCCTACTGTCTCCAACTTGTTTTACAGCCTCCATCTTGCCCTACTGTCTCCAACTTGTTTTACAGCCTCCATCTTGTCCTACTGTCTCCAACTTGTTTTACAGCCTCCATCTTGTCCTACTGTCTCCAACTTGTTTTACAGCCTCCATCTTGTCCTACTGTCTCCAACTTGTTTTACAGCCTCCCTCTTGCCCTACTGTTTCCAACTTGTTTTACAGTCTCCATCTTGCCCTACTGTCTCCATCTTGCCCTACTGTTTCCATCTTTCCCTACTGTCTCCATTTTGCCCTATTGCCCCTACCATGCCCTATTGTCTAATTTTTTCCTACTTTCTCCACCTTGCCATACTGTCTTCACCTTGTCCTACTGTGTGTATTTTGCCCTATTGTTTATATTTTATATTTTTAAGACCATTTTGCCCTACTTTCTCCTGGTGCACTACTTGTACTAAATATACTAAAGACACCACCCTGCCATATTGCCACTGTCTTTCCCTGTTATCACCACCTTGCCCCGCTGTTGCCTTCTTACCCAGCTATCATCATGTTGCCCTACTATCTCCACCTTGCCTACCAGCTGCCATCTTGCTCTACTGACACCATCTTGACCAACTGCTGACATATTTTCCTAACTATACTCAGTACCCCCCATACATGAACCTGCTGCTGTGCGGGTCCCAGGTCAGTCACTTCTATTTGCAACCACCAAAAGCCCAACCTGCATGTGATGTCTCTTAATGTCTAAGTGTTTGTAGGGTATAAGCAGTGTCACATTTGGAATCAGATCATGAAACACAGGGAATAGTAAGAGCAGCTCGTGGTTACTGTAGCAAACCCATAATATTCATTTAGACTTTTACCATGGTCAGATTCTAAGACCAAAAAACCACTGGAATTCCATTACGGTCTAAACCCACATGTTCTTGGGAGCCCGTCTTGGGGCTTTAAGGAGCTGTCAAAATATTTGCAGTGAACGTGGAGCCCCCAGATAGGGAACTGCAGCTTCTGTGCGATGCCTTGAATACGGCACTTACATACAATAGGTTCCATTGAGTGTGTCATACACAAAGGCTACCATTAACCCATTGGCTTAGCATTTAATCTATAAACCCCACCCCCGAGGAGCTCTGAACATACCTCTAAACACGCACAGCCACTAGTGCTCACCCTAAATGCCCAAAGTATCATTACTACCACTAATTTATTCTGTTTGAGTCCAAAAAAATGATTTTCATTTCACAGACCCGTTTGCCCGCGAGTCTGTAGTACGATCCATGCAAATATAGTTCTTGCACTCAGAGTGTCCACTCACCCTCACGTTAGATTTCCTTCTACTGCTAACAATGGACAGTAGCCAACCAACGTACATATATAAGTGCACAAGAGCTTGCAATCTAAAATAAAATGGGATCTAAAGATAGAAACGTGTCCCCCCCGCAAGCAGCTCTAATCCAATCCTGAGCCTTTCTGCTCGAGCCCATTTCTCCCTCGCCGGGGAAGGTTGTGCTGTACTGCAATCAATAAAAGAGGCTCTGTTTTTCTACAGCAGTCTAAACGCCATGCGACATTAATTGAAAGCTAAAGACCTTAACTCCTTCAGGGCTGCGGCGGCGGCGCTGCAGCCAATCGTACAGGCGCAGAAAGTCTTCTTATGGGGCGAAAATGAATAAAAAAAAGCCATTAAAGCGCATTTCTGCGGCTTTTGGTTTCCAAGTCTCTCCGGAAGGGAAAGGCATTCATTACGCCGCCGGCAATTAACTCTTTTCTTCTTTTTTTTTTCTGCAGTAACAAATTGATTGACCGAATCCATTTACAACCTTTAGAGAGGGACGACAGAGCACTACGAGAGTTAAAGGGAATATTATCCTTCCAAAAAAAAAATGACAATTGGCAAATGACTCCTCTGGGGGATAAATGATACCCTGGCACAGAAAGCTGTCACTGCTCAACACTTACATGATAGCAATTCATATCTGGGTGTTAAGCCAAGAGCCAAGTTAGGAAATTAGAAGGAGCTGATTAATTAGCCGCAGAATGGCCGGGGCTTGAGTCTCTGTAAAGGGGGCCATACACTGTAAGAGCTATCGGCTAGGCGCGGTTGCCAAGGAAGTGAATCGTCTCCCGATAGGACCACCTACGGGTGGGCAGTATCCGTCAAATTCAATCCTTGTGCCCTAGGCCAAATGATCGAATTAAAATGGCGGAAATAGGTTTCCCCGATCCGATGTAAAAATCAAACTTGCCCGATCAAGATCTGCCCGATTTCAGGCCCATATAGGGGAAGATAAGCTGCCGAATCGATCTAAAAGGACCAATATCAGCAGCTAGAATTGGCCGTGTATGGCCAGCTTCTCCCTGTAGCCTTAGGAACCTACTATACCCACTCTCCAGGTTCCCGCCCTTCCATTGGGGCATTTATGAGCTGCATTCTTTCTTATGCCAGGGTTTTATGTGGTGTGGGCGGGTCATAATGGGGCACTGTTGGGCACAGTTGGGTCGCCCCATAGGCATAACCAAAAATCATCTGGATTCTGTTTCTGGGGGAGGATTCCAGGGGTTCTAGAAAGGAAAGCTTACCTAGATATAAGGAGCACCTCAAGTAAACTAATTGTTATAGGTCCCACCCACTTACCCACTTCTTTGCTTGTTTGACTGCAGAGCTGTGATTGGCTACTCCCCTACTACTGTGCTTCTGGCAGGGACCATTAGGACACACCCACCCCTCGTTTGAAACATGGACAGGGACTTCAGAGGATCTAATTTTGAGCCCAAAGTGAAACCAGCACCAATTTTTTATTTTTTTGAAATCCTCAGATTTTCAGAATTTCCAGGAGAGGTTGCACCAGAACCAAAGTGCTGGTATGTAATGCAAACATATTTTTGGACCCTTATTTTACCCCAGAAGTAGAAGCACCAGTTTGGTAAACCAATGGCCAGTTGAGATGAGAATAAGGAGCCAATACTATAATACCACTCTTACAATATGGAACTCGCCAAGTTTATGAAACCTGCACCATTTAGTTTGGATTGGACTCCAATAGGAATTTTGGGCTGATGGTGTTCATTAATGTCCTGATGGGCACTAGGAAGGCACATTAGGAACAGAATAAAGCACAGAAGACCCACGGAGATGTCAAAGGGAAAAAAATGAGATGGGAACATGAAGGGGTCTCTGAGCTGATGAGTAAATGTTATTGTAGGTTGAGAATTGGGTTCGGCATAATGCACAGGAGGGGTCGGTATAATCGAGTGGGAGATAAGAACCACCAATCCCAGGGAATGATCACAGAAGGTCCATTTTGTATCAATCAGCCTTGTTCCAGTTGGGGGTGGGTCAATATAATTAAATATTAAACACATAGGATATAGAGCCAGGCACAAAACAATTTCACAGAAAAGAAACCTCTATTAACTGAAGTAGCAAATGATGTGACAATAATCAAGTCACACGGAAACAAAAAGATTTTCCTAATGAGAAGAAACCACCAATTACTGGCTGTGTGCTCTGAGCATTGCTGGGGCAGCGAATGGCAACACCCCCAGGGGATAAGTAGGGTTGGGCGAGCCGGACTATGTGCCGAACTGAATGATCATTTATTTGTATTTGCTGGTTGGTTGGGGGGGTAATATAATAAAGGTTGCAAAGATCTAGCGACCAATCAGATGTTTCACATGGGAGACAAGCATTTCTATGACAATTCTGATGGAAATATCCTTGTTCTTTTCTCCCCCTCAGACCTCATTAGAGCAAAGGACCTCCTTTTGGTAAAAGAAAAGCACAAAAATGAACATTTTCCTACCCAATCGCTAAAATCCTACGCAAGGGAATGGGATTCTGAGAACATTTTACAGTGGAATTTCCATTCCAACGCTGACATTGATCTCTATTCGGCGGGGACACTTAGGGACTTATTTGTCAGTTTGTGAATTTGAGTTTGTTTTTCAGAATCAAATAAAATTGCATATTGAACGCTCCCTTATTTATTTATAAGGAAAACTCTCAATAAAAAAACTCAAATACCTCAAATTTTTGAGTTTACAAACTCAAATAAAAGCCGAAAACTCGAATATGTTGAATAGAAAATATGGCTTGACTTTGCCTAGGACAACTGCCATTACATTTAAATTTTGGTTTTTTTGCACTTAATAAACACCAAGTTTTTGAAATATAATCCAATTTGCGTCTTTTTAGCCCAAAAAAACTTGAATTGCGGAAAAAAATCAATAAATCTCCCCCTTCAAAGGTAATTCTCGTGGGTGCCAATGGCAAGGTATTTTTGGGTTCTTTGTTGGCCATGGGGGAGCAGTTTCTTACTGGTGGCAAAGTGCCCCACATTCCATAACCCTTTAATATAACTAAATACTGTGTCTATAACCAAAAGAGCGGGATAAAACAATTACGTAGGATTTCATTCCTCTGCAATGTATTTTGTACCATAATATTTGCTTCCACTATTAATATAAGGTGGCCATGAACTTGGTGGTCACATATTGAGGAACTGGCCATTTCATGGATGGACGAACAGAATTGTTCCATTTGTCCAGACTGATAGTACCAAAAAGTAGGATCTCCATTTCTTCTCACCTCCTCATCTGCTGATGCCTTTGACCAAATCTTGGCATGAATGGCTACCATTACCCAACATCATCAACTGCTCTATGTTTACGTGACCACTAGGGGTGCTAATATAAAACATCAGCCATAGAGAGTAATAATGCATTGTTCTAAACCAGGGATCCCCAACCTTTTATACTCATGAGCCACATTCAAATGGAAAACATGTTGGAGAGCAACACAAGCATGGAAAAGGTTCCTGGGGGTGCAAATTGGCTATTAGGGAGCCCCTATGTGGACTGGCAGCCTATAGAAGGCTCTGTTTGGCTTTACACTGGGTTTTATGCAATCAACTTGTCTCCAAGCCAGGAATACAAAAATAAGCACATACTTTGAGGCCCCTGTGAGCAACATCCAAGGGGTTGGAGAGCAACATGTTGCCCCCGAGTCACTGGTTGGGGATCACTGTTCTAGACAGACATTAAGCAATGTTGCAATGTTTTTTTATTATTATTAGTGCCTTATTACCTGTTATTATAACCATAGTCTCCAGTAATTGTTCAGGGATCTCTAAAGTGTCAGGTAGCTTGATACATTCCCTGCCGTCTTAAGGAATCTGTCTATCAAACGTCTTATGAAGTTCTCGGCTTGATCAGGAAACACTGTACAATAGCCCAGGAATTCCTCACCTCTTGATAAATAGCGGCTTTTGTTATAATGACCTACACAAGGGACCGGCGCGGCTTTCTCAAGACCTATCGTTGCCATAGTCACGCAATTTAACTGTTTAAAGTGGTCATATTTACTAAGTGAATTCCTTTCTGGGATTCCCAGGGCTTCTAGCAGGAAATAATCTGAAGCAATTAGCCTGACACTGCTTTTGTTTGACTCTTATTCATTGTGTTTCTTCTGCATCCCAACTGTGATAGGCGAGATTGTGTCCTCTCTATAACAAGTCTGATCATCTACACAGGTCAGAAAGTCAACAAAGGGGAAATCAGCAATCAATATTTAATTGTGTGTGGGCAACTCAACTTGTAGCCAGCTGCCCTATTCTCTTTATTCTTGATGGGAGCAAAGCAACATTGATAGTGGTCAAATGGCCTCCTTGGGATTCTGGTTAAGGCCAGTAGGACTACATCTAGCAGAGCTTTGGCTTTCTTAACTACAAAACGCAGTGTTATATCCCATGACTTTGTTAATATGGTGGAAACCTCCACTGGCACCATGTCTAATACCAAGCTGTTAGTTACAGAGCAAATGTGATGATCAGCCAATCCCTATAGGTTTAGTCAATTGTCTACCAAACTGGACAGGGTGGTGTAATACTGCAAGTAAGTGGGAATAAAAAAAAAACCCAAGAATGCTGGGTTATTGCAGAATCAACACTCACTTACTGACTGTCGGCACTCATTCAACAACTGTCAGCAGTCAGCTCTTATTCACATTTTGTAAGCAGTCGGCACTTATTCACTCACTGTCAGCAGTCAGTACTTATTCGCTTAGTCTACAGCTGGCTAATGCTATTCCTCTACGACCAAAACCTGCCAGAACCTTCTACAATAAGGCTTTAGGCAACAACACTCGACTGCTTGAACCCTACTAACTCAGCTAAAGTCAAAACCAACTCCTTAGTACTAATACTCCTAGATCCCTCTGCTGCTTTGGACACTGTTTGATCACCTTCTCCTTCTCTAAACCCTTCATTCTCTTGGATTTTGCTCATTCAATGTCTCCATTGGGGTTCCTCAATGCTCTGCCCTTGGCCTCTTATTAATCTCTTTGTATAATCCATCCCATGGCAAACTAATCAACTCACATGGTTTCCAATACCCCCTCTATGCTGATGGTACTCAGATGTCTCTTCTCTTGATTGCAACCCAGAGCGCAAAGCATTCCATAAGTGTCTATCGCAGTTAGTGATGAGCGAAACGTGGAAATTTGCTCCTCACTTATTTATTTTGGCTGTCAGGGTCAATAACCCCATTTGAAAGCTGGAAAAATGTAGAAGTGGAAGGCAAATACAGGTATAGGATCCATTATCCAGAATGCTCGGGAACAAGGGTATTCCAGATAAGGGGTCTTTCCATAATTTGGATCTCCATACCTTAAGTCTACTAAAAATCAATAAAACTTTAATTAAACCCAATAGAATTGTTTTGCATCCAATAAGGATTAATTATATCTTAGTTGGGATCAAGTACAGGTACTGTTTTATTATTACAGAGAAAAGGGAATCATTTAACCATTAAATAAACCCAATAGGGCTGTTCTGCCCCCAATAAGGGGTAATTATATCTTAGTTGGGATCAAGTACAGGTACTGTTTTATTATTACAGAGAAAAGGGAATCATTTAACCATTAAATAAACCCAATAGGGCTGTTCTGCCCCCAATAAGGGGTAATTATATCTTAGTTGGGATCAAGTACAGGTACTGTTTTATTATTACAGAGAAAAGGGAATCATTTAACCATTAAATAAACCCAATAAGGCTGTTCTGCCCCAATAAGGGGTAATTATATCTTAGTTGGGATCAAGTACAGGTACTGTTTTATTATTACAGAGAAAAGGGAATCATTTAACCATTAAATAAACCCAATAGGGCTGTTCTGCCCCCAATAAGGGGTAATTATATCTTAGTTGGGATCAAGTACAGGTACTGTTTTATTATTACAGAGAAAAGGGAATCATTTAACCATGAAATAAACCCAATAGGGCTGTTCTGCCCCCAATAAGGGGTAATTATATCTTAGTTGGGATCAAGTACAGGTACTGTTTTATTATTACAGAGAAAAGGGAATCATTTAACCATAAAATAAACCCAATAGGGCTGTTCTGCCCCAATAAGGGGTAATTATATCTTAGTTGGGATCAAGTACAGGTACTGTTTTATTATTACAGAGAAAAGGGAATCAGTTTTAAAATTCTGAATAATGTGATTAAAATGGAGTCTATGGGAGACAGGCTTTCCGTAATTCGGATAATGGGTTTCCGGATAAGGGGTCCCATACCTGTACTTTAAAAACTATAAAAAATACATAAAGAAGACCAGTTGTTAGGAATAGGACATTCTGTAACATACTAAAAGTTAATATAAAGGTGAACCTCCCCTTTGACGCTAATGCAGAAACTCAAACCAGCCAATCAGCTATTAGAATTGTTGAGCTATCGCCTTACTCCATTAGAGGAAAGTTACACCATTTGGCGTATTCGTGCCTTAGAGATAAGTGCTCTAATCCCTTATATTTGGCTCATGTTCTACATCTCCCAATTCCCCGATGAAAACCTGTAGAGAAACGGAGGATTTTCGCCATAGCAGGTGAGTAATACGGGTTTCACTGCGCATTTTGCCTCATTCTGAGGGATTTAAAAAGAAAAACAAGTAGACACAAATCAAAATAAATTTCCTGTGACTGCTGTTTAGTAGTTAATTGACCCATTAAACCACTGAGGCCTACGATTTAATGCAGAGATAGGGAATCGCTCTTGTTTAGTCAACGCTAAATGAATTTTTTTCCACATCCCTAAAAATTCAATTGTAGATTTTTCCCCTAGTGATAAAAAGGAGGCCGCTTACATGTGTCCCCCGGGAACTTTTACCTTCTCGTTGTTAAGGAGATATTGTTAAAGTACGTGCATATTGGTTTTCATTGTGTAACTATGGCAGATATCCCAATGTTTCCGTGCTACAATGTCTAGAAATAGAGACTTGGGAAGAGCTGTACAGTTGGGTCCAAGAGCCTTTCTCAAAACTATCAACAGTATCTGCCAGTACAGCCATTAATCCCCAGTTTAACCATTCTCAAAATGGCAGCAGGTATATCGTTCTAGTGGGAATCTCATAAAAACTGCCCAATCTGGCCAATTTAGGCAAGGCCCATTGACCACAATAGGGAGCATTGGTAACTAGCATTAACACTTAATACTGCATTTTGGATCCTGCACATGTATATAAGTAAGGAAAGATGAATTCCAGGTTGAGAGCTCATTCTCCCAAACCTTGTGTGTCCATACATAATACAGACAAACTATCTTGCTGGTTGACAGGTTATCAGAGTGTCTTGCTAATATAACAATGATTTGTTGAAAGAGGTAAGTGTAGTTTTAACCACTGCTTTTCCCCTGGTCAAATTTGGTTGAAGTCAATATTTGAGGTTCGCTTTGTGGGCCTCACTCATAATTAGGTGGCAAACCTTGCTGGATCAGCCATTCAACAATATTTCTAAGGAAATCTGGGACACAGAAGAAGTGTTCACCTCCAAGTCTTTCTCTAATTACCCTCAAATATGGGCTTCGAGTAGCATCAAGAGACCATATAGACAATATGTCTCTAACAGGCCTACAGGATCAGGTGTAGGGCCAGCCAACCAAGGGTCTGAGGCCCCCTAGTAAGCCCCCCCCACCCAATATGGACTCACTGTAGCATCAATGGATTGGATAGGCATTTTCCCAAATCTGTCCTTAACTGGCCTACTGGATTGGGTTCTCACCCACCTAACCAAGGGCCACCCAACCAAGGGTCTGAGGCCCCCTAGATGATCTGACTGCACAGTTTGGGAACCATGGCCATAGAACACATATTAATTTCTGGTATTAAGCATGAAAACACCCATAATTGCCTTTACTTGCCCCTATGTATGGTACAAGGCATTGGGGTTCCACTATATTCCACAGAAGACAATAGACAAGGTTATTTTCTAAACAAATCAGTGTTATATTAGCAAGACACTCTGTGTCAACCAGCAAGATTGTTTGTCTCTATTATGTATGGACACGCAAGGTTTGGGAGAATGAGCTCTCAACCTGGCATTCATCTTTCCTCACTTATATACATGCAGGATCCAAAGCCCCCATACAGTATGAAGGGACAATAGTAAACTGTTGATCATTTCATAGAAGAATTCAGGTAGGCGAGATAAGTAGGACGTTTTTGCTGAAGGAGCCATAGAAGAAAAATGTTCCACCTTTGTCTCTTAACAGCAAGGTCATCTAACAAGGACAGAACTTCTGGAATAAAGTTAAACTGAAAAGTGAGATGGAAATCTCTAGGACAGGGGTCCCCAGCCTTCCTTACTCGTGAGCCACAGTCAAATTTAAAAAGACTTGGAGAGCAACACAAGAACCATAACAGTTCATGGAGGAGCCAAATAAGGGCTGTGATTGGCTATTAGGGGCCTCTATGCACCCTATCAGCTTACAGGGGGCTTTATTTGGTAGTAAATATTTTTATTGAACCAAAACTTGCCTCCAAGGCAGGAATTCAAAAATAACTCCCTGGTTTGGGGGCAATGAGAGCAACATCCAAGGGGTTGGGGAGCAACGTGTTGCCCTGAGCCACTGGTTGGGGATCACTGCTCTAGGAAGACAGTTGCCTTGATTTTAAGGTGAGAAGTCCCCTCAAGTCAACTCTACCTGTAGGATCTATAGTATGTAAGGTCTATACCATCTCTAGTCTTGTCTTACCATGTCCATTGTCTTCTAAGGAATGTAGTGGAACTCCCAATGCCTTGGGTCATAGATAGGGACAAGTAAAGGCAATTATGAGTGTTTACATGCTTAATACCAGAAATTAATATGTGCCATAGCTCTATGGCAGTGGCTCCCAAACTGTGCAACCAGATCATCCAGGGGGCCTAAGACCCTTGGTTGGGTGGCCCTTGGTTAGGTGGGTGAGCACCCAATCCTGTAGGCCAGTTAAGGCCAGATTTGGGAAAAAGCCTATACGATCTATTGATGCTACAGGAAGCCCATATTGGGGGTTAATTAGAGGAAGATTTGGAGGTGAATACTTCTTTGGTGTCCTAGATTTTCTTGATTTCAAGATTTTTCATGAGCGAAGTCACATATTAGACCTCAAATATTAACTTGAACCGAATAAAACTGACAACCACTACTTGAAAGGGTTTAATGCACTCTAGTGAGCAGCCTAAAGGTCCCCATACACGGGCCGATTCTAGCTGCTGATATGGGTCCCTTAGACCGATTCGGCAGCTAATCAGGCCATGTATGGGTACTACCGACGGGCCTGCCCGACCCATATCTGGCCTGGAATCGTCCAAATCTTGATCGGGCGGGTTAGAAAATCTAGTCGGGTCTGGGACCGCATTGGCTCGTTGATGTGGTCCCCGAACCAACTGCCCCATTGCTGCCAATATAATTTGATCGTTTGGACCCAGGGCCAAATGATTGAATTAGCCTACACGCTCCCCGAGTACCTAATCCTGTAGGCCAGTTAAAGACATATTTGGGAAAATGCCTATACGATCTACTGATGCTACAGGAAGCCCATATTTGAGACTTTGAGGAAGATATGGAGGTGAACACTTCTTTGGTGTCCTAGATTTTCTTAGAAATATTGTTGAATGGCTGATCCAGCAAGGTTTGCCACCTAATCATGAGCGAAGTCACATATTAGACCTCAAATATTGACTTGAACTGAATAAAACTGACAACCACTACTTGAAAGGGTTTAATGCACTCTAGTGAGCAGCCTAAAGGTGCCCATACACGGGCCGATTCTAGCTGCTGATATGGGTCCCTTAGACCGATTCAGCAGCTAATCGGCCCGTGTATGGGGACTACCGACGGGCCTGCCATATCTGGCCTGAAATCGGGCAGATCTCAATCGGGCAGGTTAGAAAATCTAGTCGGATCGGGGACCGCATCGGCTCATTGATGCGGTCCCCGAACCGACTGCCCCATTGCCGCCAATATAATTCGATCATTTGGCCCCAGGGCCAAATGATCGAATTCGCCTACACGCTCCCCGATATCGCCCACCCGTAGGTGGGGATATCGGGTGAAGATCCACTCGCTTGGCGATGTTTTCATGCAGCCAGATCATCTAGGGGGCCTCAGACCCTTGGTTGGGTGGCCCTTGGTTAGGTGGGTGAGCACCCAATCCTGTAGGCCAGTTAAAGACATATTTGGGAAAATGCCTATACGATCTACTGATGCTACAGGAAGCCCATATTTGAGGGTAATTAAAGGAAGATATGGAGGTGAACACTTCTACGGTGTCCTAGATTTTCTTAGAAATATTGTTGAATGGCTGATCCAGCAAGGTTTGCCACCTAATCATGAGCGAGACCCACATATTAGACCTCAAATATTGACTTGAACTGAATAAAACTGACAACCACTACTTGAAAGGGTTTAATGCACTCTAGTGAGCAGCCTAAAGGTCCCCATACACGGGCCGATTCTAGCTGCTGATATGGGTCCCTTAGACCGATTCGGCAGCTAATCGGCCCGTGTATGGGGACTACCGACGGGCCTGCCATTTCTGGCCTGAAATCGGGCAGATCTCATCGGGCAGGTTAGAAAATCTAGTCGGATCGGGGACCGCATCGGCTCATTGATGCGGTCCCCGAACCGACTGCCCCATTGCCGCCAATATAATTCGATCAAATGATCGAATTCGCCTACACGCTCCCCGATATCGCCCACCCGTAGGTGGGGATATCGGGTGAAGATCCACTCGCTTGGCGATGTTTTCATGCAGCCAGATCATCTAGGGGGCCTCAGACCCTTGGTTGGGTGGCCCTTGGTTAGGTGGGTGAGCACCCAATCCTGTAGGCCAGTTAAAGACATATTTGGGAAAATGCCTATACGATCTACTGATGCTACAGGAAGCCCATATTTGAGGGTAATTAAAGGAAGATATGGAGGTGAACACTTCTACGGTGTCCTAGATTTTCTTAGAAATATTGCTGAAATTGGCCAGATATTGATCGGGCAGGTCCGAAAATCTAGTCGGATCGGGAATCGCATTGGCTCGTTGATGCAGTCCCTGGACCGACTGCCCCATTGCCGCCAATATAATTCGATCATTTGGCCCTGGGGTAGGTCGGGGATATCGGGCGAAGATCCGCTCGCTTGGCGACCTCGCCAAGCGAGCAAATCTTAACGTGTATGGGCACCTTAAGCCTTTGTGCCAGGAAGGGTTAACAGCAACATTTCCAGACGTTTAGCGCAATATAATTTCCACAATTCTGCTTTTAACTTGAGAAAAAAATAGCAAAATCTGGATCCTCATAAAGTACATTAGAAAGATCTAAAGGTAATTACCCGTGGCTGATGAACGGTCTGTGCCAAAAATAATACAAAATACGCATCTGCACTCAATGGCTAAAAAGGGAAAGCAAACAAACGCTATCGGTAATGATTTAAAGTGCCACCTAAAAGGATTTTGTCATTTCTCTCTCTTTCTTTCTTTTTTTTTTTTTTTAATACCTCATCTAAGTGGCTATTTTCCTTCCATCTACGGGGAAATAAGACACCAGGCGACAGAAGCGACGCGTGACACCGGCAGACAAAACGTTGTGCTAATAAGGACTATGCAAATGGAATAGTACAAACAGAAGATCTGAGCGCGTCGTGGGAGCATATGGCTTACATAACGGCACTGACTGGCGGATAATGTCTCCAATACGCATCCCGACACGGAACTCATCAGAGGGGCAACATGAGCGACTAATGTACTACATTAACCTGAATAACTATATAGAAATGAACCCGGCATATGCCAATACCCCGGAGGCACAAAGGGAAAGAAGAAAGAAAAAAATTAAAAAGCTGCTGAAAAGAATAAACACTCGGCTTGTACTCGAGGGGGAAAGAGATCATTAGGGTAGAAAATGTAATTTAATATTATTCTAGACTTACGTTGAGCTTAATGGGCTCGTGTAGACGTCACCATGATGGCAAAAGAGTAAAGCTGGCCATACACGGGCAGATCCGCTCACTTGGCGATGTCGCCAAGCGAGCGGATCTTCACCCGATATCCCCACCTACAGGTGGCGATATCAGGGAGGCATGTAGGCGAATTCGATCGTCTGGCCCTGGGGCCAAACGATCGAATTCTGCACGCGGCAATGGGGCAGTCGGTTCGGGGACCGCATCAACGAGCTGATGCGGTCCCCGATCCGACTGGATTTTCTAACCTGCCCGATCGATATCTGGACAATTTCAGGCCAGATATCGGTCGGCCAGGCCCCTCGGTTCTGCCCCTACACGGGCAGATAAGCTGCCGAGTTGGTCCAAGGGACCGATATCGGCAGCTATAATCGGCCCGTGTATGGGGACCTTAAGTGTCAACCTTTGGAGAACTGAATTCCGGTCATTTATTTGGGCATTTACTTCAGTGTACAAAGTTTTTTTACCCAGAATCCAAAATTTTACCACCCACAATTGGGCCTAACATAATTGTAATATAATGGGGGAGATTTATTAAGACACAAACGCCCGAAGCGTTCATTCGAACAGGCCGAGCCTTTTTCCGCCAATTTTTTCGCGTTTGCACGACTTTTTTGTGCCCTTTTCGGCCCCAACGTGTTTTGACATGAACTGGACATAACTACACTGAAAATTAGGGATGCACCGAATCCCAGATTAGGTTTGGGATTCGGGCAAATCCCGGCATTTTTTTAAGGATTCGGTTTAGGCTGGATCTGTGGTCCCGGCCGAACCGAATCAGAGTCCTAATTCTGTCAATTAGAATTCGGAAAGGGTTAAATTGGCAGTGGAACAAAATTTTTGCCGCGTGCGAAGTGTGCACCGATTTTTAACCCCTTCCGATCCTGATCAGCATATGCCAGTTAGGATTCAGATTCGGTTCGGGATTCGGCCGAATCCTGCTGGAAGGGTTCGGAGGTTCGGCCGAACCCAAAAAAAGTGGGTTCAGTACATCCCTACTGAAAATTGTGTTGGGATGGCACCACTTCCAGCACTTGGCGTGATTCTTTGGGTGCAAGTCCACTGGGTGTATTGAAGTAGACCAAAGTAGGACCCATGGAATTGCCTTGCTTGGGGTTGCCACTATCTCCAGGATTGCCCTGTGTAGCAACTCACAAGATAAGGCTGTATGGGCACAGCAGTGATACCGAAGAGCAAGGAGCATCTTTAGACACAACTCTTGTACCTTAAATGAATGGTTTTTATCATGTCAATTACATTTATATTATTTCCTTTTCTTCCCCTTCAGAATCCCGAAAGTAACATAGTAAGTTAGGTTGAAAAAAGACGTACGTCCATCAAGTTCAACCATAATGCCTATATATAACCTGCCTAACTGCTAGTTGATCCAGTGGAAGGCAAAAACCCCATCTGAAGCCTCTCTAATTTGCCTCAGAGGGGAAAAAATTCCTTCCTGACTCCAAGATGGCTGGATCAACTGGTACTAAGAGCAATCCTGTATTCCCTAAATACCCATCCAGCCCCTATATAAAGTTATATAATGTATCAGCCAGTACAACTGATTCGGGGAGGGAATCCCACAACCTCACAGCTCTCACAGTAAAAAATCCTTTCCGAATATTTAAACGGAACCTCCCTTCTTCTAAACGGAGTGGGTGCCCTCGTGCCCGTTGGAAGGCCCTACTGGTAAATAAAGCATTAGAAAGGTTATTATATGATCCCTTTATATATTTATACATAGTTATCATGTCACCTCTTAAGCGCCTCTTCCCCAGTGTAAACAAACCCAACTTGGCCAGTCTTTCCCCATAACTGAGACTTTCCATACCCTTTACCAGCTTAGTTGCCCTTCTCTGGACCCTCTCTAACTCAATAATGTCCCGTTTGAGCACTGGAGACCAGAACTGAACAGCATATTCTAGATGGGGCCTTACCAGCGCTCTGTAAAGGGGAAGAATAACCCCCCCTCCAGTGAATCTATACCCCTTTTAATACAGCTCAAAGTATGGATCTCTAGTAGCCCAAACCCATAAGCACATACATGTACATGAAACGATATACATGTAAGCATGACAATGTTGATAAGATGCCTACAAACAAGCCCCTAATCACTCAAGGTCCCATAGCTCAACAAGCAGCAGGCAGTCGCTTTATCTTTTCTTTGAGGGAATTTTCCATTAAACGTGACTCCAACTTGACTTCTAATTTGCCGGCGTGCATAAGGACAGCATGGGATATGGAGAGGGTCTCGCAATGAGCCGCTGCCTGGGATATAGCTTTCATTCTGAGAAGGTGTATAGCAATTAACATATTGATTCACTTTTGTAAATTGCACATAAAGCTCAGAAGCTGGTTGGAGAGCGCGTCGGCATGGAGAGAGACACGTTCTGTGCGAGTGGATTTATGATTTCTTTTTAATTAATTCCTTCCTCTCCCATTCCTCTGCATGAAATTGCAGAAGAACAGACATTTCTAGAAAAAAATAAAATGGAAAAATGGAAATGCAATATAGGGCTAGCTCTTATAACTGGATGTCAGTGGGGACTCATTGAGGGGAAGGTTTGAATTTGCCTTCAGTTTTTTGTTTTCACCAAGGCCTATATAGAGAGAACCAGCACCCGTCTTATTGAAATGTCTATCATGGTTCCCCATTAAGAACATTAAGAACTTCCAATGTCCTTCATATACAGTAAGTTTGGAAGCTCTTGAGATGTGTCTCCAAACATATCTTCCCCTCAATGAGCCAAAATACAGCCCAGAATACTTCACTGGGGATGCGGCACCACCATCTTGAAGAAGCGTGAACCAATGGCAAGTTGGGGAAACCCCACTACAGTAAACTGATCAGATTTGTTGCCACATAAGAAAAAAAAACTTAATTGGATTGCGGTAATAAAAAAGACAACCACAACGATAATTACATTGTTGCATTCTTCTTTACAAATATATTATAGTATAATTAGTATATATCTTTCCAATTAACGTAGCTTGAATGTTCAAAACACACCTCCCATCAGTTTCTATAGAGGCTCACCAGGTTTTAAGTTTAGTTTACATTTTGAAATTTTTTGTGATTAATCTGGAATTTTGAGTTCATAAAACTCGTAATAACTAAAAATTTAATGTTTTTTTTTCTTCTCATTTTGACCCCGTAGAGCAGAGATCCCCAACCTTTTATACCAGTGAGCCACATTCAAATGAAAAAAATGTTGGGGAGCAACATGAAAAAGGTTCCTGGTTGTGCCAATAAGAGCAATAATTGGCTATTTAATA
Organism: Xenopus tropicalis; assembly: GCF_000004195.4. Taxonomy (NCBI): domain Eukaryota; kingdom Metazoa; phylum Chordata; class Amphibia; order Anura; family Pipidae; genus Xenopus; species Xenopus tropicalis. The sequence continues at coordinate 148,255,020 of NC_030682.2, read as the reverse complement.
GCCCCCATGTAGACTGGCAGCCTACAGAAGGTTCTGTTTGACATTATTCTGGGTTTTTATGCAACCATAACTTGCCCCTAAACCAGGGTTTGGGTTTCACAGGTGTAAGAAGACCCAGTGGCTTTCATTTCTTCTCCCAAAGCCATAGGTAGCTGATATTTTCCAAAGTATGTCTCCAATCTTCAATGGACAGTCTAAATCAGTGATCCCCAACCAGTGGCTCAGGGCAACATGTTGCTCACCAACCCCTTGGATGTTGCTCTCAGTGCCCCCAAACCAGGGAGTTATTTTTGAATACCTGACTTGGGTGGCAAGTTTTGGTTGAATAAAAACAAGATTTCCTACCAAATAAAGCCCCCTGTAAGCTGATAGGGTGCATAGAGGCTGCCTAATAGCCAATCACAGCCCTTATTTGGCTCCTCCATGAACTTTTATGGTGCTTGTGTTGCTCCCCAAGTCTTTTTACATCTGCCTGTGGCTTACAAGTAAGAAAGGTTGAGGATCCCTGGTCTAAATGGCCCATGAATGTGCAGTCTTACAGCTTGAGGAGTATTTAGCCTGGGACACGAGGTATCTGAAGTGAGGAGCATACACTGAAAATTGCACTTATTTATATTTGTAAAAAAAGTCTTACAACTAAACCTGAGAGCCATCTTGGTCTCATCTCTGTTCCTAAACTTGGCTGCCCATTATACTCCTGATAATAACAACTCCTATTCTATTGGAAAAAGTTGAATTCCACCATTGGACCTTCCACAGCAACCATGTAGATCTCTCCTCTACCCCCTTTTTTTATTGCTTTGGGATCTGTTCGCGTCTCCCCGAAACGACCAACAAAATAAACACTCATCAGAACCAGAACATGAAACCAGCGCATTCATACCGCAGGGAAAATAATGATATAATTCCGGCTTCCTTCGCACTTAATTTCGTCTAATTGTTTTTTTTTTTCCTTTTTTATATTCTTTTTTTTTTTTTATCCACAAAAGCTCCGGCGCATATAGAAAGAAGAAGAAAAGCAACGGCACAAAATATACTGCGGATTGTTTGACCCGCTGAACCCCGGCAGTTGAGGACGAACATCTCTCCCTTTGTCTCTCGTGCCGCAGTGACACTTGTCCAGACAAGCGGATAGTGCAGCAAGAGCTAAATTCTGTAGAAATGAAAAAGCCTTTTCTTCTCCCCCAGAATCTGTTGCCATGGCTTTACCATTGAGCGGTAGCAATTCAGCAAACACCAATGGGTGTTCCGTGGCGGAGAAATACATTGTTCGAGTATTTTATTTTTGTAAAGCACAATAACGCCCTGTCTCTCGACAACACATGCAAATCGGCTATATGGGAACTATGTAGAATTTGGGGAATTTTTTTTGGGGGGGGGGGTTTCCGAGCTATTTCTGATGATTAATAGGAAATCATTTTTATAGCAAGCAGAAGCACTTGATGTTAATGTGCAAAATGTCCAGAAAATATTAACTCCCCCACAAAGGCTGTTTATTAAGCCGTACCCCCAGCATTAGACAGTCCCAGGTTCCCAGCATTACACAGTCCCAGGTTCCCAGCATTAGACAGTCCTGTGCCCCCTGCATTAGACAGTCCCATGCCCCCAGCATTAGACAGTCCAGGGTCCCAGCATTAGACAGTCCTGTGCCCCCTGCATTAGACAGTCCCATGCCCCCAGCATTAGACAGTCCCAGGTTCCCAGCATTAGACAGTCCTGTGCCCCCAGCATTAGACAGTCCCGTGCCCCCAGCATTAGACAGTCCCGTGCCCCCAGCATAAGACAGTCCTAGGGCCCCAGCATTAGACAGTCCTGTGCCCCCTGCATTAGACAGTCCCATGCCCCCAGCATTAGACAGTCCCGTGCCCCCAGCATTAGACAGTCCCAGGGCCCCAGCATAAGACAGTCCCAGGGCCCCAGCATTAGACAGTCCCGTGCCCCCAGCATTAGACAGTCCCAGCTTCCCAGCATTAGACAGTCCTGTGCCCCCTGCATTAGACAGTCCCGTGCCCCCAGCATTAGACAGTCCCGTGCCCCCAGCATAAGACAGTCCTAGGGCCCCAGCATTAGACAGTCCTGTGCCCCCTGCATTAGACAGTCCCATGCCCCCAGCATTAGACAGTCCCGTGCCCCCAGCATTAGACAGTCCCAGGGCCCCAGCATAAGACAGTCCCAGGGCCCCAGCATTAGACAGTCCCGTGCCCCCAGCATTAGACAGTCCCAGCTTCCCAGCATTAGACAGTCCTGTGCCCCCTGCATTAGACAGTCCCGTGCCCCCAGCATTAGACAGTCCCGTGCCCCCAGCATTAGACATTCCCGTGCCCACAGCATTAGACAGTCCCAGGGCCCCAGCATTAGACAGTCCCAGGGCCCCAGCATTAGACAGTCCCGTGTGAGTGTTGCCCCCCCCTAGGGTTGCCACCTGCCTGGTTTTGACCTGGACAGTCGGTTTTCAGGAGGGTTGTCTGGTCAAGACTTCCTCTTATGACTCTCTTAGATTGACAGTGGTGATCAGCCAATCACTGACAACTATGCCATAACCCCACCCCCAACATCACTGACCACACCTCCGATGTCATCTGCCCCCACTGATGTCAACATCCCACCCCCCGCCTAGGTTTCCCCCAGTCAGAAGGTGGCAACCCTAATTTGTTTGTCATTCAGGAGTGGCAGATGGTATAGGCTGGACTGGGGCCCTGTACTTACCCCCCAGGGGCACAAGTGCTAGAGCAATAAGGGACACAAGAGCACTCTCACTTATCAAGCACTTGAGTCCCTTGGAAAATTCAGCACTTGCCATAGGTCAGGACCTTAACAAGTGTCTGTTAAGTAATCCCCAAGGGGAGTGCCCTTGTGTCCTTATTGCTCTAGCACTTGTGCCCCTGGGATAAGTAAATGACGCCTATAAAGTCAGGTTCAAGGTTTTGCCCTCCCATTATACAGCTGGGATCCATGGGAATTTCCAATATAAGTAAAGGTAAAAATCATTTTCATCCAAGAATGGAATCCGGAACCTAATATTGAGGTTCAATAATTCTAGGTCCCCTTTATCCAGCCATCGAGCCCCATTAGCAGCCGGAATGAAACTCAGTTTTATGACTTACATGTTTTACCAACAGTCACAAGTGCAGGGATTGTGGCTACACAATTAATTTTAACTTGTCACAAGTAAAGTGAACCCACGTGTGTAAGAGCTAATGGCACTTGTAAGTATTGATCCCCTTAATGGCACGAGCAAGACATGGCTCTTCTGAATGAATACAGTGGCTGATCTGAAGAAACAGGTTGGATACAGTCTTGTATGTCAGGTTAATGTCAGTGTAAAGGTCCCCATACACCTTAAGATCTCCCGATATCCCCCCACTTACGGGTGGGCGATATTTGGCCTTGGGGCCAAATGATCGAATTATAACAACGGGTATAGGTAAAGTCGGTTCGGGGACCGCATCAACGAGCCGATGAGGTTTTTAAACCTGCCCGATCAAGATATGGCCAATTTTAGGCCAGATATCAGTCGGGCAGTCCCATCGGTAGTGCCCATACACGGGCCGATTAGCTGGCGAATCTGTCTAAGGGACCCATATCAGCAGCTAGAATCGGCCCGTGTATGGGGACATTAAGGCAGCGATCCACAACCAACGACATATTGCTCCCCAATCCCTTGGATGTTGCTCCCAGTTGCCCCAAGCAAGGCAGTTATTTTTTAATTCCGGGCTTGGAGGCAAGTTTGGGTTACATAAAAACCAGGGCTACTGCCAAGAAGAGCCTCCTATAGGCTTCCAATCCACAGAGAGGTTATAGAAAAGCCAATCACAGTCCTTATTGGGCACCCCAGGAACTTTTTTCATGCACGTGTTGCTCCCCAAATCTTCTTACAGTTGAATGTCGCTCATGGTTTAAAAAAGTTTGGGGACCCCTGGTGTAAGGAATAGCTCATGTCTTATTATATACTGCAGGGAGAGTCTTCCCAGGGTGGAGGCAATGTTGGCCTCATAACAACTTGGAAAGGAGCCCTTGGAAGGGAGGTGGAACCCAGAGATTGCCTAAGGAGCTAGGTGGGACAGTCCCCAAGGTAGGGCATTGTAATGACTCCCTACCCCAGTTAGAGCCCTGCTGAGCTGGTTTAGTGCAGGAAGGTGCAGATAGGGTTCCCCTCTTGGGTTACAGCTAAATAGCCTTACCCAATTAACTATTGGCTGAATGGATGCACTCTTTCATTTAATGAATCTTCTGGGCATGATGGGCTGGTCTCCTACATTGTAAGGTCACCTGAAAATCTAAAGCCCATTGTAACCACATGTTGTCCTACTGAGCCCAAACCACATTATACTGTATATACTATTGCTTGTGTTTGGTGCCCACCCACCTGTTCTTTACCCGACCCCTCCTTTGGGTATAGGAGTCAATAAATTTAGTCGCCCCAAGACAGTTGGCTTTTTTTAAAAAAAACAAATATAAAAATTGCACAAATTAGTAGCACAATGCGGTGTACAAGGATATGTGGTATCTCTAGTTTATTCCAAGCTGAGCTAAATAAACCCCCTTTCTGATTGTGCATCAGGTGATTTTATTGACGCAACAATCACAGGGCTGGAAAATTAAATCACATCAACCCAATCGGATTATTTTCGAGGACGTTATTACATTGCAAAAAAAAAAAACCACACACAAAGAACGAAAAGGGGTCGTGCCAATTGCGAGCTGGTTAATTTGTGTTATATGATATTTAATGGGGCTGCTGGCATGTCCCGCTCAAGGGAATTGGATTGCCTGACTAAGGCGAGAGCAGGGAGGCTGATCCTTTATTGTTGGAATTAGTGGCATTTTTAATTTTCAGATGCGCTTCTGAGCGGTGCCATGGAACAGATTAATTAGTAAACCCTTTGTAGGTTCCCAAGGGCATGCCTTGGATGCATTGATCATTGTGCAGGAATAATCAGCGAATGTATCTGCCTTCTGCTCTGCTATCTTCCAGTTGGCAAGCTAAGCCTAACTGTCACCTAGGTCATGGTAAAGGGACACGTTGGAGGGGTCCAGGTAAAGGGATATGTATATATTTACACCCAGCGCTAGACTGGTAGGTTCTGCCAATTGTTCTGAACAATACCTCCAACCTAGGGCCCTATAAACTGTGGCAGAGTGGTGGAAACACCCAATAATGAAGAAAATGTCCTCCTTGTGGGCAGAATAATGCCAATATTGTCTCGGAGTCCATTCAGACATGAACTCAGTGTCCCATTTCAACTAATATTTTGGAAGTAGACAGGTAAAGGGATATGTATATATTTAGCCTAATCATGGCTGATACACCCAGCTCTAGACTGGTAGGTTCTGCCAATTGTTCTGAACAATACCTCCAGCCTAGGGCCCTATAAACTGTGGCAGAGAGGTGGAAACACCCAATAATGAAGAAAATGTCCTCCTTGTGGGCAGAATAATGCCAATATTGTCCATTCAGACATGAACTCAGTGCCCCATTTCAACTAATACTTTGGAAGTAGACACCAACTATCTGTGGTGAGACCCAACGAGATCCATACAGCAGTTTCCTATGCCGCGGGCAAGCCGTGGTGCAATGGAGTGCCCTCACTCACCGCCTTGCTCAGGGCTGCCCCCTTCTTTGAGTGAATGGTACAATGCATCACGCATGGCGTACATCATACCCTGAGGGTCCTGCTGTGAAGGCAATTATTTGAACACAATAAGGCTAATTTACTCAAACGGAATCATAACACCACCAATGCAATTGCCCATAGCAACCAATCCGATATTTGCCTTAATGTTCTTACTTGCAGTAGACTGAACAATGCTAATTGCTGACTGGTTGCTATGGGTAACAGCACTGATGCAGTTTAGCACTAAGCCCGAAGTGGGTATAGCTTTATACAAATAACATTACACATAAATACATATGCTCTGAGCCACACACACACATACCCACGTTAGGCGCATAATGCATCTCAGCTAGTTGCCATGACAGATTCCATTTATAGGGTAAGGAATTACTCACATTTATATGATAAACCGATGGATTTAATGGGCATGAAACACACACACACACAGATAGATTCAGGGTTATTCTACATTCATTCTAGTTATTGTGCGCAACGAGGGAAACTCTCCAGAGAAACACATCTTAACCCGTCATCATCTCATGTGTCATCAGCAAATTGAAAGCCTATGGTTCCTGAGAGACCGACTGGAGAAAGCGAACAGTCACGTATATAAATGGTAGAGAAGTGTTTGTGGGGCCTTCAGCTATCTATTCTCTGTGCTGGTGTGTGGCTTGATTGAATTATTATCCTTTTATCTTACACAGGCGAGATGTTGCAGAGATTGTTTTATCATTCACACCGGTCCTTGCCCCAGTGAAGCTTACAATCTAATTTTTCTACAGAAACACACACATAGAGCTATAAGGTCAATTTCATCAGGAACCAATTATCTGCCTGTATGTTTTGGAGTGTGTGGGGGGAATAGGAGTACCAGATGGAAACCTTAATAGACACGGAGAGAATATAAAAGCTCCATGGAGATAGTGCCCTGGTCAGATTCAAACCCAGGACCCCTGAGCTGCAGGGCACCAGTCATAAATATTTTGGCAGTGTGCGTCTGGTCATTTCTATCAGTCTAACCAGTGTCATTCAAATATTAGACCTATGGCCTGAGGAAAGGAGCATTCTAAATCTCAAAAGATATAATGAACCAGTTGACATTTTAGAAGGACAAGGGTTCCAACATATGTGCCAGTTCTGAGGGGAAAAAAAAGTTAAAAAATGAATCTGGAATCTCTTCCTTGGAAGCTTCAGTTCTGATCCCTAAAGTGAGTGTTATAAAGGTTGGGTTCTCAGAACAACATCTCCATATACTGTGTATCTTTTGGAAGGACCTTCTTGTTGGTTCTTCTTGGGTTTGCCTTGGAATGCTAGCCTTCATGGGGCTGGCTTTCTAATATACCATAGGATACTTTTATTTTCTGTCTGTAGTAAATCAAAACTGATTTCTACTGGTAATCAAACTGACAAAATGTAATTCTCTAAATCAGCCTCCATGTCCTACTCAAGGTGAGCAATCTATCTCTAAAGCTTGAGACCTCTTTATTAAAAACAATCCTACAGGGTCCCATTTTAAAACTACGACCCTGTATGATCCTAATAACCTAGAACACCTTATAATATCCTAGAACACCTTATTATTATTTATCCTCTCTCTCCAGTGAATCTCCTAGAAAAGGAAAAACTCAAGATGAAACCCAGTGAGAAAAGAAGCACATTGAACCCATTGTAATATCTTATGAGACTTGACAGCAATGTGCTCAGCAACGAGGTACAGTTGGACTCGCTGATGCTTTTTTATTCTATCATTACTGTTATGTACAAGTCTTTTACCTGAATTATCCATATTACAAAGCATAAAGACTCCCTATATCTGCTCCAGCATTTCAATAGGACTATGGTGGAATGATCTCTTGGGGATGATATTTAGACCTTGACCCCAACAACTATCTACCAAGAATTTTAACACAGAAGTTGTATACATTGAATGTTTGGCTCTTGTTTCAATCCCTGTTTCCAAATTGTTAATTTCTAAAGACATCTTGGAAGGATCGGCTCTAGGTGTCCCTATCCTACCTCTGCATTGGCTTTTTAGTCACTGCATAAATTGCCTATTGAGCACTGGCAGTAATTAAACTAATTTTCCTCATTTTACTATTCATGAATGTGCTGAGTTTGTGGAACGGATGAACTCGTTCCCAGAAAGTTACACCTTGTTTGATTTTCTGCAGATTTGGTCATTAGAGGCCAAATCAATGAAATTCTTTGACGTAGGGGTGGCTAAAGTTAACAATTAGTCCCTTAATTGATCCTCTCAATGATATGGCATTTCATCAATGTCAGCTCTTCTTCTTTTTTTCCCTCAATCCATACGGCACTGTGTCTGTTGGGAACCCGGTCACTTGCATTCAATTACGGTAGATGAATAAATCTATCAAACCCCTGTAGGCGTTCATTTTCCACCCCACCGATAAAGTTCCGTTTTGTTCTATGCAACGTAGTCTTTTGTTGCCGCTGTGAACGTCCCACTGCCTTGTCAGCTACATAATAAAATAAGGTTGTGGGAAGAAGAGTCTCCCTTTTGGTGGCAATGTTCTTCTTTTAGCTAGGGCAGATCAAAGTTACAAGGTTTTTTGACTTTTACTTTCAAGCCCACCCTTTGAAGTGTACAGTTGGTTGGGTACCCTTAGCTAATAGCAAAGTTACAGATGTATTAATAATAAGGCTGCTGCTCAGCTGAATATCAATTTAAGAAACTTATTATTACCCCAAACCTCACTCTCAAAGTTAAAAATTCTGTATTTAGTTTGAGGATTCTCTCTAGATATCACTCTAACTGGCCTTCAGGCTAAACACTGCTCTGGACCAGCCCTAGAGTTTGTGGACCAGATCCACTGATTTAGTTGGTAGCACCCAGGAAAAGGGGTGCAGTAGACATCTTTTGCCTTTGGGTGCTAAACCTACAGATTCTACAGATTCTACAGATCTGCAGATTGATAAGATACTGATGAAGAACATACTTATTCCTTTCCAAAATTCACCCAATATCGTTTGAAGAGCTAATGATAGATTTTTCTATCCCATCTAAACATCCAAAATTCACCCAATATCGTTTGAAGAGCTAATGATAGATTTTTCTAGGCCCATCTAAACATCCAAACCCAGTGTTATGAGTAGACATCTTATGCCTCTTTGGGTGCTGAACCAAATCTTCTGCAGATTGATAAGATACTGATGAAGAACATACTTATTCCTTTCCAAAATTCACCCAATATCATTTGAAGAGCTAATAATAGATTTTTCCCACCTAGTGGGGCCCATGTGAACATCCAAAGCCCAGTGTTATGAGTAGACATCTTTTGCCTCTTTGGGTGCTGAACCAAATCTTCTGCAGATTGATAAGATACTGATGAAGAACATACTTGGTCCTTTCCAAAATTCACCCAATATGGTTTGAAGAGTTCCTGATAGATTTTTCCCACCTAGTGGGCCCATCTGAACATCCAAAACCCAGTGTTGTGGCATAGTGTATCTGTGTTGCTAGTTGAGACCCAAAAGAATATTACATTGATAAGTTTCTCAATCAATTAAGAATTGGAACCTCTAATGCTCCAGTTCCAGTCTATGACCCTTGCTCTTGTAAGTGCTCTTACTCTTATTCGTAAAGCACCGGGTAACCTTTTGGCAGTATATTAATAATCACAAAGTATGGCTTAAACCCATTTGTTGGTCTTTGGTGACCCGGCTAATGCTGAGACTTTAGATTGGAAGGGAGGAAAACTTTGCGCCACAGAGTGTTGTTGGGAAATCGCGTAATAACTTTTCATAGCCTAGCAATAAATTTCCTAATGGATAGAATAATGTCACCGAGAGCTTTTAAAACCTCTGATTATTTTTCCATTTGTCAGGCTAACAGTGGCAGGCAGGGAAAATACATCACATTTAAAGCAAAAAAACACCATTAGAAGAAATTAGATGATTTTTTTTTTCTTCTTCCTCGAATAAAGAGGTGGATTATTTACCCTAAAATGTAAAAGCTCTGGATGAAATGAATTTGTCAAAACAGTGTTGCACTACGAGCCGAAACAAGTCCCTTCTCCCCCCAAAAAAGCGCGTAATGGTGTTAATTTAAATGATGTTTTCCTGAGTAGCGCCTCGTTTGCAGGCGTCCATCAGTCACAAGCAAAAACAAACAAATATATTAATACTAAAGGTACAAAGTGTTCCCACAAAGTAATGAAATACAAATAACAGTGTCTCTTTCTCTCTATTCACTCATTTTTATATTCTTTAACATCCCTACGGCCGCCCAACGAACCCTGCAGACTCCAAGCATAGGGAGAATAAATGACAGCTCTATGTACTATGAACAATTCATATCTAATTACAGTCAGTGCTTATTAATAGCAGTCTCCCATTAACAGCACAACTAATCCCAGTTCTATCTCCCAGCACACACATTAACAACAGCCAACCAAAAGGCTGGCCATACACGCTAAGATCTGCTCGCTTGGCAAAGTCTTGGCTTCTCCTGATATCCCCACCTATGGGATGTTCCAATCATTTGGCCTTCAGGTCAAGAATCAGATTGTAATGGTGTCCTACACTGACCCATTGGAAGAGGACCACATCAATGAACTGGGGTGGGGGGATTCTCAAAACTGCCACATATCTGGCCATCAAAAGGGCTTTATACGCAACCCAATAAGCTGTCGACTTGGGCTAAAGGGACTACCGTGTTGGCAGATTATATCAGGTTGCGTATGGCTAGCTTTAAAGGATTAAACTAGTGATCCCCAACCAGTGATCCCCAACCAGGTAGTTATTTTTGAATTCCTGACTCGGTGGCAAGATTTGGTTGAATAAAAACAAGATTTCCTACCAAATAAAGCCCCCTGTAAGCTGATAGGGTGCATAGAGGCCCCTAATAGCCAATCACAGCCCTTATTTGGCTCCTCCATGATCCTTTTATGATGCTTGTGTTGCTCTCCAAGTCTTTGGAGTAAGAAAGTTTGGGGATCCCTGGATTAAACCAACTGTTATGCAGAAGGCAAATTGCAACGAGTCAGAGTAATCTCTGGTTTTGTTCAGGTACTTAGTACTGATGCACAAGTCAACCTTAGACCCACTCCCGACCTGAAACCCTCCATCTTTATTTTTATAACGATTCTGTCCCCTCTTTGATGTCACTGGAAGGGGCTATCAGAAGGAGGCATGGGGGGACCAAGGACATCAAACATAAAAACAAAAGGCGAGTTGGACAATTACAGAATATCTAAATACCTTACTAAATAACTAGCATTATATCTTCTTTTTTCTTCTACAACATATATCATTGATTGGGGATATTGATGTTGTGTTATACAGACTCTAAAGAGACCTTTTTAGAGTTAGTTGAGTTCTAAACCTTGAATGTTTTTGTCTAAAGTCTTTGATCCATATCAGCAAACTAGAAAAGTCAGTGACACCATCATTGAAGGTAGGGAAGAGAAATAATTCCTCATCCAGCTTGTAGCACTTCCATTAGACACAGGGAAAATAAAACTGAATGTACAGTGGCTCTTTAAGAATTAATTCTCTTTGCTTCCCAAACCCTGTATGTCGGTACAAGAGAGGAGATATGATGAGCAGCAGTTGTCTGGCACGCACATCTGGCCACTGTTCAGCCCGGAGCTAATTATAAGGTACTATTGATGGGTCAGCTGAATGGGATATTGGTGGAGTGTTTATTTATGCTTGGATAGTACGGACATATTGTAGGAAGTTAATTGAGGTCTACGGTACGCCATTAATCAAGACAGTTTACAGGACATTTTACTGCAACTGGTAACATTCTTTCCATTCCGTAGATCAGAAGCTGTGTGCCGGATATAAATCCATCAGGAACACTGGAAAAGAAACTGTATCTAATGTAGTGTGCAGCACTCCTCGTTACATCTGATGTATTGGCTGCTAATTAACTTGGTGCCTGAAAATCTCCTACTTAGATATAAGGGAAATAGCACAGCCCTATGCCAATATATAGTCTTATATAGAAAAACCTATTCTAGATTTTCTTTTGTAAGAGGTTGTGTATGTGAGTTATGCAAAGCGTCCAATGGAGTGAAACATACCAAAAGGGAGGAGCCACGCCAACAAAATGGTGAAATCATTGGCCAAAGCATATGTAAACCCTGAAAACTAATGTAACATTGCTCAGAGTCCCCATCTAAGCACTTTTGCTATCGACATTTTTCCAAGATATGGTCCTAAGTCTATTATTATTATTAACATTTGTTTATAAAGCGCCAACATACCCCGCAGCGCTGTACAATAAGTGGGTTTCATACATTGGACATACAGAGTAACATATAAAGCAACCAATAACCGATACAAGTGGGGAAGGGAGCCCTGCCCAAAAGAGCTTACACTCTACAAGGAGTAACATATAAAGCAATCAGTAACCGATACAAGAGGTGAAGAGAGCCCTGCCCAAACAAGCGTACAATCTAGGACTAGAACTGAAAATATAATGAGTTCTATAACAGCGCCACCTGCTGGCCATTTTGGCTGACTTTCTACAGTGGCAGAGAGACCATTCCATTCATTGCTTGGTTCACTCAAAGAGGGCGGCCATTTTGAAGCAGTCACCATGCCAGTGACTTCACTGCCCTGACCAACACTATCCATTTTACATTCACAGTAAATTAACAAGGCCCCAATCAAAGTAGCATCTTGTTTATTTCTCAAAAACCCCAAGAACCCTATTTTTTAATGTCATAAATGGCCCTATACTCATCGATTCTTATCTGAGATATCTCTGTAACACGCACAAACCCAAGAAACACCTGCAAGAGACAATTTACCCAAATTATGTTATATATGGAATTCCTGGTACCAAGTATATTTATTTCTTCCTAAACCTTGACCCATATGAGTCTTCTAGTGACCTGGTCCATTTTAAGACTCTCTTTTTATATGACCGAGACATGAATCACAAGTGGCTCCTACTACCCTATCGCTCTCTGATCATTTGTCCAATAAATCTTGCTTCTTTCATTAGTGCAGTTTGATAAAGAGCACTTTCATTATCTTGAGTTGCTCTTATAATAAATATCTTCTCCCAACTATCTCTGTAATTGCACCATTAGCCATTTGCACAATTCACCCCTTGCACGTAAATATATATATATTTTTTTGGTCGATATAATGTTAGGTCATAGATATTGTATTGTAGAACTTCATGCCTTGAAAGAAAAGCCTATCTCTAATGTTATTTTCCAATAAAGAGAAAGTGATATATTGACTTACCCTGTAGCCACCGCTTACACTCAGTACATTATAAAGTATATCAGTGTCTGTTTTAAAGAAGACATCGAATAAAAAGTCTCTAAAATATTACGGCTGCCACAAAAGAGCTGGAAGCCCTATTCATAGAGCTGGTCAGGCTCAATTGAGAACGAGGATAATATTTATAAACTGTCAAATTAGGAATTTCTACACTCCCACGCATTGTAATGAGTTTTGTCAAAAGTAGGTTCATTTTTGAATCTTCATCTCGTAGAAAATATTCCTTTTGTTGGGTACGAGGCAGAGAAAAGGACGTCAACATTTTCACAAACAAAATGGTCTAAACTGATATAGATGTTATTTATAAACATGAGGGGGGAAAGAAAATATATTGGAAATGAAACAGAAGAAAATTTGGTGAAAATGTCCAACTTTGATGCATTAAATGTTGGGCAATCAGTTCACACAACCATATTGAGCCAGATTCAATTCCAGACATTTCCACTGACTTCAGTTGAGGTTTCAAGTCATAAACGATGAAATAATGGGCCAGATAAGAAGAAGAATAATGGGCCAGAAAACATTTTTATGGTTTTGAAATGAAAACTTATTGGCGCAATGAGGAGAGAAGACTTTTCTCCTAATTCAACTCCAGGTTTTCCCATAGAGCCAGATGCCATTCAAGAGAAAAAAAAACTTATCTCACTGTTTATCTCATGAAAAATCTCATTGAAGTCTTTGGGAAAAACTGGAACTGAATTAGGAGAAAAGTCTTCTCTCCTTATTGCGTCAATTTGGTCTAAACTGATATAGATATTATTTATAAACATGGGAGGGCGAGAAAATATGTTGGAAATGAAATTCTTTCATTGAGGTTTAGAAACAGAAGACAATTTTGAGAAAATGTCCAACTTTGATGTATTTCCATTTGAAAAACCATAAAAATGTTTTCTGGCCCATTATTCTTCTTCCTGCCTGGCCCATTATTTCATCGTTTATGACTTGAAAACTCCACTAAAGTCAATGGAAATGTTTGGAATTAAATTAGCAGATAAGGAACCAGATTCAGTTCCATGAGAAAAAGTTCAATTTGAGAAGAAAAAGCGTTCCTCCTAATTTAGTTCCAGGTTTTTCCTATAGTGATAAACAGTGTGATAAGTTTCCTCACTGAATTGCATCTGGCCCTATGGGAAAATCTGCAACTGAATTAGGAGATAAGCTTTTCTCATCAAATTGACTTTTGCCCAAGGTCGTTCTTATCAGATTGAATCTGACCCTATAGACTTCAACTGAGGTTTCATAGGATAAAAGGGTTTCTTTTGAAATTGAATCTGGCCCTATGTCCGGTTTCTCTGCAACTTCCCCAACACCCAATACCTCCAGCCAATGGGAAACTCCAAGAGCTGTGACTAGCTGGAGCAGAAATCTATAGACCTAAAGTAATGTTATGTGAAATTCAAATGTTGGAGTTGGGCTTTGATCGACACCAACACAACGGTTAGGAATAAGGGCTTAGTTTAAATGTCTATGAAATACCGATACTTCCAATCTTTATTTGCCTTAAGGCAGGGGTGCCCAGACCTTTTCCCCCGGCTATCTACTTTTGACTCTCCGCGTACGTATGCGACGCAGCGTATGTACACATACCCAATAAACACTTCCGCACTTTTGCATCCCAAGGCTTAGACATGGTCCACCAGAAATCCACGGGGGATCGACTGGTGGACCACGATCGACATCTTGGCCACACCTGCCTTAAGGTAAATGGTATTAAAGGAGAACAAACCTCAACAATTAGGCTAGAAATGCAATACTTCGTAAATTGGGGTTCTATGCCAGCCCAAAGCTACTACAGCCCTTTAGCAGGGACAATCTGTGCCCCTGAAGATGCCCCCAGTAGTTCAACATCTTCTTTAATGCTTATTCCCAGCACATTCTCTGGGTTGCTGTTACTTCCCTGAGCTTAGGGACCCACTCACAATATACAGTATATATACAATATGATTAGTATTTAATAAATATCCACCCCCATAGCACTATTTCTGACTTGAGCTCCTGTGAGGTCCACGATAAGACAACGGTCGCGAGATCCTATTGATTGGGTAAATATAAAAGCATCCTGACTAGCCATTGGTTGAGATAAATGTCACCTGGTTGCAAAGGCACTACAGAGAACCAATCACATTGGGATGGTGTCTCTGAAGAGGCAAACTAAATAATGGATGTTGAAATTAGACCTCAGTTACACAAGAGGATGCTGGGCCGGAATTTCAAATGGATATTCCTATTGGCAGGGCATAAGCACAATTAAGTATATTCTTGGCACTGGTAGGATACGGCGCAGGCTGTGATCAAATGGTTTTCCATTTACTGAGACAGACCTAAAAATTGTGTAATTAATTATACAGTGGCTTTTAATCATGACTTTCAGCTAAATTACAAGGCCTAGTCCTATAATGAAGCTGTGCTGCATAGGAACAAAAGTGACTCCTCCTGGGAAGAGGACTGTTCTTCTTGTCCTTAAATATTTCATGCCGCGGGTTTTACGGCTAAATCTCCTCTGAACCGCCGCTTCCCAGGGAACTGACAGTTATCTGCAATTCTGCTCTGCTTTAACATCCATTGTTTCAACAAAAACGGAGAAAGTTTCAAAAAGCCCAGGGCAATTAATGATCCTACAAAGTAATCAATGGCGTTAGACAGTGACCAATTACGAGCCATAATCACGGGTTTATATTTTTAGTGATTTTTCACTGTTTTCCGAGGGCGTTCGGGCCGTTTGGCAAATACACTGGGACATTCAGACACGTTTCCACTCGATAAAAAAAACGTTGGGGCTCCTGGAATTCGATTTTGATCAATTCAATCTGAAGCCGTGAGTTTTTCCAGCTAATAATTAGGGAGCTCCGAAGCATTTATTGCACCCCCCGATCTTATCCATTAAAAAGGGGAGTCTTCTGCTGTGCCCCAAAGGCTTGCAATTCAACCACCTCGCTGACAAATGTATAAATGAATATCTATCCATTAGATACCGTATTTTTCGCCGTATAAGACGCACTTTTTCTTCCCCAAAACTGGGGGGGAAAAGTTTGTGCATCTTATACGGCGAACTGTCTTCCTCTCTGTGCCGCGGCTCTCTGCCGCGGCTCTCTGCCGCATCCTCGCTTTTATAAGGTTGCACCCGTGACGTCACACGCACAGGGCGCAACCTTATAAAAGCACAGAAGCTGCTGGGAACCGCGGCACAGAGAGGAAGACATCACGGGAGCTGGAGGCCGGTGGGGGTAGGTTGGGGGGAAATGGAAAGTGCTTGGGGCCCTGGGGGAAGCTGAAAAATGCTGGGGGTGCCGTGGGGGAGCTGGAGGATGCTTGGAGGCCCTGGGGGACACTGAAGGATACTTGGGGGGGGCCTGGGGGAAGCTGAAGGATACTTGGGGGGCCCTGGGGGAAGCTGAAGGATGCTTGGGGGGGCCCTGGGGGAAGCTGAAGGATGCTTGGGGGGGCCCTGGGGGAAGCTGAAGGATACTTGGGGGGGCCCTGGGGGAAGCTGAAGGATACTTGGGGGGGCCCTGGGGGAAGTTGAAGGATACTTGGGGGGGCCTGGGGGAAGCTGAAGGATACTTGGGGGGGCCCTGGGGGAAGCTGAAGGATACTTGGGGGGGCCCTGGGGGAAGCTGAAGGATACTTGGGGGGGCCCTGGGGGAAGCAGAAGGATGCTTGGGGGGCCCTAGGGGAAGCTGAAGGATACTTGGGGGGGCCCTGGGGGAAGCTGAAGGATACTTGGTGGGGGGGCTGTGGGAAGCTGAAGGATGCTTGGGGTGGGCCCTGGGGGAAGCCACATTATGTGCGAGCCCAGAGACAATTAACTTTATACAGTTGATATAAAATATTTTACTACAGAATTTGGTTCCGAATCTTTTTTTTTTCTAGATTTTCCTCCTTTAAAATTGGGTGCGTCTTATATTCCGGAGCGTCTTATAGGGCGAAAAATACGGTAAAACTCTATTTTGCATTCAGCAGGTGGAGCTATGGCATTACCTTGCTCAGACGTCTCCGTCAGCCTCGCTTTATTGCACTAATGAATGCTGATAGGCTGAAGGTGAAGCAGAACATACGTCCCACTAGCAAATGAGACCCATTGATCGAAGAACGGAGAATATGTTAATATATAACCTTGTTCTACTTTTTCCCTTCATTTCCATTTTTGTTCTCTGTATTTTTACAGTTTTACTTGATTGTCACTTTGGTCCTGTCCTTTATTTCTTCTGCTGTCACATTGTGTCCTGTTTCCCACCTTCGGTTTCTCCAATTCCATTTCACTTTGCAGAAGAACAAAAGCCTCATTAGCTATATTTTTTGTTAAAAAAGTTCAGAATTGCGCGGTGGCGTTAACGGCCCCCATGTCTGGCCACGTTACGTCATTTTGTGGCCTTTGCTTCTAGTGAGCACATTCCATGGCAGTAATCTACCCCAGGAGACTGCACATTGGGCCTGAAGTGGCCAGACATGGTGGCTTCCAACTAGGGATGCACCGAACCCAACTTTTTGGGTCCTTCCGGATGCTAATTGACATATTAGGACTCGGATTCGATTCAGCCAGGACCGTGGATTCGACCAAAACCGAACCCTGCCCCAAAAGGCCGAATCCTGGCCAAATACCGAAGTGAATCCTGGATTCGGCGCATCCCTACTTCCAACCCTTCTGTAGCGATGAGCGCATTTTTCGCCCGGCATGGATTCGCTGAAAAATATCGCATTTCGCCATTGGCGATTGTCTTTCATGACACTGCTATAAAACTCGGCGCTACAAGACTTCGCCGGGTGAGAAAAAGTCACGGTGCATCGCGGTTGCTTAAAACATCATGCTTGTAAAGATAAAATGCCATGGTAGCCGCTTTTCGGAATTTTTTTGCCATTTCACTCAATTTTCATATAGATTTGCTCATAACTCCCCCTCTGCGCTACTCTGCATTCATAGCTATGGGGCAAGGGCCAGCCGCAGGGGAGCATTGTGGGAGGGGGAAATAGGCCATTTTGGGGGATTTTCTTTCTCTTTTAATGTCCTTATTCTTTATTCCTTTTCTTCTCCTGCTTCTGACCCTTCCTCCTGTTCATCTGGATTTAGTTTTCCCCATTTTACTTGCCCATTTTTTCAATTATCTTCTGCTCTTGTATTATCCATTCTTTTTCCATGTTCTCACCTACGTTTCTCCTAAGTTTCTCTCCTATTTTTCTCTTGCTTTTTGTCTATTTTCTGTTCTACAGTTCCAGTTTTTTCTTTTGTATTAAACTTTTGCACTCTAGCTTAGTATGGGGACCATTTGCCCATATAAACATACCCATGGACAAAATAGAACCCAAGTAATCAATTTGCTTTTACATCTTTGGACATCTTGGCCCATCCGTACTAAAAGCTTCACGTATTTGCCCCAAAACATTATTCCAGATGCCCTCTTAGGAATATCATAGCTTGGAACCTTACAGATCCCTGTTCCAGGCCTTTGGATATCTATATTTCAAAGAAACTTTTTTATGAACATTACTTTGACATTGTTCGACCTCATAAATTTTATTTGCTTAGTTTTAGGCTACTTAAACAAAGATGTTGCATTCTATAAAATCCCTTGAATTAGGGCAGCAGGTGAAAAGTGCATCTAAGGAAAAGCCTTGGGTTGAAGATTGCTTTTTTTATGGGACACACTTCAGTGGTCTCTAGAGTTATAGTTCTACCTTGTGGGTGGAACAGAACCATGTAGATATTTGGAAAGATAGATGATAGATAGATAGATAATTAGATAGAGAGATAGATGATAGATAGATGATAGATAGATGATAGATAGATAGATGATAGATAGATAGATAGATAGATAGATAGATAGATGATAGATAGATAGATGATAGATAGATAGATAGATAATAGATGACAGGGCCGGAACTAGGGGTAGGCAGAAGAGGCAGCTGCCTAGGGCGCAATGATTAGGGGGCACCAGGCAGAAGTCTCTGCTGCCTACCCCTAGTTCCCCTACTTTGCCATTGCCCCCACCGCTAATGACAAGCGGCGGGGGCAATGACCCATGGCATCGCACCCCCCCCCCCCCCGAACTGCGCATGCGCGCCAACGGAGGGGGCAGGGCGGGCCAGGTGGCCGACCGGGTTGCCTAGGGCACCCGGACGGCTTGGCCCGCCCCTGATAGATGATAGATAGATAGATAGATAGATAGATAGATGATAGATAGATAAATAGGTAAATAGATAGATAGATAGATAGATAGATACAATAGATGATAGATAGATACAATAGATGATAGATAGATAGATAGATAGATAGATTGGTAAATAGATAGATAGGTAAATAGATAGATAGGTAAATAGATAAGTAGATAGATAGATAGATAGATAGATAGATAGATAGATAGATGATAGATATATAGATATAGATAGATGATAGATAGATAGATAGATAGATAGATAGATAGATAGATAAATAGATAGATAGATGATAGATAGATAGATAGATACAATAGATGATAGATAGATAGATAGATAGGTAAATAGATAGATAGATAAATAGATAGGTAGATAGATAGATAGATAAATAGATAGATAAATAGATAGATAGATAGATAGGTAAATAGATAGATAGATAGATAGATAGATGATAGATAGATAGATAGATAGATACAATAGATGATAGATAGATAAGTAGATAGATAGATAGATAGGTAAATAGATAGATAAATAGATAGGTAAATAGATAGATAGGTAGATAGGTAAATAGATAGGTAGATAGGTAAATAGATAGATAGGTAAATAGATAGATAGGTAGATAGGTAAATAGATAGATAGGTAAATAGATAGATATTACACACTAAATGATGCTACTCATGTACCTAGTATGGTAGACCTTCCAAATGGCATGTTGGGAGCCGAATACCAGGATCAATGATTAACCCAAGTCACAGAGTAAATTTTATCCTATTCGGGAATTCCATCATTCCGTACGATACAGTAAAAGACTTATTGTATGTGAAATTACCGGCTTTTACTGATATCTCAATTGGAAACAATACAAAGGCACGATGCTTGTTTCCGCTTTATATGTCAAGATGGGAAAATCAATCAGAAATTGATCGCCGCTGTATTTCATTATTACAAGTTGACGCCGTGTTCTTAAATACCACCCTCATTCTCTCTCTCTCTCTTTCTTTATTTTAAATTAATTACCGGTTGTTGGGTCTCATTGCTTTGCTCTGTATTGATTAGGATGATCTGGGAGATTCTATCTCCAGATGGTCTTTTCGGCACGGCTTGATAAAGGCCCTACGTAGGGAGATCTTATTTTTTAACCTAAAATGCTGTCGATATTACCGTAAAACCGATATGTTTCTATGATTAATAAAGGGATTAAAATAAGACTTCAGCTCAAATTCTGGTTTTCTTTGTTCCAAGACAAGTAATTCAATAGCATCGCCAGCATGAGAGATGAGTAAATTAGCCTCAAACAGCGAGGGAAGTGGCTTGGGTCAATAAATCCCTGGGAATATCAGATGCCTTTCCCTAAGGGTAGGGACACGCTATGCAGCCATTAATGGCAAGATAATACGCCCAGGAGGCGACTGTGGGTCCCTCGATGAAGTACGATCCCCCCCAAAGTATCAGGAAAAATTTTGGATTTGGTTCGGCTGAAACCGAACCCTGCCAAAAAAGGCTGAATCCAGGTCGAATACCGAATCTTGGATTCAGTGCATCCCTAGTTTGTTCCTCTATCCCCCTCCCTTCTCCTCCACCCCCTCCCATCTCAACTCTCTCCCCCTCCCCTCTCTGTTGTATAACCTCAGTTTAAACTGTTCTAGGAGAAGTGTGCAGGCAGGGAAGTGAAGTCAGGAATGAATCCTGCTCGAATACCGAACTGAATCCTGGATTTGGTGCATCCCTACTTTTTTCCTCTCTTCCCCTCCCTTCTCCTCCACCCCCTCCCATCTCAACTCTCTCCCCCTCCCCTCTCTATTGTATAACCTCAGTTTAAACTGTTCTAGGAGAAGTGTGCAGTCAGGGAAGTGAAGTCAGGAATGAATCCTGCTCGAATACCGAACTGAATCCTGGATTTGGTGCATCCCTACTTTGTTCCTCTCTCCCCTTCCCTTCTCCTCAACCCCCTCCCATCTCAACTCTCTCCTCCTCCCCTCTCTGTTGTATAACCTCAGTTTAAACTGTTCTAGGAGAAGTGTGCAGGCAGGGAAGTGAAGTCAGGAATGAATCCTGCTCAAATACCGAACTGAATCCTGGATTTGGTGCATCCCTACTTTGTTCCTCTCTTCCCCTCCCTTCTCCTCCACCCCCTCCCATCTCAACTCTCTCCCCCTCCCCTCTCTGTTGTATAACCTGAGTTTAAACTGTTCTAGGAGAAGTGTGCAGTCAGGGAAGTGAAGTCAGGAATGAATCCTGCTCGAATACCGAACTGAATCCTGGATTTGGTGCATCCCTACTTTGTTCCTCTCTCCCCTTCCCTTCTCCTCCACCCCTTCCCATCTTAACTCTCTCCTCCTCCCCTCTCTGTTGTAACCTGAGTTTAAAACTGTTCCAGGAGCAGGGTGCAGGCAGGGAAGTGAAGTCAGACCAAGCTAAAATGGCAGCTGCTATCTTAAACAAACAGAGGGAGCTTCTAGGGCTGTTACTCAGGTATGGTAAAGAATTCAGCAGAATAAATATAGCGTTCTAGCTTGCACTATTGTGACTAATCTATTGGCAATAAAATGTCAAAATGCCCAAAGATACACAATGCCTTTCAAAGAGATCATCTTTCATCGAATTCAAGGTTTAAGAACCATTGGAAAGTTGACCAATGTTGATGTTTAGTCTTTAGTAACAGTATATCCAAAATTAGAAATGAAACTGTACATAGTGAGTAACTTAGTGACTTACTCGCTTAGTGAGTAACCGTTCCTGACATTTTCTGTTTGAATAAAGGTTTCTAAATCTATAATTGCAGAGAAAAAAAAAGAAAATTATTGGGTTGAACTTTCTCATGGAAATAACAACCAAAAATATGGCTGGAAATAGAAAGCTCTGGGACAGTCTGAAATATCACCATGGGGTAACTCCCAGGCTCCCCTGTAGATAGGCAGCAGATCATGGAGTTGGGGGGGGTTGATTTAGAAATGAAAAAGGGGGTTAATATTGTACAGAGCTATGTAATAAACTAAAGCAACCCCCTGCGCAATATACATTCTATTCTAGTCTGGAACAGCCGGGTTTGCCAACTGTGTGTCTCTTTCTCTAGGTCTGGAAAAACCTTTTTGTTTTGCTTTTTTTTTTCCACTTCTTTAATTTCCACGCATTGTCTCTGTATTTGCTAGATGAACACACACACGTACGCGAGTTCTATTTTAGTCTCCAACCCAAAGCCCCTGCACTACAAGCTAAGCCCAGCCAGGCTTCCCAGTCAATGACTTCGGATCCACCGAGCTTAAATCACAAGAGGCAAATCCCCAAAAAATCATTACACGAGGCTCTAAAAGCTTAACCTGTGATACAACTGGATGCTTTAGTACATTTGTCACCAGTTCCAGTTACAACAGAATGAGAAAAGCCGTTTTCTATTGAAACTAAGACAGGTTCTCTGCATAGCAGGGGTGTCCTACCTACCATCTGCTCTAGATAAGGTTAATATGAGCTACAGCTGGACCAAAGCTGAACACATACATACAATGAGGGTCTACAATTCAAGGATAGGAACTTCCCTTCATCTCAATGTCAAGTGCTGGGACCTGGAGATTGACCTGGTTTGGTGTAGGGAGATGAATAGAATAGATACTGCACTACAGAAGCAAGGTGACCTATGACTGGGACTTGATCCACCTCAAGTTCAATGATTTTTGCTCATTTTCAATCAACAGTAGCCCCACATGTTGCACTGATAGTAACTGGCCTACTAGTGCAACATGTGGGTCCAGGCAATTGCCATTGAGAGAAATGAAAAATGATTATAGGTGTTTTGTCTCCCACTGGTGGAGCTACAAAGGTCTCAGGAGGTAAAATGTTGAGAATGGCTGTACTATTGTCCTTAAGGGCCCCCATTTATTGGAAACAGGCACTTTAATTTCACTCAAATGTACTGTCTCCATCTTGCCCTACTGTCATAATGCTGTCCTACTGTCTCCATCTTGCCCTACTGTCTCCATCTTGCCCTACTGTCTCCATCTTGCTCTACTGTCTCCATCTTTCCCTACTGCCTTCATCTTGCCCTACTGTCTCCATCTTGCCCTACTGTCATAATGCTCTCCTACTGTCTCCATCTTGCCCTACTGTCTCCATCTTGCCCTACTGTCTCCATCTTTCCCTATTGCCTTCATCTTGCCCTAATGTCTCCATCTTGCCCCACTGTCTCCATCTTGCCCTACTGTCTCCATCTTGCCCTACTGTCTCCATCTTGCCCTACTGTCTCCATCTTGCCCTACTTTCTTCATCTTGCCCTACTGTCTCCATCTTGCCCTACTGTCTCCATCTTGCCCTACTGTCCCCATCTTGCCCTACTGTCTTCATCTTGCCCTACTGTCTCCATCTTGCCCTACTGTCTCCATCTTGCCCTACTGTCTCCATCTTTCCCTACTGTCTCCATCTTGCCCTACTGTCTCCATCTTGCCCTACTGTCTCCATCTTTCCCTACTGTCTTTTACTAAAAAAGCACTAAATGGAAGTCTTTGCTCTTTAATTACACAGGGCATGACAGTTGTTGGTGAAACCATTCCAGTCCCTTCCAGAAGACATATTGTTATTGTCTCTCCAGTGGAGCACACAAGGCGGCACCATATGGCTTCATTTAAGGGCCACTAAATTATTTGCCAGTTGAATAACCACATGATGATATTACAATTCTATTGTTTATTTGAAATACAGTTTATAAAGAAACAATCGTCCTTTATCAACATTTGTACCATTAAAAAATACACAAACGGCGAGAGAGGCTGGGAACGCAACTGCCTTATAAATCAATAGTCCCCTCTCAAGCATTAGCCTTTTGCCGAGCGCAGTGGCACTAATTATTTATTGCATCATTTATCAGCTCAGACATGGTATTTTTCATTTACGACATTGTCCTGGGCTACAACGGGCCTATTGAGCAGAACTTCTGAAATAATCAGCCGGTTATTGATTGGGCACATTAATAATAACCCCTTCATTGTAAAGTGGACTTGTGCGAGTTGGAATGGATCGACTCTGCTAATAAATGGAAAATAAAGATGGATATGCGCTTAGAGAGCACATAATTATTTCGCCGCACAGTTCGAGGTGTTATAATGGACCAGGGATTATTAGGCCTTTGGATCTTGTGACTTATTTCCATATCAAACGCAGTCCTGAACGATCGCATCATTTCGAATAGTAAAAAAGAAAATCATTCCCTGGTGTGAGGAGCATTTAGGGATGTATCAATAATGAGGCTCCAGGGGCACCAAAGATCAGGTATTTTAGGCTTTGAGAACTAGAGCAAAGTTTCAGGGCAATCTTGTCCTATAGTTTCATATTGCCCTACTGTGTCATGATGTCATCATCTTCTACTGTCTCCATCTTGCCCTACTGTCTCCATCTTGCCCTACTGTCTCCCATATTATACATATTATATTAAACTGTTGCCATATTGCCCTACTGTCATAATGCTGTCCTACTGCCTCTATCTTGCCCTACTGTCTCCATCTTGCCCTACTGTCTCCATCTTGCCCTACTGTCTCCATCTTGTCCTACTGTCTCCCATTTTATACATATTATATTAAACTGTTGCCATATTGCCCTACTGTCATAATGCTGTCTCTATGTTGCCCTACTGTCTCCATCTTGCCCTACTGTCATAATGCTGTCCTAGTGTCTCCATCTTGCCCTACTGTCTCCATCTTGCCCTACTGTCTCCATCTTGCCCTACTGTCATATTGCTGTCCTACTGTCTCCATCTTGCCCTACTGTCTCCATCTTGCCCTACTGTCTCCATCTTGTCCTACTGTCTCTATCTTGCCCTACTGTCTCCATCTTGCCCTACTGTCATAATGCTGTCCTAGTGTCTCCATCTTGCCCTACTGTCTCCATCTTGCCCTACTGTCTCCATCTTGCCCTACTGTCATATTGCTGTCCTACTGTCTCCATCTTGCCCTACTGTCTCCATCTTGCCCTACTGTCTCCATCTTGCCCTACTGTCATAATGCTGTCCTAGTGTCTCCATCTTGCCCTACTGTCTCCATCTTTCCCTACTGTCTCCATCTTGCCCTACTGTCATATTGCTGTCCTACTGTCTCCATCTTGCCCTACTGTCTCCATCTTGCCCTACTGTCTCCATCTTGCCCTACTGTCTCTATCTTGCCCTACTGTCATAATCCTGTCCTATTGTTTCCATCTTGCCCTACTGTCATAATGCTGTCCTACTGTCTCCATCTTGCCCTACTGTCTCCATCTTGTTCCACTGTCTACATCTTGCCCTACTGTCTCCATCTTGTTCCACTGTCTCCATCTTGCCCTACTGTCTCCATCTTGTTCCCCTGTCTCCATCTTGCCTGACTACTTCCATCTTGCCCTACTGTCTCCATCTTGCCCTACTATCTCCATCTTGCCCTACTGTCTTACCCTACTCTTGCAAGTCTTCCTGTCACCATTTTGTCCCTCTGTCAGCATCTTGCCCTAGTGTTTCTATCTTTCATCTTTTTATCTTCCTCCCTACAACTGATGCACTGAGGGAGCTGTAGGCATTCACTCCTGTTTGCACCTAAATAAAGATGGGTCAGTCTCCTGCTGCTTGAGCTTTATTAATTAGTGGTCACGTTGGTATACACCAGCTTTACTACTCACACCGAGGTCTAATTAAAGACATGGCAAAGCAGTGCAGCAAATGTAATAATCCTCCCACACAGGTCGCAGACACAGGAAAATATAAAGTATGAGACTCGGAGATTCATTTTAAGGACAAAGCTCTATGGGGTTGACACAGACAATTTTGTACCTCTCATTACAAACCTATTTTATTATTTTTCAGCTTTAATTGATGAACACATTATCAGTATGGTATTAGAAATTGTATCTATTTGACCTTCTAAACCATACACACTTGATTAGCTCTGTATCCATGGTAGGGAGCTCTTGACCTTCTAAGGCACCAGTCAACATATCTGCCCCCTTCACTCTTAATTCTCCTTACTCATTTCCCTCTGTTTCCCTCTGGGACCCTTGTGACTGCAAATTTCTTAACTACTTAGAACTTCATCACACGCCTTGTTCTACAGTGGTGTGAAAAACTATTTGCCCCCTTCCTGATTTCTTATTCTTTTGCATGTTTGTCGCACAAAATGTTTCTGATCATCAAACACATTTAACTATTAGTCAAAGATAACACAAGTAAACACAAAATGCAGTTTTTAAATGAGGGTTTTTATTATTTAGGGAGAAAAAAAATCCAAACCTACATGGCCCTGTGTGAAAAAGTAATTGCCCCCTGAACCTAATAACTGGTTGGGCCACCCTTAGAAGCAATAACTGCAATCAAGTGTTTGCGATAACTTGCAACGAGTCTTTTACAGCGCTCTGGAGGAATTTTGGCCCACTCATCTTTGCAGAATTGTTGTAATTCAGCTTTATTTGAGGGTTTTCTAGCATGAACCGCCTTTTTAAGGTCATGCCACAACATCTCAATAGGATTCAGGTCAGGACTTTGACTAGGCCACTCCAAAGTCTTCATTTTGTTTTTCTTCAGCCATTCAGAGGTGGATTTGCTGGTTTGTTTTGGGTCATTGTCCTGCTGCAGCACCCAAGATCGCTTCAGCTTGAGTTGACGAACAGATGGCCGGACATTCTCCTTCAGGATTTTTTGGTAGACAGTAGAATTCATGGTTCCATCTATCACAGCAAGCCTTCCAGGTCCTGAAGCAGCAAAACAACCCCAGACCATCACACTACCACCACCATATTTTACTGTTGGTATGATGTTCTTTTTCTGAAATGCTGTGTTACTTTTACGCCAGATGTAACGGGACACGCACCTTCCAAAAAGTTCAACTTTTGTCTCGTCGGTCCACAAGATATTTTCCCAAAAGTCTTGGCAATCATTGAGATGTTTTTTAGCAAAATTGAGACGAGCCATAATGTTCTTTTTGCTTAAAAGTGGTTTGCGCCTTGGAAATCTGCCATGCAGGCCGTTTTTGCCCAGTCTCTTTCTTATGGTGGAGTCGTGAACACTGACCTAAATTGAGGCAAGTGAGGCCTGCAGTTCTTTAGATGTTGTCCTGGGGTCTTTTGTGGCCTCTCGGATGAGTTGTCTCTGCGCTCTTGGGGTAATTTTGGTCGGCCGGCCACTCCTGGGAAGGTTCACCACTGTTCCATGTTTTTGCCATTTGTGGATAATGGCTCTCACTGTGGTTCGCTGGAGTCCAAAGCTTTAGAAATGGCTTATAACCTTTACCAGACTGATAGATCTCAATTACTTTTGTTCTCATTTGTTCCTGAATTTCTTTGGATCTTGGCATGATGTCTAGCTTTTGAGGTGCTTTTGGTCTACTTCTCTGTGTCAGGTAGCTCCTATTTAAGTGATTTCTTGATTGAAACAGGTGTGGCAGTAATCAGGCCTGGGGGTGACTACAGAAATTGATATTGAAATTGAAAATTGAAATTGATAAACCACAGTTAAGTTATTTTTTAACAAGGGGGGCAATCACTTTTTCACACAGGGCCATGTAGATTTGGAGTTTTTTTTCTCCCTTAATAACGTGAACCTTCATTTAAAAACTGCATTTTGTGTTCAATTATGTTATCTTTGACTAATAGTTAACGGTTTTTGATGAGCAGAAACATTTTGTGCGACAAACATGCAAAAGAATAAGAAATCAGGAAGGGGGCAAATAGTTTTTCACACCACTGTATATCTTCTCATGTATCTGTTATACAGCAGAAGCCAAAGGGATCACAAAGGGCTGCCCATACATGTAAAGATTTTTTTAAAGATCTTTTAGTTATCGTAGGGCCAAGCTTATCCTGAAACGATCACTGAAATTGGTCATTAGGGAGAGAAAAATCTTAATGTGTATGGCCACCTTAAACACCTACGGCAAAGAGAAAACCCTATTTTCCTTGCTCATATCCACTCCAGACCGTGCTAGATCTACTGCCATAACAACTGACAAATGCCCAATTAATCAAGTGCAGAGCAGCTTCATGGTTTATTCAGGTGTCCGAGGGGCACCAAGTTTATTCAGTTGCCTGTATATTGTTTATTGCATAATATGGGTTTTTTGTAGACAAAGCAAGTGCAACAATGCAACCATTGAGTATCGGCTGATAGTCCCCGTCCCCTCAGCTTTCCTTGGTATCAAGAGTTCAACGTCTAATGCTGAGCAATAAATCCAGCCTTTGGGTGACCCAAGGCAATCACTAGATAAGAGTTTCATTATCTGAAGCTTAGAACAACTCACAAGACATTCCCCGGTGCCATCCATCTCTTTAATGCAAAAGCCAAGGAGAAAGAACAGTGCCAAGTTCAGCCCAATATAGGAACCCAAAGATCCAGGTCCCACCAAGAAAAGATTTATCTTTATCAGGTCTATGTCCTATTGATCAGTCCTGCGTTATAACCCTTAACCCAACCATGGCTCATTCTGATAGATAATCCATCTCGTCTAAAGCCAAACCCTTAGGAGAAACGTTCGGCTCTCTTTATAAATGGCAAAAGGTCAATGTTTTACATTTGTGACAGCGATTCCCTTTGTGTAACGAATTGGCCTTATCTCGGGTGATCGGCGTAATGAATAGGGCATCGTTGCATCTTCGTTTATTGCCCATTGAGCTCGTTGCTTTGGGTTTTTCCGGATACCAGACCTACACCTGTACAACAATTCCGTCTTCAATGGGAGAAACAATTATCATCAAGATCTTTTCAATGGGAATGGAGCTGGAGTCGGTAGTCTCCGTGTAATGAATGTGTACAGTGTGTTCGATGCTTGGAAAGTCACAGAAATGCAGAGTAATTGGTTCTGTAAAGCAAACATGTTTCCTTTCCTCCCACTGAGAAAATGACTCTCTAACATCTATTCTCTGTAACATTAACAGGAAGGAATAAAGAGCTGGTAAAATGATTTATCCCTCCGATAAGACCTCCGCTTCCTTTCAGTATATAATCATCACAAACATTTGCTTCATGTATAGGGTGCTGGATTAATTATCCAAAAAGCTTTCCACATTTCAGTTATAGAGAGCACCTTGCCTTAAAGCTATGAAGGTCTTATTCAGGGTCAGACTGGGGGGTGCAGGGCCCACTGGGGGTGATGCCCCAGGGGTCCCTCACCCAGAGTGCATGTAAATTCAACTGCAGCACAGGGAGCTCCACCGGGGATTGTGTCTGGGCCAGCTAGACCCACTGGGTCTTTTCTCAGTGCCCTGCTGGCCCAGTCCGAACCTGGTCTTATTGGATATAAAGTACCTTTGAACTGCCCCTTGTGTAAGTAACAAGGTGGATACAAGTAGAAAGCAACAGCCTCGGAATGGCCCATTGGGAAACCCCCCTGATTTATGGAATTTCATCATGTCTGGACTTCATAGGGATCATTTACAAAGGGGACAGAAGTGCAAAATTACCAAGGGTGCAACAGTGTGGGCCTTAGTGCCTATGCAGAGGCCATTTCTGTCCAGGGTCTGACTGCTCTCTGTACCCCAAGCTGTATTTAAGAGCCCCATTACAGTCTAGGCCTACCGTTCTCCTTAGGGCGGCGGTTCTCAACCTGTGGGTTGGGACCCCTTTGGGGGTCGAACGACCTTTTCACAGGGGTCGCCTAAGACCACTAGAAAACACATATTTCCGATGGTCTTAGGAATAATTTTATGGTTGGGGGTCACCGCAACATGAGGAACTGTATTAAAGGGTCACGGCATTAGGAAGGTTGAGAACCACTGCCTTAGGGAGACAAGTAGGGGGAAGAAGGATGCACTCGTGAATACAGAGCTGCCGTTTCAGTCAACAGAATTGAAAATATGTAAAACTGGGTTATTTTCCAGATTCAGAAATCTGGAATCAGAAAATCGAAAGTACATAACACTCTGGCTCAGTGAGTAGCACTTCTACCTTGGAGTCCTGAGTTCAATTCCAGCCAAGGCTCTATCTACAAGAAGTTTGTATGTTCTCCAAGTGTCTGTGTGGGTTTCCTCTGTATACTCTGGTTTCGTCCCCCCAAAAAAACATACAGGCAGGTTAATTGGCTTCTGACTAAACTGACCCTAGTGTGTGGATACAACAGGGACCTTAGATTGTAAGCTCCTCTGGGGCAGGGAATTATGGGAATGTGATAGGGACCTTAGATTGTAAGCTCACTGGGGCAGGGACTGATGGGAATGTGATAGGGACCTTAGATTGTAAGCTCACTGGGGCAGGGGCTGATGGGAATGTGGTAGGGACCTTAGATTGTAAGCTCCACTGGGGCAGGGGCTGATGGGAATGGGATAGGGACCTTAGATTGTAAGCTCACTGGGGCAGGGGCTGATGGGAATGGGATAGGGACCTTAGATTGTAAGCTCACTGGGACAGGGACTGATGGGAATGTGATAGGGACCTTAGATTGTAAGCTCCTCTGGGGCAAGGGCTGATGGGAATGTGATAGGGACCTTAGATTGTAAGCTCCTCTGGGGCAAAGGCTGATGGGAATGTGATAGGGACCTTAGATTGTAAGCTCACTGGGGCAGGGGCTGATGGGAATGGGATAGGGACCTTAGATTGTAAGCTCACTGGGACAGGGACTGATGGGAATGTGATAGGGACCTTAGATTGTAAGCTCCTCTGGGGCAAGGGCTGATGGGAATGTGATAGGGACCTTAGATTGTAAGCTCCTCTGGGGCAAAGGCTGATGGGAATGTGATAGGGACCTTAGATTGTAAGCTCACTGGGGCAGGGGCTGATGGGAATGGGATAGGGACCTTAGATTGTAAGCTCACTGGGGCAGGGACTGATGGGAATGGGATAGGGACCTTAGATTGTAAGCTCACTGGGGCAGGGACTGATGGGAATGGGATAGGGACCTTAGATTGTAAGCTCACTGGGGCAGGGGCTGATGGGAATGTGATAGGGACCTTAGATTGTAAGCTCACTGGGGCAGGGACTGATGGGAATGTGATAGGGACCTTAGATTGTAAGCTCACTGGGGCAGGGACTGATGGGAATGTGATAGGGACCTTAGATTGTAAGCTCCTCTGGGACAGGGAATGATGGGAATGTAATAGGGACCTTAGATTGTAAGCTCACTGGGGCAGGGACTGATGGGAATGTGATAGGGACCTTAGATTGTAAGCTCACTGGGGCAGGGACTGATGGGAATGTGATAGGGACCTTAGATTGTAAGCTCACTGGGGCAGGGACTGATGGGAATGTGATAGGGACCTTAGATTGTAAGCTCCTCTGGGACAGGGAATGATGGGAATGTAATAGGGACCTTAGATTGTAAGCTCACTGGGGCAGGGACTGATGGGAATGTGATAGGGACCTTAGATTGTAAGCTCACTGGGGCAGGGACTGATGGGAATGTGATAGGGACCTTAGATTGTAAGCTCACTGGGGCAGGGACTGATGGGAATGTGATAGGGACCTTAGATTGTAAGCTCACTGGGGCAGGGACTGATGAATAATCTCTGTAAAGCCCTGCTGAAATATTAGCCCTATATAAATAGTAAATAAATCACTCTCTGTCTCTGTTCCACGATATCCTTGTAATATTCCCGCTCTCACCTCCCTCTGCCGCTCACGTTCCAAGTCTACGGAATGATTCCAAGGGCGTATTGGAATCGTTTATATTAGTGGGAAGCTCCCGCGAGCTCAAGGCCGTAGAACATAAAACGGTTACGATTCCTAGGGGAATGAAGTCACTTCATTTGCAGGTTGATTTGGTTTTCCCATTGGGACAATGACCTTTAAACATTAGACGTCCCCAAACAGCACGTGAATCCCCCCCCCCCTCCCACAATGCCCCGGGGTGGGCCTTGCAGTACACGGTTAGAGCGTTTGAATCAAAGGACACTCAGATCTCAGTTCCTATGTGAAAGCCACGCTTGCCGCTGCTCCGGCTTCCCAAGAAAATGGCCTCCCACGTAGAGCGGCACAGCGGGGGGCGTATTTATCAAAGAATCAAGCGTCAGTTCTCCGGAAGAAGCTCTTGAATAAATGCATTTGCCATCTGTGCTTATTTATGAACAGGGGGTGGGATTTTTTGATAAATTATAAGGGCTTACAAGATCCAAAGGACATCTGAGCTCAACGTCAAGGAGCCCATCAAACGTAACATTTGGAAGGGGATATTCATCAAAGAGTGAAGCAGAAATTCTTTCAGTGTTTGTTCATGGATAAAGGGGAGGCTTCCGCTGTTTGATTATCTACGTCTACAAATATCAGCTGCCTTGCACAGGGTTCTGGAGATATTTTGGGGTATGGTTGGGTGTTGGCTGAAGGCACTCGTGGTTAGTGATGAGCGAATCGGTCCCGTTTCGCTTCGCCGGGAAATTCGCAAATCTTTCAAAAGATTCGCGAAATGGCAAAAACTTTGCAAAACGGTGAAAATGTCGCGCAGCAAAAAAAAATGTCGCCCGTGGCTATTGTTTTGTCACTAGGCTATTCTTTTGTCACCCGCGGCTATTGTTTTGTCGCCCGGCTATTGTTTTGTCGCCCGGCTATTGTTTTGTTGCCCGGCTATTGTTTTGTCGCCCAGCTATTATTTTGTCGCCCAGCCATTATTTTGTTGCCCACGGCTATTGTTTTGTCACCCGCAGCTATTGTTTTGTCGCCCGGCTATTGTTTTGTCACCCGCGGCTATTGTTTTGTCGCCCAGCCATTATTTTGTTGCCCACGGCTATTATTTTGTTGCCCGCGGCTATTGTTTTGTCGCCCAGCTATTATTTTGTTACCCGCAGCTATTGTTTTGTCGCCCAGCTATTATTTTGTTACCCGCAGCTATTGTTTTGTCGCCCAGCTATTCTTTTGTCGCCAATGGCTATTGTTTTGTCGCCCGGCTATTGTTTTGTCGCCCAGCTATTCTTTTGTAGGGATGTAGCGAACCTCAAAAAAAAAGTTCGCGAACCTGTTCGCGAACTTCCGCCGAAAATTGCGAATATTCGCGAACTTTGCGAACCCCATAGACTTCAATGGGAAGGCGAACTTTAAAAAAAAAAAAAAAAATTCTGCCCAGAAAACTGATTTTAAAGTTGTTTAAAGGGTGCCACGACCTGGGCAGTGACATGCAGGAGGGGGATCAAGGGCAAAAACCTCTGAAAAATTGACGCACGCCGTTTTTCGAAATGATCGGTAATTTTGCGACTTTTTCGTATTTTCCGGCGCTTTCGTAAAGTTATCGTAAGTTTTGCGACTTTTTCGGAGCTTTCGTAACGTTATCGTATGTTTTGCGACTTTTTCGGAGCTTTCGTAACGTTATCGTATGTTTTGCGACTTTTTCGGAGCTTTCGTAACGTTATCGTAAGTTTTGCGACTTTTTCGGATCATTCGTACCGTTATCGTAAGTTTTGCGACTTTTTCGGATCATTCGTAACGTTATTGTAAGTTTTGCGACTTTTTCGTACCGTTATCGTAAGTTTTGCGATTTTTTCGGAGCATTCGTACCGTTATCGTAAGTTTTGCGATTTTTTCGGTGCCGGCGAACCCAAATTGCGAACATCACGAAAAGTTCGCGAATTTGCGGACTTGCGAACACCCGATGTTCGCGCGAATTAGTTCGCCGGCGAACAGTTCGCTACATCTCTATTCTTTTGTCACCCGCGGCTATTGTTTTGTCACGCAGCTATTATTTTGTCGCCCGGCTATTGTTTTGTCACCCGCGGCTATTCTTTTGCTGCCCGGCTATTGTATATTGTATTTATAGTTATAAATATAACCCTTAATCTCCTGGTGTGCTACCATATTGCCAGATGATACAGTCATGAACTTTCCCTTTAATACTTCACTGTACCAATGGTGAGCATGCATATTCAATGGGTGGAGACTTATTGCAAAGCAGTTTTATGCCTCATTTATCTCTATACAAACAATTCCTTCCTGTGCTGCTTATTTGCCCTCCTCCCTGCCCCAATAACCAAACACCGTAATAGTGAAACATCTTATTTTCCAACCCTGAATGGACCATAAGCCCCAGCCGCCCCTTGTCCGGCGTTAGACTAACCTCTCTGAGATTTTATTTTTATGTTATTTTTTGTTGTTGTTATGAAATCCTCAACAATCACACAATGTTCCTCCGTTCTTTTCAATCCCACGGTCTTTTATGTCCCTAATTCTAATCTCCAACAAACTTGTTTTTCTATTGTGTTTTTTTCTTTTGGTCTTTTTATTTCCACCCAACTTCTTTTTTGTCACATTGTCTCCAGTGCCATCAACTTGATAAAAATGATTTTCTGATTGGTCGATAGCCGAGAGTGTTCTATTCCTTGGGCAAGACATTGTGGTCGGTGAAGGTGCACAAAGGTATTGCGGCTTCCCATTCACCGGCGGAGCGCTAAAAGGCAGAGTCCTTAATTATCTGCATTATCTACCTGACAAATCATCCCCGACAACCTTTTCAAAAGCCTCGGAAATGCAGCATGTTCTTTTCTCTCCCGATGGGGCCCGAGCCCATCAGGAGACTGGATACAAAAGCATCGCTGTCAGTTGAGTTCTTTCAACACCAACAGCATTAAATACAGCGGGGGCTCCCGGCACGTGAATCCCTGTGATCTTCTACTCAAAGGCTACGGCCGAGCCATAAACACTCACTGAAAGGGGAGCTGGGGAGACGGGCTTAATTGGAATATAATGTCCAAATATCTATGGAATATGTAGGTACAAGCGAAACTGCTCGGAAACAGTCAATGCTTATTAGTGAGAACTTGGGTAAAACAAGATGTTTTTTATGGACAAAGAGTCGGGTTGGGGAAACGTGAGGAGGAACTTATGTAAGGATTAAATAGAGATAAAAGCTTCCTCGGTGAATGTTCTTCCAAGCTTTCTACACATAATCCCAAATCCCAAAGCTGATTGGTCTAATGGGAAATCTATAGCAAACGAGGGGAAGATGTGCTCACTACTGTCTGGCCTGTCCTACACTCACTCACCCCCGGTCTGGCCTGTCCTACACTCACTCACCCCCGGTCTGGCCTGTCCTACACTCACTCACCCCCGGTCTGGCCTGTCCTACACTCACTCACCCCCGGTCTGTCCTACACTCACTCACCCCCGGTCTGGCCTGTCCTACACTCACTCACCCCCGGTCTGGCCTGTCCTACACTCACTCACCCCCGGTCTGGCCAGTCTACCTCACTCCCCCGTTGGCCTGTCCTACACTCACTCACCCCCGGTCTGGCCTGTCCTACACTCACTCACCCCCCGGTCTGGCCTGTCCTACACTCACTCACCCCCGGTCTGGCCAGTCCTACACTCACTCACCCCGGTCTGGCCTGTCCTACACTCACTCACCCCCGGTCTGGCCTGTCCTACACTCACTCACCCCCGGTCTGGCCAGTCTACACTCACTCACCCCCGGTCTGGCCTGTCCTACACTCACTCACCCCGGTCTGGCCTGTCCTACACTCACTCACCCCCCGGTCTGGCCTGTCCTACACTCACTCACCCCCGGTCTGGCCAGTCCTACACTCACTCACCCCGGTCTGGCCTGTCCTACACTCACTCATCCCCGGTCTGGCCTGTCCTACACTCACTCACCCCCGGCCTGGCCCAGTCCTACACTCACTCACCCCCGGTCTGGCCTGTCCTACACTCACTCACCACCGGTCTGGCCAGTCCTACACTCACTCACCCCCGGTCTGGCCTGTCCTACACTCACTCACCCCCGGTCTGGCCTGTCCTACACTCACTCACCACCGGTCTGGCCAGTCCTACACTCACTCACCCCCGGTCTGACCAGTCCTACACTCACTCACCCCCGGTCTGGCCAGTCCTACACTCACTCACCCCCGGTCTGACCAGTCCTACACTCACTCACCCCCGGTCTGGCCAGTCCTACACTCACTCACCCCCGGTCTGACCAGTCCTACACTCACTCACCCCCGGTCTGGCCTGTCCTACACTCACTCACCCCCGGTCTGGCCAGTCCTACACTCACTCACCCCCGGTCTGGCCAGTCCTACACTCACTCACCCCCGGTCTGGCCTGTCCTACACTCACTCACCCCCGGTCTGGCCTGTCCTACACTCACTCACTCACCCCCGGTCTGGCCTGTCCTACACTCACTCACCCCCGGTCTGGCCTGTCCTACACTCACTCACCCCCGGTCTGGCCTGTCCTACACTCACTCACCCCCGGTCTGGCCTGTCCTACACTCACTCACCCCCGGTCTGGCCTGTCCTACACTCACTCACCCCCGGTCTGGCCTGTCCTACACTCACTCACCCCCGGTCTGGCCAGTCCTACACTCACTCACCCCCAGTCTGGCCAGTCCTACACTCACTCACCCCCGGTCTGGCCTGTCCTACACTCACTCACCCCCGGTCTGGCCAGTCCTACACTCACTCACCCCCGGTCTGGCCTGTCCTACACTCACTCACCCCCGGTCTGGCCAGTCCTACACTCACTCACCCCCGGTCTGGCCTGTCCTACACTCACTCACCCCCGGTCTGGCCAGTCCTACACTCACTCACCCCCGGTCTGGCCTGTCCTACACTCACTCACCCCCGGTCTGGCCTGTCCTACACTCACTTTCATCTGATTCATTAAGAATCCTACTGCTTCAATATACATTTAGCAAAGGGACTGGGCTTTACCTGCAACTTACTTTATTTTATTTAGTATCCAAAACAACAATCGAAGCCCTTGCTGTTCCATCTAGCACATCGGTCAATGACCTTCCATATTTTATGACTTACCCACCTAGGGAACTCTTTGCCACATTTTCAATTAAATTCTGCTCTATTTAGATAACTCCTACCTCACTTTTTAGTTTTAGATCCATGGGGAATGCAGAAAAATGAGAAAGTATCCCAAGAAACAATCAAGCTAGTCCCTGAATCAATACTGGATAAATATGTTTGACTTATATTTTGCCTTCACTAAGGAGACTGCTGACCTTTCCTTCAATATACCCGCCAGTACCAGAACGGCTTCAGGGAGAGACAATTCCACCATGTTGCAGACTCTTTTTGCCCCACTACATTTCTCCTGGTCTCACAGGGCGTCCTTCTGTCCTTTAGAAAGATCAGCTGGTCAAATGTATTATATGAAACACTAACATTGTTGACCATCTCAAACCTAACTCCATCCATCGTTTGTAGCCCTGACTACCAAGTACAGGTATGGGATCCTTTATCCAGAATCCCTTTATCCAAAAAGTTCCGAATTACAGGAAGGCCATCTCCCATAGACTCCAATATAAGCAAATAATTTTGATTTTTAAAAACGATTCACTTTTTATTTTAACAAAACAGTACCTGTACTTGATCCCAACTAAGATATAATTACCCCTTATTGGGGCAGAACAGCCCTATTGGGTTTATTTCATGGTTAAATGATTCCCTTTTCTCTGTAATAATAAAACAGTACCTGTACTTGATCCCAACTAAGATATAATTACCCCTTATTGGGGCAGAACAGCCCTATTGGGTTTATTTCATGGTTAAATGATTCCCTTTTCTCTGTAATAATAAAACAGTACCTGTACTTGATCCCAACTAAGATATAATTACCCCTTATTGGGGGCAGAACAGCCCTATTGGGTTTAATAATGTTTAAATGATTTTTCAGTAGACTTAAGATATGGAGATCCAAATTAGGGTCCCATAATGGATCCCATACACATATAACACAATCCATCAACATCAATTTATTTTTTGCTACTTTAGGCTGAGAAACAGAAGATGCTTCAGTCACTTTACAAGCTTCCATGGTAATTACATTGCTTAGATTGAAAATTCCACATCAAGGAATGTCTTTCTTGAGTCTTCCTACTAAGTGCAATATAATAAGTGTGGGCAGCTTGGGAATTATTATATATTATTACCAGTTTGTATAATTAGTTACAGAGCAAAGCTGCATGGCGCCTTCCCTAACCAGGACTTGGTTTTTATATCCATTTCTTCCTTTTTTCCATTTAGCACTGAAATAATAGTAATTTGCCCGTGATTGCAGAGGTGAGAGGATTAGAATGAGGAGTATAATGTCACTATGTAGCTTTTTCCTCCTGTCTGGATAAATTAATCAATGAGAAAATCTCCTCTAATCCCAAGTTATTCCGCTGCCCGGCTTTATCTCAGGGTCTAATGCAGTCATTCAAGATGGAGAGATATTGTACCTCGGCCTAATATCAACCGTAAAGTAACTGCTCTCAGAGATTAGAGACTCACATTCAACTGACCGAGTTCAGAGATTATTGGAGAGAGAAGGTACGTCCAACTGGCTAGGAGCAGAGTTGGGCAAAAGTCCGAAATGTCTATAAAGTCAACTCTATACTCACCCCTACAGCCAACCTTGGCCTAACTCATGGGCATTGTCCCTACAGAAATAGGGGTTGGTAGCACTAGGTAGGTACCTAATATATAGGGGCAGAGACAGGGGAAAGTGTTGGAAGGGTTACTGCCTGCCCTGCTCTCATTTCCCTACAGAAATAGGGGTTGGTAGCACTAGGTAGGTACCTAATATATAGGGGCAGAGACAGGGGAAAGTGTTGGAAGGGTTACTGCCTGCCCTGCTCTCATTTCCCTACAGAAATAGGGGTTGGTAGCACTAGGTAGGTACCTAATATATAGGGGCAGAGACAGGGGAAAGTGTTGGAAGGGTTACTGCCTGCCCTGCTCTCATTTCCCTACAGAAATAGGGGTTGGTAGCACTAGGTAGGTACCTAATATATAGGGGCAGAGACAGGGGAAAGTGTTGGAAGGGTTACTGCCTGCCCTGCTCTCATTTCCCTACAGAAATAGGGGTTGGTAGCTCTAGGTAGGTACCTAATATATAGGGGCAGAGACAGGGGAAAGTGTTGGAAGGGTTACTGCCTGCTCTGCTCTCATTTCCCTACAGAAATAGGGGTTGGTAGCACTAGGTAGGTACCTAATATATAGGGGCAGAGACAGGGGAAAGTGTTGGAAGGGTTACTGCCTGCCCTGCTCTCATTTC
Source organism: Xenopus tropicalis (assembly GCF_000004195.4). Taxonomy (NCBI): domain Eukaryota; kingdom Metazoa; phylum Chordata; class Amphibia; order Anura; family Pipidae; genus Xenopus; species Xenopus tropicalis. The sequence continues at coordinate 148,216,098 of NC_030682.2, read as the reverse complement.
CCTACAGAAATAGGGGTTGGTAGCACTAGGTAGGTACCTAATATATAGGGGCAGAGACAGGGCAAGTGTTGGAAGGGTTACTGCCTGCCCTGCTCTCATTTCCCTACAGAAATAGGGGTTGGTAGCACTAGGTAGGTACCTAATATATAGGGGCAGAGACAGGGGAAAGTGTTGGAAGGGTTACTGCCTGCCCCGCTCTCATTTCCCTACAGAAATAGGGGTTGGTAGCAATAGACAGATTTTGCCCCACACACACCATTCTATACATAGACATTTAGAAGAGCCATTAATAGGAGATATAATGCAGTTGGATGAGATCCTATGAGAGCTGCATGGGAAGCCTCGGAGCCTACAGGAGCGGCTGGACTCTGCACCCTGCCTCTGTTTATCTGTGAAATGTGCAATCAGGAAAAAGGACACATTCATTTGCTATTGACTATAATTAGGCGCCTAATTGCAAAGTTAATTGTTTAGCAGGATGAATAAAAAACAAACAGCTGGGGTTGGAAAGGGTGCCGCGTAATGCAGTCTGCAAATAACACGCTACCAAAGAGAAATACCAATTAGATTGTGCCTGCCTGGCACTGCCATGTGTGCTCCATCCAAGCATCGCTGCCTTTCATTTGTTTATGTAATAAATGATCATGGGTTCCCTTCTGTGATCCCTCCCCATGAATACTAACAGGGCAATGGGAGCAGAGCTGTTGCTAAGGGGTGTCAACGGTGCAACCCAGGACCCCAAGCATTGATTGTAGGTAAGAAGAATTGGGGGTAAAAGGGATAATAGAAATAGCACAAGTAGAGTAAGATGGTGACGGTACAGCAAGGTGGCAACGGGAAAGTAAGAGGGCAACAGTAGGGTAAGGTGGTAACAGAAAAGAAAGACAGCAATATTAGGGCAAGATGGCAATACCAATGGCAATACTATAGCAAAGCATGATGGCATCCTCAGATGGTGATAGTAGGGCAGATGGTGACTGTAGGGAAAGCTGGCAAGTTGAAAGTAGGTTAAAATGGTGACAGTAGGAAAGCTGGAGATAGCAGGATTTGAGGGTGGGGCAAAATGGCAACAACAGAATAAGAAGACAACAGTAGGGCATGATGGCTACAGAAGACAAGATGGTGAGAGCAATTGAAATGGCAACACCAATACAAAATGAAGACAAGATGGTAGGGCAGATAGTGATGGTAGCGCAAGATGGTGATTGTAGGGCAGATAGTGATGGTAGCGCAAGATGGTGATTGCAGGGCAGATAGTGATGGTAGCACAAGATGGTGATTGTAGGGCAGATAGTGATGGTAGCACAAGATGGTGATTGTAGGGCAGATAGTGATGGTAGCACAAGATGGTGATTGTAGGGCAGATAGTGATGGTAGCACAAGATGGTGATTGTAGGGCAGATAGTGATGGTAGCACAAGATGGTGATTGTAGGGCAGATAGTGATGGTAGCACAAGATGGTGATTGTAGGGCAGATAGTGATGGTAGCGCAAGATGGTGATTGTAGGGTAGATAGTGATGGTAGCACAAGATGGTGATGGTAAGGCATATAGTGACGGTAGGGCAGATAGTGACGGTAGGGCAGATAGTGATGATAGGGCAGATAGTAGCAAAAGATCACAACAGCAAAATAAGACAGTTCATCAAACTGGTGGCTGGTAGGCAAGACGGTGACTGAGGGGCAAGATGACAACAGCAGACCGCGTAGCCAACAGTTGGATAAGATGAAAACAATAAGGCAAGAGGGCAACGGGAACACTTTTTGTTGCCCAACATAATGTTGCTGTTTAAAGACAACTCCCCGTACCCACAGAAGGCTGAAAACTGTAGGAGTGTTGGGAGTTGCTCTTCAATAGGTGCGAGGCCATGGGCCAGAGGTCCTTCTTTATATAAACAATGGCCCCTCGGAGTCTGTTTTGTCTGGGGTCCTAGATGTGTATGGTGAAGCTATAACTTTATATGGGGAATAATAAGAAATGTGCACGAGGCTGTGGCTAACGGGCTGCTCCTGCCAAGTGCAATAAATATTTGTTAGAAAGAAGAGGTGGATTCTGTCCTCTGTGGTATAATAAACATGACTTTTAATTACAGAGGACTGCCAACTAGCGCTGCTGCTACTAATATCCCACTTGATGTGAATGTCCTTGTTAATTCTATTCCCACGACGCTCTAACACTTGGCTCATTCCACTGCTCATTGCCAATAAAGTAGCAGGCCACTCGCACCATGTATTAATGAATCCCTGAAACCAGGGAATAAAGGCCGTTCCTTTCCCTTCTAGAGACACTGCATGTAGGGGGTAATCAGTCATTACTATAGAATAAGCCCTCATAGGACCATTATATCTTGTGTTGGCATTGCCTATACAGTATCTACTTGTATATGCTAAGAGGCTTTTGCTCAAGGATATGTTCCTCTGGGCAGGGCCTTAAACTGACTGAAAGCCATGCAGCCCTGGCTGATCTAGAGAAAAACGCTCTTCCAGCCTACAAAGTCACCATAGGAAGATGATGATGGAGACAGTATAACAGGATGATAACAATTTGGTAAGGGAACAAGGAAAAACAAGATAGTGACAATAAGTATCATGGTGACAGTAGGGCACAATGGCAATAGTGGACATGATGGACAGGACCAAAAGCCTATGACAGCAGTATAAGATGGAGACAGAGGGATAATATCATACAGTTGGACTGGATAGAGACTGTAGGAAGAGATGGAGGACAAGACAAGACTGTAATAGCCGGATAAGCTGAAGACAGTAGGAAAATATGGAGATAGTAAGCAGAACAATATGGAGACAGTTGGTCAAGACTGAGATGGAGGGACAAGATAGAGAGAGTAGAACAATATGGAGTCTTTTGGTGAAGACAGAGCTGGAAGGGCAAGATATAGAGAGTAGAACAATATGGAGTCTTTTGGCGAAGACAGAGCTGGAAGGACAAGATAGAGAGAATAGAACAATATGGAGACAGTTGGTTAAGACTGAGATGGAAGGACAAGATATAGAGAGTAGAACAATATGGAGAATGTTGGACAAGACAAAGATGGAAGGACAAGATATAGAGAGTAGAACAATATGGAGACTGTTGGACAAGACAAAGATGGAAGGACAAGATAGAGAGAGTAGAACAATATGGAGACAGTTGGCCAAGACAAAGATGGAAGGACAAGATAGAGAGAGTAGAACAATATGGAGACATGTTGGACATGATGGAGAGAGCTGGACAACATAGCATCAGGAAAACAAGACAGAGAGGGAAGGAAAGATGGAGGGCAAGAATGTGACAGTGGGACAAAATTGTGGTAGCAGCATAGGTTGAAGTAAGTAGGAAAATATGGAGACAGTAGGATAATATACAGAGACCGTGGGCGCAGACATTGAAGGCCAAGATGGACAGAGAAAGGACAAGTTAGAGACAAGAGGGCACAGTGACAGGTTTAGGCCAAGATGCTGTACACAGTGGGACAAAATGGAGGCCGTAGGACAGGATAGTGGGGCAATGGCAGTGATGGTGACAGTTGGGTAAGAGAGAGACAGGGGCAGCAAGATCAAACAAGATGAAGAAAATAAGACAGAAAAGGGTCGATTTGTTGTAACGGATTCACCTGACTAGAGCAGCGGAACTATTATACTTATTATTATACTATCATTTTCATATGATTTTATCTGCCTGAACTAAAAATGAACAACTCCCACAGAACCTTTCATCCTGCGCTTACAAATCCCAACTATCTGGGGGCAGCTGGCGCTCAGTTCCTCAACATCTCCCATTACTTAGACCCGAGACCCCCCAACCGACTTGTTGCTCAGCGGAATGGAGGAGCCGACCCTCCCCGGCTTCTGTGCACAGATCCTGACTTTGCTCCCACCATGCGCCCCCCCCCCCCACTGGGCGCGAATATGAACAGGCAGCTCCAGTTTCAAATAAATTCCCAATTTAAATGCAAATTTCAAAGATTTACTGACTTGTGTTCTTGGCAAAGTAAATCCTCACACCGGGAGAGGTATCTACTCTTTCAGGTCGGTGTTTTCAAGTTCTTCTGATGATTAATCCACTACTAGACGGAGGCGCAAGGAACAGCTGGGAGTATCTTCAGGAAAATTGAGTTACCGTGACGTGTTGTAATGGCCGCACTCAAGCATGCACTTCATTGGGCTCAAGGCTACATGAGAGAATAAGCCATTCCTTCCAGCCTCCAGTACTAAGTGTTATATATCAACTGGATATTAACTCATTCCTACCTACATCTGACAGGCAAAGAGAGGCTTCTATATAAAACAGCGGGTTTAAATTTATAGATGGTGGGGCACCACTGCTACTATAGGCACCATCTCTCCCTACTATACCTGCTATCCCACAGCCCCAGTCCCTTCCCAGAGGCTATTATCCCCCCACTGCTACTATAGGCACCATCTCTCCCTACTATACCTGCTATCCCACAGCCCCAGTCCCTTCCCAGAGGCTATTATCCCCCCACTGCTACTATAGGCACCATCTCTCCCTACTATACCTGCTATCCCAAAGCCCCAGTCCCTTCCCAGAGGCTATTATCCACCAACTGCTACTATAGGCACCATCTCTCCCTACTATACCTGCTATCCCACAGCCCCAGTCCCTTCCCAGAGGCTATTATCCCCCACTGCTACTATAGGCACCATCTCTCCCTACTATACCTGCTATCCCACAGCCCCAGTCCCTTCCCAGAGGCTATTATCCCCCCACTGCTACTATAGGCACAATCTCTCCCTACTATACCTGCTATCCCACAGCCCCAGTCCCTTCCAGAAGCTATTATCCCCCCACTGCTACTATAGGCACCATCTCTCCCTACTATACCTGCTATCCCACAGCCCCAGTCCCTTCCCAGAGGCTATTATCCCCCCACTGCTACTATAGGCACCATCTCTCCCTACTATACCTGTTATCCCACAGTCCCAGTCCCTTCCCAGAGGCTATTATCCCCCCACTGCTACTATAGGCACCATCTCTCCCTACTATACCTGCTATCCCACAGCCCCAGTCCCTTCCCAGAGGCTATTATCCCCCCACTGCTACTATAGGCACCATCTCTCCCTACTATACCTGCTATCCCACAGCCCCAGTCCCTTCCCAGAGGCTATTATCCCCCCACTGCTACTATAGGCACCATCTCTTCCTACTATACCTGCTATCCCACAGCCCCAGTCCCTTCCCAGAGGCTATTATCCCCCCACTGCTACTATAGGCACCATCTCTCCCTACTATACCTGCTATCCCACAGCCCCAGTCCCTTCCCAGAGGCTATTATCCCCCACTGCTACTATAGGCACCATCTCTCCCTACTATACCTGCTATCCCACAGCCCCAGTCCCTTCCCAGAGGCTATTATCCCCCCACTGCTACTATAGGCACCATCTCTCCCTACTATACCTGCTATCCCACAGCCCCAGTCCCTTCCCAGAGGCTATTATCCCCCCACTGCTACTATAGGCACCATCTCTCCCTACTATACCTGCTATCCCACAGCCCCAGTCCCTTCCCAGAGGCTATTATCCCCCCACTGCTACTATAGGCACCATCTCTCCCTACTATACCTGTTATCCCACAGTCCCAGTCCCTTCCCAGAGGCTATTATCCCCCCACTGCTACTATAGGCACCATCTCTCCCTACTATACCTGCTATCCCACAGCCCCAGTCCCTTCCCAGAGGCTATTATCCCCCCACTGCTACTATAGGCACCATCTCTCCCTACTATACCTGCTATCCCACAGCCCCAGTCCCTTCCCAGAGGCTATTATCCCCCCCACTGCTACTATAGGCACCATCTCTCCCTACTATACCTGCTATCCCACAGCCCCAGTCCCTTCCCAGAGGCTATTATCCCCCCACTGCTACTATAGGCACCATCTCTCCCTACTATACCTGCTATCCCACAGCCCCAGTCCCTTCCCAGAGGCTATTATCCCCCCACTGCTACTATAGGCACCATCTCTCCCTACTATACCTGCTATCCCACAGCCCCAGTCCCTTCCCAGAGGCTATTATCCCCCCACTGCTACTATAGGCACCATCTCTCCCTACTATACCTGCTATCCCACAGCCCCAGTCCCTTCCCAGAGGCTATTATCCCCCCCACTGCTACTATAGGCACCATCTCTCCCTACTATACCTGCTATCCCACAGCCCCAGTCCCTTCCCAGGGGCTATTATCCCCCCACTGCTACTATAGGCACCATCTCTCCCTACTATACCTGCTATCCCACAGCCCCAGTCCCTTCCCAGAGGCTATTATCCCCCCACTGCTACTATAGGCACCATCTCTCCCTACTATACCTGCTATCCCACAGCCCCAGTCCCTTCCCAGAGGCTATTATCCCCCCACTGCTACTATATGGCACCATCTCTCCCTACTATACCTGCCTATCCCACAGCCCCAGTCCCTTCCCAGAGGCTATTATCCCCCCACTGCTACTATAGGCACCATCTCTCCCTACTATACCTGCTATCCCACAGCCCCAGTCCCTTCCCAGAGGCTATTATCCCCCCACTGCTACTATAGGCCACCATCTCTCCCTACTATACCTGCTATCCCACAGCCCCAGTCCCTTCCCAGAGGCTATTATCCCCCCACTGCTACTATAGGCACCATCTCTCCCTACTATACCTGCTATCCCACAGCCCCAGTCCCTTCCCAGAGGGCTATTATCCCCCACTGCTACTATAGGCACCATCTCTCCCTACTATACCTGCTATCCCACAGCCCCAGTCCCTTCCCAGAGGCTATTATCCCCCCACTGCTACTATAGGCACCATCTCTCCCTACTATACCTGCTATCCCACAGCCCCAGTCCCTTCCCAGAGGCTATTATCCCCCCACTGCTACTATAGGCACCATCTCTCCCTACTATACCTGCTATCCCACAGCCCCAGTCCCTTCCCAGAGGCTATTATCCCCCCACTGCTACTATAGGCACCATCTCTCCCTACTATACCTGCTATCCCACAGCCCCAGTCCCTTCCCAGAGGCTATTATCCCCCCACTGCTACTATAGGCACCATCTCTCCCTACTATACCTGCTATCCCACAGCCCCAGTCCCTTCCCAGAGGCTATTATCCCCCCACTGCTACTATAGGCACCATCTCTCCCTACTATACCTGCTATCCCACAGCCCCAGTCCCTTCCCAGAGGCTATTATCCCCCCACTGCTACTATAGGCACCATCTCTCCCTACTATACCTGCTATCCCACAGCCCCAGTCCCTTCCCAGAGGCTATTATCCCCCACTGCTACTATAGGCACCATCTCTCCCTACTATACCTGCTATCCCACAGCCCCAGTCCCTTCCCAGAGGCTATTATCCCCCCACTGCTACTATAGGCACCATCTCTCCCTACTATACCTGCTATCCCACAGCCCCAGTCCCTTCCCAGAGGCTATTATCCCCCCACTGCTACTATAGGCACCATCTCTCCCTACTATACCTGGCTATCCCACAGCCCCAGTCCCTTCCCAGAGGCCTATTATCCCCCCACTGCTACTATAGGCACCATCTCTCCCTACTATACCTGCTATCCCACAGCCCCAGTCCCTCCCAGAGGCTATTATCCCCCCACTGCTACTATAGGCACCATCTCTCCCTACTATACCTGCTATCCCACAGCCCCAGTCCCTTCCCAGAGGCTATTATCCCCCCACTGCTACTATAGGCACCATCTCTCCCTACTATACCTGCTATCCCACAGCCCAGTCCCTTCCCAGAGGCTATTATCCCCCCACTGCTACTATAGGCACCATCTCTCCCTACTATACCTGCTATCCCACAGCCCCAGTCCCTTCCCAGAGGCTATTATCCCCCCCACTGCTACTATAGGCACCATCTCTCCCTACTATACCTGCTATCCCACAGCCCCAGTCCCTTCCCAGAGGCTATTATCCCCCCACTGCTACTATAGGCACCATCCTCCCTACTATACCTGCTATCCCACAGCCCCAGTCCCTTCCCAGAGGCTATTATCCCCCCACTGCTACTATAGGCACCATCTCTCCCTACTATACCTGCTATCCCACAGCCCCAGTCCCTTCCCAGAGGCTATTATCCCCCCCACTGCTACTATAGGCACCATCTCTCCCTACTATACCTGCTATCCCACAGCCCCAGTCCCTTCCCAGAGGCTATTATCCCCCCACTGCTACTATAGGCACCATCTCTCCCTACTATACCTGCTATCCCACAGCCCCAGTCCCTTCCCAGAGGCTATTATCCCCCCACTGCTACTATAGGCACCATCTCTCCCTACTATACCTGCTATCCCACAGCCCCAGTCCCTTCCCAGAGGCTATTATCCCCCCACTGCTACTATAGGCACCATCTCTCCCTACTATACCTGCTATCCCACAGCCCCAGTCCCTTCCCAGAGGCTATTATCCCCCCACTGCTACTATAGGCACCATCTCTCCCTACTATACCTGCTATCCCACAGCCCCAGTCCCTTCCCAGAGGCTATTATCCCCCCACTGCTACTATAGGCACCATCTCTCCCTACTATACCTGCTATCCCACAGCCCCAGTCCCTTCCCAGAGGCTATTATCCCCCCACTGCTACTATAGGCACCATCTCTCCCTACTATACCTGCTATCCCACAGCCCCAGTCCCTTCCCAGAGGCTATTATCCCCCCACTGCTACTATAGGCACCATCTCTCCCTACTATACCTGCTATCCCACAGCCCCAGTCCCTTCCCAGAGGCTATTATCCCCCCACTGCTACTATAGGCACCATCTCTCCCTACTATACCTGCTATCCCACAGCCCCAGTCCCTTCCCAGAGGCTATTATCCCCCCACTGCTACTATAGGCACCATCTCTCCCTACTATACCTGCTATCCCACAGCCCCAGTCCCTTCCCAGAGGCTATTATCCCCCCACTGCTACTATAGGCACCATCTCTCCCTACTATACCTGCTATCCCACAGCCCCAGTCCCTTCCCAGAGGCTATTATCCCCCCACTGCTACTATAGGCACCATCTCTCCCTACTATACCTGCTATCCCACAGCCCCAGTCCCTTCCCAGAGGCTATTATCCCCCCACTGCTACTATAGGCACCATCTCTCCCTACTATACCTGCTATCCCACAGCCCCAGTCCCTTCCCAGAGGCTATTATCCCCCCACTGCTACTATAGGCACCATCTCTCCCTACTATACCTGCTATCCCACAGCCCCAGTCCCTTCCCAGAGGCTATTATCCCCCCACTGCTACTATAGGCACCATCTCTCCCTACTATACCTGCTATCCCACAGCCCCAGTCCCTTCCCAGAGGCTATTATCCCCCCACTGCTACTATAGGCACCATCTCTCCCTACTATACCTGCTATCCCACAGCCCCAGTCCCTTCCCAGAGGCTATTATCCCCCCACTGCTACTATAGGCACCATCTCTCCCTACTATACCTGCTATCCCACAGCCCCAGTCCCTTCCCAGAGGCTATTATCCCCCACTGCTACTATAGGCACCATCTCTCCCTACTATACCTGCTATCCCACAGCCCCAGTCCCTTCCCAGAGGCTATTATCCCCCCACTGCTACTATAGGCACCATCTCTCCCTACTATACCTGCTATCCCACAGCCCCAGTCCCTTCCCAGAGGCTATTATCCCCCCACTGCTACTATAGGCACCATCTCTCCCTACTATACCTGCTATCCCACAGCCCCAGTCCCTTCCCAGAGGCTATTATCCCCCCACTGCTACTATAGGCACCATCTCTCCCTACTATACCTGCTATCCCACAGCCCCAGTCCCTTCCCAGAGGCTATTATCCCCCCACTGCTACTATAGGCACCATCTCTCCCTACTATACCTGCTATCCCACAGCCCCAGTCCCTTCCCAGAGGCTATTATCCCCCCACTGCTACTATAGGCACCATCTCTCCCTACTATACCTGCTATCCCACAGCCCCAGTCCCTTCCCAGAGGCTATTATCCCCCCACTGCTACTACAGGCACCATCTCTCCCTACTATACCTGCTATCCCACAGCCCCAGTCCCTTCCCAGAGGCTATTATCCCCCCACTGCTACTATAGGCACCATCTCTCCCTACTATACCTGCTATCCCACAGCCCCAGTCCCTTCCCAGAGGCTATTATCCCCCCACTGCTACTATAGGCACCATCTCTCCCTACTATACCTGCTATCCCACAGCCACAGTCCCTCCCCAGAGGCTATTATCCCCCCACTGCTACTATAGCACCATCTCTCCCTACTATACCTGCTATCCCACAGCCCCAGTCCCTTCCCAGAGGCTATTATCCCCCCACTGCTACTATAGGCACCATCTCTCCCTACTATACCTGCTATCCCACAGCCCCAGTCCCTTCCCAGAGGCTATTATCCCCCCACTGCTACTATAGGCACCATCTCTCCCTACTATAACCTGCTATCCCACAGCCCCAGTCCCTTCCCAGAGGCTATTATCCCCCCACTGCTACTATAGGCACCATCTCTCCCTACTATACCTGCTATCCCACAGCCCCAGTCCCTTCCCAGAGGCTATTATCCCCCCACTGCTACTATAGGCACCATCTCTCCCTACTATACCTGCTATCCCACAGCCCCAGTCCCTTCCCAGAGGCTATTATCCCCCCACTGCTACTATAGGCACCATCTCTCCCTACTATACCTGCTATCCCACAGCCCCAGTCCCTTCCCAGAGGCTATTATCCCCCCACTGCTACTATAGGCACCATCTCTCCCTACTATACCTGCTATCCCACAGCCCCAGTCCCTTCCCAGAGGCTATTATCCCCCCACTGCTACTATAGGCACCATCTCTCCCTACTATACCTGCTATCCCACAGCCCCAGTCCCTTCCCAGAGGCTATTATCCCCCCACTGCTACTATAGGCACCATCTCTCCCTACTATACCTGCTATCCCACAGCCCCAGTCCCTTCCCAGAGGCTATTATCCCCCCACTGTTACTATAGGCACCATCTCTCCCTACTATACCTGCTATCCCACAGCCCCAGTCCCTTCCCAGAGGCTAATAAATAACAAGCCCCTCTATAGCTAAAAGGGCAGATTAAAGTCTGGGAATACCCTTCCATCATTTTGATATCTTACTCCAGCTTTGCCCTAACTCACAGGCTGTCTCTGTTCTCCCTAAACCGGCGATGCCCAACCTTTTGCTCGGCAGTCAGTGTCTCTCTAATGTTCTAGTCTAATCCCGAGCGCTCTCAGTGCCACGGATCTCTCTCCTTTCATTCGACTTTCATCTATTCCCCCGTGGTCTCTAAAAGCAGAATCTGACACGGAGCAATCGATAGCGCCTGCTAAAGTTTCCGTTGAGTGTAATGATCTTATAAGTGCCATATAAATTATTACTTCATATGGATTTTGTTAATCTGGCCCTTCCGAACTGCTGTATTTAACCCATTTACAGGGGGAGCTTCATTGGGAAGGAAAGAGGCACCGGGGACTGGGATTCTTTTTATTCTGTGCACAGAAACATGACAAAATAGAAATAAAGGATTTGTATGAAATCCTCAGATTATTTATTATTTTATTGTGCCATTATATGGGATCAAATCACATTATTTTTACCTATGCTGCCATAGTTTTATGGGATCTCTCTGTACAGGCTATGAGCAAACTTAGGGGGCTGTTCCTGCTGAATTGTGCTTAGTACAGGGAAATCCCTATGTGCCATAGTTTTATGGGATCTCTCTGTACAGGCTATGAGCAAACTTAGGGGGCTGTTCCTGCTGAATTGTGCTTAGTACAGGGGAATCCCTATGTGCCATAGTTTTATGGTATCTCTCTGTACAGGCTATGAGCAAACTTAGGGGGCTGTTCCTGCTGAATAGAAAATAAAATATAAATCTGCAATCTTTCTGCCATAAATAACCCCCCGACGAGCCACAATAGAAGCAGAACTGATGTGAGGATGCAGAAGTCCTGTCAGAATCCGCGGGACTGGTCGGAATTGGGCAGCGCTGATGTTTCCTGCGGCGAGTGGCTCTGTGTGACGGGGAGACGGGAGCGGCGCCTCAGTACTCGCCTGCAGTCACTTCGCTGCATTTCAGTCTGACAAGTGACACTTATGAAGACATTTCCTCTGTCTCTCATGTGACAGCCAGAGCATCGAACTTGACAGATATTTGCCCTTCGCGATGCCCCGGGCGTCAACTCTGATCTAGTGATGTACAGAAACCGCGGTGACACGGCTATTCATCAGCGCCAGATGCACCGACACTATGTAGCCTGTCTGTCACTCACTGCCGTCCCCATAGCGCTTACACTCATGTATTATAAGGGATACTGTACCCCCTACTGTAAATGATAAGGATATTAGCAGTCACTGAGGGGTTCTGTGCCCATATAAAGGCACAAGGCTGCAGGCTGAGTTATACAGGGAACTCTGAGTATCACTCATGTATTATAAGGGATAATGTACCCCCTACTGTAAATGATAAGGATATTAGCAGTCACTGAGGGGTTCTGTGCCCCCCATATAAAGGCACAAGGCTGCAGGCTGAGTTATACAGGGAACTCGGAGTATCACTCATGTATTATAAGGGATAATGTACCCCCTACTGTAAATGATAAGGATATTAGCAGTCACTGAGGGGTTCTGTGCCCCCCATATAAAGGCACAAGGCTGCAGGCTGAGTTATACAGGGAACTCTGAGTATCACTCATGTATTATAAGGGATAATGTACCCCCTACTGTAAATGATAAGGATATTAGCAGTCACTGAGGGGTTCTGTGCCCCCCCATATAAAGGCACAAGGCTGCAGGCTGAGTTATACAGGGAACTCTGAGTATCACTCATGTACTATAAGGGATAATGTACCCCCTACTGTAAATGATAAGGATATTAGCAGTCACTGAGGGGTTCTGTGCCCATATAAAGGCACAAGGCTGCAGGCTGAGTTATACAGGGAACTCTGAGTATCACTCATGTATTATAAGGGATAATGTACCCCCTACTGTAAATGATAAGGATATTACCAGTCACTGAGGGGTTCTGTGCCCCCCATATAAAGGCACAAGGCTGCAGGCTGAGTTATACAGGGAACTCTGAGTATCACTCATGTATTATAAGGCATAATGTACCCCCTACTGTAAATAATAAGAATATCACAAGGCACAAAGCCATAGACCAGGCCCAGGATATGTAATGGCTGCTTGCAGGGGGTGACATATATAATGTATAAGGATATATTTGCAGGTTACTAACGGAAGTTACAAATTGTGGGTGCAGACAAGAAGAACTCAGGGGGGTGACAGTCACTCATTTGGGGTGACAGTCACTAAGGAGAAAATGATATTGGATACAATATGCAGATGAACAGTATTTATTCAGGCAGAATAATAATATTAAATAGCCACAAACCTCTTCAACTAAATGAATCCAGCTACTTCTCCCATTGGGCCCTCGGGGAGCCTTGGGGGGATCCGGCACAGACACCCGGCTGTACAGCTTGTGCCCAGTACCATGGGATAGATTGTAAGCTCTGTATATTCCTAAGCTATAGTCACCCCTCCCCTCACATTAATGTCACTTTAAGCTGCTGATAGAACCCCGCCCCCCCCCCCCCGTTACAATTCTGCAGTCATTAAAGCAACAAGACTGGATAGATTCATCCTTGTCTCAGCGAGGCGGTGGCGTCGCGCCCAGTCTACTTTCCCTGGCTGTGCCGCGCTGCCTTGCCCCAGCCTGACACAGAGCTGAAAGGGCCACAAATGACAGAAGTTTGGCTTCCGGCCTGGTCAGTGCCACTGCCCCGGGTTATTAATTCACAAGCAGCACAAGAAAGGAGCTGTAAGGTTAATAGTAAGAAGGAAAAGGAAAAAACTGGAGAATTGGTGCCCACCCTGGCCATCTCCTTAGCCAATAAATCCATTACCAGGTTCACTGTCGGACTGGGACCCCAGGGGCCACCAGAAAACCTTAGACTATAGGCCCCTCTCTAAACTATTTTTCCTCCTTTACTCACCCAACCTCTTTATTCTCCTAGTCTCTTTTATTTACATGCTAGCATCTATTCTTCCATCTATGTCTCCTCTTTGTTCCCATTCAGAAATAGGGAATGACCATGAAACAGGCCAAATGATCAGGAGCAGGAGGGCCCACTGACCCCTGGGCCCCCTGGAGTTTTCCTGGTATCTTGGTGGGCCAGTCCAACACTGACCAGGTTAAATGCAGATTGGGTGGGTGCAACCATGGCAATGTCTGGGCAAGTACAGCAGCAGTTCTGGGTAAGGATCTTGGGGGATCAAAAAGCAAGTAGGACTAGCTGAGAATAATAGGTCAAGATAGAGACAGTGGGGCAGGACAATGATAGCAGGGGGGTAACTACAGAGGAGGCAGACCCTGGAGTGTAGGGGGCCCTAAATAATCAACAATTTCAATAGAACTTGGTAAAATAGGTCAGCTTGCCAATGTTTTGGGGTCCAAAATTTCAATTGCTGTGGGCCCAGTAACATCTACTGGATGATAGTAGGACAAGAAGGAGTAATTAATGGCAACAAGATGGTACAACAGGTCAAATAGAGATAACAGAACAAGAGTGATAGGAGGCCAAGAGGAAGACAGTTGAGAGACAGTAGCACACGAGTAGGGCAAGATGGACAGAGCAGGGCAAGATGGCAACAGAGGAACAAGATGGTGTCAATTGGAAATAACAAAAACAGTAGGCCATTGTGGCAACAGCAAGGTAAAATGATGACAGCAGCATAATATGGAGAAGGTAGGGCAGGATGATAGCAGCAACACTTTATATCAGTGCTGCCCAGTCTGAGGTTCTTCAGGTCTTGTAGGGAATGGTAGTTTTAGTAGGGCAAACTGGTAACAATATAGAGACAGTAGAACAAGATAGAGCCCGAATTTGGAGATGGAGACAGCAGGGCAAGAACATCAATATGAGAAGTTGTCAAGATGGAGAGAGTAGGGCAAGAACATCAGTATGGCAAGTTGTCTAAATGGAGAGAGTAGGGCAAGAATATCAGTATGGCAAGTTGTCAAGATGGAGAGAGTAGGGCAAGAACATCAGTATGGCAAGTTATCAAGATGGAGAGAGTACAGCAAGAACATCAGTATGGCAAGTTATCAAGATGGAGAGAGTACAGCAAGAACATCAGTATGGCAAGTTGTCAAGATGGAGAGAGTACAGCAAGAACATCAGTATGGCAAGTTGTCAAGATGGAGAGCGTAGGGCAAGAACATCAATATGAGAAGTTGTCAAGATGGAGAGAGTAGGGCAAGAACATCAGTATGGCAAGTTGTCTAAATGGAGAGAGTAGGGCAAGAATATCAGTATGGCAAGTTGTCTAAATGGAGAGAGTAGGGCAAGAATATCAGTATGGCAAGTTGTCAAGATGGAGAGAGTAGGGCAAGAACATCAGTATGGCAAGTTATCAAGATGGAGAGAGTACAGCAAGAACATCAGTATGGCAAGTTGTCAAGATGGAGAGAGTACAGCAAGAACATCAGTATGGCAAGTTGTCAAGATGGAGAGCGTAGGGCAAGAACATCAGTATGGCAAGTTGTCAAGATGGAGAGAGTAGGGCAAGAACATCAGTATGGCAAGTTGTCTAAATGGAGAGAGTAGGGCAAGAATATCAGTATGGCAAGTTGTCAAGATGGAGAGAGTAGGGCAAGATAGTAACAGCAGAGCAACATGAAGACAGTAGAAAAAGACACTATGGACCAATGGCAAATAGGTCAAGATCGAGCCAGTAGGGCATCATGGTGACAATGGAAATTCTACAGACAGCTTTATTAAAGACAGATCCTATCTTTTAAATTGAAGAAAGAATACAATCAGGCCGATTTTCAGCAGACCTTCTGGAGATGGTGGCAAGAGAACTACATTAAGCTTATCACAATCAGACAGCCCATCAACCTCAATACTCAAAGGCCTCAGACTTGCACATAAGGAGGTTTAGAGCATTTCAGGCTGCTGAATGGTCAGAAATTCAAATTAAAGTAGCGAGAGGTCACTCTACCGTTTAACCTCAATGCGCAATTTTTTTACAACCCATGTAGGTTATTTTAACCCGAGCAGTCAGGGGTGTTGGGAAGTTCACTGCACAAGGCTCCCTGCTAGGGGTGGGCAATCTGCTGACTGCTGGGAAAGCTTAATGGGAAGGCATTATGTAGGTATAAAGTGCATTGGTCTATAGTGGCCAGCAAGGTGTGTAGGTGCCATATTGTTTCCCTTAGACAGTACAGTATGGGGGTACAGCTTATTGTGTGCCCAGAGCATTCCCTCTCTGTATATTTGTATTTATACATATGGGTAGGGGGTGCCATATTGTTTCCCTAAGACAGTACAGTATGGGGGTACAGCTTATTGTGTGCCCAGAATATTCCTTCTCTGTATATTTGTATTTATACATATGGGTAGGAGGTGTCATAGTGTTTCTCTTAGACAGTACAGTATGGGGGTACAGCTTATTGTGTGCCCAGAACATTCCTTCTCTGTATATTTGTATTTATACATATGGGTAGGAGGTGCCATAGTGTTTCCCTTAGACAGTACAGTATGGGGGTACAGCTTATTGTGTGCCCAGAATATTCCTTCTCTGTATATTTGTATTTATACATATGGGTAGGAGGTGCCATAGTGTTTCCCTTAGACAGTACAGTATGGGGGTACAGCTTATTGTGTGCCCAGAATATTCCTTCTCTGTATATTTGTATTTATACATATGGGTAGGGGGTGCCATAGTGTTTCCCTTAGACAGTACAGTATGGGGGTGCAGCTTATTGTGTGCCCAGATCATTCCTTCTCTGTATATTTGTATTTATACATATGGGAGGGAGGTGCCATAGTGTTTCCCTTAGACAGTACAGTATGGGGGTACAGCTTATTGTGTGCCCAGAATATTCCTTCTCTGTATATTTGTATTTATACATATGGGTAGGAGGTGTCATAGTGTTTCTCTTAGACAGTACAGTATGGGGGTACAGCTTATTGTGTGCCCAGAACATTCCTTCTCTGTATATTTGTATTTATACATATGGGTAGGGGGTGCCATAGTGTTTCCCTTAGACAGTACAGTATGGAGGTACAGCTTATTGTGTGCCCAGAACATTCCTTCTCTGTATATTTGTATTTATACATATGGGAGGGAGGTGCCATAGTGTTTCCCTTAGACAGTACAGTATGGGGGTACAGCATATTGTGTGTCCAGAACATTCCTTCTCTGTATATTTGTATTTATATGGGTAGGGGGTGCCATAGTGTTTCCCTTAGACAGTACAGTATGAGGGTACAGCTTATTGTGTGCCCAGAACATTCCTTCTCTGTATATTTGTATTTATACATATGGGTAGGAGGTGCCATAGTGTTTCCCTTAGACAGTACAGTATGGGGGTACAGCTTATTGTGTGCCCAGAACATTCCTTCTCTGTATATTTGTATTTATACATATGGGGAGGGGGCGCCATAGTGTTTCCCTTAGACAGTACAGTATGGGGGTACAGCTTATTGTGTGCCCAGAACATTCCTTCTCTGTATATTTGTATTTATACATATGGGTAGGAGGTGCCATAGTGTTTCCCTTAGACAGTACAGTATGGGGGTACAGCTTATTGTGTGCCCAGAACATTCCTTCTCTGTATATTTGTATTTATACATATGGGTAGGGGGTGCCATAGTGTTTCCCTTAGACAGTACAGTATGGGGGTACAGCTTATTGTGTGCCCAGAACATTCCTTCTCTGTATATTTGTATTTATACATATGGTTAGGGGGTGCCATAGTGTTTCCCTTAGACAGTACAGTATGGGGGTACAGCTTATTGTGTGCCCAGAACATTCCTTCTTATTAAGCATCTATGGAATGTACATGGGTAATCTCCTACCAAGTGGTCAGCGTAGGTCCCACCAGTATCTTGAACTCCATGAATTCTGATCCCATTTGTAGATCTATCCCTTGGATAATTGGAGTGACATGTCAATTGTACAGAGGACAAAAGCAACGGGGCTGGATTTGATGTGACCAAGTCATTGTGTGGGATGTGGAGAGGGGAAAACAGAAGAGACAGTCAGAATGGGCCCATAGTTAATGGCTGCTCAAAGTAATTGCCGGTTCCTCCCCTGACTGATGGGAAGGTCATGCTAATGGCTGATGTAGAAACCTTCATGATGAACATGTTTGGCCGACCCATTGTTTGTCCGTCAGTTCCCATTGTTTGGCCATCAGTTCTCATCTAAAGAAGAAGTCTATGGCTATGGAGTGGCTAGCTCTGTGACTGGGGGGGTTTGTTCTGCTTTGTCCAATGGATCTTTCCAATGTAAACCGACACTGCCCAATTCTATAAGCTCATTTGGTTTGGAGCCAATATCAAAATGGGTTTGTCTGTCATCAAGTAGTATGTTGTTCATAATTGGTCCATTACAAAGAAGAGGTTTTGGTGGGTTTAGGGACCTGGGACCTATCAGTTGGGGATGACATTAGTCCAAATAGGCCATGGCTTCAAGGTTGAATCTGGCCACACATGGCAAGAGATGCTTATTGGGTAAAGTTGCCATTTGAGCAGATCTTTGCCGCATTTGGTCACCAGAGTAATAAGCCAAACAGACAAGATCTCATTGTCTGGTCTACAGGTCTAAAGGTTTGGACATTAGTCCATTGTCTGGTCTACAGGTCTTGTCTTGTCTGGTCTACAGGTCTACAGGTTTGGACATTAGTCCATTGTCTGGTCTACAGGTCTATAGGTTTGGACATTAGTCCATTTTCTGGTCTACAGGTCTACAGGTTTGGACATTAGTCCAAATGGGCCATGGCTTCAAGGTTTAATCTGGCCACACATGGCAAGAGATGCTTATTTGCTAAAGTTGCCATTTGAGCAGATCTTTGCCTAATTTGGTCACCAGAATAATGAGCCAAATAGACAAGATCTCATTACCTGATCTACAGGTCTATTACTGGATCATCTTGGATTTGTTTGGACCTGTCAGAAGAGGAGAGCATCCTCAGCCAACAGAGGTCTTCACAGACAAGATTCTCTAGTCTTCCTGGTTGATATGTGACCAACATCCAATAAGACATTGGTCAGAACAAAAAGCTTTGAGCTGGACCAAACCATTGGGGGGGAGGGGCAGAAGACATGGAAACCGTTTTTTTGAGCGCCAGGAGGTGGGAGGGTAATAAATTTAAGGACAGATTAAAAACTGTGACTGTTTCTTCTCCTTTTGGAAGAAAACTCTTTTCTGGAATGAGTTACGGCCGCTGCCCTGGCACGGTACAAACAAGGAACATTCCTGGGCACAGACAATGCTGCCAGTTTCAGGGGCCGCGGCCAAGCGCACAAATAGATGAGATGTAAAACACAAGGGGGCTTTTCTTATTCTAATCCAACAGTGACTGGTGCGCTAAAGAGCGTCCCTAAGGGTTCTAACAACCTGCTGGGAATGGGGAGTGGGGGGCGGATGCATCAAAATCCTGTCCAATACATATCAAGCTTTGTATGTCTTGAGGGGCTGCTTTTTTGGCATTCCACTCCCCCAATCTGTTTGAGATGGACTGTCTTTTCTTCCCCTGTACTAAGCACAATTCAGCAGGAACAGCCCCCTAGGTTTGCTTGTAGCCTGTACAGAGAGATACCATAAAACTATGGCACATAGGGATTCCCCTGTACTAAGCACAATTCAGCAGGAACAGCCCCCTAAGTTTGCTCATAGCCTGTACAGAGATATACCATAAAACTATGGCACATAGGGATTCCCCTGTACTAAGCACAATTCAGCAGGAACAGCCCTTAAGTTTGCTCATAGCCTGTACAGAGAGATACCATAAAACTATGGCACATAGGGATTCCCCTGTACTAAGCACAATTCAGCAGGAACAGCCCCCTAAGTTTGCTCATAGCCTGTACAGAGATATACCATAAAACTATGGCACATAGGGATTCCCCTGTACTAAGCACAATTCAGCAGGAACAGCCCCCTAAGTTTGCCCATAGCCTGTACAGAGAGATACCATAAAACTATGGCACATAGGGATTCCCCTGTACTAAGCACAATTCAGCAGGAACAGCCTTCTAAGTTTGCCCATAGCCTGTACAGAGAGATACCATAAAACTATGGCACATAGGGATTCCCCTGTACTAAGCACAATTCAGCAGGAACAGCCCCCTAAGTTTGCTCATAGCCTGTAGAGAAGAATACTATAAAACTATGGCAGATTTATGTGCGTTTGTGTGTCGGTTTAGGGATTGGGGGAATCAGTACAGACCCCCGCCTCTATATGAGAAGTCTATTCAGGCTGCAGTTTAGTAAATACCTTTTCTCTCAGTGTTAGCTGTTATAATGGAAAGTTGTTTCTATGGCTACAATTAGCGACACAATAGCAGAATATTCAGCCCTGTTAGAATTCTGTTGGATTCCGGGAGGCAGGAGAGGGAGGCTGGATATTGGGCAGGTTGAGGCTAAGTAGCTCTTATACTCAGAATTAGGAACAAGGGGAACTCCTCCCAGGAACCGTTTCTGCACAATGAAGGAAAATTGAGTTCTGGGCAAATTTCCAGTATTAATTAATTAAACATTTCCATGAGTTTTAACGGTATTTGTAAATTTAATTGGAGCTGAAGCAGCATTTGTTTATCCCAAACGCTCTGAAAACACCATTTTAAATCCAGGTGTGTAAATGCATTCAGCAACCAGAACCAGCAGTGCAGCATTGAGCCCTATGCTTTGGGTTATATCCCCTTTATTCTCACTGTTTATTCATTATGCAGCGTTTATCCACAGTACAGCTATGGGACCTGATATCCAGAGCACTCAGGACATGGGGCTTTCTAGATAAGGGATCTTTCCATAAATTGGATCTCCATAATTTAAGTCTGCTAAAAATCATTTAACCATTAAATAAACCCAATAGGACTGTTCTGCCCCAATAAGGGGTAATTATATCTTAGTTGGGATCAAGTACAGGTACTGTTTTATTATTACAGAGAAAAGGGAATCATTTAACCATTAAATAAACCCAATAGGGCTGTTCTGCCCCAATAAGGGGTAATTATATCTTAGTTGGGATCAAGTACAGGTACTGTTTTATTATTACAGAGAAAAGGGAATCATTTAACCATGAAATAAACCCAATAGGGCTGTTCTGCCCCAATAAGGGGTAATTATATCTTAGTTGGGGGCAAGAACAGGTACTGGTTTATTATTACAGAGAAAAGGGAATAATTTAGCCATTAAATAAACCCAATAGGGCTGTTCTGCCCCAATAAGGGGTAATTATATCTTAGTTGGGATCAAGTACAGGTACTGTTTTATTATTACAGAGAAAAGGGAATCATTTAACCATTAAATAAACCCAATAGGGCTGTTCTGCCCCAATAAGGGGTAATTATATCTTAGTTGGGATCAAGTACAGGTACTGTTTTATTATTACAGAGAAAAGGGAATCATTTAACCATTAAATAAACCCAATAGGGCTGTTCTGCCCCAATAAGGGGTAATTATATCTTAGTTGGGATCAAGTACAGGTACTGTTTTATTATTACAGAGAAAAGGGAATCATTTAACCATTAAATAAACCCAATAGGGCTGTTCTGCCCCAATAAGGGGTAATTATATCTTAGTTGGGATCAAGTACAGGTACTGTTTTATTATTACAGAGAAAAGGGAATCATTTAACCATTAAATAAACCCAATAGGGCTGTTCTGCCCCAATAAGGGGTAATTATATCTTAGTTGGGATCTAGTACAGGTACTGTTTTATTATTACAGAGAAAAGGGAATCATTTAACCATTAAATAAACCCAATAGGGCTGTTCTGCCCCAATAAGGGGTAATTATATCTTAGTTGGGATCAAGTACAGGTACTGTTTTATTATTACAGAGAAAAGGGAATCATTTAACCATTAAATAAACCCAATAGGGCTGTTCTGCCCCAATAAGGGGTAATTATATCTTAGTTGGGATCAAGTATAGGTACTGTTTTATTATTACAGAGAAAAGGGAATCATTTAACCATGAAATAAACCCAATAGGGCTGTTCTGCGCCAATAAGGGGTAATTATATCTTAGTTGGGATCAATTACAAGATTCTTTTTTATAATTACAGTTAACAAGGGAATAATTTTTAAAACTAGAATTATTTGCTTATAATGGAGTCTATGGGAGATGGCCTTTCCGTAATGCGGAACTTTCTGGATAACAGATTTCCGGATAAGGGATCCCATACCTGTATTTGGAGGGAGTTCCTCTTTAAATGATCTGGCGCACTGGGTGCCTCGGCTGAACCTTATGTGCATTGCGGCACTGGGTTTGTGGGATACCTGGTGGGGCGTGACATCACTGGACGGGGAAGTGACATCATACGGGCGGGGCTATGACATCTCTCTGAAAGAGTCCTGCCCGTTTTTCTGAATTGGGGAAACCGGCAAGGTGGTTTTGACCCGGACAGCTCTTCCGAAAACCAGGCTGTCCGGGTCTAAACTGGACAGGTGGCAACCTTACCTGGTGGGTCCCAGCCATCATGGGCCCTGGCCCTGCTGACTCAAACCCATATTCCTTCCCGGGGCACCCCAGCTCCCCCTTCTCAAGCCCAGGAGGTAAAAGGGATGGTCATGGAGGGGGGTGGAACAAACACTGGGCCCTAAGGTTGAAGCTCCATTGGGCCCTTATGCTCTAGTCCGACCATGTGTGTGCCAGATGCATCACATGTATAAGAATACATCAAGGGAAGTTCCACGGGACCTCATATCCCTAACACCGTTCCCGACAGCGGGGGGAGCCACACAGTTGGCTGAGCGCTGTATTTCAGATGCCCCCCCCATCCCCCCCAACATAATTATATCAAGCTCTGAACGCTGTCATTTAGGGCGCCGCCGTTACCGAGGTGCATTCGGCGAGACGTATCATTACCGGCTAATCTGCAAATCTTTTAATCAGATGAGAAAAGATGGGGTTGGAGGTGAGCGAGGTTGGAGGCACGCGCCCAGGTGAAATCAATGCATATTTCATTCATGGCTAAGCTCTAACGAGATCTCCTGGCCCCGCAGTTCTAATGCAGAGCCAGCGGATTAAGGAGCTGATTAGACGGTGAGAGAAATATCTGCACATTAGAGATGTTCATAAATCAAAGGAAAAGAAAATCACACAATGAGAACTAAAGCCAGAAGCGCCCGACCTGGGGACGGACAATGGCCAAAGCCATCAGAGCTTCCGACTTAAAGGGGACCTGTCGCCCTAAGAAATAATTCCAAATCCTTTTATATCATGTTAGCCGAGCAAAATGTAATTTGCTTACACTATACTAATTATTTCAGTGTTATTTCCTTCAGTCTTGAAATTTATAATCACAGCCAGCAGGCCGGCGCCATTTTGTGGACACTGTTAGTGGGGAAAGTTTTGTAGAACCCCAAAATTTTGTGCATCCGCCATCTATGCAACATCTAGGAAGTGCTGAATTGAAAGTTAAAGTAACTGTTATTAAAAATCTGATCTGTTAATCCTATATTGCTTGCCCCGCCTCTATGCCGAAGGCATAGAGGCGGGGCAAGCAATATATGATTGACAGATCAGATTTTAAAATACATTTATTACAAGTATGGATGACCCAGTGGATGCTAGGCTTTTTTTAGTCCAAGCCACCTTTGGAGGTCCAACCTTTGGACCTCACCCTTAGCTCATAGTAAGGTTATAGATGTAGGAAAACATTGTTGGATCACCAACCCCAATCTCACCCCAACTGACCTCCTTTAGGTGTATCTGGGGCAATAATGAAGTATTATTTACAGATCTCCCCAGTGAAGTGGACTTCAGCCCGAGGCCCTCAGTTTGGGAAACACTGCTATAGCCTCTATGTTAACATTTTTGGCCAAGACACAGAGACAGATTGTCTCAATCTACTCCAAGGCCACTAAAATGCCCTTCTCCAGTGGAAGTTATTTCCTTTTCACTTCAGTGGCTAGTGGAACATATTTACGTTTAGCAGGAAGCTATTGCTCAATAGCTCTAGGTGCAAGTTTCTGCCATAACTAGGGTGTTCCCAACTTAACAGGAGGAATATAAAGTCCACTGTTGCCCATTCAATGTCATTTAATTGCAGTGGTGCTGTCCCTCCTATAAACATCAAACCAAATCTGTTTTCACATCAAATCTCACCATAATTGGCCTTCAAACTGGGTTTCCAGGCTTTTCTAAAACTGCAAATAATCATTCATCCCAAATCCCACCCGAATTGGCCTTCAAGGTTCGTTGCAAGGCTTATCTAGAACAGCAAATGACCATTCAACCCAAATCCCACCTGAATTGGCCTTCAAGGTTGGTCCACTGTTGCCCATTCAATATCATTTAATTGCAGTAGTGCAGTCTGTCCTATAGACATCAAACCAAGTCTGTTTTCACATCAAATCTCACCATAATTGGCCTTCAAGGTTGGTTGCAAGGCTTATCCAGAACAGCAAATGACCATTCATCCCAAATCCCACCCGAATTGGCCTTTAAGGTTGGTTGCAAGGCTTATCTTGAACAGTAAATGACCCTTCAACTCAAATCCCACCGAACTGGCCTTCAAGGTTGGTTGCAAGGCTTATCTAGAACAGAAAATGACCATTCATCCCAAATCTCACCCTAACCAGTATTTAAGCTGAAACCTTTCTGCTACTGCTCCCAGTCCCCCTAGGGGGCAGCCCATAGTTATGGAAGTGCTACTTTCCTAACCTTGAATATGTATCAATAGAAGAATTCACAAGTACCATGAAATACACCCACCATGCAAACGTGCATTTCTCCCATATTATACGGCCATATTATACAGACTAGGGTATCCTTCCAGTATTTATTGTTGCTGTTGCCTACCAGATCACTACACCTTTAATTGAAGAATTTAGATAAAAAAAACTGTAATTACAATATATATCAATAAATGCATCAGTTAGGACAGATGTAGAATCTACGTTGACCCTAACAGGCTGATTACAATCATAGGGATGGGTCAATGTTACTGTTATATTTGCACCCCCCACTCAGTGGAAAATCCAATCTATGGATCTTAATGGTAAACATAACAGGAATGGGGAAATGTGTTAATGCACCAGTACAGATAATGAAATAGCCATTGGATTACACATAGACATGATTGTCCTCAAGAATCAATTCTGGGACGCCTAATGAAATGGCCCCAGCAGAAACACATCTATATTAATCTATAAACCCAAACCCACAACACTGATTTCTCTTCCCCCGGCCAGCCAGCCATTTTTCAGAAACACTTTGGTCTTTATTAACAAATCTCTTGGACTAATTACATTTTATTTCTGATTGATCCCTTGGTTATGCTTCATTTCATGCCGGCGACCATGTGAAGCACTAATCAATAGGGTTTTTTCTTAATTATTTGTCACTAACGCATCTCACAATAGCCCCAGGCAAAGAAGTCCCCATGGCAAAGAGATAACCAACATTCACGGAGGTTAAGGCGATTGGTTGATTGATTTAGGTCTCTTTTGAAATTAAAGAAGTGGTTAAAAAAGTCTGGGTTTTCCAAATTTTGAGTAACGTCTTTCTGCTTCAACGGTTTTACTCAGTTTGCCCTATTTATAAAGAATGTTGCCATCAAATTCAACCAAAATAGCTCTAAGATGACCAGCCCCTCTCAGATCTGGAAAAGACCATTCATTTCTACGCCTACGGGATGATGAAGAACTTAGAGAAGAAGATATTTTACTGCCTTGTGACAATTGTGCTGTTGAAATTATGGAATTTTCCCAATATTTTATTTCCATATCTTCTTCTCCATTGACTTTATCTCCAACTTCATCAGATAAAAATGTTCACCTTCTAATTTGGGTTTCATATAAATAGAACTCATGTGGACCCGTTTCCAACACGCCTGAAACAGCACAACTGTCACAAGGCAGTAAAATATCTTCTTCTCTATCTTTGTTAAACATAAGTTCTTCATCATCCCGTAGGCGTAGGAAATAATAGGCTTTTCCAGATCTGAGAGGGACTGGTCATCTTAGAGCTATTTTGGTTGAATTTGATGGCAACATTCTTCATAAATAGGGCAAACTGAGTAAAACCGTTGAAGTGGAAAGACGTTACTCAAAATTTGGAAAGCCCTGACTTTTTTAACCACTTTTACCACTTCTCTAATTTCAAAAGAGACCTAAATCAATCAACCAATCGCCTTAATCTCCGTGAATGTCGATTATCTCTTTGCCATGGGGACTTCTTTGGCTGGGGCTATTTTGAAACGCTTTAGTGACAAATAATTAAGAAAAACCCTATTGATCCAAAATGGAAATGAAACCAATATGGGGCAAATCAAGGGTTGTTGCTATAACATAGACCCCCACAGAGCAACTAATTGACAATAGTCCATCAAATTCAACCGTTCCAAATCATGCCCTGGTCATATATATCTATACAGACCTATCAATTCCTTATATATACATATATATCCATACTTATACATATCAATACTAATTCCACAAAAATTTCCAAAACCCAAATGTTCAATATTTATGTAATAAGCACAAAAAACCCCAATGTGGGCATCTAAAAGCTTGTGAGTTTATGTAGCAGTCAATGGGAGTTTGTAGACCCGAAAATTGACGCATTTGAGTTTTTTTTTCCACCAAAAAATCACAACTGGATTATTTTTGTCCACAAAATCATCCAAACTCTTTTTAAAAGGCACCACTTTGGGCCAATGCCAACTAGAGATGCGATGTATCCTGCGGATAAAATGTTGATGCTTGAAATAAAACCTATAAAAGAAAGTAGCAGAACCATCATTCCAATCAGTGGCGCCATAAGAGATTTTTCCAAATAACGGGCAAGTTGAATTCTCGGCCAACAAAAGACTGTAATGATGAATAAATTGATTGTGAGCTCTTCAGGGAAGGGCACTTTGAGCCCCACTAGTTCCTTTGCCAGGCAGCGCTTTCCTGCGCCTGTAGATGCGGACATAATATTGTGTTCATTCAGTTCTTCCATGCAGAGAATTCAACAGAACCAACAGAATACAAAGGATGAATTGCACTCGTCTGACAAAAGCTGTGAAATTGGTCTTTGCACCTCAGCAGCTCCCGTACTTGGCAGGACGCAGAGTGCAATTTCCATCTTTTTTCAGATGATTGAAGTCTTGTTGTGAAGGAGAGAGGACTGCGGCCCGGGGGGCCTGTGGATGAGTTTCCGAGACTCCCGGAAAATCAGCGGCGACTAATTCATGTGCATTCTGAGCGAGAGGGTTTGTATCGCCCATTGTCAGAAATGGAACTTTTTCTCAAAATTGATTGTCACAAATATAATTTTTAGTTCTTTAAATTGATTTGCCGTAGAGCTCAGTTTATTCATATTAAATATGTGACATTTCTCAGAGACGAGCAGTCGTAGGATAGTTGTCATTTGTTTTTTTTTAGATTATTGGTTGCAATACCAACCGCTGTCAGGTTATAGTGAGTCCCAGGGCCTAACGCTTTGTGAGGGCCTTTTAGCCTACTCCCACCTCATCCCAACAGACTTCAGATGCCAGAGGGGGCCAATAATTGAAGGGCCACAAGCTGGGCAGCTCTGAAACTGTTTCAGTGACTATTTTTCTCTACTATCACCCTCTTGCCACTTTTTACCACCTTTTTTATTGTCACCATTTTGCCCAACTGTCTCTGTTCTGTCCTACTGTCACCATCTCGTCTTTTTGTCACCCCCTTGCCCTACTGTCTCCATCTTGCCCTACTGTCTCCATCTTGCCCTACTGTCACCATCTTGCCCTACTGTCTCCATCTTGCCCTACTGTCTCCATCTTGCCCTACTGTCTCCATCTTGCCTTACTGTCACCATCTTGTCCTACTGTCTCCATCTTGCCCTACTGTCACCATCTTGCCCTACTGTCACCATCTTGCCCTACTGTCTCCATCTTGCCCTACTGTCACCATCTTGCCCTACTGTCACCATCTTGTCCTACTGTCTCCATCTTGCCCTACTGTCACCATCTTGCCCTACTGTCTCCATCTTGCCCTACTGTCTCCATCTTGCCCTACTGTCTCCATCTTGCCTTACTGTCACCATCTTGTCCTACTGTCTCCATCTTGCCCTACTGTCTCCATCTTGCCCTACTGTCTCCCTCTTGCCCTACTGTCTCCATCTTGCCCTACTGTCTCCATCTTGCCCTACTGTCTCCATCTTGCCCTACTGTCTCCATCTTGTCCTACTGTCTCTATCTTGCCCTACTGTCACCATCTGGTCTTTTTGTCACCACCTTGCCCTACTGTCGCCATGTTGGTATACAGTTATCATCCTGCCCTATCGTTGCCATTTTGCCCTACTGTCACTTTCTTGCCGTGCTGTCTCATTTTGCCCGGTTGTCACAATCTTGCCTCACTGTGTACAACTTGTTCTAGTGTGACCACCATGTCCTTTTGTGCCCATCTTGCCCTCACGTTACCATTTTGACCTACTAGGGCTCATTTTCTTACAAGGGTACGAAATTGCACTTGGGCAGTTGCCAGTAGCATCCAATCAGCAAAGTATGTTTCATTCATTTACTTAATGTAATCATATGAAAGTGATTGGTTGCTGTGGGTTACAGTAATTTAGAACCTAGGTTTATGTGGTGGGAACACCCTAAGCCGCCTTTTCGTAACCTGGACCTGACCAAGCACTTGGTTGAGAAGTGAGATTATACCACTGCCAACCTGGCAGGCTTGCTATGACACATACAGAGATATAAGGAGACCATCTGTAGACAGAGTTGGACTGGGGTGTGGGGACCTACTGGGGCTGCCACCTTGGGGACACCCACCCCAGTTGCAAACTTCTCCGCAGAGCAACCCTGCCACGTTGAAATGCACCCACACATGCTGCTTTATTGACGTGGTTGGGGGTGGAGTGTGGAGCACCCACAGGCAGTTCCTGGCGAGGACCAGAAGCAGGACTGGGTAGACGAGGGCCACCAGATTTTTTCCTGGTGTCCCACCAGCCCAGTCTGATCCTGTCTGTAGAACTAATTAAACATGACTGAATGCTGCAATGGGCCAATAGCAGCCTGACCCAAACCCTATTTAGCTTACAGGCTTCACCCCAACCTACCCAGGTATCATGGCAGTCAATAAATCAGCCCCACATCCTCCAGATTTGCTCACCCTGAGTTACAGTAGCTTAAAGCTTATGAAAAAGAATAACAACAACACCCCCA